>NW_025763640.1:0-713492 GCF_021052385.1 Filobasidium floriforme
TACTCCGCGAGTTGACCCAAAAGCCTATCTTCAAGTCGGGACCGATGTCGTGGTCAGAACCCTTCCCAACAGCGAGGTTGAGAGCTCGGGAGGCTTTGCCTGCTGCCCTCCTTCGCGTGTGGCAGGCGCTCTCGATCGGTTGTGAATCGGCGGAGGCTTGGGGAGAAGTGGAACGGGATCTCGCCGAACTACTGGAAGAAGGGTTCGACGCCGACGAATGGCAAAAGGTCGGAGCCATTGCTTGTAGTGGGGGCTCGCGAGGGACGCAAACATGTGCGTTCCATCAAATGGTATGGGATTGCGGCGTGCGGGAGGCTTTCCAGGGTGAGATGAAGGCCCCTCCAGTGAGCAGGTTTGTGGAGTTCGCCTTCCACGTCCTGGTCAAAGGATGTGAGCAGCGCGAGGGGGATGAATGGTGGGGAGGAATGTCGTCGCTGGACCTGATGAATATCCTCCGAGGAGCAGGCTTGGACGACGAAGACGATGAAGAGCTGCAGAATACGGTGTCAACGGTACTTGAGCGTCTGAAAGGCATCGAGAGACGAGAGATCTCGGCAAGACGAGATCGACAGCGAGAGAGGATCCAGGGCGACATTTCCCCCGCGACCGGGAACAGGGATGACGGGGATGCCGAAGCTCGCGAACGGAAGGAACTGGGAATCATGGTCCGGGCTGTCGGTTGGCGACGTATGGTTTTCATGGGAGAAAACTGGATGGAAGGAGCGTCTGTGGCTATGATCGCAACGATCGCGGGCGTGATTCTTGAAGTGTTTGTCTCCCGTGACGACTGGCGATCGGACTCTTCGCTGATGGGGGAACTCGAGTTCTTGCGGGAACTGATCGGACCGGCGGCGTTTTCGACTCGGGAGTGGATACCCATCCTCCAACTGCTGCGTCGAACAAGTCTGATGACTGTTCAGACTGCTTTGAGAAAGTTGCGGGACTGTGTCTTACTGCCGGAGGCTCGTTCGCGGTGGAAGGACCTCGTTCAGAGTGCGGCGGAGATGTGGGCGTCTGAGCCTGGGGTTCAGCCAGAAATCATCCCCGTTGTGAACCTCGAGTGGTTGGGAACGCCTCTTGGTCATGCCAGCGATGTGTTGCGGGAGCTCTCCGAAGGTGTCGTACTGTACATGCCTCGGTCGGTCAAGGAGCAACTCGTACGCGAACGTTTGGGGTCTTTCAGTAGGCCCGTTTGGTCTGGTAAGTAAAAGCGTCTTCGATAACTTCCATGATTAACAGATTACTGACTTACGAATACACATCTTATAGGGTTCTTTGCCGACATGGACCTACTCGAGCGACAAATGATCACTCGTCAAACATGGGAAAGGCGATTTATGTTGCGTAGGAATTTCGCTCTTTCGTGGTTGAACGAGTGGACCAAGCCCGGGACGGACAAGATGTTGCGAATGCGTGGGTTGATCTTCGGTCTTCATCTCGATCTACCCGGTGGAGCAGCATTGGTACCGCGGAATGTGCCATTTGCCTATTCGCGGCCCGCAGGTTTCACCGAGAGGAGTCTAAGCGAAGAGCGTGCTGTTCGCGAGGTAGTAGATCTTTTCGAGATACCCGACCCGGCAGTGGATGTTGCGGACATGGATCTCGATATTGGGGATGGTCCTGGGCCTGACGCGGACGCTGCTACAGGAGAAGACGCCGGGGACGACGGGAATACCGGACGAGGGGGAGAAGGGACTGACGAGTCCAACAACAACAACAACGGAGGAGGAGCTGACGAGCCCCCCGAGAAGAACGTGGACGAGGAGGTCGCTGCGAAGTCCAAATCAAGGACTCCCGGATCGAAGGAGAGCAGCCCGGCAAAACCCCGTACGAGCAAGAACAGTGCGGGCGTGCTTTCGGCCGGGTTGCCCAAGGATAGGGAAGAGTCCGATGACTCTGACTACGCCGACTCTGAAAAAGGCGATAACGGCGACTCGGGCGATTCTGACGATGCGGACGCCTGGGAAGAAGGCGGATCCTGCGTGAAGAAGCTTGGGGACAAGAAGACCGCGGGAAGGCCAGGAGCGGGAGTCGCTTGGACTCACCAGATCGGGCCGGCTCAAGACGTCAATTTCTTCGTCAAGTCGAACGACCAATACCGCTCGTCCAGCAAGAGCAAGGTCGCGCTGGAGTGGGGCCAGGACGACGATTGGGTAGACCCAACCTTGATCTTGCCTTCAAAAGCGAGTGATAAGAAGTCCTGTGCCACGAAGAAACAGGCCTCGGACGCCCGGTCGAAGAAAGCGGGAGATATTCGCGACGCCATTCACGACAAGTTGATCGACGCAGCAAGGACAACCGGTACCGTCGGTCTCTACATGCAGGTGTATCCGGGTAGGATGGGTGTAGAGATGGCGATAACGCCAAACCTTGATCCCCAAGAAGCGGAGTGGAAGCGTTTGGCTTACGAGTTCTTCGACTACACGAGTGAGATTTCGGCCGACTGGGCTAGGAGGATCCGGGAGAAGGAAGAGGGGTTCAACGACGAAGAGTAAGGGAGATCGAGAGTATTGATACGGAGTATTATAATGCGTTTGAATTGTTTAAAGAGGTCCTGTATCGTGTAGCTTGATGTCCAATATGCCGAAATTATGCATGTATGATTCTCTCTCGAATGGCACAGTCAAAATATTGCAGCACAAGGGATGACTGGGCTGACTTGAAAACATGGTAAAGGATACTCGCGAACGGCGAACACTAGGTGTTCGCGGGCGACCAGGACGTTCGCGGTCGCCGGAATTGTTCGCGGGGACATGTTCGCCTTACAACAAGATGGTGTCTAGGAGAGTTGTACTGATTGGATAAGGGAGGTTGATCATGTGAACTGACATGGGTGTGGAAAGACCATGATTCTGTTAGTATATGTGATTGATGAGAACGAGAGGAGGTCAGGCTAAGAGACTATGATATTGGCAACTGGCGACTTGATCATTGAGAGAGAGAGAGAGAGAGAGAGGGAGCAAGTCGAATGTGATATAAGGTTAATAAGCTAGTAATTACTTACTAAACAAAGTAATGAGTTAGTAAGGTACTAATCACTTACTCAATTGATTAATACTATACACTAGACGGCTAATTATCAATTAGTAATGCGTGTGATGTGATGTGTGACCGAGTTAAGAACAGAGTACCTTCTGCTCGATCGCTCAAACATTCGCTCAAACATTCGCGCGAACGGGCGTGGGCGCGTCTCTTAGCTTAGTAAGGCAAAGAAAAATTGTGAACCCGAGCGATTGTCAATCTTTCACGCGCGCCAGGGATAGGTGGGCTGTGGCCGGTGAAATCGTCATCAGAGCGTCGCAATACATTCCAAACCTTGAACCTGATCGCATCGGCAAAACGATGTCGCTCGGATCGCTCGACGACCGATACATTAACACCTAGACGCAGACCTTTGCATGAATCTACCTCATGGAGATCACTCTGTTTCATTGAGCTCGCGGGTCGGGGCCGTGTTCAACGAGGTCTTGACTGGCCGCCAGGGTCCGCGGCCAAGTCGTCACAAGAAGATCAGTCGGAGAGCTCTGAAGGAGACAGTCGAGGGGATATGGGTAGTGGCCATCGGTCTGAGGTGAGGGTTACGAGTGATCACTTTCAAGTTAAGCTCTGTTGACGTTCGACATGGTAGACGCTCTTTTCTCCTTGAAACGGTGCAGCTCGATGAGCGGGACTGCGTTGCGATTGGGGAATGCTTCCAGACAGTGGGTGAACCTACAGACAGCGCTAGGCCGAGTACAGAGGGTTGATCTTCCTTGTTACTACTAGATGCCAGACTTGAATCACATGGTCATGATTTTTGAGTCGACCAGCGCATCGGCATTTGCGCTCAACCTGGATTTACATCGCAATATGAGCGTAAACCCGGATGCTGGGGTCGCACTAGGACCAATCAAGATCGACGTGTCTTTGCCGGGTCTCAATGTTGTGCGTTAGGCATCACTTTTGCACCGAACTCACCGACTCATCGGGCTCCCCCTGGTAGGAACAGTTGGATTTGTCTTCGAACCGGTATCTCATCTTGTTGCAAGAACAGCTCCAAGCTCGATCTAGAACGGCAGTTCTGGCTCTCGTTCAACCCGAGGACTTTCCCGAACTCGCAGGGATCTTGCTTGAGTATCCAGTCATCTACTCCTTGTCAGCCTCGGTAGTAGGCGGTAGCACTCACTTGGATGGCGCACCTCTAACGCTGGTCAAGGCCTGGTTGATTCGTCAGAAATCCCAACCGTGAGTTTCCATGACCTCTGGTCAACGATGACTCCGACTGATAGTTTCGGCTGGTTTCAGAATCCTACTGTTATCATATACTTACCCGCAGAGTATCGAGTCTAAAACCTCTCTTCGAAACCTTCCCATGGCGACCAAAACTCTGTTCGCCAACCGGATCGTCAAAGCCGCTGAGAACGGTCGATTTACCTCGGAAGAGGGTTTTGATGTCGATGTGACAGTGGAAACGATCACCTTGGACCGAGTAGTGCTATAAAACGTATTCCGTAGGGCTGAGGGCGACGGAAAGGCTTCATATAGGCTATACCTCGTTGAACTGTGAATCTCTCACGATGTAAGCATGTAGCATGAGCGAAAGTTCTGGTCGGCAAGAATTGCTGTTGAGACACGGAGGGGCACCACCAGTCTACCACAGTGTATAGCTTTCCTGCACACTGTTTTACCGTCATACTCCCCAAAATCCCCGCATTCCGTATGTTTAGCTGAGCAGAAGCTAGTAGTGTTACCCCTTGCGAAAGATCGCGTCCTATGTGGTCAATTGTTCGTGACTGTGGCGTATCGATCGCCTTGACTCGCTTCACAGTAAAAGTTCTATTGGTAGGTCATGGCGAAAACCAGTTGTCTATACAGCGATCAGGTGGGGACTATGTGACAACCCAGCTCGTGAACCCCCCAACATCGGACCCTTTACGAGCTTCTTGAGACCGGCACGCAGTCTTGCTTTCCGCCTGGTGGGGGGAAAGCCACCCTGGGCAGGGAAAGAACAGGTGGCAGTGGTATTCCTTGATGAGGCGACAAAGGAGGACCCGGTCAAAACAAGTAAACGTAGCAGCATGACAGAACCAGACGAGACTGCTGACTCGAGCTACTTCTGGAAGGAGGTGGAGCTTCTCCAAATGATTCTTAGCGAGTAGTCATATATAGGATTGGTATCGATACTGCCTATTCCGCGACCTCCAATCTATTTCGAATACGCTCTTGGAAGAAACAACAACTACTTGTCGCTGGGACAGTTTTCATGACAGGAATGACCGGTGCTCAGCTCGAAGAAATCCCTTCCATCCTACTGGCAGATTCAGACATTTGGGACTCGTGGTTCGCGCACAGACTCACACGCTACTCAGACGATCTGAAGGCACCTGAAGCCTCGACAAGCCTCCAGATGCCATCCACTGGAGAAGCTCCCTTACCCAGCACGTTTGGGCGTCTCGAAGAGCCGTCCACTGCCCACGGAGAATATTTCCACGGCACGCGGGAATCGCTCGGCTTTGATACAGACATGAGTCCCGTTGTGAATAACAACCGATCATGACACTTTGATCATGTCGACCAGGAGCTATCTCACCCACATGACAGGAGACCAGCAATCTTGGATTCCGAAATCATCGCTTGGGGCGAAATGGACAGAGGTTCTCAACAAAGACTTGAAGCCTGGTACGAGGTCAACGAAATAAAGATAGGCTCCTGGGCCGATAGAAAAATTCGGAAGGGCATACTGAGAGCAGTCCAACCCAACGGGGCCGGGAGAGTGGCTGTGGATTAATCGAACATCCAGATCGTTTCCGAGTCGAATATCATTGACTGTAGGCGATGTGACACTGCGTTGAAGAAGAAGAGGGATAGTCGCGTGAAATGCCACGCTGTTATCGTGTGTCCTGAATCTTGCCCAAGGGCAGAGTGGGCAGCATTGAAGTGTCAGCGATGCTCGAACCGGGAAACTCAAAGGAAGGCAGGAAAAAAAAGAAGAGTGGGAAAAAAAGGTAATGATCGCTCGACCAAAGTACGGGCAGATCTGTAGGACGTATCTAAGGGATTGTACTTCGATCTTTGTGAAGCTATAAGATGTGGGTGGCAGTGCCTGAGCGAGATGTTGAGCTTGAGGTGCTGGATTCAAACCCGCCTTCAAATCCTGTCCTTTCTTTCTGCTTTGAGTGCCACTAGTCGTGTGATAGAGATAGAAGGCTCTGTCTGATGACCGAGCACAAGCAGTACCCTATGCTGCTACCAACAGGACACACCTGATTACTGCCTGTATCGACAGCCGATAGATGACACCACAACCGCTTCGACCCTTTAGACGGTAGACTTCTGCACGAAGGTTGGGTCACTCCAACCTGATACATGCGTTTCAATGGCGGCGCGCGATCGAACGCCACCCTCCTGACACTCGTGGACGTGAGACACAATGTAGGGCAGAAGGGAATTCTAAAGCTAAATCATGCACAAAAACCATGTCACGTTACTACATCCCCCCTCAAACACCTCTTTCTCCAGATCCCCCCGTCACGTCCGAAATCAAAGCTTAGTGACCCGACTTGGGAGGGTTGTAGTCTGTGCATCAAAAACAAGTAATCTCGATCAGTCCCGTTCCGATGCGGACTCGCAGAGGGGCAAGACGAGCGAATGGTACGTACAGAGCTTCCTGTTCTTCAAGGCTGACCACTTGGCCTTCTTTACGTACAAACTGATGGCAGTCAAGGTCGACAGGATGATGACGGCCTAGAAGCGCAACGACGCATGAGCATCAGTACCTCTTCGAAAATGACGACCCCCAAAGAAAACACTCACCTGCAGACCCATCTTCTTCCTCTCATCCAACTCGGGCTCGGCGGTCCAGGACAAGAAGCTGACGACGTCCTTGGCCATTTGACTGGTCGACGACGGGGTCCCATCCTCGTACTCGACCAGACCGTCGTAAAGCACTCGACCCATGGCGATTCCACCACCGGGGAAGTAGGGGTTGTAGTTCATGCCCTCGGCAACGGTGACACCTGGTGGGGGGTCGACGTAACCAGTGAGCAGGGAGTAGACGTAGTCCTATGCAGAGTGGTCGAGAAAGGGGGAAATCGTCTTGTCAGCCGCGGACGCCATGATACCCAAGCCGAAACACTCATGGACTCACGGCACCACCGTGACGAGCCTTGGTCATCAACGAGAGATCAGGGGGCAAAGCACCGGCGTTTCCAGCCCTGGCAGCCTCGTCGTTGGCATAAGGAGGAGGCATGTAGTCGGCCAACTTTCCGGGCCTCTGGAACATTTCACCCTCGTCGTTGGGTCCGTCCTGGTATTCGACCTCTTCGGCCATGGCCTTGGCCTCGTCGACGGTGTGCGAGACACCGACGAGGTTTCGCCAGGCGATTCGGTCGAGAGAGTGACAGGCCGAGCAGACTTCACGGTAGACTTGGTATCCTCGTCGAATGCTGGAACAGTCGAAATTCAACCGTCAGTCTGGCGTCCTCCATGTAACACCTGTCCCACTTCACTATTCCACCCCAAACTCGAATCCAGTATAAGGTTCTGGCGACTCACGAAGCGTGGTCAAACGTATCAAAGATTCCCCTGTGAGCCCAAGGGTACTCGGCCGAGTGCAAACCATCGTCGGCAGCCGTGTTGGCCGAAGCTTGGGGCAAGAAGGGAAGCTGGCCGAAAGTGTGGGTGTAGTAGGCTATCGAACCGATCGAGAGGGCGGTGGCAGTGGCGACGGCCGGACGGGAGGTAAAGGCCGACTGTGAGAAGTGGCGCGAATGTCAGATAACAGAGACGGTGGGTTTTGAGGTTTTAGAAGATGTGGACTCACTCCTCCAGCCTGGGTACTGGCGAATCGGGCCTGTGTCGTTTGATAGGTCGAGCGGGCGCGAGATGAGATTGCGATCGGGAGACGACGATTTCGATCAAGTTCCGGTGATAACAGATGATTTCAAGGATGGCGATGAGAAGTGAGAAGAATGAGTGGTCAGTCCGGTGTCCATCCAGGTTTGAGTGAGGCTCGAATGGGAGAAGGGTCGATCGGGAATGCTGTGAGATGGCGCGATCCGGGTGCAATCAAGACATCGAGGTGATCTCGAAGCTGTTGGCCACTGCCTCTTTCGCGGTAACGTCTGGTACGACCTCGATCTTGTCGTCCTGCAGCTCGAACACAAAGTCCATCCCGACATCTTTCGCCGCTCGACCGCCTCGCCTATACTCCGGCCCAGCAGACCTCATCTCGATCCGCTTCTCCTATATCCTCCCCTCAGCACCGATAAAAGCACTCACACTAGCGGCAGTCTTGCCAGCGGCCCTCAATCCAACGCGGCTCATGTTGAACATCTTGAACGAGAACTTTTCGACTGTGCGCTTTTCAGAGTTTCAGAATCGGACACGATCCCTAGTTTTTTTTCCCTCTTGATTCCTCCGTCGCAGAAATACCCCGAGAGAGAGAGAGAAAGAAGGTCCGTGGATGGTCTAGCCTTGATGGAGGATGGAGAGGACTAGGACGTGGACTATCGACGAGGATGATCTTTCGATGTCGATACAACCCACCTTGTGTCGATGTCAGGTGGATGGTGGTCGCTGAGTGTTTGCCTGGCTCCTGGTTGGTCCATCCCGCCGATTTCATCCGAGCAAGAGCTAGCAGGCAGGCATTTGCGTATCCGCGGATCGTACACACACACCTCGCGCGCCGTTCAGTGGTCACGTCTCTCTGCTCACTTGGCGCCGCTTTCTCACGCTCGATGACATGTTTTAAGGAAGCAGAGAGGAGACGGTCACCGCCGCCCGTTCATCTATCACTCCAATCGTGACATTTACAACAGCAACAGACATCACTCGAATCTTCCCTGTAGGATCGACCTCGCCACTCAACCTGCCACAACGATGGTCTACGAAAACTCGGGATGTACAAAGGACGAGATCCGGGCCATGCACGCCCTCGTCACGCAGGTCAGCAGGGCGTTCTTTGACCCGCACTTCGTCATCTTGATGGATAGGATGATGACCAGCGACATGTGAGAGTCGAGGTCGCTCGTTCGTACTTTTCTTCTCTCGGGTCTTTTCTCTTCCTCTTCCTCGGCTCTCTCTTTCTCGTTTCTCGCTCTCTCTTCCTCGCTTTCAAATCTTGTAATAAGCGCAACCCAGGCTCATATCTAATTCGCATTCCCACCATGCCTCTTTCTGGTCATATATGTTCTCGCTTTTAACCTTTCTACTCGCCTAAACATCAATGGCTTCGACGATGATAGGCATCTCGAACCAGGTCTGGGACACCAGGTCGGGATCTCGGGAGGGGCGAGCGCGAGCGAGACGAATGTAGGGAAATTATTGAGGCTCTTACAAAAGCAGCGGCTGGTCAAGAGGTGAGTCCCGAATGTCCTCGTCCGAGCCTGAGCTCGTGTTTGGGTATCGGGGTGTTATTCCAAGATACCCTGTATGGCAAGCGCTGATCTACCTCGGAATCCGGCGCAGCTTTCTAAATTATGAAAACTCTGCCGGTCGAGGCCCCGACGGCCTCCCTCTCCAAAAACGCCAGACCATGAAACGTCTCTACTGGTACATCGACTACCACGACTTTGCCCTCGTCGTCAAATACCGCTTGGCCGTCATGCGCAGTCAGATCGAGGCGGGCATGGTCAAGTCCGACACCTCCAAATCCGACTACAAATGCCCTCAATGCGCCAAAGAGTTTGACGCGTTGCAGATACCTTCGCTCATCCAGAATCTGGCCATGAGCATGGTCGACAGGGAGGGCGATTTTATCGTCGCCTGTGACGTCTGTGGGGAACAGCTAGAGCCCAAGATGAACGAGCGCGAATTGACAGAGGCGGACAAGAAGATGGAGGTCTTTAACAATGCGATGGCGCCGATCAGAAAGTCGTTGCAGAGGGTGGAAAAGATAGAATTTGATCGGTGCGTCTTCATGTCTAGGCCTCGACTTCGTCCTTGAATGCCTACGAGACTGACACACCGACTCGCGCGTCATAGCTTTGAACCGATCGGATGGTTACTGAACCACGTACCCGAGACGATCATCGTCGAACGTGACGCCAAGGATCGACGGGTCTACGTGCCTTGGGAGAAACGAAGGGATAGAAACGGACCGGATCTCACGCCAGAGGAGAAACAGGCCAAGATCGACGCCGAGATCGCGAGAAAGATCGAGATCGAGCAGTGAGTTAACCGTGGCTAGCTTCCGGGTTCAGGGTGGGAGCGTAGTGCTTGAACAATTCGGCGTCCTTTCGTAGAAACAAACAGGTGTTGCCGGCATGGGCGGTACAGTCGACGGTGACGGGTCAACAGACCGAGTTGGGTGTCAAGCACGACAAGCTGCAACAGGTCAGGGCGGAACGAGAGGCGAGATCGCTTTTGGGGCAAGAGGATGTCAAGGTGGATACGACGGATGCTGGTGAGTCGAGCAGCGTTCTTTTGTGGCTCTACAAGCATCTTGTTCAAGCTTGCTCTGTCGGTTTTCGCAGAATTGGATGCACACTATGCCCGACTCTTGGCAGAAGGAAGAGACAAGGCCGCTACTACCACCGCCGCCAGCTCGGACGTCAAGGACGAACCTGGTTCGAGCCGCGCACCATCACCCGGAGCGAGTGCGGGTCAGGACGATGGTGATGGGGACGACGAGATGGAGGCCGTGGACACCAATGTCAACAGGGCAGAGGAAGTCGAGGCTTTGAAGAGTACCATCGTCAAAGGTGAGCTACGAAACGATATTCGCTTGTTGTCAGTCTCTTGCTCATGATTCGACGGTTTGCTAGTGGGCGAACAGGATATGCGGTACGGCGACGTGACAGAGGAAGATCAGGAGAGGATGTCTTCGGACGAATACTTGGTAGGTCGTCATCGATCATGTTGGTCTGCGAGGTCGAGCGCATACTGACGATAGTACCGTTACATTTTCCCAGAACTATTACCGAATCGCCGAAGAACTGGCGCAGCTAGAAGACCCTTCCGCCGACGGCATATAGTCGCACGCTCCCGGCCCAACCAAAATCATCTTAGCATTGACAGACATCGCTCTGCACACCATACCACATCGCATCGAATTGAGCTTATTCATCACGTTGTATATATCTTCTGCTTATACAAGTCGAACCCATATGATCATACAGCCTGGTTCTTCCTCATGATGTTTCGCCTAAACTTGCGCTTGCCCATGCCTACCCCGCGCTCGGGCTTGACGGTCAAGAACGGTACCTCGTCCCAAGGTACGCCCAGCAAACCCTCTTCGGTCATTGTACTAGATTTCCAGTCCAAGCTCCCACATAGCGGCAACTCGAGGTCTCCCTTGACGATCGTGCTGATTCGTGCAAATCGGGCGGAAGGTACCGGCGTGAGGAGTTGGATCATGGTGTTGTCGGGCGACGCCGCCCGGACGAGCCCTAATCCGATGCAATGGGTCTCTGTGGACGATGGCAAGGCCCGCCCCGGGACATATCGTTGCAGAGTATCCACCGGCTCGCCTGTACGTTCGATCAAGCCGACTATGCTCCCGTTCAAGGCTGTGCCGAGATCGTCCGCAACGACGCCATCGGAACCCTCGCCGGATAGGTATACCTCCTTGATGACTTGATCCACGTCGACTTCCCATGGTAGCATACCGACCAATGCCTCGGAAAAGTCCCAGACGACCTCATCTTGGGCCGTAAACCGAGCGTGCAGGTAGGCGATGGTTGACAGCGTTCTCGTATCAGCCGGTGAGAACCGTGAAAACAAGCCCGATGTCGGCGCAGCTTCGAGCTGGACGATCCGGCCGAAACCACCTCCAAGCGTGCGCTCAGATCCAACTTCATAATCCTCTCCGGTGAACGGCCGCGACTCGTCGCCTTCACCGTTGTCAAAGCCATTCGCGTCGAAGGCCAGGGTGTGCGTCGCCTGGACCATCGCCTCGATCTGGTCAAGCAGGTCCGCTCCAAGGCCTTTGACCCATCCTTGCGTGTTGATGACGAGGGGCACAACCTCGGTGATCCTGTCGGCATTAACGTCGTGTACTCGGTCGAGCGGGTATTGCAGTTCGTATCGATAATGTTCGAGTAGCGACGCGATACTCTCGATATAATGAGCCGATTCGAGCCTGGGATTCAGCGATCCTACGAAATGCGATCGGACAGGTTGCAGGGGGTGCGTATAGGATGGGCCTGTCGAAAACCGCCGAGATTAGTATTTGTGCCTAAATCTTCTTTGACTACATGACGAACCTAGGAGAGGCCTATCGACGATATAAAGCCCGACCGTTCCACCAGGCCCAAACTCGCTCTGACCCAAATCGCAATCGAGATAGGCGACGCTTTCATAACGGTTCAAGAGCCGGTTCAGAGCTTCCCTAGCAAAAGTACTCTTTCCGCTACGTTTCGGTCCTTTCACGATGGCTACCAACGGTGCGGACCTGTCGAACGCCTCGTCGTCCGCGTCACAGCGGTCGCCGTCTGTTTCGTCTGGGCTCTCGGCATCTTCCCCAGAGAGGGTTTGCAAGGCCAAGAACCACGACTCAGGGGTGACGTGTGGGTAAACGGCGTGTTCGGGAGTGTGCAGTAGCTGAAAAACTCAAACTCGTAAGAATTGACCATCGGTACTCCACTAACCTGTCGCTTGGTGGCTTTGACCCAGACTTACCGGGAATGCCCCTCTCAAGCCGAAAGCGCCTCGAGATCCGACTTCGGGCCAGACTTTTCCCAAAGTCATGACAGCTTGACCAAGTCTCTCTAACCCACAATTCAACTCTTGCATCAAGAAGACGGTCCTCCCGGCACCGAGCATCTCCTTGGGTAGGTCTAACGCGGCGAGAAGAGGGCAAGAAGCACGTATTCGTCCGCTGATCTGCGGCCGGATGACAGGCAAGGGGCTCGTCAAAGGGGCGAACAACCTGAGAGGTTTGATGTCTCGGGACCCTACAGCGGGATGAATGATAGAGGAATAGAGCGAGAGCGAATCTCGCAGAGGTGTTATCAAGGCCATACCAGAAAAGGTTATGAACTGGGGAGGAAACAATTAGCGACTCAGTGCGGTATGGCGAAACGGAATGCCACTGGTACTCACCTCGTCCTGGCACATACTTATGCACACTGCGTTGCCATACTGTGCCACCGAACCGAAGCCGGACAGCTTGTCAGCTGATATCCGACAGATATTGCGGCCTTGCTGTATCTCGAAATTTGAGTGCGTTTTCGGCTCATCGCTATAACATGATACATAACTCTCAGCTCCGTGATCCCGCAACAGAAAGCAGCCGGACATTCAGACTGACCTGGATATCCGTCGTTTCTTCTTGGGCCTGCCATTGGTAATCGTTTGTAGCAACTCCAAGGCGGAGAAATCCATCTCCTCGTCATCCTCGCTCTGCGACCTCGAGCCGTCGTCCTGCTCAATCGAAGCAACGGCTACCGGCGAACTGCTCTCATCCGCATGTTCTTCATATACCCGGTTGATCCTCTTGTCTCCCTTCTTTCGCTTCTCGGCTGTCGATTCCTGGTAGTACCGCTGTTCAACCTGTTTCTCAACCTCTCTCTTTCCCGCTTCCCGACCGGCCCGACGAGGCGTACTCTTCTTGCCACCCTTCTTGTTGGGAGTAGTCGCTCTGGAAGATGAAGCCTGAGGAGATTCGATGACTATATCCTGGACGATCGGCTCTGGTATAGCGACCGGTGTGGGTGTCGCGACCGGGGTGGATACGGGTGAAGGGTTGGCGCTCTCTGCGGCTAGTTTGGCTGCCAGAGCCGCTTTTCTCGCTGCTACAGCTGACATTGCGAGATGGTCAGAAGAACAAGATTGACGAACTTTGAATGTCTAGTGAAGAGGGCAAGTGGTTTGGTTGTTGATCCTATGGGGATATCTTCGAAAGACGACAATGTCGGGATGCACTGCATTTTGAACTTTTGTACTTCAACAATTTCCGAAGTCGATGATCGATGCCGGCATCAAGTCGCGCGCGCAGGGAGATCGCCGAGGTCAAAGGGGGAACGTACGAGCTGTACTCAAGATATGGACTTTACAAGGATCTGTCAATCTCCTAATCTTTACGACCCGACAACACAAGAGCTTAGGAGATAGGATCTAGGAAAGAGTACGTCACTTTTCCAAGTCAGATCGAAAGAGTCAAATACGGAGTTAGCACCAATCTCGGCCTGGGACATGACTAGACGCTAGAAGATGACCATCTTCTCACTCTACATCTTTGATCGGTATGTAGTCGCCTATTATCAAGACAGGCGGATGTTTCCTGACCCTCTTTGAAATCGTGGTAGACATACCGAATGCGTCTACTATCAAGACTGGAACCGGTCGAAACCTGTCCGACCCCCCGTCCCCGCACTGCTAAAACCCAATGTGGCTCGTTTCGACCCGGCTGTACTAGCTAGGCAACAACCCGTGGACCCAAACAACCTCCCTCGAACGGACGAGAACGGACAGCCTATCCAGGGTCTCTTGGCTCATCATGCAGTGATGCAGAGGGCTGACGTGCTGGGAATCGGAGAGGCGGGCAAGAACGCGGGGTTGGCTTTCGATGAAGAGTGTAAATTGGTCTATGGAGTGTTGTTGAGTTTGAGAAACATGGTCAAGAAGCTATCGGGAAAGTGAGTCAAATCGAAGCTGCGGTCCTCATCTAAGTATACCTTCTTATATGACACATGATACGATCTTCGTCTGCAGAAACGAACTATTCCAATCCTACCGAACATCAGCGTACAAATTCCACTTCTTCGAGACTCTCTCCGGATACAAGTTCATCCTCCTCAGCGACCCCTTGGCGGATAACATGCAGTTCGTGCTCAAATCGATCTACTCGGGTCCTTTCCTGGACTTTGTTGTGCGCAACGACCTCGTCGGCGTGCGAGGTGGTGGGCTAGACGAATCTTGGGGTGTTGAAGCGCAAAAGGGCAAGATACGGGGCAAGGGGATCGATAACGATAGAGTGAGCTGCGTCTGAGGCTCGGATATAAGATCATCTCACTCACTGAATGTTAACCAATACACTTTCCGCATTTACTAGTTCCGGACCGCTGTGGATCGCTACATCCGAGGATTGAGCAACTACAGCGCGTAACCTACTCTAGGACCCGCCTAACGACCGTTACTTTTTCACGATTTTCGCCACGAGTTGTATACGATATCCCGACTCGATAGGTCATGTCAATTCAAACCGAACAAGCTAGTTGCTAGTTGTGATCTTGTGAGAGCATCATTGCGACTTGCATCTCGCCATTCACTCTCATTAGCCGTTAGCACCATTGACTTGCTCAATGCGATGGCGAGCGTCGGTTGGGGATGACAATTATTCCTAGTAGGCTACAACTCTGAACGTAGACGTATAATGTCGAAACATCTGTACAAGCCTGATGTCTATCCTGCCGTCGGTGCTGGAGGAATGGCGCCACTCTCGTCCGCACCCTTCGCCTCCATGCCGACCTTGTTGATCTGTCCGGTCGCCTTTTCATTCTCGATCTCGCTGTTCACAGCATCCATGTCGACGTCGGCGCTCTGATTTGTCGGTGTATCGGTACCGGTCGCCTTCATCTCTGTGTCCTCTTCAACCTCCCCGTCTTCTAGTTCCCCTGTCGCGATGATCGCGCCTGTGCTGACAACGGTACCTTTGGGCGCGGGAGGCGCCTCTGAGTCCAACCCAGGTGTACCATTGCCAACCTTTTCGCCATTGACGCGCTTCTTCTTGTCCATCTTTGGTGACACGGCACCGCCGTTCGTGTCTCCCTTCTCGGGTGATTTACCCTTACGCCGACTGCTGGGTTTCTCGTTCGACTCGCCGTGATTCTGACGGTGCCTGCGGCCGCCCATTCCCTCGTCGTCAGAATCGGATAATTCCCCATCCCGCTGTATCCGCGCATCCTTCTGTCGAACTGTTATGAGGAAGAGACTTGAGCTTGGAAAGGAGGGAACGGTTTGAGAATCCGGAACACTGACTGTTGATACGGATATCGGGATCCTCCATATCCTCGTCTTCACGACCGTCATCGTCGTCGTGGTCGAGCTTAGGTACACCTATTGATGGAGCCAGTCCAAATTGTCAGGAACGCATCCCTCAAGGTCTTGTCTTGCAAGGCTCACTCTGCATCTGAATCCCGGGCGCCGACTCCTTCTCCCTTAAGTTTTCGTAAATCGCTCGCTGGATCTTGGCGAGATATTCGGGCGTGTTCAAGTCCTCCATGTTCGAGCTCCTCACATCCAGCTCATAATCGGGTCCGTAATGTTCGAAGTACTCGTTGGCTGGGATCCGACGGCAGAGCTTTACACCCGCAGCGAGACCAGTCTCATATGCCCACGCTCGCGATGTCGCGCGAAGGGTGTATCCTCCTCCACCCAGAAGTAACAGGGGCAGGTTGAACTTCTTCACAAACTGCACGCAGTCGGCGTGTCCTGTTCGGATACAAGCGCGCAGTCTGCTTTAGCAAGCGTGCGGTTCAAGCAGTTCCAAAACCTGAATTTACCTTTGAGTGACAGGTTGAAGTACCCGAGCTTGTCTCCTGCTAGGGAATCGGCGCCACACTGCAACACGATCGCTGTGGGCTTGTACCACTCGACCGACCGCCCGACGGTCTGAATAGGCACTGCTTGTAAGCTTATAGACTCGCTATCAAACGGTTTTGCGAGCCACCTACCGATTCGAAAATCTCCCTGTAACCATCATCCGTGATACCATCCCTCAAAGGGACATTCAGCGCGTAGCTGGAGGGGGGAAATAAACAAGAATAAACACCTTGTATGCAACAAAATCACGCAAATCTGGCTCACTATTTCCCCTTTCCGATTCCAATATCCCTCAACTCCCCAGTACCGGGAAAGAATTCACCTGAAGTGCGTTTCAAGATCGTTAATTCCCAGGCAAGATCGTCTTCACGTTGCACCAGCTACAAAGATCGGACATACCGTATTTGTGGAAACTCAGGGTCATCACCCGATCAGTGGTATAGAAGGCCTCTTCGACGCCATCTCCGTGATGAACGTCGATGTCGATGTACATGACCCGCTGGTGGTATCTCAGCAATTCCAGGATTCCCAACACAATATCTGTTTCAAGGAGGAGATTACACCTTAGGTATTGGCATCCAGGCATCTACCAAGATCAAATCGAGAACACTGACCGTTGACGTAGCAGAACCCGCTCGCTTCAGCCTTCTTCGCGTGATGCAATCCTCCGGCCCAATTGACGGCGATATCGCACTTGTCCCTTGACAACCTAGCAGCTCCCTCTACGTGATGAAAGCAAAGATATCACATCAGCCTTCATAAAGCAAAAAGTCGGTATAGTTCCGGTTAAGAAAAGGTTCTTACCCATGGAACCGCCTGCAGAGATGGAACAGTATTCGAATAATCCATCAAAGATCGGACAGTCATCTCCCACATTGTCTGTTATACAAGGATATTAGACAATCTCGATCAGTAGCTTGAACTACCTCATGGCCAATACGGATCTCAAGCCCAAGTACTGACATTTTTGTTGTTCTCGAGCGTAGCCGTTGGCGTTCTCCGGGTTGATGCGGTACAGGAAGTCGACGTATTCATCCGTGTGGAACTGAGACATCTCCCTCTTGGTCGCCGGTTTTGCTCGCTGTCGGAGGGAGTGTATATATCATAAGTGTGCAACACCACTTAGTCAGAACAAACAGTACAAGCGTAGATGACAGCAGGGAGATTGGGGCTTACGAAGATTTCCATCTTCTTGTACAAGCCGTAGTTCATGACCAACGAGTGGGTCATCCTTATCCGCGTAGGTTTCATGGGATGGACTGGATTTGTCAACGAGAGAACGGACAGTTACGTGCAAAAATTCAGCGGGAGAAGTCAAGTGAAAGCAACGAGACCGGACGAGACTTACCTGGTCCATAATGGTAGTTGCCGATGTCCGAGTCGAAAAAGTAGCACTGAGCGACAAGGCATCGATTGTCAATCACACGAGCTGATCTTGAGTGTCCGCACCACCTTTCCACCCATCCGAGACTTGAGAGCAACCGTGTCATCATGACCTCATGGTAGTCTACAATTCGCAAGAGAGGAAAGGATCACGTTGACTCTGAGAGACGTACCACTCGCTTCTTCTGTTCACCCTCGATCGTCTCGTAATCTCCTTCTCCCGGTGCCGAACCCATGTTTACAGCCTGCTGTTCTCGAAAACTGACGAACTGGCCCGATTGAGTGATATGCGCTGATGAGTCGCTGTATATGGTCTGTATTGCTATTGCGTCGTTGAGTTGAATATCAACGTCAGAGTCGCTAGCTTGATCAGCTCTTCATCGGAGTTGGCCTTGCGACTCATCAGAAAGGGTTCAACCAGAAATTGCTTCCGGAAAGAAGCGCTAGTTCGCAGGCCGGGACTGCGTGAATCGCGACGCGCATGGTGGGACACAATTACAGAAAGATTGCTTGACCTGTGGCCTGTGGCCTGTGGTGCATTACCTATTACCAACGAGTCTACAACCCTGCAAATCTCTATTCACACGATTCCTCCATGGCGTGTGTCAGATCCATTGATGATCCTTCCCGGACTGGACCCTTCCGGTGAGGCCTGCTGACTGCATGTGAAGGGTCAAAAAGGTAAAAAGAAAGCTCTCTGCCTGGGAATCGAACCCAGCGCGGGCGCGAGTAGTGTTGATAGTTGATATCATGACAAGCGCCAATGTTACCAATACACCAGCAAAGATGCTGTACGAGCGTTCTTGTATGAATCAAATATCGAAATATATTACTGTTCGAATTACATTCATGAATCGATCTATCCTTCGTGCATGACTCTGGTCAACCTGGTATACGGTTCATGTTCACCCACACGGTCAGAATTTTTCCGCCTATTGCTGCTCTCGTAAAGAAGGTCTGGATATGCATGAGGTAGTAACCATCGACGGACAGGAACAGAACGGTTCTATTTCGTATTACAATCACCCTGCGTCGCGGGTAATCTTATCGTTACAGCCACACCAACGACCCACTTAGTCCTTCTCACCGACACGGACCAACCATTCGCCCCTCTCCTCCTCGCCCATCTGCCTAAACAGGCCTTCTCCGACCTTGATCCCCTCGGGAACAGGCTCCTCCTCGGCCGTACTGCAGATCCCAATCTCGATCTCTCCCGCCTTGAAGTCGGTCGCACAGACAGAAGAGAGGGCTTCGATCGCGAGTTCGATGACGGCCGAGCGGTCGAGCTGAGCGTTGGCGGGTTGCTGTTTCCACCGTTTTTCCAACTGAGACGTTCGATACGAGGTGATTTGGGTCAGCTTCTTCGGAAAGAGATGCTGTGTGATACGACGGTAATGGACGGCAAAGGATGGTGAAAGGGATCCAGGGCGACTCACAAAGTTGATGCTCTCAGTCTGCTTCTGCCCTGCTGCTGTCGCCTTGAACCCGACGTAATATCCGGCCGGGTCAAGCTTGAAGATCTGGGGTCCAAGCTCGGCGTCGATCCCGATCAAGATCATGGCTGCGAAATCATAGCCACCGACATGTCAGCTCAGTGAGCGAGGAGGACGATTCGGTTGCAAGTGTCGTGACGCACCGATTCCCTGTGGACGCATCCCGGCTCGCTGAGTGTAGACCTGGTTGATGTTCGCCATCCGCTTGGCGACTGATCCATGATGCCCCAGCAACATCGCCACGATCAGCTCTCCATGTAAATGTATTATAGATGACTAATATAAAGCAAAGCGACTCACGTCCGTCCGGGGTAATCTCGTACCCAAACTTGTACCTAAACTCAGCTGCCTCGGCCCTCGTCCTCTGTACCTGCGCCCTGGCGTCCGCTATCATGTTCAACAAGGTTTCATTGACCGGGTCAGCCATTCATTCAGTGTGATTGTATTAAAGGACGCAGCGAGACGTGCTGTACGTACCGATCATTCCGGTCATCACACATCCGATAGACGGAGTGATCTGGAACAAGTGGGTGACAGTCTCCGGATCGAGCAGCTTGTCCTGTCAAGTCGAACCATACCGGAGTAAGACACTGGTCAGTCCACCACTCCTTCATCGACGTGATCATCGGTGCTCGACAACTTACGGGAACTTTGCGTTGGGTGATGATGACCGACGTGTCTTTACCCCTGACGGCGATGGCCGTGATCCCAGAACCGGAGATGGCCTTGAAGGCATATTCTACTTGATATAGCTGCGAAAGTGGAAGAAATACAAGATTAAGCCAGGCAGCCGTATGATTAGCGTCCGTTGTGTGTATTAGGTCGAGGCGGTGGAAAAGGGAGCTCACCCTTCCTTCTGGCGAGAAGACGGTCAAGTAACTGTAAGAAGCGGTATGGGTCAACTCCGGCGTGACGGGCAAGAGCGATAGCTTTCCGGGCAACGGCGTACCGATCGTAAGATGATCTAGAAGCCATGTTTGCGCTGTCTAACTGCTAGGTGTGGTATATGTGATGGTTGAAAGGGGGTATGACCCGGACACACGCACATCAACCCGACACATCAATATCGACTGCTGCTCTGAATCGATTGACAAGCGTTTGCTCGCGTCATCGTCAACTCTCGTAGCGCGCGTGCGCCAAATAGAAGCGCATCAGTCAATCACCTAGCTCAAAGTTGTCGAGGGTGTGTTGAAGCATTATCCACCTCCCCTCGATTCGCCCCACCTCAATCCCGTCTCAGCGAATAGCCATGCAGTCCGAGTCGGACTCGGACGAACCATCTAGACCGAATGTGGTCTCCGTCCGAGATGCACAGCGGCGACGATCGCCGAGTCAAAGCCCGGCTATCTCTGAACTAAACGAAATTTCTCCTCACGACGATCATGACCATACACCACGACGACCGTTCCAACCTTTCCGATCTGAGGCCAGCCTGGTACCCACCGGCTTGCAACTCGAACGATACTCTCGAGATTACTCGCTGCACGTCGACTACCTCGCTCAATATCGCTCTGGAGCCACGACCGAGGGCGCATTCTCCACCGCCCATCCGTTCGGGACCCTTCATCACTTGCGACCGGACTCCCCTCACGTCCCCCCGACAGGCGTGTTATGGTCCGACCAGGAGACGCAGACCTTCTTCGGAAGTCTCGCCAGGAGATCGAGGTGGCGGCCAGACCTCATCAGCCAAGACCTAGGAGGATCTAAATCCGAATCAGAGATCGGATGGTTGATCGACTCGCTTCGCCTGCTGAGCGAGATCGAACGGGCCAAACGTCCCGATCGAGGCACTGAGGAGAATTCGATCTGGAAGGAAGGCTTCGCTCCCTGTGTCAGGGAAGTATCGGAAGGCTGGATCGAGAGGGAAGAAGACCTCGCCAAGGGGTTAATTCAGGCGGAATCCAGTCGAGCTGCCGAACGTCGGGAAGAGGCACGACGAGCCGAGTTTGATCGCCAGACGCGCAAGTTGAGGAAACTCCCCACTTACAAAGAGATCAAGGGGCAGGGTTCGATGTTCACGAAGACGGTCTTTCGAAAGCATGACTACCAGGACAGGCTCGAGCTCGGGCAAGAGGTATTGAGGCACGAGCTGGACGAGGACATCAGGGGTTTCCTGGACACTTTGACGGGTCGTCGGCTGGAACATCTATCCAGTGCGCTCCTCCACCCTCAAATCGAGCAAGACGAGCGAGGTTCCTTCGAGCAGCTGGACAGGTCTGACCTGGTCGATTTAGAAGGGAACATCTCGATCGAGACATTTCGCGCGTTGCAAGAGGTCTGGAAGGCGGACGCAGCCCGGCTAGATTCATTGAACCGGGTGGAGCGTGAACTGTGGACCGTACACGAGTTAGCGGAGGCTTCAGGCTTGCGAAAGAAGGTCCAGGCCAGAAAGAAGGAGTTGAGATTGTTTGACGAATGGGTCAAGGGGTTGGAGGCTCCTGCAAGAGTGGAGGAGACAGAATCGGCTGGTGTCGTGGATGGTCAGACCATTGCGAACTTGACACCCGGGGGCGAATCGAGCGTCGAGCAAGAGGCGGATCGGATCGTCTCAGTCGAGCAAGGACCGCCGTCACAAGGGAAAAAGCGGAAACGACGACAACGCAAAGCCAAGGTCAAATCGGAAGAGGGCGAAGGTCCCGCAAACAAAAAGTCGAAGCCGAATCCACCTATGGCTAATGAACCCTCTGCGCAACAAGAAGAGTCTCTAGTCAATCCTGACCCCGCTGTTACACCGCAAGGCGAGACGGAAGCCGAGGGCAAACCCAAGATCAAGCCGCGGGACTACCTATTCACTCGGGAACAGGCGCGACCGCTCTTGTCCCAGCTGTACGAGGACATTCGGAAGACCGCGAGCGAGCAACGGGACGCCAGGCGTAAGCAGGCCGAGAGGATTGATGCGTATGGTGTAAAACGATTGGGAGAGAGGAACAAGCGGGCTGAGAGTCTATCGCTGGAAGTGCTCGAACAAGCCACAGCGACGGTGAAGGAAAAGAAACTTGACCTCTTCAACCTCAAGAGTCTGTTGCCGAGAGTGCGGAACCGGGAGAGTAGTACGGTCGAATCCGTCTCTGCGCCCCTACTTGAACTGCTTCACGCTCGTGTGGACGTGTTTCTGCGACGACTCCTTCTGCGCGTTATATACGTCGGCGAGGGCTATGCCGCTGCTCGTCCAGGGATAGACGATGATCTTCGGCTCGGCGTCAACGCCCAGGTGGTATACACCGCCATGGAACAGATCGGTCTGAGGAGCATAATCCCCGACAAGGAGAACAAGTCTAGACACCTCGAACCGTTCCCTGTGAGACACATGTTGCCCACCTTGCCTAGACGGGATGGTGTGGAAGGCGAGGTGAGATGGGCCGAGGATGTCGTTCCCAATGTGGCCCGCGGTATCATCGACCCTTCGTACGGCCAAGTCATCCTGCCTAACGGGTCTAGAACGATCGACGGTGAAGATAATTTGGGAATAGAGACTGGTGATGAGGATGAGGCAGATGATGAATTGGTCCAAAAGGTTGAGGACCTGCAAGACCGTCTAGACACCCTGAGAGATCAGGAGCACGAGGACCATCTCAACGCTCGGTATAACACCGATGCGCATGGAGCAGGCGAGGTGGCCAGCTTTGGGGAACGATTCGATTGGACTGTTTACGAGGCGGATATGGCGTATATCGCTCGGCTGAGGAGAAACTGGAAGGTAGATGAGGGGACTCTGGTAGATATGAGAGGGAAGACGCGGAAGGGCAAGGTTGGCGGAACCGATTCCAAGGACAAGGGCGACGAGGAAGGTTTGAGTACAAGGGATGTGAAGTCTGATATGGAGATAGATGGGGAGGATTTCGAAGGGCAGGAGGAAGATCTACAGGAAGAGCAATCGTTCGATCATACCCGAGCGGTCGAGATTGCTCAGCTAGAAAGGGGTAGGTCGACATCTTGGTTTGTGGCTCTATTCTCGGGTTGTTAGGCTGACGCAATCTTCTCTTTCCGAATGATGACAGAGCGGATTGCGCTACTGAAAGATCGAAGACGGCGCACGTGGCGAATCGCGAGACGGCACAACATACCTGATCACAGGGCTGGCGACGTACGACACACGAAACGATCAGACAAGGATGCAAAAAAGCGTGCCTTCAAGTCGCTCGAGGTCATTGAAACCTCTTCGGACGACGAAAATGCGGATCGCGCCCAACTGCGACGTAAAGCTAGCATCGGCGCTGACGATGATGATGACGATGACGACAATGAACACGAAGAACACGATAACGACGATCACAGCTTGATGAATTACGAAAATAACGACTCAGATCGATCCGGCATCCGTGCCAATGACGCCGATGAATCATTTACCGGTCTTGTACTCCAACACGATCCGGCAAGCCAGACGCACAATGCAAAAGAGGCTATACACTCAAAGGATGTGCCCGCTGCCGATACAACGGAAGAAAGGGGATTCCAAAGGAAGTCATCGACCCCGGTACTGAGACGACTCTCATGGTCTACTTCGCCCGGTATCACGACTCGTGCCAGGCCGCGAAAGATTGACTTGGATAGCGACCCAGATAGAACGGATAGCGAGTAAATCTTTGTCGTCTGTAACTTTGGGCGCGACTGTGCAGATGAATTGCACAACGTATGAAACAGCGACAGACCCTTTTGCCACCGAGTCCGTACGCAAATCAGGCTGTAATATTGGGGGTCAGACCGTTCGATCCGCTGAAACGCGCGCGACAACGAGGCGAGATCACGTTTCACTTGATTTCGGACGGGGCTCGGCGATACCGATCAAGGGGTTCAGATTGAAACGCGACTCCTTTTCGCGTTTCGTCGTTCCCCGAACAGCTTTGGGCATCACAACATCGACAACAAGGCGACGGCTGATTAGGTTTGGCAGAAAAAAGCAAAAGGGGGGGTCCTGAGTTCTGAGTGGAGCTCATCTAGAAAGTGGTATAAGAGGCGAGATCGATTCAAGAATATGAAAGATTACCCTTCTCGATGTCCGTCGGGTCTTACAACAACAACATCTATTTCCCTCCTCTTCCAACTCGCTAGACGCGAACAAACAGCTCCGATACACTCCTTCACTTAACACAGTCCACATCAGCTAGCCTGAACCTCTTCTTAACGTCCGCAAGACCCGTATATCTCTCACACAATGCCTTCCATCCGCAAGATCGCCTTGTTCGGTCTTCTCGCCGCATTGGCAACCAATGCTCGACCCGTCAAAAATCAGGGGAAGCGTGCCGAATGTTCTCGTAACGCAATGAATCGTCATGCCGTCGGTGGTCAGGTAAGTAGCGATGTTGAGCAATTTTAGACGTCAATTTAGACCTTGGTCTCTTCCTTACTTGCACAGGACTCTGAAGCAGCTGACCGCGAGGGAAGTTGGGGTCGCCACCGGTGGGGTTCCTTTGGTTCTGAAAGCGGAAAGGATGATGATTCGACGGCCAACGGTCAGGCTGGACAAGCCTCCTGGGCCGGCCGACCTACTGCTTCGGGCGGTGCCGTTATGCCTTCTGGCGCTCCCGAGGCACCTTCATCGCCACCGTCCGTCACTTCGGAAGCACCTGGAAGCCTTCTGGGTCCTTCTGGAAGCGAAAACGAGGCCCCTCTTGAGATTTCCTCTAGTATAGTCGATGACCTTGGGGAGACTACTATCGCGGCGACTTCGACCCAAGAAGCGGCTCCTACGACTACTTCGGAGCAGGAAGCCGGTCCTACTACTATTTCGCAACAGGAAGCAGCTCAGGGCGAGTCCTCTTCTGGTATTGTGCTGATTCCCATCACCGACGGTGCTGAGGTGTCTCTCCCTGTCGAGGCAAGTCTAGTCCTCTGAAATCGACCTTGATTGCGTCCCGAGCTGACCTGATGCGCTTACAATCTCGATGCACAGACCGCTGCTGCCTCTGCACCGGCCAACATGGCTTTCCGTCCTGGTGGTGGACGGGGTAACCACAGCGGTAGTCGACCTTGGCAGTCTGCACCTCAGTCTGGAGCTGCTCCTGCTCCAACCGCTCCTGCTGTGCAACCCGCCCCGGCTCCGGTCACTACGGCTCAAGAGCCCGCTTCGACTATCTGGGACAACCCTGGCAGCGGACCGATCGTCGATCCCTCGGATCTTGTCACCTCCCAGCAAGCGCCTGCTCCTACAGCGGCTGTTCCGGTCCCCTCCTCCAGCAAAGCATCGGTCCCGGCTCCCGCTCCGACTTCTGATGTAGCACCAGCTCCTGTCGTTCCGGCTCCTTCCGGCGGATCGCCTTCCTCTGGCAAGCGCGGCTTGGTCGTCAACGAATCGTCTGGGAGCGCTTGGAATGCCTGGACGGGAGGTGCGATTAGCTGGTAGGTATCACTTTGACCACATGACAAGTTTCCGTGACCGATCGCTGATATATATGTACTCTGACATGTCAAAACGTCACAAAGGCTTTCCAACTGGGACTGTTCACCCCCTGCCGGCTTGCCCGCTTCCATTGAATACGTTGCGCAACTTTGGTGAGTGCGCTCTATCCTCGGAGTGGGATCGAGCTGCTAACACCGCGTCTCGTATTCTGACAGGGGAGCGGACAAGGTTACCAAATTCAACGGGGACCTCCCCAACTTTGACTCATGGGGTGTCTCTCATATATTGAGCTTCAACGAGCCCGACATTCCTCGTGGTTCATCCGGAGGATCAGCCCTGGGTGCTGCCGATGGAGCTAGGATTCACAAAGAGGTCTTCACGGCCGAGGTCGCTAGCAAGTACAAGATCGGTACCCCTGCCGTAGCTCGGGGAGGCAAACAATGGCTCAGCGTGAGTGATCGCTGTTTCGAGTGCAGAGCTGCGGCAGGCCGCTGATGCCTACGCCACAGGACTGGGAGGCTGCATGCGCCGGTGGATGCGCTTACGACTTTGTCCCCATTCACTTCTATGGTTAGTCGGCTTTGAGAGGCGATGATAGCACGAACACCGCGCTGAACTCTGCATTGCCCACGATTTAGGCAAGGACGCTTCTGCGTTTGCTCCCTACTTGGTAAGCCAAATTTGCAACAGCCTGTCTAGCTGAATGATCCGCTGATCGATATCGCGCCTACAGAAAGAGATGGCCGCCTTTGGCAAGCCGCTCTGGGTGACCGAAGTAAGCGCTTGCAACGGTAGCTATGTCAATCCGCACATGTCATCTAAAGCATTCAGCGTTCTGCATTCCAGATTGGCTGTGTAGAATACGGCGCCACCACCTACTTCTGCAATGAAGCCGAAACCACGGCGTTCATGAAGCAGGTCATGAGCGACATGGACGATCCAGCGAACAATGTCGAGAGGTATTCCTGGTTCGGCGCGTTTCCCAACATGGCGTCTGGGTAAGTTTCAACACGTACCTCCCTTCATTCCATAGAGGTCGCTCATGCTATTCTGTTCCTTTGTAGGGGAAATGCCAACGGTATCATGAAGACTGACGGGACTCCCAACGCGTTGGGCAACCTCTACCTTGGCAAGGCCTAAGCGGTTCTCTGTTTGGCGTGTCACTCCCTTCCTGTCGTTGGCTCAAGGTCGATGTAGTAGCATATATAGCTGGCTGGTCCAGCTTATTTCATGCGCAGATATGCAGACCGACATTGTTTCCCGCTCGAATGATTTCAGTCTAAGGGAATTCCTTTCAGCCGGCAGCGGCATGAGAGTATCGTATACATATTTACAAGACAAGACGAAGAGACGATTTACATAACGAGGGTGAGACGGTACCGTATGGCCGGAACAAAGGAGAGAACGTTCTTTGTGAGTGAAAGTATAGATATAGAATCGGCCAACCTGAGAAGAGCAATAGGACCAGAACGGTGGACGAGGAGAAGGGTATGAGGAGTTAGGGGAAGGTGGAGTGCAATGTGACCTGGCAGCTGCCAGCGCCACCAGGTAGCACAACTCTCCGTATTTTGCCGTTACAGTCGTCGAGAGACTCGGGCCGAGCCCGCTCACTTTCGGTAAGTGCAGCACGAGATCAGGTAGGGTGCGACCGAGAGCAAGGAGAAGGCAAAGGCGACCCAGGTCAAGTCTGTCCAACAGTGATAACATGCGATCAGCTCATGAGTGTGAATACCGGAAGCGGTAGATGACGGGGCGGATGCTTACAAAGGGCAGGACCGGACGAGACGATGATCCCGAGAGGCTTCTTTCCCTCGACCTGAACCTTGTTGATGAATTCGTCCTGCTTGATGATAGCAGTCCAAATGGCGGCTCCACTGCAAGTCGAAGGAACGGAGTCAGTCTGGTGACACTAGCATTTGTCAAAGATTCTTGTGCGATTCGGCTCACATCAGCAAGGTCAAAGTGGCAATGATCGACATGACGGTCGAGACGGCAAAAGTCAACCGGTTGGGGATGACACCAAAGATCAACGCCAGGAGAGCGGCAGCGCCTCCGACCTGGACAAGTGAAAACACAAGGCGGTCAGCTTGGGGGATCGAATACAGCTTTATCAACATGCGGGATAGCGACTCACAACCATGAGGACGGACCCAACCTTGGACAAGTTGCCGTTGAAGCTCTCGCTTCGGAACTTGTCGGCCTCGTCGGGGATGATGTCGTTGGTCCTAGTCGCATCAGACGATGTCAGCACAAAGGTCTTCTTGCCTCGATCACAGATCCCCCTCGACATCGACTTACTGAATGAAGAACTTCATAGGCGTATCACTCAAGATGGTCTCCAACGGCTGGAACTCGACGGGGAACCTGGTCGAGTTACAGACTCCACCCTCCTTGGCGTATCCACACGAGTTGAGGACACCCCATCGGTATTCCTGACGAAGACCGGTGTTCTTTCCCAGGGGGGCGGAACCGTTGGTCATGTAGAGACCGTTAGGTGCGGATTTCATGGCGTTTTGCAGACCGGCACCGTAGGCGGCGACATCGAGCTTGACCATGTAAATGGATTTGGGGAGCTGTGGTATGATTGAACTATGAAAGTGAGCGGGGCTGAATTTGTTGGCTGAATGGACCGGGTGCTGGCTTACCGAAGTCGGGTTGACTTGTCCGATGATGGCAAAGACCATCAACACGACCGAGATGAACCTACATGACGATAAGAGGTTACGCCATCAGCATTACAGTCCACGTCGGGACTGAGCTGGAAAGGTGACCTACGAGAAGACGGAAGCTCCGGCGATACAGTCTGACAGGGTACGAGCACGTCACACAAGATCAGCCGAGACGTCACACGAGTCTGACCATATCCAAGGACAGACTGACATTCTCCTCTCATTGTGTATGCAGTTGGCTAGCTCTGAAGTGATAACGAAGGTGATGTATGCGGTCGGATCTTGCAGCGAGATACCACTGAAGTGTCTAGGTCGAGAGGCGATCCTGTTCTTGACTTGGTGGTCGAAAGAGAGTGCAAGGCGATGGGGTATTCGAGTTTCGAGATCCCGATAAGACCAACGACGACGCGAAAAGGGAGGGTTTGATGAGATTTGATTGATGGAAGGGATAAAAACGAAAGGGGGTCCGAGGTGGATCGAAAGGATGTCTGGGAGAGATTTGCACAGCAAAAGAAAAGACAGAGGAAGATGGCAGCGAGCGACAGGGAAAAGGGATGGATCACGGAGATGAACTGATCAAGAGATCGGGGGATCATCGAATATCCCTTCTCCCTCCCTCCTCCCTCTCGCCCTCGCTCTCCCACTGTTTGTTGTTTTGTTCCCGACGCGCATATCGAAGAAGGGGAGACGAGAGGGTCGAAACCTTGTTTCTTGTCCCCGAACCACCAGCGGGTCAAGGAGGAGATGACCGACTCTCTCTCGTAATTATGGTGTTTCGGATGCGAATTCAACCCGAGGCGCCAGAAGCACTGGCGCACTGGGGAGAGGCCGGGAGACACTGTGGGACGCAGGGAAATCTGAGTAGTAGTAGATTAGGGGCAAACACGGCGTTTACCCCCAATCTACTACCTAAAAAACGGGAGGGGTCGAGACTGGGGGTAGATGCGGGTTAGATGTGACAGCGGACATTCATCAGTTCTGTATCTCCGTGCCATTCGTCATCTCACCCCTATCTGATCTACAATATACGATCCGACCTTCAATTTGACTCTATCTGCTAGCTGCTAGACGACCTGATCAATCGACTTGGTGGCGACGTGGTGATGACATAGGTCATCCCTTCGACCTCATACCCCTCGTATCCATGCTTTCGATGTCACTCTTAGTATCGGTTGCCAATTCAACAGCTGTATATTCATCAACTCCTATGGGATCGATACATCATACCCTCTCTGCCTGAACGACCCTGCTCGACGCCCGTATCAAGACAGTTTTCCGATCGACCTACCCGCCACTGATTCTGTGATCAGTGATCTGTGACTGACTTCGCCCGGGTAGTATGACTTATAAACGACCGGAGGTGAGTCCTTATGGAGCTCGCAACGCTATTATACTTTCTGAGGACCACCTTCAATCCCCGTAGCGTATCTGCCGATGTCCCCTATGCCGGTCGGAGAACCCTGCGGGTTTCAAATCGGTCACCTATCAGACTTACCGGAGACATCAGGAAGCCTCTGCCGCTCAAGCCAACAATGCTCTGCCAGTGGCAGCGTCAGCTCCACCCGCAACGTCGCCAGCCAATACCAGTCCTGCTGACGGGAGCCCGGAACCGGACGATTTCGGTTTTGGAAGCGGGAGTCCATGGGGCCAGGACCACAGCAGTCTCCCATCCACACCGCCCTCACCTACACCCCCTTTGCCGTTGGCAGGTCCTGCGGGCGGAATTCCTGGGCTCGGTAGTCTGGCCCTGCCTTCCCTGATCGGCACACACTCCCCGTCTGGTCTCTTCCAGGACCTACAACTCGACGAAGATGAGGATAACATTGACAGCGATTATGACAGTAATGACGAAGACCCACACCATTATGACGCCCCCTTTGACGATAACGACAGCACCGCCCCGGTGCCAAATGACGTACGGCATGACCGATCTGAGACACCTCGATTCATGCTTGAGATGGAAGAAGAAGAGCTCAGCCGTAGCCACATCTTTACCGAAGGAGAAGCTATCTCCAAGCACTACGAGATCGGTCCGAGACCACCACACAACCCTTTTCCGACCGTTACGATTACTCTCAACCACCTCACGAAACATCACGACCTTCCTGTACCGATACGACACATGTACACCGCCATGGCCTTCGCCAAAGCTACAACGGGCATCTCGAACATAGCGGCAAATATGATGCTCGAGCAAATGACTACAAGCATAGAACTCGCAAGTGATACCGTCATCGAAGACAAGACTTACAACGTGCGCACGGCGCTGTCGAGGCTCGGAGTATTGCCCGATGATTACCTCACCCGCTATCTCACCTGCCCCAACAACCAATGCTGGCACCTCGAACCATACATCAATCTCTATAAACTGCAAACGCCGACGTGTCCAGAGTGCGAGGAGGGGGTTCTCTATGATCAGATAGGAAGGACAAGAACGCCTACCAAGATCATACCCTATACCCCTCTCTCGCTCGCACTCGCAACACTCCTTCAAGATCGACAGTTCCGTAACAATCTACAAGAATGGAGACAAGACAATCCAGACGATACCGAGAATCAGACAGAGGTTCAACCACTCGATCCCAGTCAACCATACTGGTCGAAGGACGAGCTTCTGGACGGTCTTTCGGATGGTAGCGCATGGCGATCACAACGTATGAACGTCCGCCGCGTCATCCGACCCGATAACTCAGTCGCCGATGTACCGGTAACCCCGTACAGTCAGCGGCATGTTGGACAGCTCTTTGGACTCAACATCATCCTCAACATCGATTGGTATGTCTGATCTTGTCTCATCCCCACACGGTCTCTGATTGATGAGCTGATCGGTCGGTTGTACTAGGTTCCGAGTGAAAGGAGTCATCAATTCATCCGTCGGGGCGGTGTATGCGTGTGTGGCGAATCTCCCGCGCCACCTCATGTTTCAAAAGCGCTACACCGCACTTCTTTGCGTCATACCTGGCCCACAAGAACCGCCGGGCCTCTGCCTCAATAAGGTAAATCCGTGAGCTGGCGTCAGACAGGCAGTCAGAACTCTGACAAAAATACACCTAACTCGCAGATCCTCGAGCCCATCATCGACGACTTCCAGCTCTGCGAACGTGGATTCGATGTGACAATACCATACGATCCGGTCCCGAAGATCAGTGTCTCAGCTCGATTGTTGTTGACGGTCAGCGATTTACCAGCCACACGCAAGCTGAGCGGTGCTATGGGACTCAGCCACAAAGAACACCCCTGCCAGTATTGTGATATCACAAAGGCTGATATCGACCTCCCAAGCGGGTATGACTGGCGACACTTACCCAAGCATGCCAGCGCGGCTACGAAGCTACAGGCGGCCTTTCAACACGAAGTGGGAACACCGGATGAGCGACTCGCAATAGAAGAGACTTATGGCGTCCGCTACTCGAGTATAGCACGGCTCATCGGCTTCGAGCATGCCAAAAGCTGTGCCCCTGACCCCCTCCATAATTCCTTTCTGGGCCAGGTCCGCAGTTTCGTAACGATCCTGATGGACAATCAAATGTTCGAGGGAGACATCGAGGGTACAGAGCGTATCGACATTTTCGCCAGCTATTTTGAGAACACGGATTACCCTGGTCACCTCGGGCGAATCCCGAACAGAATCGCAAGACAGCTTGTCGGTCGAAGGAGGAAGAACACGCAAGTCCAGGTCGGCTCGGCGTTGACTGCCGATCAGTGGAAAAGGATTTCGCAGTTACTGCCGGGAGCCCTTTTCGCCGCCTGGCGATCGGAGGGCAGCAACATCATACCTGACGAGGATATGCCGTCCCTCGACGACGAAGATGCCGCAGACTCCGACGCGTCAATGAGATCCACAGCCAGAACACCTTCTCCGCGTCGTGGTAGATCCGCCTCTCTCAGGTCGCACAGCAGTCGTTCCAGTCGAACGAGGTCCCGGAGCCGGTCACGATCTCGCTCCAGGACCCCCGGTCGGTCACGCTTGGGCAGCATCGATACGACAGAGGAGGAGCCTCGACCCTTTCGGAGAAACAGGGCCGTTTGGTACCGGATAGCCGTATCCCTGTGTGCTGGGCTACGGATCCTACACGCTCATAGTATATCTATTGCGGATGCCGAAGGCGCTGTCGAAGTAAGTCCTGGCAGTTTGTTGCCATGCGAAACCGGGAGCTTAACAGACCGCGGCAATCCAGGATATGGCCAATGCCGCTAGAGGCATGTTGGCCGCAGGTGCCCATCTTACGATAAATTGGCACATCGCGATGCACTACGCCGATTTCGTCCGCCTGTACGGGCCTCTGTCGGGTTTCACATGCTTCGCCTTCGAACGAAACAACGGAACGCTCAGTCGCGTCAATCACAACGGTAAAACCGGGTCCGACTTGGCGGCAATACTACATCGCGCATGGCACAGAGAATCGAGCTTCTGCGCAGTCGTCAATAACCCCGCACCTAACGCCACAGCGGAGGAGAAGGAGGCTTTGCGTTCTATGGTAGCCAACAGAGCCGTCATACGTGGAACATTGATGCTCGACGAGGCAAGGGGCAACGCTGCGAACCGTACCATAAGACTACCCCGGCCGTACAAACCGAAGATTCGCGTCCATCTCGGCAAGTACAACGCCTACTTGCCTCTACTCCGCTACATGGAGCAACATTACTCGCATCTCAATTTTGTGGACGCCGCTTACATCTTCGATGAACGCCCAACTCTCCCTAAGACGCACCAGTCTTACCGAATATACACCCACGCCCTTTACTCTGGTTTCAAGTCAGTAGCCCGGAACAAACGGTCTAAAGCTGCGTCGCTCACATGCCCCTCTCTTCCAGGTTCTGTACCTCGCTCTACGAGAGATCAAGGCGAAACCAGTATGCCCTGGCGGCCCGAGGGTTGGCTGGCGGGCAGAGGCATCTCTGCAAGGTCATCCTCATCCTTGGTCTCCGGCTACCCGTGCCTGGTTACCACGACCTCGATCTCACACTCGCGCTGGTCGAATTCTTTCAACCGTGGCCAGAATGGACCCTGCCGTTTGAAGACAGGTGAATCACAGCCTGTCAAGCCGTCAGGTCTACCGTATTATCAAGTATTAATTCACCTTGCTATCCCATAGGAAAATCGATCTAGGATACCGGGCGTACCATAACACCGTGACTGAACGACAATTCATTCCGCTAGAGAACCTACAAGCTGCGACAATGGTAACAGCGATGCGTGCCTTCGAGCTCGCAGAGCCAGAAGACGAATCGGATCCTCTCGAGGTGCTCATCTCGGTGGCTTGTGATAAGGTGTGTCAGGAGAATCTGCAGACAGAGAACCGCACTAACCCCGTATTCTCACAACCCCCGTATCTAGGAGGGAGCCGAACCCGAGTTTTGGAACGACGAGGATGAAGACGCGACACAACCTGACCTTGCACCGTGATGCGAGGCTTAGCACAACAAGTCGGGTACCGGCAGATGACATCGGTTCGCAAGGAATCTAGAAGCGACATGGCATGTGATGATATTAGACGATGACATTTGGGCTAACTGATTCTGACATGTGAAGTGGAGCGCTTAATGTGATGCGGTAAGTTGACTGTGTGAATCCTGTTGTAAGGCCCGGGAGCGACCCCCGGCGGGGTTCCCCCTGGACAGGCTGACGGGACGCAGGAATGAGGCAAGGTATGGGTAGACATCTAGAATGTAATAACGGATGTAGAGCTATTACAAGGGTACTAGTTCTACATCAACATAACAATACCGAAAAGTACCCCCGACGGGAGTCGCGTACGGGAGTCGCGTACGGCGCGTCCGACGCGTCACGTGACCGCTATAACAGGATCCCCCTCCTAGATGCGGACTCCGAACGCATCAAGCGTCGGCGTACTCCTGTCGACCGGGCTGCGGTAGATGGGGGTAGCGCTTGTGGAACGCCGTGACGACCTTGTCGTCGTGATCGAACTCGGCGGGGCTGACCCACTCGTTCGACTCGTCCCCGTACCCTTCGAATCGTACTAAGTACTGGGTCTTCTTCCCGGACCTCCCGGATCGCAACGCCTTCGAGTGTACGATCTCGGACACAACATACCCCAAGTCGCCGTTGTCGAGGACTTCGGGGGTAGGTGGCTCAACCACCTCTCTTCCTTCCAGCTCGTTGGCCCGATAGGGGATAAGCAATGACACGTGGAAAACGGGATGTACCCGGCGTAATTGCGCGGGGAGTTCCAGCCTCCTCGCCATCTTGCTCTGGCCGATGACCTCCGTGATTCGGAAGGGCCCCAGCGTCTTCATCGAGAGCTTCTGGCTGGGGCGCACCGATGTCAAGTTCTTGGTAGATAACATTACCAAGTCCCCTACGTTGTAACCCTCGTCAGGGACGGCGGTACGCTTCCGATTCGCGTACTTCGCCATGTCTCGTCGCGCTTGCTCCAGCGCCTCCTTCACCGACTTGTAGATCCCATCGAGTCGGTCTCGGTACTCCCCCGCCGACTCGACCGCCTCCTCCCTAGTGCCGGGCACCGGTAGGGAGAAGCTGTGTTCCCTTCCCTCGGACGCCATGAATGGCGACATCCCGATGGCAGAGTGTTTCGCGTTGTTGTAAGCGAACTCTGCCATGGAGAGTAACTCCGCCCAGTCGTCTTGGAGAAAGTTGACGTACGACCGCAGGTATTGCTCCAAGGTGGAGTTACTTCGCTCGGTCTGACCGTCCGTCTCCGGGTGGAACGCCGTGGAATAACTATTCTCCACGTTCGCCATGCGGCACAGATCTTTCCAGAAGCGCGAGGTGAACAACGTACCTCGATCCGAAATGATCTGCTTCGGGAACCCATGCAGACACACCCACCGGTCGAGGAACAACCGCGCCAAGAACGAGGCGTCGTTGTCCTTCCGACAGGCGACGAAGTGCGCCCGCTTGCTGAATCGATCGACGATCACCAGGATCGAGTTAGACCCCATGGACTCGGGCAGATCCGTGATGTGATCCCAAGTGATCGATTCGTATGGTCCTGCCGGTATCGGTAGCGGCGCTAATTCGCCGACAGGCTTCATCCGGGGCCGCCGATTGCGCTGGCATATGCTGCAGCTAGCGACGTACTCCCCGATCCACTTCGCCATCCCAGGCCAGTAGAAGTCCCTACTGGTCAGCTCCACGGTCTTGTCCCGCCCCCAATGGCCGGCGGCCTTCCCGTCATGTAGACGCTTCATCAGCTCTACCTTGATGTTCCCTGCGTTGGGGACATACACCAACCCGTTGTACAGGAGAACCCCAGTGGGGCTCAAGCTGTATCGCTCGTTCGCCAAGGTTCCCGCCTTGAGCTGCGCTACGAGCTCTTTTGCCACCGGGTCGTCCTGCGCCGCCGGTATCAACGCTTTTACCATCCAATCGCCCAGTGCGGGGATGGTGCCATTCAACCGCAAAGGCGGTCGCTCAACCGGACTACACCCTTCAGGGGGTGCGTCTTCGACAGGCCGGAGCAGAGTCTCTGCTCGCTTCGGTTCTGTCTCCTCCATCAACTCTTCCCGCCGACTCAACGCGTCGGCCTTCCCGTTCTCCGTTCCCGGTTTGTACTCCAGGGTGTAGGAGATCTGGTTCAACAGCTGCGACCATCGCGCCTGCCGTTGAGACAATACCTTGTCTCTCTTGAAGTACTCCAAGTTCTTGTGATCCGTGAGGATCCGAACGGGGTACTTGTTGTCGAGATAATGTCGCCATATCCGACTGCAATAAACGATGGCCAACAGTTCCCTGTCGTGCACATCGTAGTTCCTCTCGGCGGGCGTCAGACTCTTCGACATGAACGCTACCGGGTGGAGCTTCCCATCGTCCCCTACCTGGGACATCACTACGCCGATCGCTCCAGAGGAAGCGTCGGTCTCAAGCACCACTTGGCGCTCCTCGTTGTAGTGCGCCAATATAGGCGCCTGGGTGAAGGACTCCTTCAATTCCCGGAACGCAGCGTCAGCGGCTGCTGTCCAGGAGTACTTCACCCCTTTCTTCGTCAGGGCCGTCATTCCCTGAATCTTCTTGGAGTAGTTCTGAATGAACCTCCGGTAATAGTTTGCAAATCCTAAGAAGGACTGCAGTCCCCGAATGTTCTTCGGGGGGGCCCAGTCCAAAACGGACTTGACCTTAGAGGGGTTCATACTAACCCCCGTCGGGGCAATATCGTACCCCAAGAATTCGGTAGCCACCGTATCGAACTCACACTTCTCCGCTTTCGCATACAGGCCATTTGCCTGCAGCCTCTTCATACCCTCCTTGACCTGACCATCGTGGGTCTCCTGGTCGGAGGAGTAAATAAGTATGTCGTCGAGGTAAACGACGACGCACACATCCAAAAGGTCCTGGAAGACCTCATTCATCCACCGCTGAAAGGTAGCGGGGGCGTTGGTCAGGCCGAACGGCATGACCAAACATTCGAACAGACCGAAGCGTGTAGTAAACGCGGTCTTCCAAATGTCTTCTTCTTTTACGCGTAGCAGGTTGTACGCGCCTCGGAGGTCCATCTTCGTGTAGACCTTCGCGCCCTTCAACCTGTCTAGCGTCTCCGAGATGAGGGGTAGGGGCGTCCTATCCTTCACCGTAATGTCGTTAAGGCGACGGTAGTCGATGCACATACGCATCTCGCCGCCTTTCTTCGGTACAAACAGTACCGGGCTCGAGCAGGGCGACTTCGACGGCCTGATGAACCCCTTCTCCAAATTCTCTTTCAACCACTTCTTTAGCTCCTCGCTTTCCCGCTGGGAGTGGTTGTAGAGTTTCTGATACGTCGGCGACGTACCGGGTTTGAGTTCGATCGCATGGTCGATCGATCGCTTCGGGGGCAGTGTATCTGCCTTCGTCTTGGAGAACGCTCCAAGATGTTCATGATACTTCTCCGGTACCATGTCCCTCAGCTTCTCCATATACTCGGGAGGGTCCAGGTCATCCTGGAACGAGTCTGTAGGTTTGACGTCCCAATCCCACAGGTCCGGGCGCCTCGCCCGCTCATCGTCCTCCCGGGTCATCTGCATTTGTGCGACGACCAAATCCTCCGTGATCGACCCCTTCATCTTCTTGAACGGGTCGATCCCTCGTGTCTCCACCTCTACTTCATCCGGAGCATACACCGTCTCGGGCCTCTTGAGGCATCCCGTGCTGATGCAGACATCCCCGAACGTCACCGCGTTGGAGTCCCATTGGATATGCGGGTTGTGTCTCCGCAGCCAAGGGATACCTAGTACCACCGGGTACCCACTCAAATCGGTGAGGTGGAACTCGGTCAGTTCCAGGTGCACTCCCGTACGTACCAGCGTACGAGCCTTCTGGGTGATCCTTCCTCCCTGAATCTCCCGACCATCGATCACCGTTACTACCCGCGGCGTCTCGAGGTCCGTTACGTCGAATCCATGTAGCGACGCGAATGTCCGATCCATGAACATCCCGGTCGCTCCCGAATCCAACAACATGAGTGCTTGGACCGGCACTCCCCCCGGGTAGAACACTCCTACCAACGTCAGATGGCTATCTGGACCGTTGGGTACTCCGCTTGCACCCAACTGCAAGGGGATCCGGCTACCTCCCTGTGCTCCCCCATTCGGGGTCCTTTGATGATCCGTTATTCTGTAAGGCCCGGGAGCGACCCCCGGCGGGGTTCCCCCTGGACAGGCTGACGGGACGCAGGAATGAGGCAAGGTATGGGTAGACATCTAGAATGTAATAACGGATGTAGAGCTATTACAAGGGTACTAGTTCTACATCAACATAACAATACCGAAAAGTACCCCCGACGGGAGTCGCGTACGGGAGTCGCGTACGGGAGTCGCGTACGGCGCGTCCGACGCGTCACGTGACCGCTATAACACCTGTCTATGGCGTTGACCTGCGGGCTGATCCTCCCTTCTCTGGCGCAGCGCCTCGATGTAATCCGAAAAGTGATGGTATGAACATGTCTCAACTTCGACCCGTGGTGTAGAGATATCCTGTGCGGGAACCGGACCTGGCGTATCCTTCGGATTGAGGATCGGTCTCGATATCGTAATCGGAAGAATTGTGATAGCTATCATGCCCTGACAGCATGTGAGTCCTCGTTTCGGTCGCGGGCTGATTGAATCTTTGTTTGCTTGGACCGGCGATCTGTTGTTGGGTAGAGTGATGGCTGGGGAAAATATTGGTCATGGTATTGGCGGCTTGATGTTGGCGAGGGGAAGGTCGGACCGGAGTACGAGGCGTTGTCTTCGAGCTGGCTGGTCCGCTCAATCTCAGCATATCTCGCGAGTTGGCTCGCATGGGGGGAAGAGGCAACGGTCTGCCAACCGGAGTGAGTGGCGCAGGATCATCCAAATCCGGGTCGATGTCAATTGCGCTTTCATCGTTCTCGTCGCCTTCATCCAGGATGGCCGGACGACCCTTCGGCTTCATTGCGGATTTGATGCGCTTGTACATCGGCTGGGACCCGTCACTGCTGGGAGGCAGGTTGCCATACGAACCGGGCGACGGTGTGCTGGTAGGTCCCATCTCGGAGGCAGCAATCGAAACCGATCGAACACGCTTCTTGCTGTTCCTGGACTTCGTCGTGTCCTTAGGAACGCTGGTCTTGGACTTCGCCGCGCCTTTGGGAGTGCGACCAAGCGTTTGTGGATGCATCAAGTACCATTGCGTAAGCTTGACGTCCTCTGGCGAAGTAGGTTCATTGACGTCGACGATGCGATTCCAGATGGGGGATGTCGGGGCATGAGATGCGAGAAACGTATCGTTGAACATCCAGCGCTGAGGATTGAGATGGAGTTGGCCGAATTGGGTTGCCCAGTACGGCGAGGGGGGCTGCGGTTCATATCCGATTGGGGGGTCGTTGATGATCGGTGAGTGCGAGGACGTGCCGGTGGGGTCCTCAGACTCCCAAATGAGCTGGAACATCTCGATAAACTACGAAGGGACATGGCCTACGTCAGTCACCTCAACGACGCGTACATCAAACCACCACTTGGCATACCTGATCCGAGTACACCGCTGACATATCCGTCGCATATGCCTTGAACTGCCCGTTCGGCTGCTTGACCAGGGTCGGAGGTGGCATACAATAGACATCTTCCAGGAACTCGAACTTCACGGCAGAATATGGAGACGTAGGTCTGATCTTCTTCACCCGCTGGACCATCTGTGGAGCAAGTGCAAGGTAAGTAGCTGTCTTGCAGTACCCTTGTAACAATGGCTTACGCTCTGGCATTTCGACCTGACATTGCCCTTCTTATCCCCGTCAACGGCAGCAGCCTGACCATCCATCTTGTCCACCATCTTCTGCAACTCCGCCGCTTGAGCCCGACGCTGCTCCAACGGTAGCGGCTCGTCCCCTTGGTCTTCAGCAAGGAGACTCTCGATCTCCCGCAACACTTCCGGTTTCCTATCCTTCCACTTTTTCAACGCTTGCGTCTTGGTTGCTGCGCGATACTGCTTGAAGATATCGGAAAGCGCCTTGCTGTAGACATTGACATGGGTCGAGTACGGGAGGACCATCGACATCGGCGTATCATTCGGCATATCGACGGCGTCGGGCTTCTCCTTGACGAATTTCAGCAAGAGACGAGTCTGACTGATGTTTGGCTCTTCTCGGAATGCCTTGCTATAGTCCCATCGCATAGCAGGACCGGCGGGAGCGCCATCAGCGGTTGTCAATTGCGGCCAGCTTTCATCTTTATCCGGGTAAGCCAATGGAGGTCGTTCGCCGTGGAGCTGTTCGAGCACACGCTTCAAGTATACAGCTAATGCTCTCTTCTCTTGCGAGGTCGCCGTTCCTCTGTTCCCGCCTCCGCTGCCTCCGTCACCTTCACCGTATACCTCGTCTTCCAGATCCGCTACCATCTCCTCCAGATCGGCAATCCGCGCAGTCTGCTCATTATCCATCTCCTGCATCTGGGCAACCAATGCCTCCTTCTCCCTTCGCGCTTCCTCCAGCTGCTCCGCCTGCTTTTCCAAATGACCGGTCAGCACGCCGACATCGGCGACCACATCGGCGAGAGTATTTCGTATCCTGGTAAGCTCTGTTTCATGTTGGCTAGCGGTCGCATCCAGACGCTGAATATGTTGATACGATTGCCGTTGACTTTGGCCTTGGGTCTGTGCTTGGTTTTGAGTCGGCGGGCGGGAAGGATTACTTGGCGTGACGCTAGCAGGTTGAATGGGTTGGGCAGGAGGCATACGGACTTCCGCAGGGAGGTAAGCCGATTGCGAGTGATGATGTAGATGCTGGGGATTGACCGTGGCAGGGTGGGTGTAGGGCGTAGATTGGAAAGGATGTCTCTCCGGTGCGTTGTGGGAAGGTGAAGCTAGTCCGAGGGCGCCGGTGCTGATTGTTTGACCAGTGCGACCAGGATACTGAATCGTCTGTGCACTAGTCGACATTCGCAGTTGATTCTCACAGTGAGTCTCCGTTTGTTCGCCTGTAGCTCGACCGGTCTCGTTCTGATCATCTTCCTCTTGATCATTGAGTTCGCTGCCGAGCGGAATGTCCTGCCTGATGACTACAGGGGCGACCGCGTCCCCACAGGTCCTCAGCGCAATCCGGATCGGCTTGATCGGTTGGGTCATGATGCCTTGAATGTCGGGAACGAGATAGAGACGGGTGGTGGTGTCGAACCCGTCGAAAGGATGTCGGTACGTCCTCGACTACTACTAAAGGAGGGGCCTCGCTAACTCGACCGTTCCCTTCGCATGACCATATCATATACTCAGTTCTCCGGATGACACGGAAATTCAGCCTGCCACACATATTACTCACGGTTCGCCAACCTCAGCAAGTCGAAGGGAGGTGTATCATAGCTACCGGTAGCAGAAGAAGTGAGATCGTAAGTCTAGTAGGATTGCAAGTTACGACTTGTGTTTTGTTTTTGATGAGTCCGGACGAGACGGTCGGAGGTACGCGAACATTTGTATTACGTAACGAAACGATTATGTAATCACAAAATCTACCCTCCATCTGCCTAGTGTCTGAGCGGAATCTACCCGCCATCTGTGCACAATTTTTCCGCAATCTGATCGCTGTTTGCTCTCGAGTAAACAGACGTGCTATTTGCTCGGGGGTAGACGTAGCGGAAATTGTAACATTGCCCACAATCTGATCTCGGATAGATTGACGGGTAAATTGAGGGCAAACGTGGGGCAAATAGTACAAATACCCCCAATCTACGCGCGTCTAAATTGCCTTATTTCCCTAAGTGCGGGAGATGAGACACCCGGTCATCGGGCCGTTCGGTTCCTTGTCAGTCCACCGCGTTCCAGGTCTTGGCGTCTCAAAGAGGCAACTTTACGATTCTCGCCATTCGCCAGTTCTATCATATGGTATCAAATGCTTGCCTCCTGGAAGAATCAACGACTGACGGCTTGAATGATGAATCGCTCGGGAATAGACACGTTGAAGAGTTTTGGGAAATGGCGAACATAGCAATAAGGCCCGGCTTTTCAGGCTGACAGGAACCTCGCTCACGCAATCTCCTGATTATGCACATGTATATAGATAGATGGATCCGCGAGTCAAACAGTAAAACACAGCTATAGATCCAGTCGTTCGTGGGTTCGCTAAGGGAAAGAGACCAGGTCGAGAACTTGCTAGAGCGTCCCGTCGAAGCAGGCCGGATCGACACCGTCGGGTCGTCCTTATCCTGCCATCTTTGCCTCTAGCTCGTTCGGAGCCTGATCTCCCCTCTGCGTTTCGTCAGTAGCGGCGCGAGGATTCCAAAGGAAAGCAGTATCGTGCCCGCCTCCCTCCCTCCCCTCTTGTAATCTGATTGGGGATCTATGGAAACCTCGTAATCTTGATCCTGAGAAGTAGAAAATAGTCGTATCATCCTCCTTCCCTGCTTCTTGGCAGTTCAGCCATTTCCGCGCCCTTCACCCTCTTACGCATCTCACTACGCCCTCGCATCCTCCCTACGAGAGGACGTACGGCGCGCCCTCGTGCGTGTGCCCGTTCTTCGACTTTCCGTCCTTGCATTGCTCGATCTGTACGACCCATTCATCCTTCAAGACGTCCTCTACCGAAGGCCTCATCTTGGGATCCGGGTTCAGCATCTTTTTCAAGATCGAGTGACACTCCTTGGGCATCAGGTTGTGCAAAGGTTGAGGAGCCGAGGATTGAGCGTATTGATTGACGTATTGAGCGTAAGAAGAATCGGAAGGGTTCTTGGCGATCCTCCAGGGGATCTCTTGGAACTGCATGCAGTAAAAGACGATGGCACAGGCCCAAATATCGACCGCACGGGCGTCGTATTCTGCGAGGGAATCAGTTTGATGATCAGCTTCAGCACTTTGCATCGAATGCCTGCAAGTCAAACGTACCCTTCTGCTCGAATTGTTCGGGCGCGATATAAGGTTCACTCCCACACAGCCCTTTACTCAAGTGGGTCTTCTTTTCCCAACACATCCTGAAGACGTCGGAGACACCAAAGTCGGTGATCTGGGCGAAGGAGGCCATTCGTCAACCTCTCTTGACCAAAACCCTCGTCCAATGCCCTCGCAACTCACCTTGATGTGACCTCGGCCGTCAAGCAACAGGTTCTCGGGCTTGATATCCCGATGAGCGACACCCATAGAGTGAAGATACTCGACTCCCTTGAGAATCTGCTTGAAACAGCACTCGACCTCGCCGACGCTCATGTTGCCCTTCTTGATGGCGGCGTACAAGTCTCCACCGGGGCAGTACTCCATGACTTCACACCAATGATGTTGCTCGTCTTGAACGAGATCGACAGTCTCGACGACGTTGGTATGGTGCAAGGTCGAAGAGATGCAAAACTCTGAAGTAAGCTTCTTGACGTATTCCTTCTCGGATTCGTTCTTGCGTCGTTTACGGAATTCCTATAATAACACGAACGGAAGAGAGAATTCAGCTTCGACGCCACGCACACTAGATTGTGATCGCGTCCGATCAACGAAATGACCTACCTTGACGGCATAGAGTTTCTCTTCCGATCGATCCCACTTGTGAGCGAGCTTGACGACGGCAGTCGCACCTCGACCGATAGCGGCCTTTTCACAAACTCCGTATTTCTTGAACAAGCTGGCGGTGCTGACATTGTCACCCTTCTCGCTTCCCTTGGTACTACCCTTTTCGCTCCCCTTGGCAGAACCGGCAGCCGAGGCTTTCCTAGCGAGCTTCGGTCCCGATCCCAAGAGATCGCTCAATTTGAATTTGGTACCACCGTTATCGCCCTCTTTGACGCTCGGGGCCCGAACAGAAGGCCCACGGGAAGGACTGCGCTCGGAACCAGGCCTCGAGGGCGTCGCGTTGGCCAAATGACTGTTCTTGTCGGTAGGCCCTTGTGCGTGAGGATCGTCGTGGTTCTTCCAGCTGTTCTGCCTCTTAACGCTTGGATGTCGGCTAGGAGGTTTAGAGCCCGGTTGCGAACCGTGATCGCCATCGCTGTATCCGGGACTGATAGGGCCGGGACTGCCAGGAGGCGAATCTCGAGCACCGGGGGTCCCAAAGCCGTTGGGCTTTCGGTCGGGCAACTCGACCCTCATGCCGTTCCCGTGATGACTCTCAGAATGCTCGAGACGTTCCCTCGCGGCACGCTCTTTCTTGTCTTCCCCCATATGCAGCATCTTGTGCAAGAACGATTTCTTCTCTCCCCCGTGTCCCAGCATGATCGGTTTCGATGACGGAGTCCGCTGAGGCTGAGGCGCATGAACGTGGTTCTGCGACCCGGCCGAGGTATTACGCCTAGTGACATGGGCCTGAGGAGGGAAAGTAGGCGCATGGGAGGATAGCTCGGCAGCGCTGATACTCGAAGTAGCGAGCTGAGAGTGCTTGATGACCCCGGCCGACGTCTCTCTTGACAAGCCGCCAGGTGTCGGGGGGATATTCATCTCGTGAGGTTCTGGACTCGACCCATTGGATGAGATGGGTTTGACTGTGTTATCCAGATGTTATCAAAGGGGTACGTCGAGCGATGACCGGTACGACCAGCAAGAGGCGAGAGGGCCATTTTGTCGAGAGGAGAGCAACACAAACAAATTAGTGCCACCGGTCTCGACCGCGAACGGTATCAAGAAAGAAAAACGCTACTGACACGAAGGGAACGGGAATGCCAAGTTGGGCGAATCAGAACCAGCGATCCCCGTAGGTAAAGCAGACGTTCCCCCTGCCGTAGCGAGACCCGTGGGCAATCCTCCATACCCTCCACTTCCGGGTGTCCCCGCGGTGCTCGCCATCCCCGGTGTCTGGAGGTCGGATTCCTTGGATATGCCTCTATATGTCTCTCTAGGCAGGGCGATCTCGCCCGAACGCAAGTCCTTGGGCTGGATCAAGGGGGGTGTGCCGTGTGGCGAATTATTGGCGGTGCTGGCCGCGGTGGCGGTAGTGGATACATTGAGAGACTGTTGTAGGTGCTGGGCTAACGAATCTGGAGCTGTGATGGGTTTGTAAGCGGATGCGGTATTGTCAGAGACCTTGACGGGTTCGTTCTGTGTTCGCAAGATGGGTCGTGATGAAGAGGGGCGCCAAAGGTTGTCGGTCAAGGTAGGGTTTGCGCAGCAGAAAGTTGGCAAGGAAAAAAGTGAAATGGTCCAAGATCAGCTTTGTTTCCACCAGATATCCGTACGGATGGGCAGCCATAGACTGACCTCGTCACTGCGTATGTCCGGTTCGGCCTCTTCTGCCACATCCTCTAATACCGACGACATCTTGCTCGGTTCGCCTGAATGCGACATTATACCGCCCGAATCTGCTGAAGAGTCGAAGGGACACGGACGATGTGTTGACGATACGGGCTGCCTGTAAAACTAGGCCGTATGTGGTAAAGGGCAGAGGTGTGGCGAAGATTATTGAGTTGGTCGCTGCCTGGGAGAGGGTTTCCCGTGCGAGAAAACAGACCCCCGTCGAGTGGCTTGCTTGTAGTTTGGATGACAAACGCTGGTGTACAGGTTCGAATCGATCCGTGTCAACAAACGCTCATCGCCTAGCTCTAGATTGCTTGATCGAGAGAGACGAGATCGTTGATGCTTTGATGATCAGACGACGAGGTTGATGGGTTTGACTGCGAGATTGTTGTATAGGTCGACCCGTCGATTTTTCGCCTGCTCTCTGATTCGAGGTACGGCTATGACCGAGCCTCGCCGTAAAGGTTGGTAGTGATTCTAGGTCGAGCGCGGGTGATGGGTGTCAGCAGGTGACGACGAAGCAGACGACGATCCCAGAGGGGGAGCGATGGTTGCACAGGTACAGATGAGATGATCTATCTTTGATGTATTGTGATTGCTTGACAATGATGGATGACGACGAGATGATGATGTGAACGGGCGAGGGAGGGTCGGATGTTTCGCTTACAAAAGCTGCTTCGCTCGCTCGCTCGCAAAGAGGTGCAAGTTGCCACAAAGAGCGAAACGGAGGCAGAGGGACAGAGGGACAGGCAGGCTGCTAGCTGCTAGGGAGCCTAGGTATCCCCGAGAACCACGAATATCTCACTCGCACTCACTCTGGATCCGCGGTGTCCCGTTTTTCGCTTCCTCTCGGCGGCGAGAAAACGTATGCAGGGGGCTCCCTTTTTCCTTCAGTGTATGCAGTGTGATGGCTGATCTCGCTCGAACTTGCTCTGCCCTTTCTCCTTGGACGAGGACGTTTCGATTATATGACAGCTCAATATTCACACTCAGACACATCCCCCCTCGAGTTCTAAGGCCCCATGCGGTGCTGCCTCGACTCCACCATTCTGGGACGTTCGTTCGCCCGCCTGCGCTCGTCAAGGGGCGAAATGACCCAAATGGGGCTGCGCGCGCGGGGGCGCTGAGCTACTTTTGCCAGCCAATGGACCCCTCCCGAGCGTCGACAACGCAACTCGGTAATTATTAGAACTCGATCCCTCGTCCTTTCGATTCATTGTCCCCCTTCCTCACATAGAATCGAATCGACCGGTAATACAGCGAAGTAGGGGTGATGATGAGATGAGAGCAGTTGGTCATCTGCGCTGGTCACGTCTCATGACAGCCAGAACGTCGTCATGTCCGTTCAGCTACCTCTGTGAGGCGCATCTGTTCCTCAGGTCGAACAGTCTCCATCCTAAGTATTACATGCTTCAAAATTCGCTCTAAGTATACAGAGTACTCGTCGTATTGATTTCCGTCAGTGGAGCTCGTCTCATGTCTATTCTTCCGATGATCCTGTGCTCGTTCAGTCGGTGTAGAGACCGCCTTCGCCGCCATCGGTCTTGGTAACCGAATGTCCGTGTTTCGAGGCCACCGGCTTGCCCCGTCGCATCTGTACCCAAAAAAGCTTCAGCGCTTCGCTCTCCGCCTCCCGCATCTATACGACCTGCTCCGAACCAAGACGAGGACTCACATCGTCGACCTCTTGTCTCCACCCTTTGAACTTTTCCTGCAGAGCCCTCCCCACATCCGAGAGGCCCGAACCGCTCTCATCCTCGATGGCGTTGATGGCCTCGGTGAGCGAGTGGTCGATCTTGATCATGAGTTCCGAGAACATCATAGGCTAGTACGAGCAGGACCAGGGGATGTCAGCATGGGTAAAGCAGGTCCGTATGGAACCTGACATGGTTGGAGCTGCGGTCAGACTGAACTCAGGAGGACTCACGTTCGAAAAGACCACCCTCGGGTCAGTAGCCGTATCACTAGGCCCGCCCGTCCCTGGTACACCCCCTGCCGCTTGCGGGACGGCCTCGGCTTGAGATCCTCCTGCAACCCCACCGGTCATGGGCTGATCCACCCGGTTTTGTTTGGCGGAACCGGCGGGTTCGGGGGCGACTTGAGGAAAAACCTGGTTCGGAGACCGACAACAAGAGAAAGGCTGAGGATCAGATCAGGTGTTTATGTGGGATCGACCCAAGAGAACGTACACCACCGGGGTTCTCGGCGGATTCACCGGGACCCGTGGGCTGGTCCCCATAGGTAAGGTCGTCTTCTTGGACCTTGGGGTTGCCTGTAACACAGTGGAGCAGTAGCAGCTACGACTTGAGCCATGCTCGTTGATCCCATTCCGCTGTTGGCATTACTCACTAACGGAAAGCGAGCCAGAATTCATATTGTATACGTTGTGTCGTCGAAGGAGTATGTGGCTAAAAGAAAGAGTACTAAGGGTAATGCAAGAAGCGTATGAGAAGATTGAGTAAGTCGAGCTTCAGGGATATCGGACAACGTTAGCGATTAATAACGTTCTTGCAGCTATTTAACCAAAGGATGTTAGTGCAGTGGTCGAAGTTGATCGGCCTCGCCCATCGCCGAGGGCCTAGAGTCTGACGTCATTTTCTGGTGTTCGTGTTCGGCTATCGTGTTCGAGGGCCTCGAAATGATTAATGATTGCGACAGCATCGGACGTAGAGCACTTGATTTGATACAAGCCAAAGAGCCGAAGACTGCTGTTCCAGCTGATCGTCTGTGGCATGTGGAACTACGATGTGAGGCGCGAGATAAGGATTTCGAAGAAAAATCTATTAGAAAGACGATGTCAGGGCATGATAAACTAGGGAAGACGACCCGCATGAGTATTACTTGGAAATCTGGCGGGTTTTTTGGCCTCCAAGTGCAGAACGCGATCCTGATGAAGGAGGTGGCCGCTCTACTGGCCAGAACTGAATAGAAACACTATCAGCGGTCGCGGGGTCATCCCGCAATTGACCTGGAACTTAAGGAAAAATTGAAATAGCTGAGGAGTGTTTTTATCTTTGGTTTAACGATATATTTTTTAATTACTTTAGACAAACATCAAGCTTCTTACTCGTCTATCGGCTAGGATGCGCGCCTCTCATTCTTCATCAGAATTGATCGCGCGAGGGCGGGGTTCGACTCCCCGGTAGGAAATATCTTTTTGCCCTGGCTGCCCTTTGTTTTTTTGATCGGTTGGCGTTTCGCAGGCGCTTCGTCGTCAACCGAAGCATCAATTACCATGCAACATGCTCCGACACCAGCCTTACGTCGCCCTTGTACGCAGTGCATGGAGTCTTCCGCTTTCCCCGGGTTCGAGTCAATCGCTATCATTCCATCACTTCAGTCCGACACGACAGTAGCGTTCATAAGCAAAGGGAAAGAGGCTTAGGACAGAAACACTTAAGCGCGTGACGTGAGGGACCGTCGAGTGCCAGCGTCTTTCCCGGGTCTTGTTTCACATGACGCAATGGGACGCCTTTTTAGGGCTGTGCTGCGCCAGGCTGAAAGACTCATTTGAAACTCATTCCTTTGGAGGGGAGCTAAGGGTTCTTTGTTGTTTTCGTTTTCCGCTCACGTGCGTTGGCATTCGCCCTAGACATCAACAAGATCCCGCACATTCCTTTGAACCGGGCGATGATGTACACTTCGAAAGTTGTCGCAAATCCACGAAGACAAGACCGGGCGAATGACCGAACATTGCAGGGAGGTGACAACGTCGTTGATTCAGAAGAGTGTTGAGTTGTGAGTGAGAAGGTCTCAGGAGGAAGTCGTAGACATGACATTACTACAAAGGGATCTCGTGAATGGCCTGGACTCCCTGCCCCAGAATCTTCCACATGGCTCATCTTCACTAGCTGACGGCACTCAGTGAGGACAAAACGGTCTCACTTGCATTCTTCGGCGCGACGAATATGCATGCGATGTCAAACAGTCCACGTGTTCAAACATTGTCAGTCATCATGGATATAGTTGCACTCGATACGATCCTCGAACCATTCGAGCGCTTTCATTCTCACGCCCGGAAGACAGGCTTCAGGTACCACACGACCACCGAAGGCGTGATCAGCCTTAACAACAACCTGTTTACTGGCGGTAACCGTTCAAGCGCGATCGATTACATCGAAATAGACCTGGCACAAGTCTATTCTACAACGGTAAAAAATGGGTTCGCCTCTCGCACCATTCTGCCTAATCGTGGACCTTCCTATTGCCGCTCCACTTTTCGTCCAGGAAGGCAGTCATGAACTCGTACACCTCTCTGTACGCTCGGAAGCCAGACATGGAGTGGTCTCTGTGCCAAAGGCCACAAGGCAAATTCAGCAAGTAGGCCTTGGCGGAAACGGAAAGCGTAGGTAACACCCACGAATCGGTAAACATCCTGAAACGGAAACCTCTGACTTGAGCCTGAGTGAACTTTTCGAGCAAGTTTGCTGTGTTGGCGTAATGAACGTTGTCGTCTCCGCTGCCGTGCGCGAGCAAGAAGTCGGCGTGTTCAAACGCAGTGACATTGTTAACTGCAGAGTTGACGTATCCCAGCTCGTTCTCTTCCGGCGTGCTCATGTAGCGCTCAGTGTAGATTGAGTCGTAGTACAGCCAATTCGTCACTGTCGCGAAAAACGATCGATTTGTTGAGTCGCGTTTTGCCAGATTCAATGTCAATTACTTACCAGGAGCGACAGCCACTGAAGGAAATGATCAGGTCGAGATCCATCAGCTCCTAGGCATAAGAATGATTGCATGATAATACTTACTGCCCAAGGTAAAGATTCCAGAGTCTGCTTCGATAACCTTACTTGTAAGGAATCCACCAAAGCTCTGAAAGATGTGCCTGTCAGAATCCCTACGTGCAGGAAGGACCGCTGCGCCAGCTTACCCAACCCCAAATACCGATCCTCTTGTTGTCGATGTACCGTCTCTTGGCCCACTCTTTGGCAGCATTGATCTGGTCGATAGTCTCGTATCGCCCGAGGTCATCGCGAACCCAGTTACGGAAAGACCGCCCCTTGAACCCGGTTCCTCTGCCATCTACAGTCAACACGATGATCTTGTGCTCGCATACGAGGTGATGAGACCAGTCTCGGGCAAACTTCTGATTGACCGATTGCGATCCCGGTCCTCCATAAGGATTGAGCAGCACGGGATACTTCTTTCTGCCAGAGGCCTCAAAGTTGGGGGGCAAAGTCTCGACGACGTTGATATCTGTATATGGTTACCATATCGATCAGGGAATAGACGCTTCGCAGAAGGATTGCTGAACTTACCGACCCCATCGCTCTGGATGACGGAATGAGTCCTGATGGGCATACAGAACTCGGAAGAAGTGGCATTGAGCTTAGCGTTGTCCTCAATTACGACATCAAGTCCTGGAAAGAGTGAGGTGAGTTAGCTCAAGTTTGTATGAAGACACGTCAATACCCTTACCCGGTTCATCCACCGTGACTAAGGTCTGCTTTGGTATGTCGGGTCCAAGGTAGTTGAGCAGGTAAAAGCCGCTGCGCGGCGAGAAGCTAGCGCTGTGATAGCCCGGCACGCTAGTGTCCGTCAACGCGGTCATGTTCGAAGCAAAGTCGTCGAGAGCACCGGTTGACGGCAATCGCGCTTGATACAGGTGTCGTTCAGTAGTCGGTGAGGCTGCGAGGAAGTATCTGTCAAGCAGGAAAGGTCTCGTCAGATCACGAATGTCTTCTGCTTCCATTTACACGTACACTAATTTCCGGTTCTGGTCGACGCCCGCGATACCGTCCGCAACCTCCCACTCCCCTTCGGTTACAAAGATCGGATCCGACGAATCGAGAGTGGGGAAGAAGGCAATGTGATTGTAGCCATCCTTGGTTGGGACGATGTCGAGGTACCCGTCGGTCCCCTTGACCGGAATCGCTTGCTGATTCTATCGATTGCAGGTCACGTTGCGTATTAGCATGACTGGTGATACTTGTTGAGAGGATGATAACTCACATGGTCGATCCAGCCATCATCGCCTTCCTCGCCTTCTTTGCCTAGTGTGCGGACTACTTTGCCTTGAGCTCGACCTCCGGTGAAGAGAACGATGTTGCCCTTCTTCGCAGATCGGTCGACTTCTTTGACCAAGAGTTCCTCGCTTCCGAGCCAGCTGACTTCAGCAATGATGCGCTTGTCAAGCGGCATCGATCCTTCCCATTGCAGTTGTTTGGTCGAGTTCTTGGCGGACGCGCTAGCAAGGTGGCCTTGCAACGAGAACATGTGGACCGTGACGATCGGATTAGGAGTGCCAGGCTTAGGGTATCTATCAAGATCGATAAGATCAGCTTATGCTCGGTAATAAGAGGACTGACAGGATTACTAACTTCATCACGAAATTCTCAGGGTACGGTTGCGGGTCGAAAGCTGCACCATTCGGATTATAGTATTGCAGGGTGTAATCTTTGACTTCCGTCTCATCGCTTCGCAAGTACGCAATAATCTCGCTCTGAGGACTCCACCAGAAGGCGAAGTTGTTCGAAAACACCTGGTGGACACATGGGTGTCATCAGATCAAAGTCCGCTGAAGCCTACGGCGAACAGCCGACTCACCTCTTCCTCGTAGACCCAATCAGGAACACCGTTGAAGATAGTATCGCTGCCATCCTTGGTTACTTGAATTGCCTCTGGAACCTGCCCCGCCGTTTCTAACTTGTCGAGGTCTTTCGCGGGAACGACGTAAAGGTTGTTCTTGTAAACATAGGCGATCGAATGGGATGTGGGCGACCAATCGACGTAGGCGATCTCGGCTGGGTGAGATGGCAATCGAAGCGAAAAGGTCTTGTGATCGGACAGTCGGTGAATGTACTGCAGACGGATCGATAGTTCCGAAAAGTCAATGACGATCCGTCATCAGAGGAACGGTGCAACCCACGAAATTTCCGTAGGATGAATGCCTCCAAAGCTGAACAGTTGGGGCAAGTGCAAGAAACATTAGTCGCGGTTCACATGTCCAGGCAACAACCCAAACTCACCTTGCGATGATCGGTCTTCAAGGCGACATATCGCATGTCTGCAGAGAGTCTCCAGTCCTGGAACATTAGCTGATTGCCCGTAGCCTATGCGCAAAATATTCAGCTATGAAGACAACTGGAGAGAGATACGATCACCATCTCACCTCTCTGACATCCGTCGCATTGAGTAGCACCTCCTCGTAGTCGGGCTTGCTAGCGTCTTGTAGAACGATATCGCCCTCGTCCGTCCTATGCGAGTATACTCCATCGGTGGCTTCCGTCACAGCAAGATCAGTCGGGTCAAAGTCAGGAAAGACTGAGACCGTCGATTCTCACCCTCCTTCACCCAATCAATCCTCTTCGACTTGATGGCAAATGTCCCATTGAAAACGTGGTCCATGGTGATGTGCTTGTTGCCCCCTTTCTTGATCCATGTCGGCGCTTTGAAAGACCTCGCCGAGAAGATTCCGATCAAGGCGGCGAGAGCGAGGATGATCAGAAGCAGAGCAATAAAGGGCTTCCTGGGCTGTTTTCGTGACTATGTGTGGCCAAGCGATGGACGCTGATCAGGATATCTGTTTGTGGGACCATGATCTTGATGGTATCGCTCACCGGCACCTTCCCGTACAGGAACTCGTCTTCCTCTTCCTCCCCTTGCTCCATCTTGCCTTCGTCTCTAAACCTCTCATCCTTTTCAAAGACTGACCGATCGAGGGCTAGCTCATCGATGCTATCTTCCGAATACCTCGGCAACTCAGAACTCCTTAGACGCTGGTCCTCCGTGTCGTCGGCCTCGAGAACGAACTGCGGGCGAGACATCTTGACGCCGTGTCTCCAAGTGTATATCGCAGATGTCGATCCAAAGAAGAGAAATGGACGGATCTATCGAGGAGCGAGGAGATAGAGACCATAAAATACCATGCAGCGCATTTATATACACACTTGCACCTTGTGGTCCCCCCCTCCCCATCGGACTTGAGCGAAAGCGCGGCACGCGATCAGCAGCTCAGCAGCAACTCGGGGCAGGGTCCGTGGGTCAAAGCTTCATTCCTCTCACATATCGTGTCGCAAGTCTATCGAATACATCACCATCTAGGGACCCACCGACATATACAATCTGTCTCCTGCTCACATAGTCGGAGTAGACGCTTTGTGTGGACGTCCGCGCCGGTCGGACTCGGCATGCGTGCAACATGGATCAGCCGCTTGCAAGAGAGCTTGAAGTCACCCAAAACAACGGCATCCAAGTCGGCAAAGCTATCTGCTGGAGTTGAAAGACGGCCCAGACCTACGGACCCGAGGATAGCTGGACCTATGAACACACTCTCCCTGAAAAGCTTACCTCCGACTAGAAATGTCCTCAAGGTGAGTAGTATATCCACCAGGCAAACCATAACGTAGAGCTAATCCTTGACGTACCTGCCTAGCTATGCAAAGTCCAGTGGATCACAGCAGGAAGAGCCATGATGAGCAATCCCAAGGGGGTCTCGTGCCACAGCCCGCACTTTCACCTTCGGGCCACCCCGAGCACCGAGATGCCGATGCCTACGGCTTCGGCTTTCGGTCCACCTCGTCGTCCACCAAAGGAATTTACTCCCTTTGCGATATTGACCACGATCAAGGGGGTCTCGAAACGGGCAGTCCAGCGGAACCGCGTTCGGACGAGGTTCAAAGAGGCCGTTCGATTGGTTTTGACAAGGGACGCTCGAGCCGCGAACAACAAAGAAGGCGAGATCGCGGTGCCGTTGAGCCAAATCGATGAGGCTTGGGAAGTGGACTTGCTGCTAGAAGGTACGCCCTTGGTTCCTGATATGACACCTGCGAACACGAAGGGAGTTCCTAACCTTTGGCTACACGCCTTGTCCAGGTCACTACTATTCCGCTCAGCTAGAACCTGGTGTTTACTCGGCTCCCATGCCTGAGCTAGTCAACCAAGTACGGCAATCTCTGTTGAGCATCAAACACAAGAAATCGCTAAAGGAGGCAAGAGGGTCATCCAAGGCCGTCTCGAAACCGAAACCCCAAAGAGCAGCCACGCCAAAGTAGACCCTGAAACCCGAGGCGACACCGCCACCACCACGAAACCATAGATGCATAACGATTCTTGTTGTATTTAATGCAAATGACACCCGCTCCTGTACCAAGCGTTGATGACATCACGAGCGCATGATAAATGCCTAGTTCTTCTTTCCCTTCTTCTTGACCACCTTGAATCCGAAGTCGCTGCCTGGAGCCTTGGGTTGAGTTTTCACGACTGAAAGAAAGCAAGACCCTTTAGCATGCTAAACTTGATCATGCTTGCTCACTAGGTCGGGAACTCACTATCCGCCAGAGACGTCACTTTGGCTGCCGTTGACTTCCCATTCGACGCGACCCGATCGATAGCGTCCTCCTTGCGGCGCATGTAAAAGTTGTTGGCGAAACGTTTACCATCCAAAGTCGACGAGTTGGCATAGACGGATTCCGCAATGATCTCAAGCATCTCGTCCTTGTGAGGCGGCTCGACGGGGAAAGTCAATAGCATCTGGATGAATTCGTCGACTAGCGGAAGCGAGAACACACGTCAGCGCTCGGACGGGTGGCACAAGGTCGATACACAACGTCTACTTACCGTTCGCACCAGTAAGACCCTTGAGCTGCTCCTTGGTCCACCTCACAAATTCGATCGAGGGGCTGGTTTCGTTCAACGTCTGGGACTTGGGCTTGACAACACTAGGCTTGTTGGAAATGGCGCCAGTGACCATACTCGCGACTGCGACGGGCTTGGGTTTGGCAGCGGCGAGGGCCGATGCCGGAGCAGCGGGAGCAACTGCCTTACCGCCAGCGCCCACAGTTGCCCAGCCTCCAGCGGCCTAAAGAGAATACAGCGGGTCAATGATGTAGCGCGGCGTTGATATGGACTGCCACTCACAGCAGGCGAAGGACTGGTAGCAGCCAGATCAGCATATCCCCGCTTGGTCGAGGCGGCCTGGGCAGACTCGGCGAATCCAGCAGCAGCAGCGGCCTTGACCTGTGCCAACTACGGACCGAGTGTCAGCCGCATATCTAAGAGTATAATACATCTGTCCTTTCTTACCTTTTTGGCGCGCTCTTCGTCTTGAATCTGCTGTAACGTCCTCTTAGGCATCTGCTTCTTGGACCCAACGACAGGTGCGGCTCCCCAGACAGGCACAGATGTGTTGGAAGATGCACTCGACGCCGTGTTGAGAGCGGGTCTGGAAGCCAGACCGAAACTCATCTGCTGAAGCGGCTCGGAACTCTCCGCGACCGGTTGAGAAGCAGCAAGGGCAGCTTTGGCCTTGGCCTCAGCCAATCTCTTCTTCTCGGCGACACGAGCTTCAGCATCCTGAATCTCCTTGAGCGACATTGACTTGGTAGACTTGGCCTTGTCCTCGGCAGCCCACGGAGCCACGCTCGGAGCAGCGACGGGGGGAGTCGATGCACGGGATTCCACCTGGACAACTGGCTCCGAGGCAGCCTCGACTGGTTTGCTTTCCTTTTTGGCCTCGCTGGCGGGGGTCTTGGTCGCAGGCGCAATCGAAGGGATAGGGGCTGCGGATGGCAATGTCGATTGAATCTGCTCCGGCTTCGGTTGCTGCTTGGGAGCGATCGGTTCAGCGGCTACAGGAGCGATCTCAGCCCATGCAGCAGGCTTCTGCGCTTCCTCGACAGGTGCAACAGGCTGCTCAGGGGTCTTGTTAGGCTGGACAGGCGACTTGACCAGATCGGCGCCAAGTTGAGCTGGAACGGGCGAAGGGGAGAAAGTTTGCTGGACCGAACTGATGGGCTCCTCCGGAGCCGCCGGCGCATCCTGAGCCATAAATTGTGGCACGGCTTGAGCGCTCATGGGAGCGGGAGAACCCATGTTCTGAGGTTGAGCGAATTGTGCGTTTTGCCAAGGCTGAGCCATGGGCTGGGTGGGGAATTGTCCGAAGGGCTGTTGTGGGATTTGTCCGAACGGACTCGAAGGATACGCGGGCTGCTGCATGTGAAGAGGCATCTGCTGCGGAGGCATCTGAACGCCCCAAGGGGATGGCGCATATGGCGATTGCGGTTGAGCGTGCTGCGCATCAAAGATCGACCTTTGCTGCGTAAATTGAGGCTGAGGGAAACCCCCCATGTGCTGGACGCCGGCAATGACTTCCGGAGCGAAAGGACTGGTAGGAATCGAGGGTCGCCCGATAGCAGGAGAAGGAGCACTATCCCAGACCGATCGGATTGGACCGGCATGTTGGGAGACCGGGGATGATGCATAGCTGGCGCTGTGTGCAAAGGACTCGGCGATCGGACGACTGACGCTGATGCCGGGAGAAGTGGCTCCCAGAACGCCGTTGCGCAACGGTGTCTGCAGTGTCCTAGCGTCCGAGGACCCTTGATTTTGTTGAAGCTCGGCCAACATCTGACGAAGCGTGTCGTTTTGCGGAGCGAGTCGAGTGGGCTCGTTCGGAATGCTGTTATTGATGGGCGTCGGCGAAGGCTGAGTGGAAGCCAGAGCAGGGATAGGGAGGTTGGGTGGCAACTTGGGAGCGGGCCGGGTCAAGAATGGCTGCGCGTCGCTCTGAGTTTCTTCCTTGAGAACCTGTAAGGTACGGAACGCCGTTTCGAAAGACCGACGTAGCGGGAGATCGTTCTGGAAGTAGTTGGCAGTGAACCACTCCTGCATCTGGGTCGCGCCGAATGGACCTGTTTTGCAGTGGTGTCAGTCTCAAATCTAGGTCAAATGAGGCTGTCTTGGGTCCATTATGCTTACCTTGTTCGTTACCAAATGGATCCCTGTAGAACCATTCGATGGTCGAGGTTTCCGGTTCATTTTTACTAGACTCTGGTTGACGAGCCTGATTTTCCTGTTGGCCGTCGGTGATGGCCGACACGTTCTGCTCGCCGTCAGCGGTCGAGGGCTCTTCGAGTTGATGGTCCCTCTCGGCTACAGGAGTAGTCGGTGGGATGACAGCCGTGGAGGCGGTTGGCTTCGGGTCGTCCAATTTATCGGCCAGAGGAGCGATGTTTGGACGCTGAAATTCGCAGACCGCTGGTCAACGCGAATCACACGGAATTGGGACACCAAACCAGTACTGACCTTCAGAGCATCCTCATCTTCCTGCTGCTGCGCGGCAGAACGCCACCTTCCTGTCTTGCCCCAACCAGGTCCGCCTCCAGATCCGGGGAGGATACCCGCGGCTGCATCGGTCGCACTGGTCGTCCGTTCCCTTTCCTTCCAGGCAGTCTGACCGGTCGGCTGGTCGAGAATTCCGCTTTCACCCATGCTCTTTTGCCTCGAGGGAGTGCTGACAGGGCTGCCAAAACTACCGAGGACACCTTCGAAACCGGCAGTAGCGCTGGAAGGGGTGTTTCGAACGCTGGGACGCCAAGCCGACGAGGTCGAGTTGAGGTTGCGGGAAGGGGTGGATACGTCTTTGTCTGTAAGGATATCGTGGGCGGAAGCGTGATAAAGTGAGACACTTCCCGTACTGAACTCGAGGCAAAAGGTCGACTCACCAGCTTCAGCAGTATCCTTCCTGAGCAAAGCCCCCCTGACACCTCTCCTCTCGCCCAATCCAGCCTTTTCGATGACCGGGCTAGCGTAAGCAGAATTGACGGGGATGTATCTCCCGCCAGCACTCATTCCGCCATTCTCCCTCTCGGCCTTTTCGTAACGCTCCTGCCTGTCCCTGTCCCTGAACCCAGTCTCGGCATCCCTCCACGGATTCCTCTCCTTCCTCTCCCTGGCAGGCGAGTCGGTGGAATCGCCATCGAGGATGCCGAAGCGGTTGCTGCCCTTGGTATGACCGTCGCCGCCTCCAAAAGCACCTCCCCCTTCCCCTCGACCAAATCCGAGGGCTCGACCGGTCGCCCTAGAGATGTCGGGGCTATTGAGACCAGAGGCAGTACCGCGGCCTTGACGATCACGGTCGGCGTATCGTTTTTGAGGATAAGACTATGGTGAGCCGAATCGAATCAGTACGGGATCGCCTGGTAACAGAACGCGTAGAGCCGGTAGAATGTGCCAACTCGACCGCGACATACCCTGCGATCGTCCTCGATCTGCCCGTCCAAGTCATCTCCTTGACCAGCACCGTCTCCGTTCTCGTGATTGGCTCCATGCTGGCCTAAAGCACTTCCGGCCCCGTTGATCCCGAGTTCGATTGTCCACTCTACCAAATCGTTCGGCAAGTGACGGGATTTCTCCGCATCGATCAAGGACATCATCTGTTCCTTCGAGTAGCGTTGCGGACGAGTTCCCTTGCTACGACCGGCTTTCCCCTGATTCCCGTTGGTCTGCCCGTTACTAAGGTGATTCGGAGGGAGATGAAGAGAGAATTCATCCCTTTCGCTCTGAGCGACCGCTTGAGCGATCCCCATATTCGAGCCAAGAGGATGTCGGGGTGACGCGGGGCCGTTTCCGAAAGCAAAGGCAGAGTTGGCCAGTGGGGATTCTAACCCTGGGGTCGTCGGTTTTTTGAGCCATTGAGGCACGAATTGCAAGGAAGGCGAAGTCATTTTTTTCCGGTATGGAATCTGTTACAGTAGATGATGGAGGGCGATGTGACAAGGCGTTTTGATCAGCTCGAGAGCCGAATTGAGAAGACAGAGGCGAGATCTATCGGAGTTGAATGACCTCGAAGCGTAACAAGGAAGCTCGGGCCCCCCAGATGACGCAAAGGAGGGCACCTCCAACGTAACCTCGAGGTCGTCCGAGGGCTAGATGAAGGAGCTGTACTCACGCGTTGTTGTGGGTAAAGAGCTGGTGCGGATGGCGTTTATTGAAGGCGAAGAGAGATGGAGAGAACTAGCTAGATGGCAGTAGTGTCAATACGGTCGATGAGGTTACGAGAGTAGTAGTTGTGACCTCCTACACCCTTTTACGAAACGTCAGATCAGAGAGTGCAAAGCGGCGGAAACTCCAAATTCCAGGGGAATCGATCGTTATCAAATTATTATCATGGTCACACGCACGAACAAGAGACAAAGGGTCGATCACGCGTCATGACGTGGAAATGGTTTGTACAAACAACAATAATTAACACATCCTTCTGCTACCTAGTACTTCCTGCTATAATATTATAGTCGTCTCACTCTACCTATCGCTTACTGGCACTAATAATCCCTCGAATCCACCGTCAACTTTCCCTTGGCCTTCCTTTCATACAACCGTTTGGTCTAGGAGATCGCTTTTAGGTCAGAACCATCAAATTGCGTTTGCTTTGCGCCCACTCACCTCGTTCCAGATATTGTTCCTCATCTTCTTCAGATCGGTCGTCTGATCTGGCTTCCAACCGAGCATCAAGTTGCGGCCACAGTTGGCTGCCATGAGCGCATTGTCGTCCCTGCTCGATTCGGGCGTGATCACACGCTGAGTCTTTTGCGCTAGGTGGTCGGGATGGGGAATGTTCCAGGTCGGCCACGCGTCTCGAATGGCAAACCACCCTGTTGACGGCGAGGTAGAGACACAATCAGCTGATGAAGATGTGCTATAGAAGAACTTCTCAGACTTACACATGAACGGACCTAGTCGGCCGATGAATGAATCGATGTTAGCTACTGGCGGACTTTTGCTATATTCAAAAAGCGCTTGCTAATACTTACGACCGTCAACGAGGCTCTTCTCCTCGGTCGAGTAGGAGAATGTGACCAGCTTTCCCGAAGTCAAGTCGAACCTAAATCCGATCGCTTTTTCAGTTATTCGTATCAAAGCGGACTGGGAAAAGAAATTTCGCTCACCGATGCGCGCTCCAGTGATTAGCGTCGTTTCTGTGCTTTGCAAGCGCCACGATCACCCTCGGAGGTTCTTTGAAACCGAAGGCTAGAATAGGTGAGTGAAGCGCGGTTAGTGGATTCTAGTAGGTATAGTATCGACTTTGAAGGAATGAGAGGGCCCTTACGATACCACAGTTCTTCGAGGATCTGCCTGGCGTCGGCGAATCGTTTCTGTATCGTTTGGATTTTGCCATGTTTAGCGAATCGGATCGCTTATGACGACATCCAAAAAGGCGCTTACGGAATGCACGGCACGGTTGACGCTATCAGCGAGGTTTGGAGGGACAAACTGATCGGGAATCAACGTCAGCTGTATAGTCCTGGCTGTGGGCCGGACTAGCCGACTTACTAGCTTGTCACAAGGCAAAGGCGGAACTGAACACATGCGGTGCCTCAGGTTCCTGTTCACCAGTGATTTCCCGGTCAGCTTGGCCCAATATTCGCTACGACGAGAGCACCGCGATACGTCAGCTCACCTCTTGAAAATCGTCATCATGTAGATAGTCAAGGCAAATTCGTCCACTTGCTGTCCGAGGGCTGTCGTTTCCAGGCTCCGGACAAAGTCCTCAGGTGGCCAGACCATTGCCCACGAAAAGAGCCTCTGCGTGACGACATCCCAAGGACGAGGGGAAGGCAAGGGAGGCAGGAGGGGGTCTTCATATGCGTTTTCCGTCTCAGCACGTACGCTCTTCTCCGACATGGCTAGAGCGGTCCTATGCTGCGACTTGATCGAAGCGGGCGATTGCTGGTCCCGAGCTTTTGATTGCGCAGTCCGGCGACTCATACCGCCCACCGATTGAGCATCGTCTACAATTTTTTGAGGAGTAGACCTAGGGCTGGCGCGGGTAACATGAGACCTCGCTCCTCCTGCAGTGCTTGCTTGAGCGGTTGGAGGCTGGACGTGAATGGTCGGGGCGATTGGTGCGCCCAGCGGCGCGATCGGAGGGCCCAACGGAGCAATTGGCGCGGTTCGCACTGGCGGGGCTGTAGGTACAGAGGAACCGCCTGGTATATCGACTGACGAGCCCCAGTCGGGCAATTGTCCGATTGTTCTCTCTTCGGTCCTTAGATCGCTGATGTGAGCTGGATTCTGGCTGGTGCGGAATTGGCTTCGAGGCGGCGTCGCGTACGGTCCGCTGCCAAACAAAGGGATGTCCATCGGGAGATCGGGAAACAGCAAGTTGTGAAGTGCTGCTCGTGCGGCCCTCTCTTCCTCGTCATCTTCAGGTGGGAGGGAGTCCGAGACGCCCGTTTGAGTACCGCTGGACATGCGCTGATCCAGTGCGTCTAGCCGGGCATTCGTATGCTCCAGCATGTCAAACAACTGGAAAACAAGGCAATGCATCAGCGGCGCGAGCTTTAGTTTCGCATTGCGCGCCAGCGTGAACCTACTGCTCTGGACCAGGCTGGCGGCTCCTCATCATCCTATACGAAAAATCATTAGGAGTCAAAGTCGATTCAGGCTGAGGGACGATCGATGTCGACCACTTACAAGATCGCTCGAAGACCTTGCACTACGATCTCTCGGTGCCGGAGTGACCGTCTTCTCAGAGTCGGCTCTTCCCTGTTGATCAAGCGATGTCAGATCGTGCCCATCGCGAGGACTATTTCAAACATAATTACCGAGTACTTCTGCCTCATTCCTGTCAGGTCCATCACTCGTTCTCGGGCGGCGCGCCTCACAGCCTTCTTTGCTGCATCCCCGAGACTATCGTCGCGAGCCGCGCGCAGGAGATCACACAGAGCATCGTCATGGAACCGAGAGTCTGTCACGATCTGGTTGACCAAAGACATAGTGGTGGTTGCCGTCGACATCCGGTTGGCCGGGTTACTCGACAACGGAGGACGCAAGTGTGGACGAGGCTGAGGCACTGAAGCATAGCTCATAGGTAATGGAGGAACCGGCTTGTCGTTGGCCACGGCGGAACCCTGGTTTGATTCGTCGGAGCCCTTGTTCGTACGTCTAGAACCGCCCGTTCTAGTGGGTTCCCTGTTCGAGCTTGTATTGGATGTCCGACCCGCTTGGCGTGAGGCCAAAGGCGTATGCGAACGGCTGGAATCTCTGCTTGTCACGTTCCCACGAGTGCGAGGCGACAGCAAATGCTGGACACGACCGCAAAATGGTTTAGCCTGTTTGTTCATGAGGAAGCACTTCTGTTTAAGACTCACTTCTTCGTCTTCGACCGTCTCTACATAGGCTGAACGATGGTCCTTGGGCCCCGCAGAGTGACCAAGCAAGGCATCCAAGCCTGATCCGAATGGAGGTCCCTCTTCGTGCGCCACTCGGCGCATGACGATGATAGGCGCGCCGCCCCCGAGAGGTGAGAAGATCTCCTCTTCTTCCAGGATGTCTTGATGACCGAGCACACCGCCTCCAAGAATTTCATGGGAGAACGGTCTTCCAAAATGACCAAAGGAAGGTCCAGTCGTATCGGTCACGAATGTCTCCTTGGTCTTTCTCTTCGGTTCCCGCTCGCTTTTTCCGCCGGTCGTCTCGCTCTGGTCGGTGGTAGAGTTTCGGGAAGACATCTTCCTGACCTCTTCATAAGTCTTGATATTGCCTGCGTTAGTGTGGACGTACTTGGCCTCGGGAGGATAATTCGCCTGCTGGTCTCCTCTCCTGCTTTTCCCGCTCTTTACGCTGGCGGGGCTCCTGCTATCCTTGCCGCTTCTAGCACCTCCCAGAGCATCCAGCGCGTGTCTTCTCGCCGCTTCCCTGTCCCTCTCCTCTTTTTCTCGTGCCAGGGCTTGTCGGCTCTCTTCAGCGGATCGCAACATCCGTTGTTGCAGATCGGCCAGGTGAGCTTCGATGGCCTGGTCTTGTTCCCTCTGGACCGTCTCGGGATCGGTTGCCGACCTTGAATCTGGAACGGGTGGGGTGTTATTGGAAGTTGCGGGGTTATCGCCAGGAAAGGCTGTGCCGGGCATGGGCAAGTTGACCGGGTAGACCACCGGTTGGCTCATCCCCTGAAACGGCGCCCCGTACTGGAAACCCCCCTGTCCGTCTTGCCCAGCCATATTGTAATTCGGATGGAAATTACCTTGATGATACGGGTCCGACAAGCCTTGGCCTTGATTGAGTCCGCCTGGACCTTGACTGGGAGGAGGAACCGGACCATAAGGCTGACCCAGATTATGTTCCATCGGACGTGGCTGGCCAGCTTGACCCCATGGCATACCGCTCATACCGAGTCCCGCTCCTGCCGGAGCACCTTGGTAGAATGTACCCGGTTGTCCCGTCGGACCCTGGGACTGCCCGAACCCCGGTTGACCTCGACCGATTTCTGGCTGACCTTGACCTTGCTCTTGCGAAAGACCTTGGGCACCCGGGATGAAACCGGACATGCCTAGTCCCTCTCCCGAAGGCAAATGGTGCGTTTGTCCAGGTTTCGTAGCGCCCCTGGACATGACATCCGAAGCCAATCCCGCGCTTCGTCCCGTCTGAGTAGGGGTTCGAGTCGCAGATGTGTCCTCCTGATGGGACCGATCCCCTTGCTCCTTCTCTTCCACCTCGTCTGCCCCTTTGGACTGCTTCGTGGTCCGCGACTTGGACTTTGATTTGGTTTTATCACCTCCGTGTCCGTGTCGATGGTGATGTCGTCTCCCGTGTTTATGATGATGATGCCTGTGTTTCCTCTTCTCCCTTTTCCCTGCCTCTTTGGCACCTTCCTTCCCGCTCCCTTGCTGTGACGTCGAGTCCCCCTCTCCGTCCGACCCGCCGTCGTCGTGGTTTCCTTTCGTTCGCCCATCTTCATCGTCATCATTCTCGTCTTGGTCCCTCTCGAACGAATTCTCTCCCTCATACTCGCGGGCCAACCGTTCCCTCTCCAGGCTCTGTTCTTCGATCCACGTGTCCCGCTTCTTCAACCCCGGAGGAGGCCGCACGAACCCGGGTCCTTCAATCTGGCCTGTCCCGTCCGCCCGAGCGTACTCGGCTGCAGAAAGGGGATCGTGGTGTGAAGCGGCGGTTTGATACTGGGTGGAAGAGTCGTGAGGAGTTTGATAAGTCGTTTGAGGGGGAGTTTGTTGCATCTCGGTGACCCAGGGGAGGACTTTGGCGCGGGCGCTGGGTGTGTATTCTGGATTCCCATCTCCAGCTTGATCTCCTTCCATGTCGTTCTCCACAGGACCGCGAGGTTGGTATCCTCCTTGGGACTCTTCTATGGGTTCTTGCGGCAGAGGTTTCTGGTCCGGGTGTGGGAATAGCTGTGAGGTCAGGGTCGGTTGGGGTACTGCAAGAGATAGAGAGGCGGATTGAATGTCAGCCAGTGATCGTGGACCGGTAGTTTCGCAAGATTGGGTTCATCAGACTGATCCCAAAGGACCTCGATCGACACTGCTTTATCGACTAGACTGCCCACGACTCACCTTCACCTTTACTCCCAAAGATCTCGTCCACCCTGCCTGCGGTCACCTTGACTCCTCTTCCCGAAGGCGTGACCCCGACAAACTCCTTCGTCTCCTTGGTCGTCTTTTTCAGCAACCTCGTCGGTGCCATCATGCGTTGTAATCTCGAGGTGGGTTTCTCCAGTGAAGGGGGTGGCCAGTCTATGACAGCCGGACGTGGTTGAGGGGGAGTCGGAAAGTGGGGTACTTGATAGAGGTCTGGTTCTGACCGGTAGTGGTTGGAAAAGGTGTTCATCTGAATTCGAGGAGAGGTTTGTCGATTAAAGCGATTCTGTTGTTTGTGTGCAGATCCTGTTGAATGGCGAGTCTGAGGTCGACAAAAAGGCGAATCGCGAGGACGATTGGTGAGAAGGCGAAAGGGAGGAAAAGGAGAAGAAGGAGAGACTCGACCCTAAAAGAGGATGAAAGGGAAAGAGAGGCGTCCCCCACTTTTCCCTTCAATGTCCGATGACGTGCCTTTGGATTGATTGTCGTCTGTCGTCGGTTGATCGTCTTTCTACGCGTCGAAGAAGGGGGAAAAAGAGATCCAAAGGGATCCTTTCATGACGACGTGACGACAAAGAGAAGAAGGCGTCTTGTCTTCTATCGATAGGGGGCGTCATTGATCATCATGAAACTCGATCATTTCTCTCTCCCCCTCTCCTTATCATACCCGTCGCTCTCGCATAGCCTGGAATTTGCATCAGCCCCGGGGCTTTTGTCTCACTATGAAACGCGGATAAGTCTTCGGCAGAGATCGGCCACGCGATCGCTCGCGTCGGACCGTCCCGAGCTGGTCGATCCCCCGAGGAAGCGAAACAGTCGGCCAGTATCGCCAGTTATCAATTGCGACGTCCCGTAGCCAAAGGTCAAAAAATACACTGCTACCTCATAACACAAGATGAATGCTGATATCGCTGATCGCTAATCACTGAGCGTCTTGTGATGGATGACCCTCTGGAAAGAAGAAAATGCCGGCATCACGCGTCATGTGTCACCTCGGCTGCAAACTTGCTCGCCTCTGCCTGTCCCTGTCTTGATCGATGGGATCTTTGGATTTTAGCGCGCAACCACCCAATTCCCACCAAGAAGGACGATGGGCATGCCAAGATTTGTGAGAAATGTTGTTCGAGAGAGCCAAAACATACACAGCACACGCCCACATCTACCTATCCGTCCTAGCATGCCTAGCACCAGCTCGACATGACTTGTATGACTTGACGACATCGCTCCAGATTCTAGCGTCTGAACACATCCCACGGAAGACGCAGGAGCAGGTCTCGTTCCGTTACCGACTTTCGCCATGCCTACCAGGGACCTGACCTCGACCCGACGACCGAACCCGACCCCTCGCCCTCTCGAACCCGAGGTCGATCGTACCACGAGCACCGCTGCCAATACAGCCAGTCGAATCGGAAACAACAATAATGACCACGTCGATCATCCTTCAACGGGATCGCCCAACTTTCATCCGCTCCAAACCCCATCCAGGGGATTCTCTACCGCCGCTTCTCCGATCGTCAACACCTTGTCCAACTTGCGATCGAGGTTGTCACCCTCGCCAAATACCCCGCCGACTGGTTCGATAGTCCCGACTCCTCCTGGATACGAGCATAAGGGAGATGGTGGTGGTGGTGACGATGATGGGGGGACGGGCAAGCGGAAAGTCGGTCGGGATGGGAGGATGGAGACGGTCAGGGAGACGTACCCGTCGAGACTATCCGGTCGACAGACATCGACGGTTGAACCTACCGGGGCTTCAAATCGTGAGACCGGCTTTGATTCTAGGGGTTACCCGCTCAAGAACGGAAATGCATCCAACAAACCCAGTCCGAACGCCGGACCTCCCGTATCCTATCCACCCGTCTCTTACCCTCACGAACCGAGTCCACGCAAGGCAGCAAGGGACCTGAACAAGATCTACGGGACAGGTCCTGAAGACCTCTCGTTCGATGATTCACGTCAGTCGTCCACTACCTCTCTCGCGCCGACGTATCGGTCGACATATACGGCCGGACCGGACACGTCGACGGCGCACCTCTTGCCGCCTGGAGCAGGACCCCCGCTCGAGCCGGCGTTCGTGATCGGGAGCGATCCCGAAGCTGGACCGAGCAGACCCTCGAGCGTAGTGTCGGAAGAACACAGTCTGGTAGAGAGGTATTATGCGAACGCTCCCTTCGGCGGGGACGCTTGGGGCATGAGCAAGAATGGACAGAGGGGCGACAGAAAGGGCAAGACCAGGTTCCTCGGGGTCGACGAGTACGAATCGGGAGCGACCGGGAGTTCGATCTCCCTAGGGACGCTGGACGCCAGGTTGACCATGGGAAGAGAAATCAACGCACGAGGTCTCGAAGGTCTCGGGGGTAGATACTCCTTGCCACTGGACCCTGCAGTATGGGATCAACTGGGTCCTGAACCGGACGACGATTTCCACGAACCCGCACGGTCCGATTATACGCGGTACAAGCCGGGGGCGAAACGGACCATCCGTGACATGCTGAGCCTGAGATCCATCTCGAACCTTGGATGCGTCTTTCTCCTGATCTTGGGGCTGACGGCCTTGTTTGCAATATGGCCGATCGTCAAGAGTCAGGTCGATCGGAGCAAGGGGAACGCGGGACCCGTGGGAGGGTACAATACAGGCGGGATCAATGGAACGGGGCAGGTACCCACGATCCCGGGTCATTTCTCCCTCATCGATCGGTTCACCCCCGAATCCGCTCTCAAACACGTCAGTCTGGAAACGGGCGAAGAGTGGGACCTGGTCTTTTCGGACGAGTTCAACGAGGAAGGGCGGACCTTCTGGCCCGGAGACGACCCCTTTTGGGAAGCCGGGGATCAGCATTATTGGTCGACAAACAACCTCGAGTGGTACGATCCTCGGATGATCACGACCGAGAATGGACACTTGAAGATCACGCTCGACAAGATCCCGAATCACAATCTGAATTATTCGGGAGGACTGATGACTACGTGGAACAAGTTTTGTTATACTGGAGGTTACTTTGAGGCCAGCCTCAGTCTGCCCGGGACGTCGAGCGTTTATGGGTTGTGGCCGGCAGTGTGGACCCTTGGGAATCGTGAGTAGAAACCCTTATTTCTTCGGGTCAAGCGAGCGGGGAATCTGATCGGGAATCATGAACTTGTTCACAGTGGGAAGGGCTGGATACGGTGGAACTCTTGACGGCATGTGGCCATATAGCTACAACGAGTGCGACGTCGGGACCCTTAAGAACCAGAGTAAAGATGGTGAGCATGGTTGGGACCCGGCAAGAAAACCTAGCGTCGTGGTGACTGAGCGCACATGTCCAATATCGCAGGTCTGCCCGAAATTGCTTTCACCTCTGGTGAAGAGGCGTACAACTATACACTCTCCTACTTGCCTGGACAGCGGCTGTCTGCCTGTACATGTCCCGACGATGAGACGCATCCCGGTCCACGAAACAGCACGACTGGAGGATTTGTTGGCAGGTCTGCTCCGGAGATCGACATGATCGAAGCGCAGGTGAGGATGGGACTGGAAACCTGTGACCCATGATCAGGCCATTCACCCATGCATCTTCTCTTCTTCTCGAATGACAGGTCGATCAATGGACGCGAGAGGGACATGCAAGTCATTTCTTCCTCAATCGATTGGCCTAGCCCTTCTCTCGCTAATAGCCGTCCTTTCATCGCTATCAGGTTTCTCAATCCGCACAATGGGCTCCGTTCAATCCTTATTATGAGTGGATCAACACGTCGGCCACTTATGAGATCTACGACGACGAAGTCGTGCATCTGAACAGTTATCAAGGAGGGCACTATCAGCAAGCGACTTCAGCCTACGCGATCACCGATCAGAATTGCTAGTGAGTCCAGGCGTTGTCTCTTGACGATACATCTAGCTAATCGGGAATTTTTCCAGTACCGGTAACACTGGTTGCATGTCTGTCTATGGTTTCGAATATGCGACCGGAGAGTTAGTCAAGTCCAGAAAGTGTTCGGGGAGCATCCTGCTCATCATAACGATTCTTTCACAGCGATGGATATATTACCTGGGTCAACGATGGCGCAAAGTCATGGACGATTAGGACGGGAGGTGAGCGATATGCACGTCGCACCGAAAGACTTTCGTCTGATCTCTTGGAGATCATAGCCCTCGGTCCGAATGCGGCCGCCGAGATCGGCTACCGCCAGATACCGGTCGAGCCCATGTATCTCATCATAAACTTGGGTGAGTTGTGTTCACACGACGCTACTCGCAATCGAACTGATGCCGTTTCCCCCTCCTCAGGTATCTCGCCTAATTTCGGTGCCATCGATTACGAGGGCTTGGAATCGCTCTGGCCAACGACGTCCGTATTGAAAGCCTTCCGATAGGATGAGTTCCCAGGCTGATGAATCACTAATCGGACTATAGCATGCTGATCGATTACGTGCGAGTGTACCGTAAGTATTCCGCGCGGACCCGCTACAACGACATGACGAGATCTAACTAAAGCATATACCATACCCTCATTCGATGTCACAGAGGATCCGTCGAAACTAAATATCGGATGCGACCCCCCAGACTACCCGACAGCTGCGTATATCGAGCGATATATAGAAGGTCAGTCACGCCCCGTCCCTCTTCTGCTCGCTGCACTATCGGGACTTTTGCTAATATCATCACGCTCCGTCGTCCAATCGGATGTGCGCAGCATATAACAATCCAAATATCGTAAGGAATCAGATGCATTGGCATATTAACGGAATGGGGCTAACGTACTGCGGTTTCCAGTCAACGTGGGAGCAAGCCAGCGGAGGCATGCCATTCCCAAAGAACCGACTGATTGTGAGTCTCATCTATGCGGCGTGTAGGATCGCGAATCGATGCTGATCGGTCTTGTCGCGCTTCAGGATACCTGCTAGGAAGCCAACATGACCATCAGCGCCGCCGTAACGTTCGACAGCTCGAGCGCAGACGAATTCTCCCTACAATTCAACGACACCCCTTACACCCTGCATCGAACGAAAAGATCCTATCACGAATGTAGCATTGCACACCATGTCTGTACTCGCACTTCCGAAAGTCATGTCAGGCTTATTTATCATTCCTGACTTTGTGCGCTGAGCGTTCTCTTGCCGCATGCAATGAGCTGATAATCTGAAGGGCATCAAAGAGGATGTCATGGAGCTCAAAGAAGGCTCTCAGAGTACCCAGAAGATTGTCGACGACCTCAGGGAGCTGAGAAGGGACATCAGAGGCGTGTACGGGGATCTGAGTCATCTCACAAATTGGACCTACCATCTCGAAGACAACCTCAGGAAGGTTGACGAGAGCCTCAGGAAGGTCGACGAGAGCCTCAGGAAGGACCTGGGAAGAAATCAGACGATGTGAAGAAGGATGTCGCCTACGTGAAGGAGGAGATCGAGATCATGAAGGAAGACCTAGAGGATGTCGAATCTGACGTGAAGGAGCTCAAGAAGGGCAACAAGAACACCCAGACAGCCGTCGACAGTTTCGTCAAGTTCTCCCAGGTAAGTAATTGCAAGGGCATCGAGAGGAATGCCAAGAACAACCTCCAGCATGTCGAGAGGCAATTGAAGAACAACCTCAAGCGTGTCGACAAGGATACCAGGAAGAACATCGACAGTGTCAAGAGCAATTGCAAGAAGGACATCACCCCCGATGACCTCAGAGTCACTGTTCGAGCATTTGGGCGGCCTGTTCAACAGATCAGGCAGAAGAGGAAGAATGGCAACAATGAAGGCGAGGGGAACAAGAGAAGGAGAATAGAGGAGGGGGACAACATACACCCAAGTCAACACCAAGAAGCAAGATGTTGACGGCATCTATTGCGCAATCAACCACTTCACCAGACGGGTTGACAAGGATGTGGACTGACTCAGGAGGGAGAGGAGACGTCAGATTAGAGGCCGGGAGAAAGCGAGGGAAGCGACGGGTGTTTCCTCAGACGAAACGGGCATCTATGCGTCCGACGCTCACGAAAGCATCCGGTTGTGTTCCGGCCGCCGGTCGGTCGGGAAAGTGACGCGAGCAACTGATCACTCCTTGTGCACTCTCTAGATAGCTAGATATAGCTTTTCATGCCAAGCTCACAGCTTATACAGCTTACAATCACCCATAGCTCATACGATAGATCAAAAAACCTAGAGATTCAAGCTACCACCCTCTGTCGCAAGAAGCATTCATACGATGAGCTATCCCGGAAGCTCGAACGAGGCAATCTCGTCTCCAAGTCACACAAACCTGGCTAAGAAGCGAAAACGAGAGGTACGCTTTGGCTTGACACCATTCAGAGAAGACAGTCCGTCTAATCTGCATATCGTATTGGATCTTCGGTGGGCCGTTAGCGGGCTTGTGACCATTGTCGAAGTGAGCTAGTCTAGTAATCGCGATATACACATAGGCAGTTGCCAGACACTTACCAATTACTGAACCCGGACCACGTTCAGAGAAGCGAGCAAGTCTCTTCGATACCCATTTTGCAGATCACTTACTGGATCTGATGCTTCTTGCAATGGTTACAGGCTCGGTGCGATGGAAGTCTGTTTTCGGAAAACGATTCCTGCTCCAATTGCCGGGCTCACGGCGTACAGTGTACCTATATCCAAGCCTCTGAACGAAGAGGTCCACCAGCCGGGTCAGTCTCGGTAACGTTCGATCGAGGAAACGCCAGAAGTTCTCTGATCCTATCCTCCAAACAGCTATATCGACGCTTTGGAATTCCAGGTCAATCGACTCGAAGCTGCCTTTCGAGAGGTACGTGGGCACAGGAAGGGTCATCGTCCTCGTCTGCGCCACTGGCTGACCATGTGATCGTCGATGCAGAACCACACCGAAGATCAACTTTTCAGGTTGACGGGCCCTCGCTTGAACCGTGATGACTTCGATCAGGTTTGGTTCAATCAGCAGCTCAAAGATTTGAACATTCAACGAGTACCGCCTCTCAAGCGGACCCGGAAACCCAAGCAGGAATCTAGCCGAGATGATGGCACTTCGTATCAGCCCAAGGAGCAATATCAGACAGGAAATACAGGATATACAGGGAATACAGGGGATTACAGAACCGAATACGATACGAAGGACCTTGGCAGACTGCCAACAGATCCTGCAAGAAACTCGATCGGTCGAAATGAACCGATGGCATCACGCTACTTCGGCCGAAGCAGTAGGTGATATTGACTGTACCGCACAAACATCGCTTACACCAAGTCCTGTAGGCGGGGTTGACATGCTCCACTGGATGCAACAACAGAAAGCGACCGCCTTGCAAGAACTCCCGCCCACTGGACTAGGAAAATTCCAGCCGCCGACCTATACGGCGCAGTGGGAGAAAGAAACGCTCGCGGACCCGCAGACAAGCCCCATCGATTACGCCATTTGGCCTCACGAGGATCTGGCAGAACAACTCATCAAAGCTTACTTCGATTTTGAGAACCTTACAGGTAGGTTCACGTCCAGACGGAACGCGCCTCAAGGGAATGACTAATACGGTGTTACGTCTATGTGCTGGCTTCACTCAATAGTCCCCATTCTGAATCGAATACTATTCAAAAGAGACTACTGGGCGCTGCGGTGGCGTCATGATCGCGGCTTCGCTCGAGTATGCCTCGCAGTGTTTGCCCTGGGTGCATCTCGAGTAGATGACCCGGAGGTGTACTGGCCTCGACAGACTCCTGCAGATTCGCAGGTGTCCATTCGGCATTCTTCAGGATGGAAATATATACATTCCGTCATATCTACATCAACTACCGGGACGAATCCCGTTACTCTAGAGCAACTTCAAGCCGATGCTGTGAGTACGGGCCCCACACGAAGCGGCGTTTAGGCAGCGCCGCGTTCCAAAGCACCTCTAATAACAACTCGGTGGTAGCTTTTGACAGCGTTCCTTGTGCAGCGGAAAAATTACAGCGAGGCGTGGCTCTACGCAGGCGCTGGAATTCGAAGTTGCATCGTGAGTTGCATGATCCAGACTCTGAAGCTGCTCTCCGATAGACGCTGACTTGATGCTATAGGATATCGGTCTGCATGTAACGGCTGGATTAGAGCGTTTCAACGATAGGACTCTGCTCGAGCTATACAAGCGGGCACTCTGGTGCTTGGTGTACTTCGATCGAAGCTGTTCTCAGGTCATGGGCCGACCGATGGCGATTCCTTTAGAAGCGTATGTACAGGCGTATCGCACCGAGCTGTTCACAGCTGATCACAACTTGCCATTGCCTATACCGGTAATCCAGACTCGATGATGGAAAGTTCAACCTGCCATCGGACATTGACGACGAGTTTTGGGATACCGGGAATATCGCCACTGACTTCCAGCAACCAAGCGACAAGCCCAGCAAGTTGGCGTTCTTTTTGAACCTTCTCAAAGTACAGAAGCATGCTATGATCGCCATTGATAGTGGGGTATGTTGCGGTCACGCAACGCGTCCCGGCTTTTGACTGATAGCGACTGTTCTTTCGCTCATAAGCGCTGCAACCCGAATAGCGGGAACGAACGGGTTGGCCACAGCTCTTCCGCTGCTCGGACTTTTGATCTCGCTCTGCAGTCCTGGCGGAATCATGATCTCCCTCAACACCTAAGATGGTCGGGGAAGCACTCTGATATTGGCTTTCTGATACAGAGCGGAGTTCTCGAAGGCATTGCCTCTCAGTTTCAGGTAAGTGGAGACTACATTGATCGTTTCAGGCGGCACCGGCTTATATCCTGATTCCGTATGCTAGGTGTTCCTTCACCGCCCGTTGTTGCCTATCGATTTGCGGCAACCTGACCCACAAGGGATCGAGTCGGCAAGGATCTGTGATGAAGCCGCCCGAACTTCCTGTCGTATAGCTCGCACCCTCGCCAATCGACATGCTCTCCATCACGCTCTAGCGATGCCGATTTTTGCAAGTGCTATCATGAGACTATTCTTCTTTTACGCCAGCCCTGCCAGCCCCAGCGATGCTCCTGAACAAGCTCAAATTACGGCACAAAGCGACATTCAGACTTGTCTTCAAGCTCTGGATGAGATCAGTCTCGGGTGAGCATGTCCGCGTGATCGGTCTTGTCTGGGATTCTGACCTCTTGCACAATACCGTTTAGACGAGGCGCCCGTATCAAGTGCGTATCGCAATAATGGTTGGACAGAGCGTCCTGCTGACCTAAGCCTAATAGGGATATACTGCTGGATCTTTTCACGATCTCTCAACCAAGCTGGCCCGTGAAACAAGGTCAATCATCGGGAAGTCGAAACCGTACAGGCATTGAAGCAAGCTCTGGAGCATACGAGGCCTCCTCCATCCGTCTGAACGGAGCCTCAGCAAGCGTCCCCACTCACGAAAGTCCGCCAGAGATGAACTTTGCGACCTTTCAGACGGGATTTCCAGTGGAGCAGTTTGGCCAATCGTTCGAGCCCTTGCATCAGTTCTGGAACGCAGCCCCGAGTGGATTCGAGTCAGTACTGGTGTCTTAGTCTGACGGATCGGGACTGACTGGCTTGCCCACACTAGTCTCAATGAATGGTCTTCATTTCTATCAATGAATTACTTCGACAACCAAGAGCCTTACGGAACTTAGCGATCGAGTCGCCGAATCGATCAGGACTAGCCGATCGATCAATCAATCAAGTCGATGAGGAGATTCAGTGGCATGTCTAGCATGCGTTAGACATTGCCAGACTATCTGGTGCGGGAGGCCAATCGTGCGTGAACGCAGGACCGGAATTAATAAAGGCTTCGCTCGAAACCAAGGTATTGAGCGTCCTCGACCTTTCACCTACGATCGATCTCGGCGCAGTGTACGATTATATATGAAGCATATTATAGGTGACATCACGCTGTAGCTTGACATGAACGTTTCTTGCGAGGAACGAGGCTATGTCTAGCATTTAGGATTAACCCTAACCTTGTGTGATGAAATCGGATGTCGATGGCGCCCCGCCAGTTACGTCGTTCTTAAAGACCGGCTCGTTGTTAAGCCTTGAGCCTAGCTGCCGATTCGGTTCGTCCTTCGTACAGGAGACACTCTAGAATTCGTAAAGTAAGAGGCAGGCTGCCTTGATCATACGTTTCCTTTTCTCTCCTCAACATCCGGCTCGACACGGATATGACATTGGCATATCACAACATGTATACTTGCACGTTCCACTTTCAATCTTGAAGGACCACCTTGTGATATCAACTGTATTCAAAGGATCACCTTGTGATTTAGTATTGATGCAAGTGTTAAGGCAGTGGTCGACTTGATATCCAGCAGTACTCGAATATTTCCTGGCGGTATCTGTTTGCGCACCCAGCGGGGAAGCTCGCAACACGTAACACGTTTATTTTTTGTTTACATTCCGCTCGCACTCACTGCCTGCTTCGATCCAGACTGATTAGACCGATCCTATCGACGACCTATTCGCTAAAAGATACCGCTGCTTCTTCGGAAATACAACACCTGTAAACCGGGGACTCGACATTAGACACCTACACTCTCTTGACAATCACATACCAACTCTTTCAATCGACATGCAGCCCCACTGGTACGAGATTCACCTGCACCGCACGGTCCAACTAGTCAAGCACCGAGTGCAGGATCTTGAACACGAAGTTCAGGATCTCCAATATCTCCCTGAGTTGGTCGACAATATGCGTGACGACTTGAAATACTTGTCCGACAAGATGACTTCTGACAAGACGACTTCTGGCAAGACGACTTCCGCCAACACGATCCCTACTGCCGACAACACGATCCCTACTGCGAAAATCGAGGAAATCGTCGAGGAAATTGTTCGCAAGCGACTACAAGAGGAACAGAGGAGCCAGGGAAAGGCTGTCGCAGAGTATCTTCAGGAACAGATGGCGTCTGCTGGTATGTTCATCCACATCATCCACCGGCAGATGCGCTCTTTTAAGTTCCTAACATATCAACACACATGCTACAGCTCGCTTGGCTTCTCGTCTTTTCCATGTTGCCGGAGGGAACAACGCCATCCAGTGAGTCTAGTACTCTACTTAGAGGCATTCTGCTGACACGCCACCCAGGTCTTCGGGCAGTGGGAGCGGTGGCCGTCTCAACAACAGGTCCAACAGTACTGGTCAGGGTGAAGGAGTCGATCCGAACCAGTGAGTCAACATGAAGTCCCAGCTCCCATACTTAATTCGTGTTCCTCGTAACTCACATCCCACACCACGCTGGCCTCATCGCAGGAACAAGAATACGGACAAGAGGAGGAAAAGGGCGGATCTCGAGGAGGGGGAGCTTCTCGAGGATGGGGAGATCCTCGAAGACTAGACCAACGGCGCAATACTACTCCAACCTCGACATCTCGACATTACAACTCACGCTCATCGCTCTCAGCATCGGGATGATGCGGGTATTGAGAGACGGGTTTTAAGTTGTTGTCAAACGTAAGGGAAATGCGAGTCGGAAATGAGTTAGCCGTATCACGTGTCGTAGCGAGTCTCTATACCGATATACCGGAGGGAATATCCGGCATCTTCTTTGATCAATAATTTGTTGTCTTCGGAAGCGATCAGTATCTCTCTTTTGTTCTCGATTTCCCCTCCCTTTCGCGCCTGCCGCGGTTACGTAATTTGTTCTAAGCGCGATCAATTCACGTTTCACCTCGCTCTAAGCGATCAAAATCTCATGGCGGGGTTGAGAACGGAAGTTTACGGAATGGCTCGACCATGGAACTGCCCGAATTCCAGCGATGGAAACACGATCCGCGGATGGCTTCGAATGCAGACTCGGCCGGTCGGAAAGGTTGAAGCGTCGCCCTGATCCCCTGAACGTTTCGACGTTCCCGGATAGCGTTCAGTGCGCGTCAGACCTCGAACATGCAGACAGCGGACAGCCTGAGGTTCGAATGGTACTCGAAACGTCTCTGCCAGTGATTGTGAGGGCGGAAAACTGTCAAGGAGCCGGTGTCTAGCATGTCTAGTGGCCTCTTGTTATGTACAATGAGTCTATGCAAGCGAAAAAGAATGTTCTCACAGCTCGTCTACCATGTAAATCAGTTCCCATCAGCTTGAAAGATCCGGTTTCACTTGGTTTGATGTGAGAAGCGATCCAAGGGTGTGGTCTTGCATGCCTTTTTCCTATAGACAGGTATGCAAGAGCTGGACACCAGCATTTATCGGGGATAGAGAGCGGTGGATCGCGCTTGGCGGGCGACCAAATGGAAGCGGGGGCGGCCATCTCTTGGTCCCGTGATCCGGGCTGGCCCAGTTCTCCTTCTCCCTCCTCGTTCTCTCTCCTCGGACCTCTCGCCACTCGCCATGCAGATTCCTATATAAACCGCTCCACCCCACCGCCATCTCTCTTGCCCCTCTACTCCTCTTCTTCTTCTTCTCATCGAGCATCCTCGCATCCTTCTCACTCGAGACTCGACATCACATAGACCACCGTCATCGCAAACAACATAGCCATCGGGTTCTTCCTCGTTCTTGTTTCTCTTGCAATCTGCTCTCGTCTCTTCTCCTTTGGCTTCCGGTCGTGTTCTCGGTGTCCGCACAGCCAATCTTTGGTTACTGACGCTCCGTTCATTCACCTCGCTTTCAGGATTCGCCTACGTTATTCGTCAGTACCGCTAACCTCGTTGAACGCTCACGTCGCCATCGCATCTTTCTTCTTTTTGTTTGTGAGTGAACATCCGGTCCGTCCATCCCCCAATCGTATCATGTGGGTGACTGACTGGCTCGCTACTGTCACGTCGTCTGCTCGATTCAGTCTAGCTAGCTCGACCTGGATTTGAGATAGTACTCGGCCTCGATATAGCACTCGGATTCGACTTAGCACCACCTTCGGCACACCTCTCGGGGTTCTCAGTACCCCCGTCACCTTAGCGGGACCCCAGCACGCCCTCGGACGAGATAGTTTACCATCCATATTTAGAGATCGATGCGCATCAAGGAGGACTCGGGGGAAATACGAAGGGGACTCGGGCGGGAAGATAGGGATATGGGAGGAACGATGCGAGGCGAAGAGGAGGATGGATTAGCGGAGGATCAGAGAGGAGGATAAGAGGAGGGCACGGAGAGGAGGAGTTCAAGATGACACGAAGATCTTCGAGGCGAGTCCCGTTCGGTCGGTCAGTTGTGGGCTGAGTACCTCTTCTCTGCCGCTATAGATCGAGACAAGCCAAGAAGAGGAGGACACGGAGGAAGAGGACACGGAGGAAGAGGACATGGAGGAAGAGGACATGGAGGAAGAGGACATGGAGGAAGAGGACACGGAGGAAGAGGACATGGAACGAAGAAGGACATGAAGACGTCAAGGGCGAGTTCCCTTCTCGGTTAGTTGGTTGTAGGTTGACCATCCTTTTTCTGCTATAGTCAACGCAGCGGAGGTACAAGAGGATAGGAGGGATCCAAGAGGACAGGAGGACTACGAGGCTGATTCTGGTCACCGATACGGTAATTATCAATAGTTTCTTTCTTCCTTCTCTTCTCGTTTCTTGTTCCGGTCCCCTCTCCCTATCTCGTGCTTCGGATACAACCACAACGGAGAGCAAGACGAGGAAGGTCGAAAAGATCGTCCGGTCAAGAGGGGTACGGGAAGGATGTTCGACGGAAGGGGAAGGGTCAGGGGTTGAGCGGATTTCGTTCTATCTTGTACGAACTATATTAGCCCGATCACCTTGTATCAACATTTCGATAATACCGAACCTGTGTTGCAAAGCGATCCAGACTCCAACCAGTCGATCGACCACGATTACCGGCTCTCTGGCAAAGTTCTCTCGAGCGCTTGTCGAATGTCGTGTGTCGAGTTTATCTATGACTATGTTACAGTCGGCTTCAAACCCATCATTCGCCAGACTGATCGATCGTACACCTCTCGCGTATTCGACAACAGGGAAGAAGCAGGTATGAAATCTATATCATATCAAGGTGCTACGATGATATCCTGAAGGGACTACAAGCTTCGGACCGTCCTGCATGCTCGCTCGCCCCTCGCTACTCGTCCCCAGACTTGTTGTTCCCGACGACGGCCTTTTCGGCCTCTTGTCCCTTTAGAACGGGCGCCTCGCCATCTTCCCCGATGAGCCCGACCTTCTCGCCACGTTCGATGGCCTGGACCGTCTTTTTACCCGGAATGACCATAGTCGGCGGCAAGTGGGTGAGAGGAGGCAAGAGGGCGGCAGCCGCGGTCCTGGCGTTCTGAGCGAGGACGGCACTGCGAGCGAGGAAGGAGCGACCGAGCATGCGTCAGTGATTGGGCTTCGAGTTCGAAGGACGTGTGCCTCGAGGAGGAGTAAAGAGGGGGGACTCACTCCATGAGGACGATAGCGGCCATGGTCTCTACGATAGGTACGGCACGGGGCAAGACGCAAGGATCATGACGACCCTTGGCGGCGAGGACTCCCTCGGACCCGTCGTACTTGACGGTGCTCTGCTCCTGTGCGATCGTCGCGGGGGGCTTGAACCCGATCCTACAAGGACGAGTCGTGGTTGAAATGCACGATGCGTCAGTCGCTAGCACAAATTGGTGACGACACTGACGACGACGACGACGGCCTGGCTCACCTGAAGTAGACGTCCTCGCCATTGGTGATTCCACCCTGAATCCCACCGCTCCAGTTGGTCGCCGTTCCCAAAGTCCCATCCTCACGCTCAATGAACATGTCGTTGTGCTTGCTTCCCGGTACCTCGGTCCCCCTGAATCCACTACCGATCTCGAACCCTTTCGTCGAGGGGATGGAGAGCATGGCGTGGGCGAGGGAAGCCTCAAGCTTGTCGAAACAAGGTTCGCCCAGCCCGTGTGGCACGCGACGGATCACGCAGGTGATGGTACCTCCGAGAGAATCGTCTTGAGACTTGGCCTTTCGGATGGCTTCCTCCATACGCTCGCTCGTCTCCACGTGAGGACACCTTGAGAGCTGAGCGTCGACGTCGGCCCGAGTAACCTTGTTGATTAGCTCGACGTATTCCTTGCCGAGGGGACCTTCCTCTTCGTCCGCTTCGACAAAGGGGATCTTGACCTTGCCCACGCTCGTGACAAAAGCGACGATCTCGACACCGTAGGCTTCCTTCAAGTACTTTTCGGCGATCGCACCGGCGGCGACCCGTCCGATCGTCTCCCTCGCCGAAGACCTTCCACCGCCGGAAGAAGCCTTGACGCCGTACTTGGCGAGGTAGGTGTAGTCGGCGTGAGAAGGGCGGGGGTAGAGGTCGGTCTCGGCATAGTCGTGAGGACGTTGATCCTTGTTCATGACCCGGAGACCGATGGGTGTTCCGAGAGTGACTCCGTGCTCGGTTCCGGATTGAATCTCGACCGTGTCATACTCGTTTCGCTGAGGATGTGAGCACGTACGAAAGGCATTAGCTTGCGGGCTAGGAGGCGAGTAAATTCGTTATAAACGTATGGAACTCACAGCAGTGGTCAAATCGCTCTGTCCAGGTCGTCTTCTCGACAACTGAGTCTGAATGTCCTCGTTGGTCAAGCGGAGGCCCTGAGATCATCGAAACATGATAGAGATTCGTTAAAGTTAGCTTTTTGCAAGAAATCTGCTTGCGATCAAATGAGAGCTCACGGGAGGCACGCCGTCGATGATGGCACCGACCGATCGGCAGTGGGATTCGCCATAGGTGTGAACACGGTAGAGGTGACCGAAGGTGGACATGGTTGCGAGGCGTATGTCTGTATGGAAGAGAGGTTGAGATGCGAAGATGATCGAGGTATCTCTATCTCTCTTTTAAACTTTCTCTCCCTGACTTTTGCTCTCTCTCTCTCGAGTCAACCCAACCCCGAGTCGAGATTTCGGGCGATCGACGCTGCCAGGGAGTGACGTGACGTAAGGGGGTAAGCGGACATTGAATAGTTACATCTGATGTCCGCCTGTGCGCGTGGGTTGCCAAGGCTCACACTTGTTATCAGACAACGAGCAACGAGAGGAAGCACGCAATCGACCTTCGGGTCAACAACCCATCTAAGGTTTATCGTCGTATATACCTTGACCGCGTCGAAACATATCTTTCCAAAGACTCTTGTCGACTTTTTGTGAACCAACTGCATACATAGTACATTCATCACATAGGAGATAAATCCGCCATGGCTTCCAGTGTAAGCACGACCCGGACACAATATCCCCAGCTTTCGCCTCTCGGAACAACCCGATAAACTGACTTGGTTCCCTTTTCCGTCACATCGATAGAAACCGGCCTTCTACCGCAACGCATCCTCCACTGGTCCCGCGTCCGGGATGACCACCCCCTCCATCGTCCTACCCCCGGAGATGGTCGAGATGCACGCCCCTACCCCTGTCGCCCAGTCTTCTACACCGATCATCACCGCACCCCAGGCCGACCTTTCCTCCTTGGACCTCTCGCTACCCCTTTCGACCCTCTTGAAATCGGGAACCAAGATCGCACATGCCGACGCGGAACATTCTCCCGGAGCGATCGCTCTGGCGACGGGGACGTTGGAGTTGAGCGAATACGTGAGGTACTTGGTCTTTCTCTGGGTCGTCTACCGGGTCTTGGAGGACAAGCTGGACGAGGTGGTCGCTCGGGGCTCGACTTCGAGTTCGACGGACGGATCGGTCGATGCGTTGTACGCGCTATGGAGCGACGAAAAGGGAAAAGGTCGGATGCTCCGTCGTTCGGACGGTCTGGCCGAGGATATCATCTATTACCTCGACTACCTCAACATCCCGGCTCCTTCCTCTGAAAGACAACTCGACTCGATCCCCTTTCCCACCCCTGATTTGGTCAGGGATATCATCACCTCTCCTCCCTCGGATCTCCAAGCGTTTACGGACCACCTGACGTCCACCTCGGCCTCACCGCATCCAGGTCGGCTGCTCGCACACGCCTACGTCCGTTACCTAGGAGATCTCTCTGGAGGGCAACTCGTCGCCGCCAAGATCCGACGTGTCTACTCTCTGCCGCCTCCTCCGGGCGGCACGGCATTTTACGAGTTTGACCTCGACGAGGAAGGGAACGGGCGGGGTGTGAGCGTGTATAAACAGGGAGGCAAGGAAGGGGAGGGTGGGGATACGTTGTATGAGAGGAAGAAGAAGGTCGAGGGGATCAAGAATTGGTTCAGAGACTGCATGGATATGAACGTCGGGGATGATGAGGCGTTGAAAGGTGAGTCCGCCCCGCCTGTTTGGTTGCGATTGGAATGGGCATTGCTGCGTTTATGTTATCGAAGCTGATCGAGATTCATATTCTGCGCACTATAGCCGAGCTCGTACAAGAGGCCATCACGTCGTTCCGCCTATCTACCCGGATCTTTAGCCTGCTTCAACCTCCCTCGCCTTCGACGACTCCCGCTGGGTCCGCTGGATCATCGACGATGGGCACGTTGCAACAACGGCGTCACGTCCCCGGTGCCAACGAGCCTGCCGCTAGCGTCGCTGTCGAAGAGAAGAGCAAGAGCGAGAAACCCTCCACCTCGTCGTCCTTGAACAGGAACAAGATCAACCCGGCCGAGAACCCTTACCTGCCGGCGAATACCGAACGGATGATCAAGCTCGGGCTGTTGGTCTTTGTCGTCGTCGCTTACAAGGTGATGAGCTATTTAATGCTGGAAGAGGGCGAAGGATTCGATAGGGCCGGATCGAGATTGGCCAAACTGTTGGGGTATGATTAGCGATCTGTAGGGTATGAGATTTGTAGCTGGGGATCCGTTGCAGGTTATGGACCGAGTTAGAGTTGCATGGTGTAATATAGTCCTCTCTGTTGTTCTTCATGGGGTCCCGGTTCCGTACTCTCCGCGTCTAATATTGTAATCCCAGAACATAGATATCTGCCTCTCTCTACCTTGCATCAACCGACACCATATCTCTCTACCTTGTCGGCCGACGAGGTTATTAATCGCTTCTCACTGTCACGGCAAGTGTCCGTTGTTGTTTGGGGCATGTCGCAGACTTGGAGAGTACCGGCAGCCTAAATATGCTGAGATCGGCGGCCTAATCGCTTGGCCGCGCCATTTAGGCTGCCGGACAGGCCGACTTGGGCTCTCCTGCTCCTGCCCCCCTTGATCGGTCGTGATCTAGATTTTATGAGGAGAAGGGAGGGGAAATATATATAGAATCAATGGGGATCTCAATAACAGTAGTAGTGGCCACATGACCGCCATCATGCTTCACAAAGCAGCGTTCAACGATTCGTCTCTGGTTCGACATGAGCTCGGAAACTTCAACCACACCTCCTCCGGAAAAGAGGCCTTCAGACATGGCCGTTGACGGTGGTCAAGATCACACCCTCAAGGTTCGACCTTGGAGACGGAAAGTAAACATAACCCCATTCAGCAGGATCGCATCGCAAGAATACCCGGGTCAGGGCACGGAAGCCGATCCGTATTTGATAGATTGGCTTAATGACGATGCGGAGAATCCAATGACATGGGCTACCCCTTACAAGTTCGTTCGAGGACGACAGGGTCAAAGGTCTGCCATGGGGCCGGGAGTTGATGCATTTTCTGTTCGACAACAGATGGGTGATCACCTTGACGGCGGCGATTGCGACTCTAGCCGTGTCCATGGCTAGCAGCACACTGTAAGTCCGGATGGAGCGCTTCCTTTCTCGATTTTCCCACTGACAAGTGATCGTTTGGGTAGATCCGCCGCTACGATCTCGATTCGGGAGAGTTTGCAAGTCTCAGCTTTGAACCTCTCATCAACCGATCTCGTTTACTGATCGTCCGTCCAATACTACAATCTTCGGTTCGATCTTCACACAGCCCTGGATACAAGACGCAAGCTTACACCATGGTGACTTCGGGCTTCGTTCTGGGTTTCGTTGTGGGTGAGTCTGCAGCACATGAGCACAAGTCAAAGGCCTACGAGATAGTCCTTCTCACATCGCTATCGTCTCGGCTCCTCCTCGCTCAAAGGACCTTTGATGTGGGCTCCTTGCAGCGAGCTTTACGGCCGCCGTAACCTGGTACGTCCCATCTGCAGCGCGCGCTAGTCGACCTGCGCCCGTGCTGATGAACCGACGTCTTTCGTGATCGGCACAGTTCATCTTCACCTACATCCTGTTTACCATCTTCAATGGGGGAGTCATCGCATCGCAAAACATTTGGACGCTCATCATCCTCAGATTCTTCTGTGGTACTGCGGGAAGCTCTCCTCTTACGAATGCGGGGTGGGTCGCTCAAGTCCGATTGACATCCGAGACCGCTGTGTTGCTGATTGGTCTTATGTAGAGGGACCGTGGCAGATATGTTCAATGCATCGCAACGTGGCCTTGGAATGGCTGTCTTTGCGTCGGCTCCCTTTCTTGGGTATGTAAAATCGACATGTCATTTGAGGCTATCCCTCACTGATTTAGAGTCGTCTTGCCGTGACAGACCTGGTGTCGGCCCTATCGTGAGTGGATCAAGCGCGAAGCTATCTTTCGGGACTTCGGCTAACCCGTCTTGTGATCTGGTACATCAAGATCGGAGGCTTCCTCGGCGAGACGGGAGGTTGGAGATGGGTTGCCGCTTTAATCGCTATGTTCAGCGGCTGTCTCACCGTCGTCGGTTTCTTCATCACTCCCGAGACGTACGCACCCTTGCTGCTCAATCGGCGGGCTGCCCTACTTAGCAAGGTGACCGGGAATGTCTACCGTTACAAGGGCGCTCCTAAGAAGGTGGAACCGAAGCAGTTGTTCAAGAACGCGTTGTCGAAACCCTGGGTCCTGTTGTTTCGGGAGCCTATCGTCTTTTTGCTTTCGCTCTAGTAAGTCCGAGGCGGTACATGTCTTCGGCTGGACTTGCGCTGACAAGCTTGGCGCCGTCAGTCTTGCCATCGTTTACGGAACCCTCTACGTAAGTGGATTCGGGCAGAATGTTCATCATCATCACCTGACCCGCTCGACCGTATCGTTTCCCGTCGTAGATGCTCTTCGGTGCTTTCCCAATCGTTTTCCAACAAGAAAGGGGGTGGTCTCCTGGCATTGGTGGCCTCTCGTTTCTCGGGATCCTTGTTGGTTTCTTCCTCGCTCTGGTATGGACAATCTTCATCGAGAATCCGAGGTACAGCAGGAGGAACGATGCCGAAGGGTGGTTACCGCCAGAGCAGCGTCTAGTGCCTGCGCTCATCGGGGGATTGCTGTTGCCGTGAGTCACGTCGGAAAACGGGGCGATGTCAGGTTGCAGACGCTGACTTTGGTTTACACATAATAGCATTGTGAGACTAGTCGATTCTGAATAGGTAATGTCAACAAAGACTGACTTCTCCCGATTTGAGCGACCGCAGGGGCTGTTCTCATTCGCATGGACTGCCTCACCAAAGTCTATTCACTGGATCGCACCGATCATATGCTCGGCGCCGTTCGGGATGGGTGCGTAAAACGGTCTACTCGCTTGTGACGAGTTCTGACATGTCTGACCTAATCGCAGGCATGGTCATGGTCTTCTTGCCCATTCTCGTGAGTACCCATCAACTGCGACCTGTGTCTGCATCCAATTGATTTGATACCACGTCACTAGAACTACTTGGTCGATTCCTACCTGCTGTATGCGGCCTCGGTTTTGGCAGCGAATTCAATCATCCGATCTTTGTTCGGGACGGTATTTCCTCTGTTCGTTACGAACATGTATGCGAACCTGGGTAAGAACGAGACCACCCTGAGATACGCGGTCGCTTTGTCGATTGATGATCATCGATCTTCTCTTCCAGGGGTCAACTGGGCGGGCACGCTAGTCGCCTTTTTGGCTCTGGCTTGTGCGCCTATGCCATTCATCTTCTTCAAATTCGGTCGCACCATCAGGCTCAAATCGCCTTATAGCCGAGAAGCCGATGCGATGGGACAAAAGATGCGTGAAAGGGCGTTGCAGAGCCGCGCAGAGCAGAAGGCATAGCAAGCGGACCGAGTGGATATACGTCAAAACCGATAGATGTGCCATCTAGATCTTGAGATCTTCGATCTGTATGATATATGAATCTTATGATGTACGAGTAGCGAGTAGTGGTACTAGTATGACAGGCGCGCGACTTGCCGGTCAGCGCCGAAAGCCAAACCAGCTCTCTCCTGTACCTACCTCTTCTGATCACCCCCAACTCGTACAGTACTAGTCCTGAAAAGCTGGAAAAGGGAAGTCTTCTCCCACTCATAAAACTCACTCGGATACCATAAATCGCCCAAACACGAGGCACTCTCATACGTACGAGGCCGACGCTTCAATCCCGGCGGCTGGGGTTGAATCCTTTCAACACCGTGCAGGTCGAAGATAAGATCCCTGTTAACAAGGCGATTGTTCCAAAACAAAAGGCATACTCATCCATCTCTGTCTGGGCCCTCCTTGCTGACGCTTTGACCCTGAATACTTTACCAAAGATGGCTTCCGACCAGGGTCTCAAGCAGCCTGTCTCGAACACGGTCCCGCAACCTCGACGCAGCCCTCCCCGTGCCAAAGCAATCGCTTCTATTGCTTCCTCCTCTTCTACCCCTAGTTACCTGAACCCAACTCAATCAACCACAAACAAAGCCGTTGTCGCGGTCAAACCGACACCGGCCTTGGAACCTAGCCTACGCCACACCTATCGAGCTCGACAGCGATCCGTAATCTCGAACGCCTCGATTTCTTCTCCATCCGTAAGTGACCGCGATGGCGAGCTCCTCATGAACGGTATTGGAGCAATGGGATTGATAGCTACCCCTTGGATGCACAAGCTCGCTCCAAACGAACGTCATCAGCAAGGATTCCGATCCCCGTCGGCGTCGATCACGACATCGACAACGCCAGAATCGTGAGTCGGGCCCGCATCTCCGCGTTACCTGTCATAGTTGTTCGCCTGGTCACACATTCTCCCTGAAGTCTGTATGTCGACTTTTATTATTTGACCTACGTTGGACAGATATATGCAGCAACCAGCTCAAGTACAATCTTTACCACAATCGATGTCGGACCCCGATGATGCGCCTCTCGACAATGGCAAGTCTCACTTAGTTAGGGACAGGCAGCCCCCCGCGAGCTGCTCTGCTGATCGCGCCTTTCTCGCTTGTTTCAGAGCATATATCTCTCGATGTTGACTATCCAATGAGGGGTCATTCCATGGGAACTGAGGCAGCATTCCTCGAATGGTTCCCCGTTCTGGTTCCCAATCCTGGGTCCGAAACCAGTACAAGATTCTTTTGGAGCATTCTATTCAACTGGTTTACCGTCGGGGTTTTGCATTTTGTGACCTCGATTGATCTTGAAGAACGGAAGAAATATACACCATTTGTATATGGTGATAGCATCGACAGCTTGACATGCGGCGGAGCCGTGAAAACTTCAGGTAGATTTTTCGACAGGAACGCGTCGCGTAGCCTAATACTCATGTGTTCCGTCTAAGCAGCTCTCATCCCGGTCAACCACAATAAGCCGGATTGGGTACTCTCCTATATTGCTAGGAACCGTTCCGGCTTCTTGATGGACAGAATCTGCATGATCATCAAGAGCAAGCCCAGGATGAATTGGAATACAGTGAGTCTTTCGCAGTTAGAACGAACCTCTCAGCACCCATCCGACGACTGCTGCTACGTCGAATATCCAGGCTATGGCGCAAATCGTGGTCTACACCGCCAAAGCCCTTCTAATGGACGGCTGTGCCATGGGCTTGGTAGTCGCTGGAACGGAGTACCGATTTCTCCGGTGGGACACAGAGGAAAGACGCCTATATATGGTGGTACCAGTACGAGGCTGGGACCACGGCAATTCGTTGCCGTTAGGACGCATCTTGCAAGAATTCACCGAGAGCGTCGGCGGCGAAGAATGGGACGTGCAGCACCCCGTGCCTTCGCAGCGGGAGCTGGCACGCCGTAATCTTTATAGCATCTTGAAGCATCTGGATGAACAAACTCGGAGCATGGTCGCAGATCAGCAAGCAGGACGAAACAGATTCACCATGACCTTACGTCCCGTTCTTAGCGGCGCGAAGTTCGTCGAAATCACGGAAATCTGGGGGAATCTGCCGCGCTCATCTTCCCCTCTTACAAATGGCGTCAACATATCACCAACCATACACGAAGCTCCTGAGCCAGAAACCGGCGGATCTTCGCGCGGCCGAGATCAGGAGGCCAATGGCGGAACCGCAGATCAGGGGGCCAACGGCGGAACCGCCGGTAACGATTACCTCAGTGACGACGACTACCTTGACGAGAGCGATGACGAGGCTCAATACCGTGCGAAATGGAAGAGTCTGGGCAACATGTCCGATGCGAACAAGGAGGCCTGCCTATTTTATGACGAGTTCCAGAGGGAACACGTGATTCCCTTTCGACGGGAGAAACGAATCGACGCCTGGGCTCAAGGCATTATCGGTGATGTGCCTGGCCTGGTTAGATCGACACCCGATGCTCCAATTACGAGCGACTCCGAGAACTGACCGCTCTCCACCCCGAAACGATTGCTGATTCATTGCAGAAGGTGTAGCGGAAGCTGCGGTCCAGAATGTATCGATCATCTTAGGCGTATCATTTAGATCCATAGAATAGAATCATACAGACTTCCGATGCATATATCAGTAACCAGCAATTGAAAGCATTATCACAGGTGTTCAAATACCCATCGTTTGAGGTTTCGAGCCGATCCCGACAGTTGCGCGACACCACTTCCCTTGCCGGTCACCAATTGTGTAGACTTGCCCATTGAGAGTGATTGATCAAGCCCTCATATCCTCCAAGGTTTCTAGCAGTCTTCATCACCTGACTCTTTGTCTGTTGCACCATCTTGGTTGCCTTGTTGGACATCCGCTTCCCTTCTTTGGCGATTGCTTCCCTCTTTCTGAGACCCTTCTCGTTGTTGCCGGAGTCGTCTATGGTCTTCTTGATGTCCTTCGCCCTTCGCCGTCGTGATTGGCCTTGCTCTTTCCAGCGTCGGTCCCGATTGATCTAAGGATAGGGATATTCAGCGCATGACCCCTCTAGTAGAGAGCATCGTCACTCACTGGACCGTCTCAGGCCTTCCGGCGGCGGCCTCGACCTCGCCGTTGACCCTGAACAGATCGATCCCAGCGATCCCAGATCGGGTTCCGACTTCACCGTCGACCCTGACCAGATTGACCCTAGATCCGCTTCCGGCTCGACCGCCGACCCCGAGCTGTCCGGTTCCAATTCGGCTCCCAACCTGACCAATCCCGGATCCGCTCGCTACCTGACCGCCGACTCCCAGGTGTCCAGCACGGTCCCAGTCGATGCTACCCCCACAACTCTCAACGATGGTGGAAGCAGCACCCTTGAGAAACTGGGCCATCCATCTGGTATCGTTCAAGGCTACCTTGGACTCCTTCTTCGCCTCGCCAGCTTGCTTCAAGGCTTCCTTGGACTCCTTCTTCGCATTGTCCAAGGCTACCTTGGACTCCTTCTTCGCCTCGCCAGCTTGCTTCAAGGCTTTCTTGGACTCCTTCTTCGCCTCGCCGGCTTGCTTCAAAGCCTCCTTGGCCTCCTTCTTCGCCTGGCCTGCCGTAACCTTGCTGGCTTTGGCCTCCTTCGCCACCGCTTGAACCTTCTTCTCTTGGCCTCCGATTTTGCCTTGGGTGTCCCTTCTAATCTTGTCGATATCGATAACGGTCTCCCACCTGTCCTTGTCGACGCGTCTTCCAACTTCACTGTCGACCCTGACCAGATTGACCCTAGATCCGTTTCCAACTCGAACGCCGACCCCGAGCTGTCCGGTTCCAGTTCGGCTCTCATCCTGACTGATCCCGGATCCGCTCGCTACCTGACCACCACTTCCAACTTGACCGATCCCAAATCCGCCCCCAACCTGACCGCCAACTCCCAGGTGTCTGATCCCAGACCCGCTTCCAACCTGACCAACCCGACGATGGTGGACACATCTTGCTTCTTGGTGTTGACTTGGGTGTATTCTGTCTCCCTCCTTGATCGTCCTCCTCTTGTTCCCCTCGCTTTCATCATTGTCAGTCTTTCTCTTCTATCTGATCTGTTGAATGGGCCTGCCCAAATGCTCGAACAGTGACCTTGAGGTTGTCGTGAGTGACGTCATCGTTGCAATTGGTCTCGACACGGTTGATGTTCTTCTTGATATCCCTGTCGAAACGCTTGATGTCGTTCTTCAAGTTTCTCTCGACATACTTGAGGTCTTTCTTGGCGTTCCTCTCAACGCCCTTGCAACTACTTATCTGGGAGAACTTGACGAAACTGTCCACGGCCGTCTGGGTGTTCTTGTTGCCCTTCTTGAGTTCCTTCACGTCAGATTCGACGACGTGCACCTCTCGCATCCCACATCGTAAACAGAGAGGAGCAGCAGCAAACGCCCGATCCGAGCAGGTCGATGATGGGGAAGGTCTTGTGGCTTCGTCGAGTCGACGTGCTTGTTCACTACAACTGGTAATACTAAAGTTCATAGCTCAGCTATGACCACGGAAACTCCTCGTAAAAGACACAGGGCAGATGTGAGCAACGTGAGTCTGACGGCTGAACTCGGGACATCATCCCCGCGCTGAAAGAATCGCGTTTTCTCCGCCTGGCTGTATAGGCCATAGACGGAGGTCCATCAGCATCCTTGAAGCGATCACGGGAGAACAAGGAAGTGGCTTCACTTTCGTCGGAGGTTCATTACGAGAATCGAAGTAGGCGAGACCGGGATCGGGACCTCTATGCGGACCGAGACGACGACGATGATCCGCCGAGCAAGCCGAGAAACTTTGGGTCGGTCAGGTTCGGGGGATGGGTGCTCGATACTTGGTGAGTAGCCTTCTACTGTAATTGCAGCTTGCATGATAAGAACGGCTGAAGTAGTATCTAACTCACGATAGGTTCTACTCCCCATACCCTTTGATCGACGAGAGACCTCCTATACCTTCTTCTTCAACCTCTCAAGCGCTTCCTCCCGCTCGGAGAGGCACTCCGACCCTTCCTCCGCAACCCTCATCCTCTGGGATATCGAAACCCCTCATCACAACACTTCCACGCGCACCGAATATACCCTTCTCTGAGCTGACAACGGCAACTACACCGGCCAGCACCTTGGTTCAGGAGGAGAAGGCTCATCACACGGTTCGAGGAGCCCGTGGACGATTCGTCCCCTCAAATCCCGAGACTACTTCATCGCGAACGACCAGGGATCTCTTGTCGATCACCGCCAAATCTCCACCGGCTGGGGAGACCCTGTCGCTGGACGCCGAGCCGGCGACGAACAGCAAAGGAGGAGTAGGGGAGAAGGTCAAGGACAAGATGTTGTGGGTATGCGATGGCTGCTTCAAGTATCTGCGCACGCTGGCAGGGTATACGAATCATACAGTGCGTTGGGTCCTTTCTCGCTCTCGCCGTCCCTCTATTGATTCTTCCCTGATTGTAATACTCGCTGATCGGCTGCTTGCTGTATGCTTGACGTTCTCAGAGTACATGCAAGGTCGATCATCCGCCTGGGAAGAAGGTTTACGAGAAGGGCAGCTACAGTATTTGGGAGGTGGAAGGCAATTCTCAAAAGGTCAGTACTATCTGCGTCATCGCAAAAGCGAGTGGTGTTGTGAGGTTGATCGGACGTGAGTGTCGCGCTTGCAGCTATATTGTCAGAATCTTAGCTTGTTCGGCAAGCTATTCATCGACCATAAAGTGAGTATGAAGAGGTCCAATGTGGACGAGACGACGCTGATGATTCGGCGTACTCCGATCAGACGATCTTTTTCGATGTAAGTCGAGTAAGAGTCGCCGTATCACGACATATATCGGAATTGAGGTCGAGACCGGTTGCTTGCTAGGTCGACAACTTTCTCTTCTACGTCTTGACGGAGAACATGTACAAACGAGAACACGCTATCGGATTCTTCTCGAAGGTGAGCAAGCATACCGATTTTGTGCTGTTGCTCGCTCATATTGATCTTGTGTGTCTCGACACAGGAAATTGTCTCTTCTGAAGATTTCAATCTGGCCTGCATCGTTGCCTTTCCCCAGTACCAGGGTCGAGGGTACGGCAAGATGTTGATGGAGTTCAGTAAGTCATCGCGAGTCCGATCGCGCAGCTAATGTTGGACTGACGATCATCACTTCAGGCTATCATTTGACACGGCATGCCGACTCGCCCGGAACTCCCGAGAGGCCACTCTCGGAACTCGGAGCTATCGGCTACGAGTCTTTCTGGATCAAGAACGTGCTCAGAAGTCTACTGGTAATCGTTCTGGATGGCGTCGAGACAGCACACCGACCGGAGCTACAGGATTGGGCTCGTACAGCAAACGAGGTTTTGAAACGTAAACTGGCGTCCGGGGGGTTCTTGAGCTATACAGGTGAGTGAAAGGCTTTGAATCTCTGTCCGGCTATCCAAGCTGATGCATCTACCTGTGGACAACAGACTTTGCACCTCCCACATTGCTACTGGAGCAAGGCTCTACCCCTGTCACCCAGACAGTCACGCTGAAGCAGTTGTCAAAGTTGGCTCACGTTCGACAAGACGATGTCGTCTTCGTTCTGGAGAGTCTTGGGATGTTGGCTTCGAATCGACCGGCCGAGGCTTACGGTGCGTCCGATCTATCGACATCAGCACGGAAAGGGCTGGGAAAATGGCATGGCCTGGAGATTGTCGTCTCATTGGATACCGTTCTCCGAGGATGTGAAAAGTGGAAAGTCCGGGGTAAAGGAATACTCGATGAGAAGGCATGTAAAATATGACATGCTGTGTCCTCGAAAGTTAAGCTCGTGCGAAGACGGGCTATACACGTCGATCGTCTATTACTTATTCGTTCTACGTAATACCTCTTCTACCTCGCGTTGTGCTAACCCATTCGGCGCAGTCCGTTTGAGTTCCTCCAGTCTGCCCCTATCACCCCGTTCCTTGCACTACATGAGCGAACAGATGAGATCAGCTTTCTGGCGTAAATTCTCCTCGCGGCAAGAAGCGCACCTCGTTTGCTGCTCGTCCCCAGTCATCGCACTGTAAATATAGGTCAACGCGCCGCTTCACATCGCACCGTGCGACGAAGTTCGCAGCTCTTGTGAGCTCTCCTTTTTCGAGCAGTTGAACCTACAAGTGGAGCTCGATCAGATAGCGTTCCCCCAATCAGCTGAAACTTCATACTCACGACGAATGGCTCATATCCTATCGGACTCTTCTTGCTCTTGGCGAAGGCGTCCAACCCCTCCCAATCTTTCAATTCCACCAGAGCTTTCAGCTTGATCCACCACCATCTAGAGCAGCCAACGAGGATGAGCACTAGCAAAGGGGGAAGAGCAGTCGTTGTCATATTCTCTCACCGTTTATCGGAGACCTTCCAATCACTTCGCACCTTCTCGGCTCTTTTGCCAAGTCCTATCCGCAGCAGTTCGGACATCGTGTCATTCAAGCTCAATCCTATCAGTTTGTATCGATTTTCCAGGTCCCTCTCCATCGTCTGTTGCTGCGTTAATAGTCGTTGTGCTTCGTCGGAGAGCTAGGACAGGACGGCGCTTAGGTCAAGTCTGCCACGAAACGCTATGTAATTGGCATGGCTTACTTTGGCCTCAAGTGAGCGTGACTTGTCCTCACTGAGGTATTTGACGGCCGCATTCAGGTTGACCAGCCTCTCATTAACGTCCTGGTGATCACGTGCAACGTCAGTATTCCGTCCAGTGCAGCAGCACGACTGGTTGATCAGAACTGACCTCCTTTGCCCAGCCTTCTTCCAGCTCCAGCAGTGCGCTATCGAGGCGACGGTCGTCTTGATAGTATAAATCACGAAGCAGATCTCGATCGTTCTCTTTGGCGTAGACCTGAAGCAGGCGAACAGCTGGTGCGAGTTGCGGGGTACCATCATCGACCAGCGAGAAGAAATCTCCTGGAGTATGACGGCCGCGCAGGTTGAGAAGAACGTGGAATACCAGATCGGGGTCGCTTGATTTCACCGCCTTTGTGAGGGCCAAACGGTCTTCCTTCATGGCCAGAAGAAGGGGTACCTGTTCGGCAGCCTGTCGCTCATGCTCCAGAAGCTGACAATAGATCGTAAGCGTAGCGAGTCAGAGAACAGTCGCAGAACACATACCTTGGTAGCTAGCCGAGTCCGTCCGACCTGCCAAGCACGTTTGGCAATATCGGCATAGCTTACCGCCATACCTTCCTTCTCGAACTTCTTCACAATGATCCGCCTGAGATCGTCATCCTGACTCGCGGTGCTGTCGCCACCTACAGATTGCGCAGATGCTATCTTTGCGCAAGCCCAGTGCTTCAAGACTGGGTCCGATCTGATTTGAAGGAAGGAGGATATCCGCAAGGCCAATAGGTGCATGTTGCGCGCAGTCAATCGCGATATCAAGCGTTCTGCTGGGGCCGCCATATATCTGAAGACCGACGAGATCAGTCTTATGCTCTTTTCGTTGTAGTTCGATATATGCTCACTGCCGATAAGTCAGGGGGATCCCGACCTCATGGAAACGAACAGCATTCAGCACTCGTAATGCCTGGCCCATGTTTACTAGATCTGTCGGGTTGTACAAATCCAGAAACGCACGACCGAAAGTCGCAGTCTGGTCATCAAGATCGGAGATTTAGAGTCAGCATTAGCTTGCCATGATCCAGGATGGATCTTGACTTCTTCTCCCATACCTTGAGCAGCTTCTTCTGCCAGACCGCATCCGTTTCGAGTCCAGCAGCTTCTACGCACGTATCGACCGCATCGGCGAGATCCGTCTTGATGCTCCGGACCGCTTCATCTGCCTTTGGCGATTTCCGGTCGAATTGTTCCATAGCATCGTAGAGAATAGCAGCAGGGCTGCTGGAACCTGGTTGGAATACCGATAATGTCGGGCCTGGTGGTATTAACTGCATTTGCGTGAGTATCTCGACCGAACGCAGAGGAAAGCAGTGGTGACCGACTCGCCTGGCACTTTTTGCACAAAGTCCGATGATGAAGCGCTGACTATACGCAAACCATCGATCTCTCCTATGAGGACTGATCCAGGCGTATACGCGTAGCTGTGACGTGGACAGATAATCAGCAGATGACTGTGAGACGGCTCCCGCATGCATCTCCGCTCACCTAAGCCCATCCCCACCCGGCCCTACAACGACGACCCTCCCGTCCCGCCAACTCAGTACCACCGCGTGGTCCCCACACCATTGTATATCATCAGGTGAGCTCGCGTCGTGATTGCCCTCTAATGTGCTAATATCGACATCCGAGAGATTTCGACTAAAGTCCGATGAGACGACCCAGAGCGATAGGCTCGCGGTGATGAAGGCCAGGAACTTTCCGTTGGGGGACATCCGGAACGAGGTGAATGGACCTCTTGCCAGGTGCTGTATCAGCCCACAGTGTACAGTAATCAGCATCGACATCGGCAGCTATGAAATGAGCAACTCCTCCCACCTGATCAACGCTATCAAGCTCGTCTATGGACAAGACGGTATCTCGAACAGAAACCAAGACTTCGACGTGTCCTGACATAGCCTGTTCTGGCGGGATCAACAGCCATGACCGAGGAGCTTCCTGCAAGCCTGCCGTAGCGGTCATTCCGTTAGCGAATGCCTGGTGTGTGATCTAGCTATGAAGACAACACTCACTGGGGCTTGCTAATGATGTCGGCCGTCCACCTTCCCAGCCTTTCACTTGTACAAAGTTGAGATCCCCGAGGAGCGCTACGAATCCTCCGTCGTGGATCTGGGCACTGACTACACCCAGACTGTCCACATCGCTGCCTAAGGAGTATTGCTTGTAATCTCCTGCGAGATCATAGATCCGGTAAACTCCACTTTCTGCAAGGACAACCAGGCTCTCTTGTGGTGTCCAGTCGAGAAACACAGGTGTCGGCAAATCCCACTGGAAAGGCCCGCGATATCAGTATCTAGGAGGATATTTAACCGCTGCTGCCTAGTCTCACCGTCAAGGTAACTATGGGGTACCCCGCTGCGGTAAAGACGTTGATCTTGGGCTTTCCTGATGTATGTCTTCCTGCGAGAACGATCTTGTTCTCATCACGTATCAAGGCTAGCAAGGTCCTCGATAAGTACATCTCCCAAGTTGCGCGAACACTACTCATTACTCACCAATGGGTCCTCCATAACGTGCTGCAGCTACGTGATAGTCCGAGAGGTCGGCGACATCCCAAGCCATAGAATACACTTCTTCTTTCCTGTAAAAGACATTTTCCAGGGTGTCCCAGCTGTCGTACGCAGGGGAAACAGCTGAGTAAGGGTTGGACGGGTTCTGCCGGGCAGATCCGAGACTTACTTGTCCGTTGGCGAGCTCATGTTGACCATGCCGGTTTACACCAGGTGTTGCGAATATACTTGTACTCAGCTGGACTATAGCAGCTGATATCTGTGAGTCCTATAAGATATAACAGCGCAAGGTGGATAGGAGCTGAAGAGATCATGATCGAGGAGAAGAGGTGGGGGGGGTGGAAGGGGGTTTATGAGCAATCAAACGGGGATGATGATGCTTGCTTGCATTGCATTGCATGCCCCCCCCCGGACCTTTAATTTGCTTCCGTCAGCTACCGATTGCTAGAGTCCATGCACGAGACATCTACATTCGCATGCACGATCGCCACTTCTACTCGAGTTACTCGCTACTAGCTTGTCTACCTTTCAAACCAGGGACAACAATAGCTCGAGGATAAATCATAGCCCATCGCCATCATCTTCAACCCCTTACTGTGATGGCCACCCGTGTACCGCCTTCGACCAAACCATTGCCCGAAGAGGAGAAGCCGGTACTTTCTAAAGATCTCGCTCAACCGGCAGATTACAAAAAGGTCCTCAAGGTGATTAGTACCGTCAACCAGCTCGTTCGTGAACACTGTTGACCGCTTAGGCATTCTTGTCTTAGAACCGAGGGGCTTCAAAGATGACGGATCCTTGTCAAGCCGCAGCCAAGGCGTCTCAGGATTGTATGGACAAGGCGAACTACAACAGGGACGAGGTAGGCTTTTGTTCATACGGCCGTAGAGCCTCTCGAACCTGACATCGATATCCTCCTCGTCGATAGTGCTTGACATTCTTCCAGGCCTATCGGGACTGCAAGGGGAAATGGGTATGCACATTCCGCGAAAGCCGTAGTGGTGGATTTTGGATCGAGCTCATACGAATCCTCTTCGTTCGTCTACAGCTCAGCCAGAGGCGGGAGGACCGAAGAGCGGGGAACTACTAGGAGCATCGAGCTAAGCAGGCTTCAGTAGTTGGGAAATGGTATATCATCATCGTCGTAACGCATTAAGATTCGTGTAATTGTACAAACAAAACGAGCATCCTCCACTTGGAAGGTCTACCTCAGGCTATCGCAAACGGGGTTATTCAATCCTATCAGGCCATTCTTTCCGTCCTCAAATCGTCCGACGACGAGATCGCCAGGACCTCATAGTTCTCCGTCGGAGTGCGGCTGTTCTTGCGTCGAAGAAGCCGGTTGAGCCGACCAGGACCTCTGTTGTCTACCAGAGTCCTGGCAGCGTTGGCGAAAAAGTCTCGCGTGTCGTCGGCCAGTTCGTGCAAGCCGAGTACGATACCTCCAGCCTCGACCGTCTGGCCAGGCAAAACGGAACCTGCCGGACGTCGCCACCACTGGATCACAGAGTTGAGATATCGTCAGCTTGTGAAGCACACGATGCAATGATGAGTCCGCTTGAAGCACTCACCCTCAGCATCAGGGAAGATCCAACGACGGAGACGCTCGAGAATGCCATGGCAAAGGCGGCCATCATCGGGTGCAAGTGCCATCCCCATGGCAGAAAGACGCCCATAGCCAGCGGGATCATCAACAAGTTATAGCAGCAGGCCCAGAGCAGGTTCATTTTGATCTTTTTAAAGATCGTGCGTCCGAGGTCCAGCGCGGCGACGACGTCCAGGAGGTCTGATCGCATCAGTACAATGTCGGCCGCTTCAATGGCGACCGAAGTACCGGTCGAAAGGGCGATCCCAAGCGAGGCCGCGACAAGAGCTGGTGAATCGTTGATACCGTCCCCGACCATAGCGACGCCTCCGTTGTCCCGCTCCATGAGATCGGTAATGATCTTGGCCTTGCCCTTGGGACTAACACCCGCATATACCTCGTTCTCGTTCAGACCGACTTCACGAGCCATAGCGAGCGCAGTCTCTCTGGCGTCTCCAGTAAGCATCGTAACCTTGATTCCCATTTCTTTCAGCGAACGAATGGCGGTAATCGAAGAAGGCTTGGGCGAGTCGGTCAAGGAGATCGCCATGATCGGCACAGCAGCGGTCGAGCGGTCTTGTCCCGCCAGATCAACTGGTAAAAGGGACACAAACACAACCGTCCTCGCTCGGCCCATTTGCTGTTTTTCAAATGTTTCCAGTTGTTGAGGGAATCCATTCGCTTCACCCTTTTCGGCATCGTCCATGCCATCCTTTCCAGCAACAAAGCTCTTCTTGCCGATCCGGATTCTCGCTTCGCCTCTTCCGTTGGCGAGCCGGATAACGGCTTCGAGGCCTTGACCGGTCCCGCTAACGAAATCGACCACCTCGCCATCGGGAGCGGATAGACCAGCTTCGAGTAGCATGTCCCGCCCGTACATGGCAATCGCCAGAGCGAGGGGGTGTTCCGAACGGGCTTCGGCGAGAGCGAGCAGGGAGAGTACTACGTAACGCTGGGTATGAGAGTCCGCAGTGGTGTGGCTCAGGGTAGCTGCTGTGTCCATGTGGTCATCACCTAAATTGGTCGTAGGCGGCCGAGCTCCGACCGTAAGTTTGTTGGAAGGCAGCCAGTTGACTGACACAACCTTCATACGTCCCTCCGTGACGGTACCGGTCTTGTCCAGAACGACTCTTCTGACATCCTTGCAGGCTTCGAGTGCCTTGCCTCCCTTGATCAAGATACCGTTCCTGGCTCCTACGCCGGTTCCGACCATGATGGCCGTGGGCGTGCTCAAGCCGAGAGCACACGGGCAAGCGACCACGATGACGGAGATACAAAGCTTGAGACAGACCGAGAGCTTCGTAGCGCCTGGAGTAGTGAAGATGTCGGGTAGAGTCGATGCGTTCGACCGATGTGAAACGATCATCCAGATGATAAAAGTCAGGAGCGACAACGTCATGACAACAGGTACAAAGATTCCCGCGACCCGGTCTGCGAACTCTTGAATAGGCGCTTTGCTGGTTTGAGCCTCTTCGACCAACTTGACAATCTGGGCGAGCGCGGTGTCTCGTCCAGCGCGAGTGACTTCAACGTTGATCGTGCCCAAACCATTGACGGTCCCTCCAATGACATTGGACCCGATATGCTTCAGAATGGGGATGGCCTCGCCAGTAACCATGCTTTCATCGACCGAGGACGACCCGGACACGACCTCACCATCGGCCGGAATCTTCTCTCCGGGAACGAGTAAGACGACATCGCCAACTTGAAGCAACTCGGTCGGGATCTTCCTCGTCTCTCCGCCTGTCTCTCCAGCGTGTCCGCTGGCAGGTTCGATGAAGATGGTCGCCGAGGATGGCGTCAAGGACATCAGATCGGTGAGAGCGACTGAAGTCTTGCCCTTGGCCATGTTTTCGATGTACCTTCCGAGAGATACGAAAAAGACAAGCATAGTGCAAGTGTCGAAAAAGACTTGCGGCCGGTAGGATTCGTCCGAGTTGAACATTGCTGCCAGCATGGCAAAGATTGAATAAGCAAATGCAGACGACGTCCCCATGACGACCAGGACATCCATGGTCGCCGCGCCGTGCTTGACGCTCTTCCAGGCGTTGCGGTAGAATCGGCGGGCTAATCCAAACTGCACAGGCAGTGTCAACAGCAGGGCTACAACGTCGCCGAGGTAGATCCCTCTGCACAACTTTGACATGGTCCATCCCATCAGCCAATGCGGAAGCCACATGGCCATCATGCTGACGATGAAGACTGGCACCGCAAAGAGTCCGCTCAACCAGAATGACCTACGCCAGACGGCAATCTCGTGTAGCTTTTGCAACGAGGCGAGCTGAGCGTCGTCCGTCGAAGAGTTCGATGGCAGGACCGTCAAGTTGGGGTAGCTTTTCGCAAGCGAGTCGACGATCAGTCGCAGAGTAATAAGGGTGGGCGAGTGTACCAGCGAGATGTATTCGAATGGGTAGAGGAAAGTAACGCTCTCTATGCCTGCGAGGGTTGAGATGAATTCAGAGATCGAGGTAGCCTGACCCTCATTTGCGAGACTAAGGGAAGCGACGATTAGACAAGGTATTGGGGGCCCTCCTACGCGACATGACTCACCCATAAACCCTGAGTTCCACAGTCTGACTTTGACCCCTCTCGACAACTTCGGCATCGAACCCACAGTCCTCGATTTCTTCCGCGACCCGAGCAGAGTCCCATCGGGTGCCATCTTCCGCAACGAACTCGTCATCGTATTCGACCACTCCCCGCTCAGCGAGTAGAGCGACCTGGACCGAGACGATCCCCGGCTGAGCCTTGAGCATGGATTCGATAGAAGCGACACATGCTCCGCACTGCGAATTCAGAATGTGGATGATAAGAGATGTCCTTCATGTGCGGCCAGAAGGGAGATATACTGACGGTCATGCCTCCGATCCGCAATTCCACCCTTCGCACTCGCTTGCCCGCCTTGATTACCAACCCCTCATCATCACCCTCGACCCCTTCCTTCGCTTTCATCAAACTCTCCATATCGTCGAATACGGCACCATCTTCGTCGTACTGTTCCACGCCCTGATGCTTGGAACGCCCACCTGAACCTAGTCGAGGCGTTCCCCCAAGCAAGGGCGACCGTATGTTCTCAAAGGCGCTGGTGATTGACTGCACGACCGAATTCATATTGCGCCGATGTTGATCGCAGGTTCTTCTTCACGAAATCGGATCCGCCTGGAGTTTAGGTGATGATTAGTGCTCAGAAGATCCTCGCCAGAGATCGAGAGAAGCGATCGGTTCTCAGGTCTTTAGACTGTCGGGATGTGCAAGCAATATCTGATAACGATGCTGTGCCCGCTCGTCCAAAAAGAAAACAGGCCGGCTGTAATCGTTTGCGAATAGCGCCGCTCACTCTTGAAATAAGCTCGACCCGAAGCGTGCAGGGTATGATTAGCAATGATGAGAAGAGAGCTTCGACCAGCGAGCTGATTGGAGGGCGGTAGGTTGAAAAGCAGATGCTTTGTTGCACGATTCGTGAAAGGGGGGTGGATGGCTATATGGCTGATGAGGCAGATATGCGTCGTGATGGAACACAGGGCGGTGGAGCCGCTAGCCATGCTAGCCAAAGGTGGTTCGGGGCGAAAGTGGAGGCGATGATACGGCTCGTTCCGGCGAAACGCAAAAAGGCAACCTCTGAAAAAGCAAAAATATATACAATAGCCCGGAATCGAACCGAGTGCTAGCCGATGGCAACGGCTAATGTTACCACTACACCACTATTGTTGAATGAGGTCAAAAGCTGTCAAAAGAGAATCATTCAGCATGTATAGCATCGAATTTGTAAGCGCTAACCTATTTGAAAAACTCAATCAAAGCTGCTTCCACGTTGATGTAATCGGTACTATCGATCCGACCAAGGCGAGGTATGAACATGCTTAGATTCGCAATGGCAATGACAAGGGACAACAAGTGAGACAGAGAAGAATTCGAAGGTTTGCTTTGTACACTAGATTCTCGCGGACTCGAGTCATATCCGTATTGGATGATTACGTCGAGGCCTCGGCGGCGATCAGAACAGAAAGGATTTTGTTTGAAAGGTCTCCTTCCATCAATGGGCCAACCACTTGCCCTCGGCCTCCCAGGCCATCGCTTCCGCAGCGGCCGGATCCATCACTCCGGTTCTCATAGCTTGCTCCGCTGCCAGACGAGCGTCCTCCTTCTTCCTCTTCCTCCATTCCCTTCTGATATCCTTGAATTCTGTAGGTGACCAGGTTAGTAATTCGCATGCAAACGCCAGATATGTCAGGTGCACACGCGGACCTACCTTCCGGCTTCCTCTTCTGCCCGTGCTTCTGCATGCTCACGTGCGCATTCAGGTGGTTCAACGTCCCGTACGACTTGTCGCATCCATCATACCCACACAAGTAGAGCCGCTCGATCTGGTCGAATCGCCGCCTCGGTCGTTTCTTCACCGACGGCCCGCTGGCTGGATCTTGAGACCCGTCCTGAGAATATGGGGCGTCTACCGAACTGGCCGTACTGTTCCGTCGAAGAGGATCGCTGATGTGGCTGTCTGACAATCTCGCGAAACTCTGTCGAGACTGCGTAGATGCCGTCGAGTAGGAATTGTTCCGACCATCGTCATAAGGTTGAAAGCTGGAGTCAGGGTAAGATCCGATCGTGAACCCAGCGGGGATATGACCCGTCTGGATCCCTCCGTTCGCCATCTGCGACGAGGCACCCGAGCCGCTCGAGCGGTGCTGAGGCGGGACATCTCCGAATCGGTAATCGACGGGGAAACCAGCCCATTGACCGCTAGGCGGCACGCCCATCGAGTGTCGTGCCTCATGGCCGTATCCCTGCTGCAGCCCTTCGACGACCGAAGGTCTCCTCGATACCTCGTTTGCGTTGTGGCTCGAAGTGCTGTAATACCCCGTCGTCGCTCCCTGTGTCGATCGTCGTCGCTGTGCCGCTTGTGCCTGCTGAAGCTGTTGTTGTTGTTGATGCTGTGTCGGCTGGGTCTGACCGTTTCCTCCTAGCGAGCCGTACTGCCACTGTTGCATGTGAGCAGCGGGCGGGTATCCGTTGTACCCACCATACGCCGAACGAGGGTCAGGAGCCGAAGCGAACGAGGTTGCAGATGTTGGAGATGGCTGCTGCATACTACCCCAAACGGGTGCGGTCGCGGGCACATCATCCGTGCGACCTTGCGACGTGGCTATCTGCAGGTCTCGCATGGAAAGACCGTTGTTGGCATTGGATGGGTGACCGTTCATGCTCGAGCCAGGGTATAGAGCGGAAGAGTTGGGAAGGCTGCCATAACCGTTTTGAGCGTGCTTGAAGTGAGGCTCCGAAGCACGCCGCCAGGCGTTTGCCGGAGAGTAGTAATCCATGTGATTCTGTGATGGGTCAGCGGGTGATTGAAACCTGACTCCTTGCTGCTGTTGCGATCCAGGCCGGCTATGCGAACCGCCAGAGATGAGTGCTGGGTCGAGGACCGAGTTAGAAAACGGGTTGTTGAAAGCAATCGAATCTCTCCTGCCGTTCTCGGGTGAGATGTTGGCATCCTCGACGGTATGCGCAAACACGCCCGCATAGTTGGCATCACTCTCTCTTCGAAGCATGTTGCTATGACTGCTCATGCCACCCGCACTCCCTGGAGGACCCATCCCGCCTGCACTCCCTGGCGGACCCCCACCACCACCTGTGGGTATGCGGAATCCCGAGCCTTGGGTCGTCATCGGAGCCTTCTGCTCGTTATTCAACCCGGTCGGGGCGTTCTCATCGATCGCAGACAATCCCAAGCTAGACCGTCTCGCCGCTTCGAGAGACATGCTCGCCGAGTTCATCCCCTTTGCCGACCCGCCTATCCTCATGCTCATCATCGCCGGAGCGTTCAACGCGTTGAAGGCGTTGTGTTGCATCTGCCCGGCGTGCATGCCACCTTGGGCTTGATGCTGACCTTGACCTCCGAGGCTATTGGTCCCTGGTAAGGCTGCACCCGAGAGCTGAATGATCCCAGCACTCGTAGCAGGCCGTCGGGTATCGGAGAGGCTCGGCCTCGCAAAGTCCTGGCTGATTGGGGGGAGTGCTGCCGACGTCATGTTGAAGCTCATGAGATGTTGATCCTAATCTTCGTGAAAGTTTTGGGGATAAGAGATGTTTACTGCTGAATGTAGTTGCGATTCGGGCCAAGACGACTGGCGTGTCGCTGTACACGATCAACCGAGTGGTTGTGGAAACTTCCGTATCTCGTGAACAGCTGTGCCGTGCTGTGTGTGGCGATCGCGGTCGAGGTCGATTGCGTGACGAATTCTTCGTCTCGGAGGTGTCGATGACGCTCGTTGAAGCTTTGCTACAATCGACGAGATCGTAGGGGGAGTTGGTGCTGGACCAGAAATGCTGTTCACCGAGGTTGACTCTAGCTCGAGGCTAACCAGTCCGAGGTCACCGAAGCTGATTGTACCGGATTGGACCGATGAGATCAGCGGCGAGTGGTATCTCGCTAGCTACCTAGCTGTTGGCTGTCTAGGGTCTAGGCGTGACTGTGCAGATGTTCTCGACAACGACAACAGACCAGTCCGGTGTTCATGTGAGGAGGCTCGACTGGTGAAATCGTGTCGTGGTCGTGGGTGTCGAATGGTGGATCGTTCGGATGAGCACCAGATTCCCTGCTGTGTGCGCTCTGAGTCGATTGCGATTGCGAGCTTGAAAGACGATTGGCGCGAGGTAGGGTGTCGTCCCTGCCGGGTGTTTGAAATCGACTAGCGACTAGTTTTATTTTAGCGTGGATCGATATCCCATAGGAGAGCAGCCGTAGAAACAGGGTTGGGACCTTTTGAATGGCAGTAGTGCAAAGGTCCTCCAGGAGCCAGGAGGAGCTGGATTACCGAAAGCAGTAGGTCGTCGCAGGCAGCAGGATTTCGGGCAGTTCCACCACCATCTTTGACGGGTCATGGGTGGAGCGCTCCGCGGTGTGCATGCGTCGCCTCCCCCTCCCTCCCCGTGAGGCCGCGTGACGTTGCTTCCTGCAGCCTACAGCTTGCACCCGGATATGACGAAAGCACCAATTTGCCGCCACCGCCGCCGCCTCACCTCGTGGTATGACACCATCAAATCCCGGCTACAAAAAAAATGGAGACGGGTCAGGCCGAAGGAGATCTCTCGAAATTGGGATGTGCTGAAACCACGTGAGGCGGTGTTATCAGTCGGAGGAAATTCGCTCGAACGAGTTGGATTCTTTCGGCTGGACCGGTGAAACTCCCTCGTCCGTGCGGCACCGTTGCCTTTCGATTGCTCTCTATAACCCACTCTGTCACATGGGAGCTCGTTTATTGCAGGTTTCATTGCAGAGCGAGACAACCGCATTGCAGAGCGACACAACCGCATTGCGGTTGTCGACTTGTCTCATCGACCGCTCGCCGCTCGCGACAACTGCCTGAGGGCACAAGCTGGTCATAACCTGACTCAATTTAAATCTCGGTGAATTCCCGTTTAAATTCACTTAAATCGCGCGTTATCAGTCCTACTATAGTGACGTGTCAATTGTACGGTGAAATTGTTAATTATTGCAGTGTTGATGAAGTCGACCTCCACAAGTCGATCGATGTATCGATGTACGATATCGACACGATAGCTGTAATACTACCTTTTACACATCAGACAGCTTCACAATGACTAGTAGAACCCCCCTGAACACCTCTAGGACCTTTAACAACGCACCGTTGGTGATAAATCACCATCAACCACGCACCTTCGTTCCGCTCGCTCCGGACCTCCCTTTCACACCGAACTACCAGCCTGTACCCTCCTATATTTCACCAGAGACCTCAGTATACACCTCCTCCCACTCGTACAGTCATGGGAACGACTCATCTGGAGCCGGACCTAGCAATAGCCGCCCCGAAGATGAGTACGAGGCCGACCTTGCCTCTATAGTGCAATTGGCAAACCTTTCAGCCGGCAATTCGGGATACGACAACTCGGTTGAAGGCCAGCCTATAGCTCCCAATTCGCAAGATATAGCCAACAAGACCACTTCTAAAGCACCTACCAAGAGGGCATCCACTCGGAAGGAGATTACGGCTGCTAAATCAGCCCGTAAAGGTCCCCAACAACGACGTATTCGACATAACGAGGGTGTAGACCCCTCAACGGCGGCTCAGGCCTCTCAGGCCATTATAGATGGTCATCTAAGGGCCCCCCGTACCCAGCGAACATACGCAGGGTACATGAGGAGGTGTCGGGAGTGGCTAGACGAATGGAACGCGAATCGAGCAGAATCCGAACCGGATCTTACCGGAGCGCTCGATGAACTTAGCGATCGATCTGCGACCTGTGTACAACTCTACATCGCTCATGGAGTGTCAGGGAAGAATGGTACGAAGCCTCTGAGCAAAGATACGTGTGATGGCATCAAGGCTGCCCTCAAAGCACACTTCCGAACGACGTTCGGAAATCGTTGTTACGTGAGTGAAACCTCATCTATCTTCACCCGGTCGTGGCCATCGACCTGATATACTATCGTATGTCTTCATAGGGAGAAACCTGGCAACAGAGGCCAGATGGTCAGTGGGAAGGGAACCCTATCTTCGATGGTCTCGTTGTTACGGCGGAAGTCGCTAATCGAGATAGGTCCTAAGTCGTAAGGCGTAGGGTGCTTATAGGTGAATCGCAGGTAGTCGGGAGAATGTCGCAAGTTCGCTTAGATGAAGCGGGTTCGGGTACGGGATACGAATCCAGAGATGTATGGATAAGGAAGGTGATCACTCGGTGTGAGGTACCGGATTCGGTCTAAGGTAAAACGATGAAGCGTAGATACTTAGCGACGTCCTTGAGTTGTAACCTCTCCGCAACACGTCTTGAAGATGTTGTAACAAGTCAGATAGGCGTGTATTGAATGTGATATCGGAACTTGACCTATTACTATTACAGAGCGTCCTCTATCGAATTCGGTCAAGTTCCTCTAGCTATTTATACGGAGACGAGTACGGAGACGAGGCTGGCGAACACTGAAAAGACCCAAGAGAAAAGAATGGCGAGAGATGGCGAAACTGGAAGAACGAGATGGCGAACAGACGAATCCTGTCGAGAGCAACCGGATTCGGTAGAGGAGGCGAGTTTGAGTTCTCATTTGTCCCTAGGTACGTCGAGTAAGGTTGGCGAGGTCCTGAGTAGAGTTGTCGTGTACCTCGAGGTCCTTGTACCTGTGTGTGATGTGTACCGGGAACGTATTGTTGTTTCGGTGAATGGTAAGGCGAATGGTAGGGACGACCGAATCTGCTCCGAGGGAATCGGATTCGCCTCGTCGAGCCGGACTTAGGTGTATGCTGATGTCCGTAGATCTAGCCTGTGTGTCGGTAGTCGACTCACGTGATGATCCCGTAACAGTATATCCCCCTCCGGAATGGCGCGCCCCGAGCCATCGTGTTTCAAGTATTGATCGCATCAATTTGTTTGATGATTGTCTACGACGCGTTTGTTTTGATTTGATGGCGACCGAATTTTCCATTTCGCTAAGGCCCATCGACTCGCGTCGAGTGGGGGTATAAGCCGGATCCGTTTCGATTGAAACGAATTGTGCACTTCCTTTCTCGAAGATACTCAACGATGCCGTCTCCTGACGTATCTCCCAAGATTGAGGAACGCTCGACTCCTTCTCGAGCCTCGACCGTAAATCCAGGAGACTCAGCTTCTCGTTCGTGCAATTCGAGTCGATTCGGTTCCTTTGCGTGCACTGATCCAGTTCCGCTTTGTGTGTAGAAGTCAACCAGGTCTTTTCCGGAGGAATTTTCGATTTCAAACAACTCCTCGATATGGACGACATGGACGAGGTCGACCAGAATTTGGCCTCGAATATAAGGGGGCTGTCGGTGACCCGATCGGGGTTGGAAGGTAAGCAGATTCGGTTCCGAAAGGCGGTTTCGTTTCGCTGAACTTGTTGAGTTCTTCGCAGGTGGTGAACCGGCTCGTCGGGAAGGGCTCTACGGGGAAGCTCGTAGGCCAACTGGGCGCCCGATATCGGGCGAGGATGTTGCCATGACCGGGCAACCTTTGGACGTGGTCGACGAGGAACCGGTTGCGGGGCCGAGTGCGGGTGAGTAAAGCGAATCTGCTTGGATCCTGAATTGATAATTCGTGACCTGATACTATGTCTATTCTTGCTCGATTGTAGCTGTCGTGTCGCCGCCCAGGACTCCTCGAGGGAGGTCGATTCAGCGGAGTCGACATGGCCGACACAGCGCGAGGTCGAGTCGAGGGAGAGGAGCCGCATCGGCGGGTGCGAGGGTCGATGTCGAGAACATCGATTTGGGGGGTGCTCTCGTGCGCCAACGGTCGTCGAGCCCGGAACCTGGTAAGCGTTTCTGTTTGGTTTCTACCGGATCCGGTTCGACGAAGCTAATTTGGATAATCGCGTTCCAGCTCGGCCCATCGACTTCGAGGGCGTACAGCCGACTCAGCGAACGGGTGCAGCGCCTGCCAACTTCTTTGACGACCTGTCGGAGAAGAAGAAGAAGAAGAAGAAGGTGGCGACGTCCGAGGATGAGGATTCGGACTACCGCGACAGCGGTGTACCGGGTGAGTCGCCCGACGCGTCTCCAGGGTCAGCGTACGAACGGCAGATCGAGAGTCGCTATCAAAGAGCGTTCGGGACTCCTGAATTTGCTGGTTCGTACTCGGTACCCGTCGATCGAACTCGTTTCGCTGAACCAGATTTGCTTGATTTTAGCCGAAAGCGAGGGGGCCGACTCGATCATCGACATTGGGGATGAGAGCGTGATCAACATCGGCACGGTCCGCACTGAGGGAGACGAGTTGGCGTCGACGCCTGAGCCCGAGTGGTGGGATAGTGAGTAATATTCGTATTGTTTAAGCGAAACCGTTTGCTTCGAGCTAATCCGCTTTGTAGCCCACGCTGGTATCGTCAACGCTACCGACCAAGAGATCATCGATCACGAGGCGAGGCCCGGCGAGCCTCCTTTCTCGACTCGAGTTGGGACGGCCAGCGAGGTGAAGACCAGGAGGACGGTGGTAAGCTCGTTTCGCTTGCGTTTAAGCGGATTCGGCTAAATCTTGTTCGTTTCGGTAGTTGCAATCACGTCGCCTAGCTCGCGCCCAAGCCAAGGAGGGTATCGTGAACGACCCTAAGTGCGAGGACTGCGAGGGCCTCGGGGACGAGGGGTTGAGTTGGGGATGTATCTCCAAAAGGTCTGGGACCTTGAAGGGTTGTGCGGAGTGCACTGGTCGGCGAAACAAGTGTTCGCTTGCCGGACAGCCGATTCCGGAACCTCCCGGCCGAGTCCCCAGCCCCGACACCGCGGCTGCTGCGAATGCAGCACAACCGACTACTCCTCCGGCGACGAGTAGTCTGCTTCCTCGAGCTCGATGGGAAGCGCAGGTAGTGAGTCGAATTTGTTTCAACGAACCGAATCTGTTTTAACGCAACCGAATTTGGCAGCAATCGGCCAGAGACCGTATTCAGATCTACGCCGACCTGCTCGAGGATGAGGGCATCAAAAAGGGTCTCTCGAAGGCCTTGGAAGACCTTGACAAGGTCCGGGAGGCGATCGCGGCGGAAGGTGACGCGGCCTTCAAGAGGGTTATCAACCCGCTGCCGGCGCCCACGCCCAAGAAGAGGAAGACCGGAGTCGTGTCGACTCCGAAGGATTCGAAGAAGTCGGGGGGTAAGTCGACTCCGAAGGGTAAGGGGAAGCAGAAGGAAGCGGATCCGGACGAGGACGAGGAAGAGGAAGAGAATGATGGTCGCCCGCCGAAGCGAGCCAAGAAGGATTGAAGCGGTTCCGCTTCGTCTATAATTTGTTTTTGGGTTTTGTATTTTCTTTCAATCCGAGTCGTTTGATACGATGAATCCTATGCGAGCGAGAAGTCCAAGACGAGATCCAGAAGAGTTCAGAACATATGTTTATCCGTATCTCGGTCCAGCCGGGATCGGTTCAATGAAGCGGATTCGGGAAAGCTACTGTTACGGCGACGAGTCCGCCGGGCTGCTGCCCCGGGCTGGTCCGCCGGACGAGTGAGCGGGAGAGAGGCGAGGGTAGGAGTATACATCTATATAGTAATAACGGATGCCCAGCATCCGGTCTTTAGTGATAGTACAATGTTCGAATGTAAACAACAAATACGGCGGAGTCCGCCCTCGGGGTGGCCCGCCGGAACGCGTCTCGGCGCGCCCCGCGTCGCGACCGCGTCGATCTCTAACAGTATCCCCCGTCTAGACACAAACTCCGGATGTGTCAGTCGGTACTCTCCGAACCCCCTTTGCGGTACTCCGACCGGCGTGGGGTTGGCTTCGTCGGGTATTGGCGATGGAACGATATCACGACGTCGTCGTCCCAGTCGAACTCTCCAGCTCCGACCCAATCGTTGTGCGCCATATCGTACCCCTTCCACGAGACGAAGTATTCGACTCGAGCGACTCGACCCTTACGTACTCGGGAATCCAGGATCTCAGCCACCTCGTAAGCAGCCTCTCCGTTGTCGGCTACCTTGGGCGGTGGCGGCGGGTCTACCCGTCGGCTTTCCCTAGTGTTCGCCTTGTACGGTATCAATAGCGATACGTGGAACACGTTGTGCACGCGCCTCATACTGCTAGGCAGCTCCAGTCGTCGGGCAAGGCCCGAGTTTCCCACCTTCTCCGTAATTCGGAACGGGCCGAAGGTCTTCCAATCCAGCTTCCTGCTCGGTCGAACCGTGGTGATGTGCTCAGACGACAACATCACCAGGTCCCCGACCTCGTACCCCTCCGTCGGCACATTCCGTCGCTTGCGATCGGCGTACTTCGCCATATTGGTCCGCGCGAGCTCTAGCGACTTCATAACCTGCTCGCGGACCTCTTCCATACGCTCCCGGAAGGCTGCTGCCGACTCGATGCTCCCCGGGACTTGGCGAAGGGAGAACTTGAAATCTTCTCCTTCGGAGGCCATGAAAGGCGACATCTTGATCGCCGAGTGCCACGCGTTGTTGTAGGCGAATTCCGCCATAGCGATCAACTCCGCCCAATCATCCTGCTGGAAGTTCGTGTAGCTCCGGAGATACTGCTCCAACGTGGAATTGGTCCTCTCCGTCTGTCCGTCAGTCTCGGGGTGGTACGCCGTCGACAGCCGCTGGTTCATCCCGGTGATCTTGCACACGTCCCTCCAGAATCGCGACGTAAACAACGCCCCTCGATCGGTCAACAAATCCTTAGGGTACCCATGGAGCCGCACCCATTCGTTGACGAATATCGACGCCAGCACATGCGTGTCGTCGTCCTTCCGACAGGGCACGAAATGCGCCCTCTTCGTAAAACGATCCACTATTACGAGGATCGAATCAAACCCCTTCGACACGGGCAACCCCGTAATGTGGTCCATGGTGACCGACTTCCATTTCCCTTCCGGTACCGGTAGTGGGTGCAACTCCCCCATGGGCTTTGCCCGCGGTCTCCTGTTCCGTTGGCATACGTCGCAGGTCGCCACATACTCGGCCACCGTCTCTCTTAGCCGAGGCCACCAGAATTCCCGGAGAACCATCTCCGTCGTCTTGTCCCGACCATAGTGCCCGACCAACTTCTGGTCGTGACATAGCGCGAGCACTTTGCTACGCAACACCTCCTTATCGGGGACATACATCCATCCTCGATACAGGAGGAATCCGTCGCTGTCCACCGTCCATTCCTCCGCTTTGCCTTCCGGCGCTCGGGAAGCTCGCTCGGCCCCGGCGGTCAACTCCGCGTAGGCGTCCTTAACAAAGGTGTCCTCCTTCAGCTCCGCCAGCAGTAAACGCTGGATCTCTTCCTCCGGAAGTTGCAAGGTTCCGCATATGCGGAGTGCTCCTTGGCACTGGTCCGTCGCAACGCTCCGGCGGAGCGCCCCTTCGCTCTCTTCCATCGTGAGAGCATCCAGCTGCATCGGCAGCTCGCTGTTCTGCGGCCGTAGCAGAATCTCCGTTTCCAGGACCTTGGAGTCCTTCATCAGTTCTTCCCGGCGGCTCAATGCGTCGGCCTTACCATTCTCCGTCCCGGGCTTGTACTCCAGGGTGTAGTTGAACTGGTTCAACCGCTGCGACCACCGCGCCTGTCTCCTCGTCAGCATTTTCTCGGTACGAAAGTACTCGAGGTTCTTGTGATCCGTAAGGATCCGAATGAGTCGACCACTGTCGAGGTATTGCCGCCATACCGTGCAACTGTACACGATCGCGAGGAGTTCGCGGTCGTGAACGTCGTAGTTCCTTTCGGCCGACGTCAGACTTTTCGACATGAAAGCCACGGGGTGCATCTTCCCGTCGGCTCCCTCCTGGGACAGCACCGCCCCGATCGCCCCAGAGGAGGCGTCCGTCTCCAACAAGATTTCTTTATCCTCGTCAAAGTGAGCGAGGATCGGCGCCGTCGTGAACGCCCGTTTCAGCTCCTGGAAGGAGGCCTCCGCCTCCTTACTCCACTCCCATTTTCGACCCTTCTTCGTAAGGTCATGCATCGGCCTACACTTCTTCGAGTACCCTTCGATGAAGCGGCGATAATAGTTGGCGAACCCCAGAAAGGACATGAGTCCTTTCACGTTCGTAGGGGCCGCCCAGTCCATTACGGACTTGATCTTAGAGTCGTTCATTTGAACGCCCTGTGGAGTAACATCATACCCCAAAAACTCGGTGTGGTCCGTATCGAACTCACACTTCTCGGCTTTCGCGTAAAGCCCGTTCTCCAACAATCTCCGAAGGACTCCTCCGACGGCCTCGTCATGCGACTCCTGATCCGGTGAGAAAACCAGGATGTCGTCCAGGTAGATAACCACCTTGGTGTCCAACATATCCCGGAACACGTGGTTCATCCACCTCTGGAACGAGGCTGGAGCATTGGTGAGCCCGAAGGGCATCACCAAGCACTCGAAAAGCCCCTCCCGCGTTCGAAACGCAGTCTTCCACTCGTCACCCTCCTTTACTCGGAGGAGGTTGTATGCCCCTCGCAGATCTAACTTGGTGTAGATCTTCGCCCCCTTAAGACGATCTAACGTCTCCGATATAAGGGGTAAGGGGGTGCGGTCCTTGACCGTGATGTCGTTTAACCTCCGGTAATCAATACAGAGCCGCAACGACCCATCCTTCTTCGGAACAAACAGCACGGGGCTCGCCGCCGGAGATGTTGACATCCGGATAAAGCCCTTCTCCGTCTGCTCCTTAATCCACTCCGACAACGCCGCTCCTTCTTTTGCGGAGTGCACATAGCACTTGCCAAATGGCGGGGTTGTCCCGGGGAGTAGATCGATGGCGTGGTCGAAGGACCTCGCCGGCGGCAGTGTATCTGCCTTTGTTTTTGAAAACGCGCCTAGCCAGGCGTGATATTTCTTCGGGACCCTTTCCCGGAGTGTCTCCATGTACTCCGGCGGGTCCAAGTCGTTCGGGAACGAGTCCATTGGTTGGACGTCCCAATCCCACAGGTCCGGCCGCTTGGCAGGGGGCGGTTGTTCCACCACCGCGTCCAGGCGTGCTGCGTACAGCGTGTAGGACCCCTCCATTGCGGCCCTGTCGATCTCCTCCGACGCCGTGCTCCGCCGGACTCTCTCTCGGGTAGACTCCTCGGGGGAGAACACCACCTCTTTCCTGTCTCATAGACATCCGAGACCCAGGCAGGTATCCCCCAACTCCACTCCATTCGACGTCCAGTCGATGATCGGGTTATGGCGCCGGAACCATGGCGCTCCCAAAACCACGTCATACGACCCTAGGTCCGTCAACATGAACGCGACCGACTCGGTGTGTCGGCCAATCCTCAGCCTAGTACTTGTCCGGTGGGTCACTGCACCGGAGTTGATCGGTCTCCCGTCGATCACCCTAAGCATCCTCGGCTTCTCGAGCTTCTCTTCCACGAACCCATGTTCCGCAGCGAACCCCTTGTCCATGAACAGGTTCGTCGCCCCACAATCCAACAGCAGGACTGTTTCTACGGCTCTCCCCTCGGGGTACACCGTACCCAACAAGGTAAGGTGTTCCTCCGGATCCGCTGGGGAGCCCAACATCCCGATCGTACACTCACGACCTGCATCTTCCGCAGGTACCTGCCTCCTCGGGCTCACGGGTTGATCCGTTATTCTGTTACGGCGACGAGTCCGCCGGGCTGCTGCCCCGGGCTGGTCCGCCGGACGAGTGAGCGGGAGAGAGGCGAGGGTAGGAGTATACATCTATATAGTAATAACGGATGCCCAGCATCCGGTCTTTAGTGATAGTACAATGTTCGAATGTAAACAACAAATACGGCGGAGTCCGCCCTCGGGGTGGCCCGCCGGAACGCGTCTCGGCGCGCCCCGCGTCGCGACCGCGTCGATCTCTAACAGCTACGCTTCCCAACCCGGAGGCTTTGGCTTAGTCGGGAACCGAACGTGGAACTCCTCTTGTGCCTCTGCTGTGTTGTTGAGGTCTTCGAGGGGTACCCAATCTTGTCCTTCAGGTCCCGAATATCCTTTCCATTTGATTAAGTACGCGAATTGGCGTCTCCTGATCCTGCTGTCGATAATCTCTTCGACCTCATACTCGTCATCGTGCGGAGATTCGACAATTGGTCCAGGCGTCTGTACTCGTCCATCAAATGGATTCTCGCAATGTGGTTCCAACATGTCGATGTGGAAGACGTTGTGAACCTTGAGTGTGGCCGGCAAGCGGATCCGGTACGCATGAGACGAAATCGCTTCAATGATTTCGTAGGGACCGTATCGCTTGTGATCCAGCTTCTTGGTAGGTCGTTTGGTTGCGATGTATTTCGATGAAACATAGACCTTCGATCCTACTGTGAATTCGGGAGGACTTTGGTGTTTCTGGTCGAAGTACTTGGCAGCTCTTTCGTTAGCTGCGGTCATCTGTACTCGCATCTGCTCCCAAACCTCTTTCATATCCCTGGCTTCGATCCTTGCGACGAGGGATTCAGCCCTGTGTTTGTCGAGACTGACGTCGAATCGTGGTTCGTAGCCGAAGGTTGCCATGAAAGGAGAGATACCTGTAGCGCTATGCTTCGCGTTGTTGCAAACGAATTCGGCTAAGGGAAGCAGATTTGCCCAGTTGTCCTGGTGATAACTGCTATAGTGCCGAAGGAATCCCTCGAGGGACTGGTTGACCCGTTCAGTGGCTCCATCACTCTGAGGGTGGTAAGCTGTAGTCAGGTCGCTCGAAATATCGAGAAGCGCGGTAAATTCTTTCCAGAATTTCGAAGTGAATTTGCTTCCCCGATCCGACACGATCCTGTCGGGTAACCCATACTGCGTAAAGACCTCTTTGAGGAAGATCTTGGCTAAGTCCTTAGCTGTAGAAGTTGTCGTAGTAGGGACGAACTTGACTCGCTTGGTGAATCGGTCGGTGATTACCAGTATCGAGTTGAATCCTTCCGAATTTGGTAGTTCTTCCACGTGATCCATGGAAAGATCCGAATTCGGTTTAAACGGAACCGAAAGTGACTTCAATAAGCCATAAGGCCTGTGGCGATTGGTACGATCTCGTTGGCAAACCTCGCAAGATGCAACATAGGCTTTTACGAAGTTGCTCAAATCGTTCCAGTAGTAATCCCTTGAGATAAGTTCGATAGTTCTTTCTCTTCCGGGATGTCCAGCCAGTGAAGCGTCGTGTCGTGCTTTCAGCACGCAGAGCTTGATCTTCTCGCAGTCGGGAACGTAGATAGCGTCCTTGTACTTGAGAATCCCGTTTTGGGTCCAGGACCAGACTTGTTCGTCCGAAGCGGGTTCGCTTCCGGTAACCAGATCCGTTTCGTCCTGTTTCCAGGTTGCTCTGAATGCCGTGGAAGCGAATTCATCAGTCAGCGCGATTGTCTTTACCTTGCTGATGATGCGGTCGATGATATCTCCATCTCCCCCTTTTTCTGGATTCGCTTCCATCTCGCGGATATACTCGTTCATCGCAGCCATATCCTGTTCTTCAGCTCTTCGGTAGAGTTCCGATTCTCTAATGCTGTTGAGCCACAATGTTTTGGGCAAGAGCGTGGTGAAGTTGGGCTGATTGTGTTCGAAAGAATTAATACCTCCCCTACCTGGGTGGTAATCCGGTCGGCGTGTAAGCGAATCCGGTTTACCTCCCTTGGTTCCGGGTCGGTACCGGATTGAGAAGTTGAAATCCGCCAAAGTTTCAGCCCATCGAATCTGTCGACGATTAAGCTGCTTGTTGGTGGCAAAATATTCAAGGTTCTTGTGGTCGGTGAGGATTTCGATCGGTTTCGCCATCCCAAGCAGAATCGGCTTCCAGTGATTGAATCCTTCAACGATCGCAAGTAACTCTTTGTCGTGGACCGTATAGTTGATTTCTGCAGGGTTCAACTTCCTTGAAAAGAACCCCACCGGGTGCAACTGTTCGTCCTTGTAGCGCTGGCTAAGGACGGCGGCGATGGCGTAGTCCGAGGCATCCGTTTCAAGATAGCAAATTTCGTCCGAATCCGCTTGAATTAAAACGGGTTCGCTTGCGAAGGACGAAAGTAGTGTAGCAAACGCGCCATCCTGCTTCTCGTCCCAGATCCACGGCTCGGACTTCTTGGTTAACTTCACAAGCGGAAGTGTTAACCCAGCGTATCCTTTGATAAATCGTCGGTAGTAGTTGGTAAATCCAAGAAATCGTTGAATTTCTTTGATACACGTCGGTTTGGGCCAAGTTCGGATGCACTCCAATTTGTCTTGAGCCATAGCGATTTGCCCATCCTTGATAATGTAGCCGAGGAACTCGATAGAAGACTTGAAGAACTCGCATTTCTTCGGCTTCAAATAAAGCGAAAAGGCGCGGATCCGGTTAAAAACCTCCTTGATGAGCCGAATGTGTTCCTCCCTCGTTTCCGTATACACCAGAATATCGTCAATGTATACGGTAACACCCTGATCCAGTAGGGGGTTGAACACATCGTTCATGAAGAACTGGAAACTGGCTCCTGCGTTGGTCATACCTTCTCGCATTACTCGAGACTTGAATGACCCGTAGCGAGTTAGGATTGTCGTCCAATCCTCGTCCTCTTCTCGCATTCGAAGTAACTGATACGAAGTTGGCATATCGAATTTGGAGAAGAAGCGAGCTCTGCTAACTCGTTCTAAGGTGGTATTGATCTTCGGAAGCGGATACGCGTTCTTCTTTGTAGCATTGTTCAATGCTCGGAAATCGGTAACCATCCTGAATTCTCCGGGAGTCTTCTTTGGCACGAGGAAGACCGGGGAACCGAACCAATGCGAACTCGGTTCAATGTGCCCAATCCGCCTCGATTCGTCGATCCAATTCTTGAGCCACTTGTCTGCCGCGGCAGAGAGTGGGTAGGGCTTGAGTCGTTTTAACTCCACGTTTGGTAGCAGTTCCACAACGTGATCGTACGACCTGTGGGGAGGAAGGCTGGTGTAATCGCTTTTCCTGAATACGTCTAAGTAGTCATGAAACTCAACTGGGATCACTTGACGCATCTCTTCCGATGCGAGGTCGTAATCCTCTTCGTCGTCGTGTTCCAGACCTAAATCCCGTAGCGCTCGAGGATCGACATCTGTGTCGACAATTTCCGGGTCTTGTCTTCGGAGGAACCGGTTTCGCTCCAAATATTCCAGATTCGTTCCCTTGAGAGGCGAATCCGGCTTGATCAAACTGATCTCGCAAGTGTCCCAATCCGTGATGGTGCGAAGACCTTTGACGAATGGGACTCCCAGGATAATGTCTGGGGCCGCAATTTCCGCAATGTCGAAGTCGAGGGAGTAAGGACCGATGTGTCCTCCGACATAGAAGATCAGATTCACGTAATGAGTGATCTCTCCTCGCTGATTCGGGTTAGGTTGGTTATCAACCAACCGGAGTCGCTTCGGCTGATCATAAGGGATCGCCTCAACGTATTGGAGTACCTCCGCAGAGGGACGAATGAAATTACAGCTGGCTCCACTGTCGATCAGGGCATCGGTCGTAAAAGAAGATGCTCCTGCATGGAAGTCCACCGTAATCAGAGGGTCTTGCCCCTGGAAGCGAAACTTGATCCATTCGGTTCGATTCGCTTTGTATGCCCAGGTGGGAGCCGGAACTGCTTCGATTGTCGCATTTCTAGCTCGTTCGACATTAGGAGTACTTCCTCCATTTCTGCCGGCAAGAACAGGACAGGCTGAAGCGTAGTGTCCGGCCTTCCCGCAATAAGTACAAAGGTCGAGGTCGCGGCGCCTCTTCCTTTCTTCATCGGTAATAGGACCTTTCTGGTAAGGAGTCGAACCTCTGGGTTTGACGACCTCCTTCTCATAGGTTTTGGTCCGTTCGGTGACAACTCGCTCGGATCGAACCGGATTCGGTTCCTTCCTGCTATCCTTGCGAGCGTTCCGCTTCTCGTCCTCTCGGTTGAGAACCCCATCATCGTGAAGCCTATTGTCCGCGTCGACGGCCTCATTCCTGAACTCGTTGAAGTCTGCGAACTCCATCCGTTTGTTCAGGATACCGAGACGTTCCACCACCTTGGCCTTCAGTCCTTTCTTTGCTGCAGCGATAAGAGCTTCATCGTTAAAGCCACACAAGGGACTGTACTGGGTGAATTCGGAGAAGTAAGACGAAGCGGATCCGGTTTGAACCAGCTTGTCTAAAGCGGCTTGGGCTGCAGCTTTCTCGTTGGAGCCCCCGAAGTTATGCTTCAAGAACCTCTTGAAGGCATCGTAGTCGTGTAGGAAAAGGGGTTGGTCCGCTTCATCCAACTGGAGATAAGACGAAACCGTTTTAAAGGCTCGCCCTCCAAGAAATCCGATAGCGAAATCGATCTTGGATCCTCCAGTGGGGTAGCGTCCAGGTAATTGTCGGAAGACCATGTTGAGTTTAACGATGAATTCGTCTAACTCCTTGGCGTCTCCCTTGAACGTGGGTGGATCAGCCGGTTTCGGTTCCTTGGTCCGTTTGGCAAGCAGATCCGCTTCATTCTCCCGAAGGGGAACGTCCCTCATAGGAGTATAGGGATCCCTGGACCGAGCTACCGAAGGTCGGTGAAGTTCTCTAGGATCGATAGTAGTTCCCGCTAGAGATGGAGGGTTGGATGGGTAGATGTTGAACTGCCTTCGAGGAAGGGGAGCCGGAATCTCTTCTCGTGTAGCGAGTTCGTCTCTTTGTTTCCTGATCGTCTGCATGAGTTCCAGGATTTGTTCTTCGAGACGACCAATACGTTCAGAGTCCGTTTCCCTAGGAGCCGGATTCGTTTCGATCGAGCCGGTCCTGGCTCGAGAGAACCGCTGTTCTTCCTCGGGGGGCAGGTCGTGGTTTTCGGAATAGACTGACATTGTCCTAACCAGGTGCGATAAAGAAGTTCCGATATGCTGTTACGGCGGAAGTCGCTAATCGAGATAGGTCCTAAGTCGTAAGGCGTAGGGTGCTTATAGGTGAATCGCAGGTAGTCGGGAGAATGTCGCAAGTTCGCTTAGATGAAGCGGGTTCGGGTACGGGATACGAATCCAGAGATGTATGGATAAGGAAGGTGATCACTCGGTGTGAGGTACCGGATTCGGTCTAAGGTAAAACGATGAAGCGTAGATACTTAGCGACGTCCTTGAGTTGTAACCTCTCCGCAACACGTCTTGAAGATGTTGTAACAAGTCAGATAGGCGTGTATTGAATGTGATATCGGAACTTGACCTATTACTATTACAGAGCGTCCTCTATCGAATTCGGTCAAGTTCCTCTAGCTATTTATACGGAGACGAGTACGGAGACGAGGCTGGCGAACACTGAAAAGACCCAAGAGAAAAGAATGGCGAGAGATGGCGAAACTGGAAGAACGAGATGGCGAACAGACGAATCCTGTCGAGAGCAACCGGATTCGGTAGAGGAGGCGAGTTTGAGTTCTCATTTGTCCCTAGGTACGTCGAGTAAGGTTGGCGAGGTCCTGAGTAGAGTTGTCGTGTACCTCGAGGTCCTTGTACCTGTGTGTGATGTGTACCGGGAACGTATTGTTGTTTCGGTGAATGGTAAGGCGAATGGTAGGGACGACCGAATCTGCTCCGAGGGAATCGGATTCGCCTCGTCGAGCCGGACTTAGGTGTATGCTGATGTCCGTAGATCTAGCCTGTGTGTCGGTAGTCGACTCACGTGATGATCCCGTAACACTCGTACAGGACCTCATGAAGTCGATCAAGAACCGGGATGGTCGAAGCATGGCTAGTGATCAGGTCGGTCGCATGGTTACTGAAAGAGGTGTCCTTTTCACCTTGCGTGTGCTTATACATTTCTGGCTGTCGATCATTCCTTATAGTCTCTCCCTCTCCACCTTCCCGATCTGCTCCACCTCGTCAAGTGGGTGAACTCGCAGTTGGACATAGAAACGGATCCGAAGACTCGGACCGAATGGCTGTTCGCACTTGCGTACATGACGACAACGTGGTTCCTGCTCTGTCGAATGGATGAGATCCTCAGTCTCCAGGTCAAGGCTATCGAGGAGAATGGATACAGCCCTGCCTATCCAGGCGAGAGGATTACTATGATTCATCTGATGTGGCGAAAGACGAATCAGCACGATCCGCGCAAGGGTGAGTGAAAATGCTCCCTCTTTCACCGGGAGTCCTCCGATTGCGAAACTTATGACTATCTTTGCTTCTCTTGTTATTTGTTTGTTCTGTAAATACATCAACAGGGCAAACGTATCAGGTGCACCCTCCTCACAATCCCGACGAGCTCCCTGCGTACTGCTGGACTCACCTTCAGAACTGGGCAAATCACCTTCGAAAAATCACCCACCTCGACTGAGCGCCCGAATACTATTTGTTCCCTGTTATTACACCTCGAGGGAATGTAGATTTCACCAAGAGGATGCCAGCGAGCTCATGGCAGGTCATTTGGGACCGTATATTAGATCAATCCGGCCTCGCAAGGGCGTATCCGAACGGTAACTTCACTGGGCACTGTTTCAGACGAGGAGCAGCACAGTGGCGTTTCAGCTTCGATCCTGCGGGTCGGTGGTCGTTTACAAGCCTTACCTGGTGGGGTGGTTGGGTCGAGGGCGAGTCTGTAAGTCTTAGCGAACGTAAACAGTAAGGACAAGTCCACAGTGAATATCCTGACATTTTCATTCGCCACCTCCTTCATCTGTGTACGCTCGATCGACTTCATCGACCAGGTCGGTACGATGGCACGGTACCTTCTAGAGAACCTTCTCAAGGTCGAGAGGACCTACGGGGACATGCACCACCCTCAAAAGAACCCAAACAAAACTGTCAATCAAGCAGCACCGGGTGATTTGTACCCAGCGAAATCGGGAGACATTCTGGCCGTCCGACAAGAGCAGAAGTCAATGCATAGGGACCTCGTACGTGAGATTGATAGCCTGAAGGAGTTGTGCAGAGATCGTATCGTTACACAGACGCAGGGACCCAATTCGATGGTGAGTTCAGATCCCGAGTGAAATCCCTATCGCCTTTCACCTGGCTGATCATCAGAACACATATCAGACGGAAGACGACAAGAACGATATTACGAAACAGATTCTAAAGGGTTTCAATGACATGCTGGAGGCTCGTGGTCTCGCACAACCGTTTGAGACCAATCCTGTGGCATCAACATCGACATCGACATCGATGATACCGGCCGCATCAAACGGGAGTTCTTCAGTGAATTCTTCGGTCTTTTCGTCATTCACCGGACGACTCGAGACGTCCGAAAGGAGGGTCGACGCCATGCTACAGTGTGCACCGTATACGAGGGCAGTCACTGCAAACACCACAACCTTCACTGGACCTGTGTTGAGGCTACGACGCAGCGGGGAGATCATCGAAAGAGACAAACCCGAAATCCCCGCACCTGCGGATGTCAAGGAGGCTGTAATGCAGTGGTTCTTAGGAGGATTCCATCCCCATCACCCGTACGCACTGCAGGACTGGCCAAACGAATGGTGTACGAAAGGGAAGACCAAGGACGAGCTCGCTACGCAGAACGTTTACGTCCAGCGATCCCGTTTGGGGTCAGCATACTCTTCGCTGAATGAAGGAGCAATGGATTTCACCGAAGCTGGTTGGCAACGATTCCAGGCTCGTTATCCTCAGAAGACGGTCACTGCGGTTCTTAAAGCGGTCAGAGACGAACTCAAGGCGTCGGGGCAGATCACTGCTCGTACCAGTCGCAAGCGAAGCGATTACAGCGAACAGAACTGAACTTGAACTCCGTTTTGTCGATTTTTCACCTTTTTTCGAATGTTATAGCCTGTTGTTCGTGTTTACTAGTTTATACCCCGAAATCCTGTTCTGTTTCACCCTGTACAGCTATCTACTGTGTGTCTAAAGCTACGTGTTTGATCTAGACTGAATTCTAGTAGGAACGACTCGTTTTTTTAGCTCGAGAAGCGAAATCGTCAAAAAACACAAAAACGGTCGATGAACAATAAGCGAATTTCACCAGATGATCGTCGTTTTTCAAGAACGTCTAGTCGACCGATTTCACCCAAGGACCTTCATCTACATCAACTACCTCGATATCGTTCTAAGTCTTATTATCAATACTAGACACTTCAAAACACCTCGTACTGTTGCTCTAGACCTCACTTACCCCTTACACGTTTCACCTCGTTCTTTTACTCCCGTTTAAAGCCATGTCCGACGCCCAAGGTTCCAAGAACGCCGTACGTCGAAACTTGACCTTCTTTCACCCGAATAAACGACTTACAAGCCTATAAACTGCTCATAGACCGCCTCATCCTCTTCTAGGCCCAAGCCTAAGCAGTGGGGAGGTGCAGAGGCTGCTGCTGCTCGGCATAGCAAGAGGTTGGCCGCTCAAGAAGAGGCTCGCGAGGCTCGCGAGAAGGCTGATCGCGAGAAGGAAGAGAACGCGGAGGCTGACCGCTGGGAGGAGCAGCAGAAGAAGAAGAGAGCTCGGGAGGACACAGACTCGGGCTCTGGTGACTCGGAGGACGAGTATGTCGAGGAGGAAGGGAAGTCGAAGTCGAAGAAGACGAAGACGAGGTCAGAGAAGAAGAGGAAGACGTGAGTGAAAGAGGAGACAATTTCACCGAGAACATTGACTTATATATCTCTATCCCTATGTCTCACAGCTCCTCCCCTCCCCCGGACGATGACGTGGATGAGCTGGAAGACCCGGAGGAAGCTGCTGCTGCTGCTGAAGACCCCAGCTTCGAGTACGACCGTGATCGAGCTGAGTCGGAAGAGGTGATGAAGTATTTCTGGCGATATCGAAAAGCCAAGGTATACTGGAAGCCTCAGGTGGTCTTTGACTACTGGAGGCAGCAGCAGAAGCCGGTAAAGTCCGGGAAGAAGAACGAGGAGACGGGTGAGGTCGAACGGAAGGCGTCAGCGCACATGGAGGTGAGTATTCAAGTTCGCAAGTGAAATCCGAGACATTTTCACCGAAGAATACTGATCGACTTTCGCTTATGTTTCTTCTTTCGTCTTCTAGTCTGCGATGAAGATCTTCTTCAGTACTACTGGGAAGATCTTTGAGGGTCGTCATCGTTGCAAGGGATGCCTACAGCTGCCTCTGCGAAGCAAGAGGAAGATATCGGATGATGTTCCCGGTATCATCCTGAAATGCAAGCAGATTTCACCGACCGGTCGATGCGCTCAATGTGCTCTCGTCGGTGAGAAGTGTTCGCTTGAGGTCCAAAACGGAGACCTCGTTAGGGTCAGGGCCTCCTTAGCAGAGGACGTGCCGACGGGACTTGCAGAGCAGCTAAAAGACCTGCTTCAAAAGATCCAGAAGCACGTCAAGAACGACGAGGTTCATATCACGGGAACGACGATCAACGGTGTTGTCGAGATGGCTGGGGAGCTCGAGATCCACCTCGAGGAACTAGAGGAGGCCCTACAAGGTCTTCCGGTGAAGTACACCGATACCGACTTCATATCGGTATTCGAGAACGGAGAAGAGGTCGATTTCGATCGATAACCTTATAATTCACTGCTTAGGCTTGTTGTATTTGTACTAGAGGGCTCTCGAATGAAATATGATCTTATTACACCCACAGAATCAACATACTATGAGCTCAGAACGATCTTACTATCTGTCGAGAAGTTACATCATTTCGAACCCGATTTTCACTGAAAACGCACTTAATTGCACCCAACACGTATGAACAACTATCGCACTTGAATAGGTTCTTGACAACTGTTTCAAACGCTTTCAACTCTGAGTATGTTATTCATCTAGGTCTAGAGATGGTGTATGCAAGATTCGAGACAGCTAGAAGCAATCTGGCTAGGGTGAAACATCAGAATCGTTTCAAATTCGAAGCAATAATCGTGTTCGAGTAGGGGCGTTCTGCGCTTAGAATTACAGGTATTTCATGACTAATTTCACTGGGGGCGGCGCCCTACGGGCGCGGGAGCTATATAAGCGAGTTAAATCAGCCTAAATTAGATTTAAATCGAGTCGATAACAAGTGCGAGCCAAGTCGCGTTCTACGCTGAAGAAACCCTTGTTTTCACTTGGCTTAAATCGGATTTTTCGCCCGCAACCGTCTCGAAGCGCTAGACGCAGCGACTCGATTTAAATCGACTTAAATCATTGGGCATAAGCAGCACATCATCAGATAGAACGAACATGAGCGGAGTATATACGGGCGATGAGCGCCGGGAGGCAACCACCTCGGCGCGCTAGGCAGAAACAAGGGATCAGAATACCTCCTGCTTCCTGCTTCTCGAGTAGGTGTAGCGCCTCGAGTGCAATTGTCCAGCTTTGCGGGTCTGATTACCAGTGCCTTCAAAATAGATATACGAGGTTTGTGATCTGTGAGCGCTGTGTCGCATACCACCAAGCTCTGGTCGCTGTTCGGCAGTCTCCGAATCACTACCTTCCGTTACATCTCGTCATGTCATCATGTCACCACCCTCAAATTCTCATATCCTCAAACCCATATCGCTCAGCCGTATATCATTCCGCGATACCCTCCGTTTGCAAGGCGCTACGAATGCATTTACGTTCTAGGGCGCTTTGAGGTCCGGTAAACTATCGATGATTTCTGGAATCCTAGCATGATAACGCATATCCGTTTTTGTCAGTCTCATTGCCTTACGTGATTGTTGACGACATCGGCCGACTGGCCAACTTGGCAATCGGGAAGCGTGAACATGAATACGTGCTTATAGCTTATAGCTTATAGCTGCAGCTACCTAGCTTATAGCTTATAGGTGACTCGCATGACTCGGGCCAGGTCATAGCGGTCATAGATAAGCTGAACGACTAGATCAGTAGCTTCAAGAGTCTTTCCCGTCCTTTTACCCGGCAGGCAATACCGCCCCAAAGGCATCAAAGCATTGCATTTGTCGATATGATCCAAGCGGTTCTCATATTTAATAACCACGGTTAGCATCGAGGCATGTTCTTCGCCTCATGACAAGCACTGCCGACTGATATACACCTCTCCTGCGGCTTCCTTCCGTATTGTAGGCAAAGCCCGGCTGTCCAAATTCTATACCCCTCTCCCCGCTCAATCACAGTCAGCCCTGCTCTCCCAGATCTTCTCGTTCGTCTCCGATCGACCAGCAGGTCTATGCAACTTTCTCGACGCACCCGGGCTTCATTTCCCTAGGGTCGGGGCGGATGGCAAGGTCAAGCCGAGGAGGAAGGGCAAGGGTCGAATGGGAGCTGGATATGGGCAGGGGTATGGACAAGGGTATGAGGGTGATGATGATGAGGATGACGAGGACGAGTCGCGGATCATCTACAGGCATTATGCCACGCTATACTTTGTGTGAGTCGAGATCGCGATTAATGGTACGAGATGAAAGAGTTTCGCTAACGGCCATATACCCTATCTTCGACTCACCCAGCTTTGTGGTAGACGGTGCGGAATCAGAGCTAGGAATCCTGGATCTCATCCAAGTCTTTGTGGAATCCCTGGACCGAACTTTCGAAAACGTGTGCGAACTCGACCTGATCTTTCACTTTGACGAAGTGCATCTGGTGCTGGCCGAGATTATCCAAGGCGGGTTGGTATTGGAGACGAATCTGGCAGAGATAGCTAGTTGTGGTGAGTAAGAATGTACGCACCTCGTCGATTCCTTTCGCTCGCTAACTTAACGACGGCATATGTACTGGCAGTCCGTCAAACGAGGGCGTTGCGTCAAGCCTCAATCAACCAGAACAATCCGATTTCGCTCATGTCCAACTTTAGCGGTGGAGGGCGAGGTGGTGGCGGGGGCTCGGCTGGGGACAACGTTAGAAATGTAGCGAATCGATGGTTGTCAGGCCTAGGTGTTGGGGCAGGATAGTTAGTCCTGTAATGGAACAGGACCCGGATCTGACGAAGAACGTTCCCCTGGTGATTGCACTATCGTATTTCCATTGTCCCGGTTGTATATTTTGGGCTACATGAACATGAAAGCAGGCCTCGAGCAGGCTACCGTGAGAACGAGTTCGGTGAGCCTGTGATCGCCAGGAGCGGCGAATTACCCCCTGTCATCGTCGGATCACCCATCACTCTGCATAGCTGCCATGCCTTTTGATGGCGTCAACGGTACTTGGCGAACGGGCCGAACAACGAGCCGGCCTGCGGGAAAGTCCGCGTCGACTCTCTGATCTGCTGAAACGCCCGTTTGCGCGCACCGCGTGATGATCGCCGTCCCCCTTGTGGGGTCGGAGAGGCGCACGGGGTTCGGCGACACATCCACCCTTTGAGACTTTTGACCCTGATAGAAGTCTATGTGGAGGTCTTCCTTCCGGCTTCCAAAAGGGATTATCGCAGAACCGAAAGGCAACCAGCTTTAGAAGATAGAAGATAGTGGATGGAATAGCAGCTCTGCATGCGGCGCAGTTACAACGTTTCTATATAAGGTTCAGTGGATTCCACGGCTGTCTCGGTTATGAGTGTATGCAATATCCTGTCTCAAGCCCCACCGTTCGGCCTTGTTGGTTGTATATAAACACATTCCGTCATCGTCCGTCATGACCACCCTGGAGGAACCTCAGAGCGCTCGCAGGTCGAGCATCTCTCCCAAAGCAGAGTCTTTTGTCTCTCGCGGAACTTATCACACTGATCATCACCTCATGGGTAAACAAGAATTCGAAGAAGTCGAGCTCGACCAGGATGTCAACCGACAAGAGCCGGTCAGCGGAACCATTGACTATACTACGGATCCCAAATTCAAGCTTTGTTTCCTGGGTCTCTGGTATGTCCTTTCCGGTCCGGGAAACAAATGCCCTTTCATAGCGTTTGGACTGATATCTGCTTGTTGGCAGCATGTACATCTTCTTGTTCGCCCTGGATCAGTTCATCATCACCTCGGCCGTCCCACAGCTGTTAAACGAGTGTGAGCCACACTGAAAAGGCTAAGGTCATCGACCTCTTCACGCGAGTCCTCGACTGATAACCCTGTTTTTGGCCGACCAGTCGAGCAAGGTGAAAAGCTCGCTTGGCTGAACAGCGCCTTCTTCATCTGTTGTGCCGGGTTCATCTGCTGGTTTACCCAGTTGATGACAATCATACGACCGAAGCTCGTCTACTTGGGTTGTTGCCTGATCTTTTTGGCTGGTTGCGCGATATGCGTGAGTTCGCTCTAGGCAGAGCGGGCCCTTCTGGTTTCCAGCTGATGGTATCGCTCACAGGGTGCGGCTACGAGTATGAACATGTTGATCATCGGACGGGCGGTGGCTGGCTTAGGAGGTAAGTACCGGTATGGCGGAGAGGAGAGGCACATCTGCTCATGAGTTGTCTTCGCTGTGTGTAGGGGCCGGATTGTGAGTACCAGCTGTCGCAGGAACAAGAGGTCTTGCTGATAATTATTCCCTGCTTCTGATCGCAGATGGGCAGCGTCATACGTCATTGCCGGACAGATAATTCCACTTCTTAAGCGACCTGCTCTTTTCGGTCTTTACGGTCTTGTCTTCCTGGTAGCTTCTGTCGGAGGGCCTGTGATTGGAGGTAAGCGAGCAGACCCAACTCGATGTTACGGGTTATATCACTAAATCGGCCGAGCATAGGTGCCTTCACCGACATGGGAGAGGATGGGTGGAGATGGTGAATAGTGCATGTGTTGCGCTTTTCCGTAATAAAGAGTTCTGATCGCTTCGGCGCGCCTGTTGACAGGTGTTTCTATATCTCGATTCCGATGGGAGGTACGCTCTATCTCGCTGCGAGCAGCTTGCGACGCGCTAGCTGATCGAAACGAAACGACAGGTGCAATGCTCCCGCTGTTGATGTGGACTATACCCAGAGGCGTGACCATGCTCCCCTTCGATGGCAAGCCCGATAACAGGACTAAATTCCAGAGGATCTTACGGATGGATTGGGTTGGCTCCGCCCTGTGCGTAGGATGGGTGACGTGTTTCGGAATGTCCCTTCAGTGGGGAGGCATCACAAAAGAATGGAACAGCGCACCCGTACTTGCTGTGAGTCGCATACGAGAACATACTCCCATCGTACTACGAGACTGACTGGTTTGCTACAGCTCTTGATCTTGACACCTGTCTTGTTGATCGCGTTCATCGGTTGGTCAATCTGGATGGGTCCGCGCGCTATGCTGCCGACTCCTCTATTCAGATCTCGACACCTGTGGTACGTCTAGGAAGTGGAACGACGATCAATCATACCCTGACAGAATCTAGATATCGAACAGGGGCGGTGCTCTCGTTTCGTTTTTTGGTGGGTCTAGATTCTGGTACAAGCGATTGCTCCGGATAGAGATTGACATTTGCACGTACCCCCACTTTCCCCAAAAGGTTATGGAGTCGTTGTCATCATGCTGTACTACCTCTCCATCTACTTCCAGGCAATTAAAGGGTACGTGTGCGGAGTCTCAAGACGAGTTCTTCCTGCTGAACCTTACATGATTCCTTGCTGAACCTTACATGATTCCTTGCTGAACCTTACATGGCTCGTCTCCGACGACAGAAAAACCGCGACCAAAGGAGGAGTCGTAAGTCCACAGTCTGTTCCGCTCTGTCATCTAGTAACGGAACTCCGCTCCCGTATAGCTACTTCTGGCGCTACAATTGGCCATGTGCCCAACGATAGTCATCGTCAGCAAGGTCGCGGAGCGAAAAGGTCACCTCTGGCCTAGTATCCCCGTCGGCGGGGCCTTAGCCGCAGTCGCCTGCGGGCTCTTCTACACCCTTTCTCCGGAAACCAGCACTGCCAAGATCATTGGCTACCAAATCATCGCGGGAGTCGGGGTCGGGGCCGTTCTGAACATTGTCATCGTCATCGTGCAGGCGAATTATGCGACGCGCTCGGGCCTTGAACCGCACGCAACGACGGCTCAGAATTGGTCCAGTTTCATTGGGCGAATAGTTGGAATCACCGTTTCCACCAACCTGTTCGAGAACAAGGTGGGTAAATGTTGTCACGCGCCATTCCTATCACCCCACTGATCGCTTGAAGAGCAGCTGAAACAGGATCTGGAGCATACCGGCTACCTGAGCGGCCACTTGATCGAGTCCATACTAAGTAGTCCCGGTGCCATTAGAAGATTGCCGACAGAGATGCAGGTAAGTACGGTCGGCATCCTCGTTCAACTAGCTTTTTGATTCAATCAATCTCAAATGGCAGGCCCCGGTCATCGACTTGTACGGCAACGCCTTGAACAAGGTCTGGATTGTAGCTATTGCCCTCGGTAAGAACCCATCTCGGTGAAATTGGACCGTATGCGCCGACTGATATCGTTGACGTACAGCCTGCGCCTGCTTCTTGTCGTCGTTTCTACTCAAGCGGGTAAGCCACTGGATCCACTCGGTCGTTTCGAATATGTTGCCTAACGCATTTGACCATGACCCCTACGCGTACTGTAGCTCAATATGCTCGAGATTCACGCTGGATTGGAGAGCGAAATCGCCATGAACAGTATTGAACGAGGAACACCTCCTAAATCCACTTCAGAGTTCTCTTGAATACTCTACCGATGTAATACAATGTTGAATAGCTGTACAGGTTCATATGCAAGAATTTAGGCGAGGACCGACGTAGTTTTAAGGAAGAATGAAGGTTGTTATTCCGCGTTTCAGATGGTCATACACGATAACAGAAAATTTAAAACAGCTTCACAATAGTGGTGTAGTGGTAACATTAGCCGTTGCCATCGGCTAGCACTCGGTTCGATTCCGGGCTATTGTATTGTATTTATCTTTTTGACCTTTTTAGGCCTGTATCTTATGCCGCATAACCGTCTGTTATGAAACTCTCTTCAAGGTGCAATCCATATGGTGGGGAATGCTTCGTTAGTTCCTCTTGACACCGGAGCGATTAGCGTCATTGAGCTCGAATAGTCTGGGTCCGAGAGATCTGAAGTCGTTGCCGCAATGTCCAGGGGGGGGGGGGCAGGGCACGCGCTTCTCACGCACGCGGGAGCATGTCGACCTCGACCCGGGACCTTCTCTAGTCTCGGATTCCACACAAATACCAAACCTACAACAACTAGCTGTAACGGAACTCGAGTCCATCCACCTTGTCCTCCGTTTTTCAATCGCAGAAATCTCGCAAACACATAGATAGTATCTGCAACCATGTCCGACTCTCTCGTGCCTCCTGAAGGGTTCCTCGCATCCGGGCAGCTGACGCCCAACAAGATTGCAACCCAATTCGCTGAGCTCGACCTTCCCGAGCCTACCGGATTCGCCTTCCCGTCTCACAACGCACACCAGACAAGGCAAGAACCTGCTGCTCAGCCCATTCAGACCTCGGGACATGCTCGTAGGCAAAGTAACGCTGACGATGTTATGAAGGAGCTCGCCAAAATGAGGCTACCTGACCCAGAGCGGATCGGACAGTCTGTCGACAACAGGCGTCGAGAATCAGTCTCCGAGCAGCTGTCTACCAGGCTCGCCAACATGGACTTCCCAACTCCCGAGAGGATCCAGCAGGTGGATGGTAGGCGAGGAGATGCCTCGGAACAGCTCTCGGCCAAGTGGGCTGGTATGGACTTTCCCCAGCCGGAACGTATTTTCGGAGGAGCTGGCGAGGGCAAAGGAGGTGTTGACGCGGCCGACTGGGACAACGTCAAGCTCGATACCGAGTACGAGATTCCGGAGGCTGTCAGGAGGGGAAGTGTCGTCGGAATCACCAGCCCTGTGATCGATAGCACCCCTAGCTTCGCTCGAGGCCACCGTAAAGGTCAGCCTAGCTTGAGCAGTGTCAACGAGGAAGGGAAGAGCGGCTCAGCGTAAGCTCAGATCTTTACGGTGATATGTCGTCTTGATGCTAAAATGACACTATAACTTGTCGCCAATGTAGGATCAAATCCGAAATCGCTGCTCCGGCCAAAGCTCCCGCTCCTGTCACGACCGAGGCTCCCGCAAAGCCATCTGCTCAGCTTGTCACTCCTTGGGACGTCCAGGGAGAGATCAGCGCTGACGGTAAAGCGCTCGAGATGTAAGCCTCTAGTAAATGCCGTACATTCTAAATTCTACAAACTGATGTTTGTATTTGTCATACAGCAACTATGATAAGCTTATTGAGACCTTCGGTACCCGCCGAATCACCTCTGAGCTCTTGGAGAGGTTCGAGCGTCTGACCGGACACCGAGCCCATCGCTTGCTCCGCCGGGAGACCTTTTTCTCCCACCGGTAAGTTCGGCTACGATTATTACAATCTGTGTCAGCAGGCCGATGACCGTGAACTTGCCTCCCCCCATGAAGAGACCTGAACAACATTCTCGATCGATTCGAGCAGGGGAAGCCGTTCTACTTGTACACCGGTCGAGGACCTTCCAGCGGATCGATGCACATGGGGCACCAAATTCCTTTCTCCTTCACGGCGTGAGTCTTCCGACCCGATGAAATACAAGCTCTGTCGGTCTTTGACTGACGATCTCATTCGACAAAACAGCTGGTTGCAGAAGGTCTTTGACTGTCCATTGGTTATCCAGCTGACAGGTGAGACCAGTCCCGTTCCGTGATATAAAGATGTGTCCGTAGTGACTAAATAGTTCCGTCGCAGACGATGAGAAGTTTTTGATGAAGCCCAATCTCAAGCTGGACGAAGTTCACAAGTTCGCTTACGAGAATGCCAAGGATATTATCGCCTGTGGTTTTGACCTCAAGAAAACCTTCATCTTCTCTGATCTGGACTACGTTGGGTGGGTTCTAGTGATTGATGGTATGATCAAGGGATAATCATCTAAATTCTGGGCATATCTGTTCAGCGGCGCTTTCTACCGAAACATCTTGAAGATCGCTCGGGCGATCCCCCACAACCAGAGCAAGGGAACCTTTGGTTTCAACGATTCGTAAACAATGTTTGGCCGAGCTACCTAGTTTTCGGATGCTTTACCTGATCTGAATCTCCACTCAACAGGGACAACATTGGCAAATACCACTTCGTTGCCGTCCAAGCCGCTCCTTCGTTCTCCAACTCGTTCCCCCAGATCTTTGGGGAGAAGCACGACATCCCCTGTTTGATCCCTTGTGCCATTGACCAGGACCCATACGTAAGTCGCTTTAGCATCTTTTGTCCTTCTAAACCTTGTTCATACTGATCACATGGGTCGATAGTTCCGGTTGACGCGAGACGTTGCCCACAAGCTCAAATACCCTAAACCATGCCTCTTGCACTGCAAGTTCTTGCCAGCGCTCCAGGGTGCACAGACCAAGATGTCCGCCTCGGACCCCAACTCTGCCATCTACATGACGGACACCCCCAACCAGATCAAGAACAAGATCAACCGACATGGGTTCTCTGGTGGTGGTGATACCGAGGAGCTCCATCGCCAGAACGGTGGAAACCCAGACGTCGATGTAGCATTCCAATACCTGTCCTTTTACGAAGAGGACGACGAGCTCCTGGCGAAGACTGCAGCCGTAAGTAATCCCGTGATGCCAGGGATGCATACCTGCGCTGACTACATTCGAGCCTCGTAGGATTACCGAGCCGGAACCTTGCTGACAGGTCAGCTCAAGGCGATGTGCATCAAGAAGTTGCAAGAGGAAGTCAAGAGCTTCCAAGAGGTCAGTCGAGAAGTTCATCTTTGTTGCACTCGATTATTGACATTCCGCTCTACTCGCAGCGGCGATCGGCTGTTACCGAGGAAATCTTGATGGCATTCATGGACCCCAAGCGTCAGATCGACCCCACCCCTTCTGTTACTGCCGTCGCGGCTGCCACTTAGATGAGGTTCCCTTGAATACAGTCATCCTGTCTTTTTGTAATACAAGCGGTAACATTATATATGAGCGATTTATCTCAATGAGGCGAGATTTACAGTGAGTACCGATGGTACAGAGCCAGAAGGATTGCATAGCAGTGTTGAGAGCGAAATCAATGTAGATGAGATGGAGGCCGAAAGCAGGAAGAAAGGTATCGCGTTGGACTATTTGCGAAGTCCAAGAGCCTCCAGGTTGATATTGCGCCGAAGATCTTGGAACAGGAACTGATTTTGTCGCTTGCAGGTCAACAACGATATTTTGCATGTTGGCAGATTGACTCCACTCACGTTTGCCAGACCTTCCTCGCCCAACTCCTGACATTGACGCTGTCCAGCAGAAGAGATGACATACTTGACCAGCTGAGTCATATTCTGCTTTGAGATCGCACTCCAGTCTGGTGGCAGCCGGACGGGTGATGATGTAGCTGTGAAACATTGCCGATTAGCCTTTGTCGCAATACCGTCTGAGATTCTCGCAGGTGCAACTCACATCCGCCTGGCTGTGGTTTGAGGAAAACGTGTTCAAGCAAAGCAGGTATGGCTAAACGGTCTTCTCTCCGATGCGCCAAGCAACTCTGGATTGTATCGATAGCCTCGCTAGGGATGACGACGGGAGCTGCTCCTGGAGAAGCCGGTTCTTCGCTGTGTTTCCGCGCGGCCGTGACGGATGCTGGGTAAGGGATATCGAAAGTTCCTGAGCCGATCACCTGCATTTTGACTAAGGGTCCGCCAGTGACGCCCTGGAAAGGGGGGCTTCCGTAGATCATTTGGTACAGGATACAGCCGAGGGACCACACGTCGCTCGAGAACGACAGCTGCACGTACAGGGAATTGAGCGATCTTGTATCGATGAACCCGATAACGGTTACTAGCTTACCTTGTGCACTTTGGCATTGCTCATCTTTAAGATGGCTTCAGGCGACATGTAGTTGACCGTGCCGATCTATAGTAGTGACCGAGAATCAGATTCGGCGTGACGCGTGCGCTTAGTGCATCTAGTCTTACCTGCGTATCTCGATGGATATTGACGGTATCGTTTGCAATGGCTTTAGCAATACCGAAGTCGATGATTTTCAGTTTTCCTTTGACCAAGACGAAGTTTGCCGGTTTAAGATCCGTGTGTACGACATTTTGGTCGTGTACGGCTTGTACGGCTTCCAGCATCTGGATCAGGCGTTTGAGGTGTTAATCCAAAATAGTCGAGTTCGTGGCTGATGAGCTGGACTTACTTGTTGCCAATAAAGCGCAACGAAATTCATGTTGAGCGGTTTCTCCCGCTGGTTCTCTAATAGAGCTGCGAAATCTGTCTCGCCGAGCTCCATCATCTACGGAGAAAGCGGTTTCGGTAAGATACGGCGCAGGGCAGTAAAACCAGCATACCGCACTCACCATCTGCAAGATCTTTGGCCTCCCGCTTGGAGTATAGCTGATGCTATGGTCTATCAGCTGAATGATCCGATCATGACCGCTAAGTCGTTTGAGGAGATCGATCTCGTTGAGGTAATTCGTGATCGTCTCTGGGTCAGACCGATCCAGCTGCACCCGCTTCAAGGCGAAGATCTTTCGATTTCCGGGCTCGAGGACCGAATACACCTTTGAAGACCCTCCTTTTCCGAGAAGACTGATTCGCTCGTATTCTTTGCCATTGAACTATGAGGGACAGCAATCTCAGCGATTGATACTTGGCTCAGATCCGACCAGACAGAAAGCTCACAATTAACCCTTTCCTGCCAGGTGGTAACGTCGACGCCGGCGTAGCCGCTGCCATTTCAGTATAGTAGTTCTGAGGCGGAACAGCCGGTGCCGTGCGATTTGCTTGCAGAGCGCCATATTCTGTCGCTTGCGGTTGTCGGATCGAACCAGTCTGAGCCGGGGTCATATACATCGGTACGACCGAATGAGCCGCTCCATAGGGATCAGGATGGTTCAACTGCATCTCTTGCGTTTCAGGTTGAGGTTGTATATAGTTATTCGTTGGTCTTGGGGTGATGGATGTCCCGCTAGCCATGGGCATCTCCATCTGTTCGGCCCGTAACGTCGATGATCGTGAGGTATCAACGTTGTGCATGGATGTCTCCCTTGCGAAATGCCGCTGGTCGTGCTCAGGAGTTCGGCTACGTCGTCCATCTACCTCTCGCAAGAGATGCTGAGCGACGGGAGTCTGCAGCGGTGCCGACCCGTTGAGAGCCTTTCCAGCCGTCTGACCAGGGGGCAGGCGATTCTCCTTCTCGTGATCGCCATAGCTCGTTCCAACCGGTACGCTTGGAGAATGTCGGTGACGAGCAACAATCGAGCTGGCTGCTCGAAGGCCGCCATCGACCTCTGGGGAAACCGATGCAGACCGAATGTGGGACGTTCTAGCATCCGACTGATGTCCATCGAGATATGATTCTCGCTGCAGTGGAGGAGCCTCGACGGCCTCGGGGATAGTATCTGGAATACTATCGAGCATCCTTCTCGGAGGACTCATCCGGTGACGGGCAGACGAGCTGCTCTCAGCCGGAGCGAATGACGAGATCGGGCCGAGGGGTGTCGTTGAACGGGGCGGAGAAGGTCTGAGGGAAGGCATTGATACTGACGCAAGGCTTGGCGGGTCTCCATGAGGTGTGGTTGACCGTAAGCCAGGCAACAAGGTCTCTGGACGCTTGGAGTCTCTCCCCTCGCTAAGGCTCGGCAGACTCGGTACGTCCTGGTGCTCTGCATCCCCTTCTTCTGACGACAAGACGGCTTTCGGCCGTTTGATGGGTCCGCCAAAGTCTTTCAGCGTCGAACGACTGAGCAGTTTTTGCCGATCTGTCGATCCCGCCGTGCGATAACGCGAGGTGAGGTTCGGAGTCTTGTACGCATCTGCCTTGTCCTTGTCGGTTGTGCTGTTCGAGGTGAAGGACGAGGCTGAAGAGGTGTGATGCAGGGTCGGGCGCGTTGCGGCTGCTGAGAGGGTTACTGTATTTGAGACATTTCCACTCTGTGAACATGTAGCGAATACGCAAGTCAGCTCTCGTTCCGAAAGACGTCACGTTGCACATTTCTCACCTCGTCTCGACTGCTCAACTCGATCGACGGGCTCTGTTTCCCGACTATTTCCACTACGTCTTCCTTGACCAGCATCTTTCCCTCGTAATCCTTCATATGAGAGACAGTCTTGCCCACTGGCGCCGATGCCGTCCGGTTGAATGCTCTCGACGAGCCTCCCCTACCCAGCCCAGATCCGTACAGTTTGCGTCCGAGATCATGTCCACCTTCTGTACCCTGCCCTCCCGTATCTGGGGTCCGGGCGGTGCTGCCTCCAGAAGCTAGTGTCGACGAGTCTGTCAACAGGTTGGATGACTTGGAAGAGATCGAGTTGTACGATCCGTGTGAAGCATTGCTGTAGAGACTACCGTTCGAGGGAGGGGTGGGTCCATGGGTCCTAGCTTCTTCTTTGAGGAGATCGCCCTTGCGTGCCAGAGCAGGAGGAGTATGCAAGACGTCCATCTCCTCATCGACGACCTCTCCATCACTCGCTCTCCGACTTCTCGGAAGAGGAGCCATCTGTCGGGAAGCGGCGGATAGTGTCGTGGAAGGGAACGGCGAGTCGGGTGACGCTGCACATTCCATCAGGAATGCGTTGACGGCGCTCATGTTCCCGCCAACCTTCTTTCGTCGAGGGGTTGCGAATCGAGCATCGAGTTCCATGATTGCTAAGGCTCTTGACTTGATCTCCGTGTGCTCTGTTCGTGACGTCGTTCGATGTCGAGATCGAAGATTGCTTTCTGAAATTCTGGATTTTCGGAGATTTGTTGACAGATTCGGATGATGTTGATTGATGCTCTAGGCGTTTGCGGAACCGGGTATCGCGGCGGTTTCTCTGCTCTCGAGCTGGCCAAGAAACGTCAATTGGCCTGCATACACGATTGTTGGCAGATGCGTGCTAGAGAAATAACGCTCGAGGCAGGATCATGTCACGATCAGGTCCAGAGAAGCGAAGAGAGAGGGAGAGGGTGTGCTTCAGAATCTCATCAAGTCCGGTCGGCGGTTCAGCGGTTTGTTTTGATTTCGCGATCATCGACTGCTCGCTCGGAAACACAATTTGCTTCCGCCGATGAACCATAGGTACTGAACATCCCAAGCATCATCTTCTTTTTGAAACAGGCCGGGGGAACAAGTTGCACAGGCGGCGGGAAAACGCTTCGTTCGGGCTACTTCTATAGATAGACTCATGATCCATACGTTTCAATTCCTGGTAACTGTTTACTACTCCCAAAACGTCCACCGTTACCCAGACAAGATCTCGTTACATGAACGCCCACCCTGATCGTCGACACGTCATTCTCGAACGCCTGATCCGCCGAAAAGAGCTCATCGACGGTACGAGGCGCGAGTCACTCGAACTATCGCGGACGAGATCGAAGAGGTCGTTTCTGCGACCCTGTTTCCACATTGTCGGTCTACTTTTTCTGGTATTGGCTATTTTTCCCGGTGATGTGTGGAGAAGGTGAGTCGTGGATCGTTCATGAGGTCGGAGCAAAGGTGATGTTGACAAATGGCGATGATAACCGGTGATGTACGTGTTGAGGAGATTATTAAAGCAGCTGATTCGTTGGATGATAAAGGAGAGGATTTCTTTGTTCGGTCGCGCGACGGAGGGTATCGAAGGAGCAAATGATGGAGAATGCGCTCGACCGTTCCGGGGCTGCCCGGTTGATGAAGGTTGATCGATCGGAAACGAAAACAAACAGAACGAGAGGCGGAGAAGGTCGTAAGTGGAATTGCTGGCCGTGACGTGATCCCTAGGATTGGGTCGAATACAAGAACCTGTCGAGGGAGAAGAGGTATCAGTGCGTCAGCTGATGGCAAGAATGATCGATACTGATGGAGAGTAGCCTAACAGGTTGTTCGTAGCAGCAATCTAAGAGGTCGGATAAGAAGACTGTAAGTTTCTGTCCGAATCAAAGGTCAGACCAAGTGAGGCTTACAGCGATGGTGTTTTCCTGTGGGTGCCAACTGCCATGTAACTATGTCGCACGAAAAGCCGACGTCAGCAACCTAGACATCGGAGATCGCAAATAATCTCGCATTTACGATTTTCTTTGCAAAGTCGATGCCTTCTGTCAGCAGACCGTCCTTCTTTCCAGTCGCTCCTGGCGCGCCCTTTTGCGCATTCTTTGGGCCTCCAATCTTCTTGGCCTTGAAGGCCGACTTGTCCGCTTGCAAGACCGTGTCCTTGTCACCGGTCTCGTTGACGTCGTATATACGGAAATAGTTGTGGTACGATCCCGTCAATACTTGGCTGTGGATGGTCAAGGTGCAGGGGGCGCATCGTTAGGAACGGTTATGTCGAGCGCTAAGCCAGTCCGCGTCAACTGGACTCACTCTCCCGAACCGCTGAACGTGCACTCGAATTTGTCAAAGATGCAGTCATTCTCGTACAGATCACACAGCTTCTGCTTCAAATGCTCGTGAATGTTGATTTTCCTGACCGGCTGCTTCTCGTTTCGGACGTCCCAGATCTTGAGTGTCAGGTAATCCCGAGACAAAATCTGGTTGCCGTCCTTGGAGAACTTGACGTCCGAGATGGATGAGATGATCTCCGAGAAGAACGACTTGTTTGTCGGGTCTTCCTCTTCCTCAAACACTGAAAAGTTCACGCAGATGGATTCAGAATGTGCTCGCAGCCTTTCCGGATCAATTGCGACCCACATTTCGCATGGTCGTCACACAACGCCCGGGCCCTCATATCTGCGAGCTTGATGGTACCCTTTGAGCTCGAGTACATGAAGTTGTTGCAGTTTATTGGGTGGAACTCGGCAGCGGTGATGACCTCTGTCAACTCTTCCATGTTGACGGGTTTGATATCGACGATGTCTGCGAATCAAGTCGGAACGATCAGCTGACCATTCTGCAATTCATTCACAGGTTCAGGGACGGCTTCAACGACTCACTAAAACTCTGATCGCTGATGCCCAGGTTCCACAGGTTCACTCGCAAATCATCCGCCGAGATGTATGTCTCGCCATCCGAGTTGATCGAGATCGAATTGATGTGATAAGCGTGAGCGTTGGCATACACTTTCCGAGGTACGGCAGCCACGATGTTTTCATGCGGCACCATTCGAGGCAAACGGAGTTGTGAAGGGGTCACACCGGGGATGGGCCCCACTTGCGGTCGATACCCATCCGACATGTTGTTCTCGGCTACAATCTTGATCTGCTTCTCGAAGACCTTCCACAGCTTGATTGTCTTGTCTGTGGTCGTGTAGGTGGATCAATGGAGGGTAAGCTGGCAGGTTGCAAAAAAGCCCTAGCTAGATGACGAACCATTGGTAGAGAGCAGAAAATGGGCCTGGTTCTGTCGCTTGCACCACTTGATCCTGTTGATCTTCTCTTCGATCTCTAGGGATTTCAGGTAATCGAATTCCGGCTCGTGCGATTGAAACTGTTGGTGCGTGTAAGGAACGCGAGATGAAGGTGGAGCGTAAACTCGTAATGTTCAGATGCCACGATCGTGTTGCTGTGCTATAACGACTGTACGTACCTCCGTGTAGAACTTGTACTCGCATCCTTTTTTCTGATCGGAGACGGAATTGTCGAGCGAAAACGACGACGGACACCCTTTAGCGATCCGGACTGGATATAGGTGGAGCGATCGTCGGGCCTCACCGACTCGTTCCTCTCGAACAACACCACCCGTCCACCCTTGTCTCCGGTCGCCAGGTAGTCTCCGGTATGGTCGAACTCGACAGTAGAGATGATATCGGCTGCAGGGAAGATGCCGACAGGGTCGTCGATTAGGATTGATCGGGGTTCATCACGGATAGATAATCAAAACAACGGTTAGCTCCAAGCTCGAGCCATCACCGAGCCTTTTCGACGTGTATCTGCCAGACTCACCCTCGGTGATATCGCCATCCTACAGCGTTAGGTATACACAACAGAGGTATTATCAGCCCAGATCGATCTGGCTTATGTCGAGCGTCGCGTCCGAATCAAACAGAGCGCTGCAACACGCACCTCTGCCTTGTCCCCGAAGCACTGACAAAACCTCCAATTCTGTTGAGAATCGGACTCCATATTTGTCATTCACGGTGTGATCCTGGGCGATGATTCGTAGTATCTAGCGGAAGATATGTCCAAGGTGATCTCTATAGGCAAGGTTTGGTCTGACCGGCTTAAAGGGACGTCCGGATGGGTTAAAGGGAAGCTCCCCGATGACGCTAACACAACACTCAAAGAGGGTGTGGGCCGGGGTGATGAGTTGCTGACGCGCTTCCAATTGGTCGCGGCCCGCGCTTGTCCTCTCTCGTCACCATCACGTCACCCTCCCCTTGCACCACCTCGATCGAGTCTTGACAACCTCGAATCGATGCCATAGCTATAGCTAGCTGCCAGCTGCCGACTCGCCGTACACGCACCACTATCAGTCCGTATACATCATATTCGACATTCAATCGACGGAAATGTCAACACCACCGCCCGCTCCGTCGCGAAACGACCGCAAAGCCTGTTGGGCAGCGCGAGACGAGTTCTTCCAATGTCTCAACGCCAACGGCGTCAATGTCCCTCCAGAGTTTCAGCCGCGTGGACAAGGAGCTTGTGCAAAGCAGAGGGAGGCTTACGAGGGAGCTTGCGCAAAGAGCTGGGTACGTCAAGGGGCTTCAAACCGGAGGATCGATGCGATCGGCGTGGAGCTGAGTGACGCATGGGCGATTGCAGGTCGAATACTTCAACAAGCGACGGGTATTAGAGATCAGGCAGCAGATCACGTTGGACGCTCAACAGGCGGATCGGGATGCTAGGGACAGGGTATATGAAGCCAAGCAAAAATGATCGAGCGGGACATCACTGCCATTATTGGTACGGAGGACCGGCGATCCTGGCTAGATGCATGGATCTAGCGGAGTGGCGACCATCCCATCAAAAGCTGCGTGGTCCATCCCGGCCGACCACCCGCCTCGATAACCCAACACTACACATCCGGAGCTGTCCAGGCAGTCCCGACTTTACGAAAGCATAACGACCGAAGCGACAGAAGTTGTATAATACTAGATCATCGCCCATGGTGGCAAAAGCGGGCCCGCTTGCAACACATATCCACCACTTGCCATAATCTCTTCTATTCTTTCTGGGGTTCGTAGGAGCATTTGACAGATTGCTAGTCGAGGATGTTGCCATGCTACGCGCGTATCGCAGAATGAGAAGATTATAAATGATACAAAAACTCGTAACAAGTACAGTATATACAACTGGCAAACGCAATAGGTTCTGAAAATCTCTAGACGCCGAGGTTTGTAACAGCCGCAGTGTGGACAGACGTAGTAGCGATGGTCGTGGTAGGAGGCTCCTTCTTCATTCCATCTCCGTATTCCCTATGGACGAGAAAAGTCAAGTTGGCAGGTCGTCCACACATGCGCTGACTTCACGGTACTCACCACCTGAAGCAGTCGACGCATTCCGTCTCGGCCTCGGCTTTGGGAACGGCATTCGGGTTCTTCTTCTTGCGTTTGCCCTCGTTTTCCGGTTCAGGCTCCTTTCGCTTTGCCGGCAACCCCCTCCCAGGCCAACCCCACAACTGTTCCCCAAGCGTGATCCGCAAAACCCGTTCGAACAAAGCAGAAGAAGAGGGCTTTTCGGGAGGCTCTACCGGCTGATCTTCAGGTGCCGGGTCCCAATCTTCGTCGAGGACCCGGTTGATGATCTCGCCGATCCGGTGCGCCCGAAGGTCAGACGCCCAGCCTTTGCGACCGATCGTATCGTAGATGATGGATTGTCCTACGTGACATCGAGCTTCCATGGCCTGCAAGAGGTCGACATTTGGGATTAGCCTCGATAATAGATCAAAGACAGCATTGACCGTTCGCTTACAAATCCAGCAGCATAGCAACCACCTGAAGGACAAGATCGCAGAACACAAGATGACACAAATCAGCACAAACAGCAATAACGGCTTTGAAAGCTCACGCCAGCACTGACTATAAGGCCCGACGCATTGCCCATTCGGGATCGGATCCGCCGTATTATAGACATGCGTGATCCCCATCTTCTCCATCGGCATTCCCGGTGGCATGGGCAAGTGTAACCTCGATGCCGCCATTCTGTCCCCAGGGGCTTCGAAAGTGACGACGGGAACTCCGAAAGAGAGGCCGATGAGCGAGGCCAAGGAGCCACCGAGCTATCCATCGGGGTTGAGGATTCAGTTCGGTAAGGGATAGACTGGAGATCTCGACCGGAAGGTAACTCACAGAGTGCCCTACAATCCAGATGTTAGCGTCCGGGAAGATGTTCGAGATGTTGTTGTAAAGGTTCTATAGCCCGAGCACCATCATCAATCTTAATGTTAGCAAAAGTTGTCAGCGCCACGAGCGTAACCGAACAGACTCACCGTCCCAACCGTCGTATACACGCTGTCCCCGATGACGGCGTTCTCCAAGCACGTCTTTTCGCACTTGTAGCCCCCTGCATAACAGTCGCAGACGGTCGACCAGGTGAAATCGACCCTGGCACAACAACAGGAGAAGAGGAGATTGTCCTGCGAGCCAAGCAAGTGACATCAGCAGACTTGTCCAGATGACAATTTTCGTCACAAGCAATGAAAGGGGCAGACTCACGTTGAACTTGTCGTTCTTGGCCGTATTCCCACCGCCTCCAAGCAGACCGGCCGAGGTCCCTTTGATGGAGATGACCACCGTCGAATTGTCATCGTTGGCGAACTAAGGGTCGGAAAGCATCATTCAGTAAGCGATTTTGGCGACTTCAGATCGAGGTAACGTGAGGAAAGTAGGGCTTACTACGTGGCCTCGGAGTCCGTCGGCGTCCTTTTCCCAGCCAAACGGGATCGACTGACGGAACCCAGAACAAGCAGACGTCAGCCGCCTGTAGCACAGAAATTACAACAGTCCACTTAGATAGCAGATGCTCGACTCACGCTATTCCACTCGTCCAACCCCCACCATTCTGAACTCTCAGGCGTGACGTATGCATTACTAGCCATCTTGGCCAGCGTCCTTAACGTCTCCCTATCCGTGACATCGGGGACTTCCACCTCGACGTCTTCCCACTCGATCCCCCTGTTGAAAACCATCCTGTCAGAACGGGTCAGGTTGAGGGAGGTGATCTTGTTCTTTGGACGGATGAGGGTCTTCGTTGTCGATTGCAAAGTGAGGGGAGCGGGGGAGGTGGACATGAGCAAGGCGGTCGAGGGGTCGAGGTCGGTCGCGTGGACGTCGAAGAAGGGTCGAACAGAGTCGGGTTGGTTGTGCAGCAAGATCTTGCGGGATTGTGGGTGGGCCGCATGAGCGAGTATGGGACGGAAGGCATGTTCATTGGAAGGTGAGCCTGGCGTGTTGAGAGCCGGCTTGGTCCATGCTCGGAGTTCATGGACGGAAGACCCAACATGACGAGGACCAGGTAGAACGAGTGCGACTACCGTCGCCGCCATACACAGTGTGGCCAGGGCCAGTACGCGTTTTTGTACATCGTTCATCATCTTGGTCGGACGTCGATCGATACGGTTGGCGGTATGAGTGAGTGGTGTGGCAAAGGCTGCTTTCGGGCAAGTCCGGTGGTAGATAATGAGCCGCGAATTGCTTGTTCGATTATGTATTCCGCACCCTGATGAGGGCGCAGGGATTGAAGTGCACTTCTGTGATCCTGATCTGTTGTCAAATAGCTGGCGGGGTTTGTTGTATGTATTCGATGGTCGCTATGGTCGCGATGGTCGAGGATGTCATCGATCATCGATGTTGTCGTAAGACGAGGACGATATGATTGCGATTGATGATGATGAATGCGCCGCGGCGATCGTCCAACCAGACGCGATTTGTGCACCGCGGATAGCCTCTTCTGATCGCCAACCCCCTCCCCCTTTTCGCCCGCTCTGTCCCGACAGTCGACGACCCAACCACCTCGAGCGCAATCAATCTCACCTTGCACCTTGATCGTCTTCACAACCATCCTCGGCATCTTCGACCCTCTTCGCCTCCACAGCTTCACCCACCTCCCTCATCTACCGGTCAGTAAAGAAAGCATCCTCATAAAATGGCTCTCGCACCTATCGTTGGAAAGGTGAGCTTCCGTCTTTGCCCACGCAATGCACCTCCGGTTGTCGTTCTGGACATCGCTAATCACCATATACCCTGACTGTGAATAGCTCCGAAAGCGTTTGGTCCTCGACCTTTCCGTCTCGTAAGCAGTCGTCAAGCTCTTCCGGACCCGCTTCAGTCGCAATCGACCGGGGCGAACGAATGTTTGGATAGGCTTGATTGATCCGGTGATGCTGACTCCTATCGCTCGAATTGTTCATCGCAGACTCGGTCTCGGAATCGCCGGAGGTTACGTCTACTGGTAAGTATCCTCCCTCTTTCTCATTCATTTCCGATATATCTATAGTATACCCGGGAACCGAGATCAAAACGCTGACCCCGAGCTGGTGTCATCCAACAGGTACGGTGTCAACGTTCCCGCTGGTACGTATCAACGAGCCCCCGATCGTGTTCTCTTTCTCTCTTCTCTTCCTTGCCTCCTCTCGTCTCCTCCTGGGATCCGTTCGTTTGTCCACCCGATGATGGAATTACGGGGATGAGGAGGAAGAAGGGCATTCATCTCAGGAACACATGTGGATCCTTGGAGGCGATCTATTGGCCGCCATCTTGCGCGTCCGAGGATACTTTCAATACTATACCGTTCGAATTTAAGGCTTCTGAACGCTGGGTGTTTCGGACCACTGGAACAAAGCTCAGGGATTCAATAAGGAGGTAGATACTATTGTCCGGTGACACCGGTTGGAACTAGAGATGGACGGGGACAAGCGGAGACGGGAGGAGGACGTCAGACCAGGCGGAGGCGATACTCACAAGGATCACTTCTGCGTGGAACACTCTTTCTCGAGGACGACGTGTGCGGTCGTACCAGGGTTAGGCTCGGCTCGGTTCGTCATCAACGAGCAAGGATTCGGTCAGCACAGAAGGACGCAGGATAGGGGGATCGGAATACAGTGCCGACTGCTGTTGCGTGAATACGAGCGGCGAGTAGCACGGGAACGACGATGCCGGGGCATGCGCTACCATGACTATGGGCCATGAGGAGAAAGATGAGAGGGCGGCAACGGGGAGCAAAAACAGCCATGTTTTGCACAGAAAGGGCTGTGAGAGGCGATATGGTCCGCCCGACACTGTGGATCACAGGCTAGGCGCAATGTCGATAGCCAAGTAGCCTGGGGGGCAAGATGCAGACGAGCCTTGTGAGCAACTTGCGATGATCGAGTAAACCGGGAAAAGACCGGTTCCCACCGGCGACAAGCCTGCTAGTAGCGTTTAACTCGATGAGTTGGGTCCTCGATCTCCATTCCTTGCCCTTCTGCGAGCGATATACACCTGTTTGGATACCACGAAAGCTGATACCCTCAATATCGCACTTTGCATCCTGATCAGAGCGAGTCCGAGACGTCTGGTACCTCAAGTACGAGCAGGACAAGTTGAAGGCTCAACAGCAGTAAATGCACGTCTAGGGATGTGTTATGTAGTTTATGTTGACGTCCTTGGATAAGGGAATGAAATCGATGGGACGGGATGCAGAGATACATACACAGAGGGGGCTGCGTATCGGTGCTCGTTGCCCCTTCCAGTTCTGACAGTACCTGATCTGGTCGCGAGCGAAGTAGTCACAACTCTGTGCAATCTAGTCGCAGGACAGGACCCTATGGTACGGGCGCTTCGAGCAGCCGGCTACGAATCAAACAATATGGCAGACCAGATGGGTCTCGTTCTTTTCGGTCAGAATCCTTCTCTTGACCCTTCGTGGCCTTGCCTCCTGCCAGATCATGAAGACCCTACATTGACAGTCTACAGGATCTACATGCGTCGGTACAATTCCCGTCGACAAGGGAGACGATCAAGGGTTCCCGCGTTAAGAGATGCAGTGCGCGCTCGCGGGCTAGCGTTTCGCTTCGTATTCGCCACGACTGGTAATTTGACAGCATGACAGGCGAGATTACCGATATCGTGGTAAGGTATGGTACGGAAGAACGACTTGGGGTGATCTGACAAACTCATGACGTTGAGGTCGGCGGCCTCGGACAGACGTCATGCCAAGACAAGCAATCCTGTTCCCTGCGGAGATACTTGTTTCATGTTAGACCGACGGAGTTAAAGATCAGGACTGAGATTAAACTCGAGCGCTCGAACGTCATCTCCGTAGAGGTGTGGAGGATATTCGAGGGGCCGAGGGGTCCAGGTAAAAGGTGCATCTGTCTCATCTTCTTGGGATGTGCTGCTTCAAGAAACCTGTCCGGTCCTATATCACAGCACAGGCGAGATTCGCGCAACCTGAAATGAGTCGGAGCGAGCGACCTCCCCGAATGGATCTTACCAAGAATACATCATACGTCCCACCTCGATATACTCTGTGACTACTCACCATGTTGGCTCTGGCATTAGCTCCTGCTCTAGCCTTCCTGTTCGCGCCGATTTCTCTGGTCTCAGCAACTGAGACGCCTACCTGTCAACCGGTTTACCTGGACGGGCCATACTTCGTCGACTCGATATGCGAAGACCCCGTGTTCGACAAGCCCATGATACTGGAAGAACGGGATATCGACCTGCCGATCCCTCACAGGCGAGTCCTGGGAAAGTTTGACAATACGTCCATCACCTTCAGTGTCTATCTACCCGCCCAGGTAGAATTCGCCAACCGTTTCTTCCAGTACATTTACCCCCTCTCTACAGGCAATGCTACCGACGAAAGCATTCTGTTCAGCGCGGATCAAGGGGGCTATACAGTATCCTGTTCTGGTTCATTGGGTTATCGTCAGGACGCCGCTACAGCGAAGTTCTCACGTCAGATTGCCAGGCAATTTTTCGGTCTTGACAAATCTTCAATCATAAACGGGTACATTTACGGGGGTAGCGGAGGATCGCTACAATGTGTCGGCGCCTTGGAAAATACACAAGACGTTTGGCAGGGAGGCGTCCCATATATCCAAGCTATACCTACAAGTATCCCAAATCATGTTAGCAGTCTCGCTATGTGCACGCTGGTGCTCGAGGGCAAAAGCCAGGCGATCGCGGACGCCATACTTCCGGGTGGCGACCAGGAGCCTGAAAGGATGCTGACCGCCCTAGAGCGAGCCACATTCAAAGAGTGCACAGCGCTTGGACTTCCGCCTCGACAATGGGAAACCCTCAACAACTGGGTCTATGATAGCGGCCTTTTACGCAGCTTCTACCCCTCCATCTACAGCCTCGACCCTACCTACGCGAATGATTTCTGGAACGCGCCAGGATACGTCGGAACAGAAGAAACCGATCTCGGGCGCTTCATCCGTGAGAGAAGGCGCAGCGGTAGTTCCTCTATCGTCGAGATCTCCGTTGATGAATCCGGGCAGGCTACCTTCTTCAAGCTTCCCGATATTCCATCCGGCTACTCGTTGTCCGGTGCCGAACTGAGCCTAGTCGACTGCAACGGCACGGTATTGAAAGTCCTTCCCGACCTTCCACTCGAAATTCGACCAAGTAGCGAGGAGGTGGTGTACAACGTATCGGGACTGGACTTTGCCAACGCCACTATATTGGCCACGCCGGGACTCAGGCTACTATTCGACAACAGTAAATTCCTGGCGGCGCACTTCTACGCTCGCCATCAACTACCCTTGCGCGAGGGCTTCAGTATCTATGATCAATATCGTCAGGACCATAGTCCTGCGGGAACTCCGATGTACCCTCAGAGGTCTCCTTTGGTTCACTCCCTCATCGCCTCGGGCCCCTCGGGCGGGGGTAATCATACGGGTCTACTCAAGGCCAAGACCATAGTCGTACAAAACCTGCTCGATGTAAACTCGCCCCCCTGGAATGCCGATTGGTACAGAGGCCAAGTCGAGCGCGCTATGGGACCCGACGCTTCGAGAGATACCTATAGGCTCTGGTTCACCGATAACGCAGATCATCCGGGAGCTTCAGGGCTGCCAGGGCGACAGAACGTGGTCGATTATAGCGGTATCCTTTTCCACGCACTCTATCATCTACACCGCTGGGTGGAGAAGGGTATCGAACCCCCGTATACAAACTATCAATTGCAAGACGGTCAGATCACCGTTCCGAAAGAGGCTAATCAGCGAGGCGGCGTGCAACCCGTGGCACGGCTTCGAGTAGGCGGAGCCGAGCAGATCGTCAGGACCTCTTGTGGCGAGCCAGTGCAATTCGAAGGGTCGGGAGAGGTCCCGTTCGGACAAGGAGGGATCGTCCGAGCCGAGTGGGATCATCTTGGTACCGGAAACTTCACCTCGGTCCCTCTGGCACACGCAGAGGATTTCGTCAACTTCTCTTCGAACTTTACCTATTCCGAGCCGGGCACCTATTTCGCAACATTCAGGATTGCCAGCGTTTACGACGGTGACCCTGCCAAGAACTATTCCCTCGCATACAACATGGACCGCGCTCGAGTTGTAGTGTCTTGCTGAGGACGCGATGTGAGCTCACCAGCACTGAAACGTGACGTATAGCGTGGTGCCACTTGTTTGTACCAGAGTAGACTGCGCATTGCAACGCGTATAGCATCTCACGAATATACTGGGACTGTACTGTGTTCTTTTGTATATGCTCTGATTCAATACCACCACCAAGTACCATGGCCGGTCGAGACATCGAATCCGCTCACACTGGAACGGTAGGACCATGGTGGTCCAGGTTGTCGCGAATAGCACGGTCACAACCTTTCCGCTACGGCGACAACTTTCAACGAACACGTTCAACAGGCGACAACATGGCGGCGCCGGTACCGGAGCTATGGCAGAGTTGCAGCAGGTGGGAGTTCAATGTGTCAATGCAATACTTGCCCAACCAGCCTGCTACTACGGCTATCAAATTACTGGCCTTCTCCGAAGATCAAGTTGAACAGGCCCAACATACGACAGCAGACATCTATGAGAGGTTATTGCGGGAGGCGATACTCGAACCCCAAGACCTAGAGCCAGATATGCGTAAACGAATGCAAGATCGCCTTTATGCGGCAAACAGACAAGAGAATCTACACCGGTACATCGGTATAAGATGGCAGTCTGATTGGTGGAGAGCTTTCCAGTTCAACAAGGTACGTAATGGCCGGCCGACTGTCTGTGACCGACGTACTAACGAGTTTGCAATCTGATCTTAGCCGCCTAGCCGTCGATTCCTCTTGCCAATCAAAAAGATAGCCAGGTCCTATAACCTTCAAGAGACGGTATCGTTGATTCAGTCCAAAAACCCGGGCTGGAATTCACCTGCAGAGCGCCTCTTCAATGACGTCGCCGAGGCCCTCGATGGCGACCCGCAAAACTCGCCCAAACGTCATCATCAAGACAGCGACAGCGATTCGTCTGGCAATAGCGTCTCTAAAAAGGTCGCCAAGGGCACGATCGACCGTCCGCGAACCTGAAACCATCACGACGACGGCAGCGGCAATACGGCGAGCCATATCAAGCGTAGAAAGGTGGTGCGGAATTCGCCCGGCGAGGCGCCTGGGCGAGTCTCTCTTGAGTCGGTCGACGCAGACGACGAGACTTCTGAACGAGACTCGACTCAGCCGATTGACACAGACGGAAGTGGTCCAGAACGGCACGCTGGGAAAGATGGACAACAGTGTGCTCAGCAGTTGGGAACGTCTCATCGGGCTTGCTTGCCGAGACTTGTGCGCGCATGAGCAACCAGACCCGACGATCCAATCCCCTAGAATTCGTAGCTTCTTGCCGCCCGCTGGTCCAAGCTGCTTCACCGACCTATGACCAGCTAAAGGCGTTGATAGCGCTGATTACGGAGGTGGATTGTCCATCCATATTTCATAACGAGGCGAGATCGTCTCGTGGCTTTTCCCACGCGTTTTGTATGTGGAAAGAGGGGGTAGATGATCGATCAACCACTGAAAGTGAAAGTGTAAACAAATCACAACGCAGAGACAGAGAGAGACGACATCGTACACAAACTATTCCGTCGTCATCTGATATCTGTCGTCTGCACGTTTTATAGCTAAGGAGTAGTATCATATCAAGACAGCGTCAACCGGTCGTACTAGTCAGACCAGGATGCCGTCGGCATCAGGCGAGAAATCGCCGTCAAGGTCAGCCATAACATTCCTCTGCCTAACGGGACTACCTAGCGAAGAACTCGAACGCTCATGATCGTCTCCTCTCTCGAACAACAATATAGTAGCGAGCGTAGAGAGCCATCAAACTTGGTAGCTCTTAACGCTCAGCTGTATGCTCAGGGGATCACCAAGTCGGCCTTGAAGCTGGACGGGCTGAGCTCGAAACATCGGGATAATGTGATAAGGATATTACAAGGCATGCTGCAGAAGCGGACGGTGAGTCGGCGTCTGGTCTGATCTCATCGCGAACATTCGAATTGGCGATCTGAATGGTTTAATCAAACTTGTCATTCTTCGCACGATTACAGGAAGACCTCGAACGAACCGAGACGATCTCGACGGCTCACCGTGTCTTGTCGTACGACCATGAGCGACTGTGCGGGATGCATAAGAAGCTCAAGGGACGGGTGATTGCTGCAGAAAAGGACAAGGAGGGGACCAAGGCGCAGATGACGTGAGCCGAATACAAGCTGGACGTCTTGCGAGGTGTAATCGAGATCATGAAGGACTGATAAATAGGTTCTCATCTTGGTTGTCCAATCGAGTAGAGATCTGACGGTCAAGCTGCAAAGAGAACAAGCGGCGCATAAATTCACAAAGGATGAGGCACAGAAAGCGAAGAACGCCTTGGCCTTCGTCCGGACTCAGGCACAAGTACGTCAACCATAATCCACTCCGACTATAATATCTGATTTGAATGCTAACACGGGCTGTTGCTTTTATCTTCTCCTTCTTCTTTGCAGCACGATGCCAAGAAACGAGACGCTCAGCTGGAAAAGACGCTGCAACAGTGGCAACGGCTATGTAATGATAACGCTCGAGTATCGACGGCGAGTAACAGGGGCGGGATGTTGCTGTTGAACCCGATCGACCCGGTTCAACAGATCCCTCGTGCGGTGAGTCCCTTTCTGTAGGGAAAGTTCAAATACCTGTAGTAACGCTTACTGATACCCACTCTGGTTGGCATATAGGATTCGTTCTGGGATCCGGCGATCAACGAATTGAACCAGACGATCATCAGTCTGCAGGAAGAGTGTGAGGCGTTTAGGCATGTGACCTTGTCCACAGCGAATCAGCTGCAGGGCGTGCTCGCTATCGCTTCGGGCGGGCCGGTACGTCGATGGTCCACCTTGTATCAGCATGTCGCCGAAAACATGCTAATAGAACTTCCTGTCGTTATATAGGAACCCGCTCGACTCACCCCCTCGGCATTTTTCAGCGCTCACCAATCTATCAACTCGTCTCAAATCTCTTCATCCACATCGCACCCCTTGTCAGCCGATACCCGCTTGAGGGAACTCATAAATAAGCTCAAGAGCCGAGTCGAGGCTGAAGTGACCGAAAAGAGGGAGACGGCGAGGCTGTATCAGAGTGAACTTGATTTGGAGACGCTCGAGGGAGAGAGGGTGGAAAGGGTCAAGGAGTTGATGAGATCGAGAATGCAGGACGTTGAGAAGCAGTTGGGTGAGTTCGGTCCGTTGGAGGGAAAATAATGATAGGGGCTGAAAAACATTATCGCTATTCATGATTACAGTGAACGCCCGTCAGGCAGCCCAAGAGGCTCAAGAATTGGTATTGGAATACGCCAAGACGAGTGGGAAGCCGATCCCTGTTTTGAAACACGTAATCGATGCGGAAGAATCGGACAATGATGAGACCGCTTCGAGGACGGAAGAGATCGCTACAGCTATGGCGGCCGCGACCATTACCGAGTAAGCTCGGAATCTAGACCTCTTCAGGGCACAAACATTTGCTGAACATAGCACATCACAGCGAGGACAAGGAACAGCTTGAAGCCGAGAAGGCAGCAGTAGAGACGGAACGTCGTCGCATGACAGAGGGTCTCGTTCGGCTGGCACAGGAGAGAGCCGTCTTCGAAGCCGAACGAGCCGCCTATCTGGAAGATAGGCGGGCGCGTGAGCTCGAAGAACTCTTGAGAGAACCGTCAAAACGGTCGCCAGAACCATCACCGAGCTCTTCAACTTCGTCCACGACCGTAACGACCGATTCGTCATTGAGCCAGTCGGCACCTCCTTCAACACCATCACGGCGATCAGCTTCCTTGTCAACCGAATCTTCTCGGGATGATGTGATCCCCCATTATCCTCCCACATCCGCTCATCGACTCTTGACACCAATAAGATCGAAGAGCCTGCCATCCGTTTCATCGCCGTTGGCCGGTGGGAGTCGTCGCCCAGACTCTTCTTCCCCCTCGAAAGCCGCTTCACCGGCACTGAAGCGTCGAGCGCGAAAAGGACCGGCTACCCCTCTGGCGCGTTACGTCTCGCATAAGATCGTGGCGGAAAAGCTGGCCTCTGCGAAAAAGGCCAGGAAACTGAAATTCGACGTCGAGGACCCAGCAGAAGAGGTTGTTGACATACAAGAAGATGCGGAGGATGCGGCCGACGCGGCCGACGCTGCCGACGCTGCCGAGCGACCGGACGCTCGACCTGATTCAACTGTCTCAGCCCCGACGGAAAAGAGAGCAGCTGCTCTTACAACTTCAACACGCGACAATGCTCTAGGCAGGACTCGACCAGCTCTGATGACTTCGAAAGACCGACTAAGCTCGCTCAAGACGACTAGCTCTCGGCCCCGGGTCGTGTCACCGACAAAAGCCACCGCCCGATCCATATCGGGTGGACGCAGTTACATGACCTCGACAGCGTCATCTGCGCATAGGGAAGGGACATTGAAGAGCATCCCTGCTGTAAAGAAGCTCGAAGTTGGACAGGCCTCGGGTATGGGTCCAGCTCGGGCTTTGAAGAAGGCAAGCTTTCGGTAGCCGCAGGGAGTTTTATATCTTGTGCAAGGAATTTGATTTCGCTCTGTATATGTATCTTTCCGGCGATTCTTATTCAACGCCTTTCAAACAAATTTGTATGACATCTACCACATCAGCAACTACCTATAATTCATATGCACCGCCTGATTCAATCACGCCTGGATGACCATGTCGAAGGCGGACATGGACTCCTCGCCGACAAACTCGTCGAACCATTTGAACACCTCGGTGTGCCATCGCAACGAGTTCTTTGGCTTGAGAACCCAGTGGTTCTCCTCGGCGAAGTACAGGAGCCTGGAAGGGATACCTCGTCGCTGCAAGGCGGTAAAGGCCCCGATACCTTGGGAGTCGGGGATTCGGAAGTCTAAACGGACGGATACATCAGGCTTGCACGATATGGGTGGAGTATACACGACCAAGTGCTTACCCTGACCGCCATGGATGACCAGCATTGGAGTGCTCCATTCGCCGACAAAGTTGATTGGGTTGAAGCTGTTTGTACAAGGCGTGAGCATGTGACCTTTACGAGCCTGATTCCAGCATGCTCACTCTTGGTATTGCGATCGGTCTTGCCACGGGGTCATACCGCCGCCCTCCCTGACAATGCGATGTACGTGTTAGGTAGGCCCTCAGAGAAGGGGAGACAATTAACCTCACCTCTCGGAAAAGTAGACCTGTTCGGTTGAGTAGTACATGGTCTGGACATCTGTGCATGCGCATACAAACAAATTTGAGTATAGCATTCCGGCAAGCCGCCTAAGTCTTTTCGAGACTTACCAAAGACACCATCGTGGTTGACCATAGCCTTGAAGTTGGTGTGCGAGTTGTGCCCTTGCAACCAATTGATCATGTATCCGCCATATGATCCACCTGCAGCGACGAGTCTCTCCCGGTCGACGGCCGGGTAGGTATCGAGAACATGCTGCAAGCCGGCGACGAGGTCACGGTAGGGTTTCCCTCCCCAATCGTTTCTAGGCGAGTGGATCGAGTCGCAAAAGTCTTGACCGTATCCGGTACTACCGTGTGGGTTGATGGCGACCACGACGTAACCTATGTCGACGTGATGTGTAAGCTTTCATTTCACGTATGATCGATTACAACAGAGAGCAGAGCAGAAGAAGTGATGGACAGCGCACCTTGTTGAGCGAACACCTGAGGGTTCCAACGGGTAGACCAAGCGTCCTCCCAAGCCCCCTGAGGTCCTCCGTGAATGAGGAAGGCCAGGGGCCATTTAGCCCTGTCCCCCTCCCGGAACCCAGGAGGCTTGACGATCCATCCCATCACCTGCTCCTCGTTGGCGCCTTCGAACCAAAACTTCTCGCCCTGGCTCAATTTCTTGCCTTGTAGGCCCTTTTGAGCCCAGAAGGTGACCTGCTTGATATCGCTCAGCGCGGGCAAGGTGGTACTGGGCGGTTCAACACCGACAGACTCAGGAGCAGTCGGATGCGACTTGCTGATATCGAGCACGTAATCCTGGACCGGGTGTGCCAAAGAGCTGATGGCCAACAAGAACGTCGCGTTGCTCAAGGGTTGGATGGAAGCGGTCGATCCGTTGAAAAAGAGCGGGGTAGGGAGTCGATCGGCCTGTTTGAGGTGGTAAGGCAAGGAAGAGCCTCGGTCCTCGGCGATGACGTACAGAGATCGGCCGTCCGGAGACCACTACAGCGTAGCGAAACGGTATAGACGATATTTCAGTGAGGGTTATCGCGTCCCAGACGAAACAGATACCAATGCTTACAGTAACGGAACTCGGGCTCCGGTCCCAATTCTCTGTCCAGACCGACTTCTTCCTCGCCTCCAAGTCATAGACAACCACCGTATTCCGGTCACTCTCATTGCCATCTTCTTGCATTTCCAACCAGACCACTTGATTGCCTTCGGGAGAGAACTTGCTCTCCGAGACCGACCCCTGATCTCCCGAGGTAAGGAGTGTGGGCTCGTCCGCCGTCATGGTAGAGTCGGAACCAGAACCGGTAAGGCTGGACGCAAACTGGTACCCTTCATAAGGATAAGATCCGGCCAGAGAGACCGTCTTCCACTCCAACCCGACCGAGGTGAGGTAGATCTGTCGGCGGGTATGGAAAGCGTAATTCAGGTACTTGTCCTTGACGTTGATGATCACGTCGATCTTCGGTTCCTTGTCCTTTCCAAAGGACGGAATGGAGATGTCGAACTGACCGCTTTCGAACGGTTGCATGAGCGAGTAGGTGGCTGAGGCGTTGAATGGCGCCAGATAGGTCTGGTGAGGTCGAACGGAGCGGGAGGTGGCGGGCTGGGGAATGTCAAGGAGGGTCAAGAAGACTTGGTGGACCTTTCCTGGGTTCCTCCAGGTGTCCCATTCTCTGTCAACGTAAGCAAGGTAAACACATCAGCTGAATGAAAAGGTAGCTGACGGGAGCTTTCCAATGCATGTTCAGACTTGCCTGATATACAACTCGTCCCAGACCAAACCCTCGTCGTCCCTCTCCTCCCACATCTTGTCCAACCTGGCCGCATCTTCGATCGAAGCGCCCTTCCATACATGAGCCGAGAACGCCAAGACTCCCGTCTCATGCGGATAGAAATCCTTTTTGCCAGCGACGGTCTTGGGCAGAGCCTTGAACTTGAGCGAGGAAGGCGCGATGGGGAAAGTGTGTAGGTGATGAGGAACGGGAAGATGCGGGTGGGATTCTTTTCCTTGGGATTCAAAATCGAGATGCGAAGACGTGTTGAGCGAGATGGACCAAAGTTCAGAAGAACCTCCCGTGGTGTTCAAGTATGCAATCGTCTCCTCGTTCAACCATAAAGGTTCTCCGATCGAGGTACTCTTGTCCGACCTGACGAGCAGGACGGGATCATCCTTTTCCGCTCGCTTAGGATCAGTGGAAATGACGTAGAGAGACTTGGTGGTAAGCTTCTCTGTAGAGTTGTATTCCCCAACCAAGCTGAGCGCGAGGTGACCTTTGGGACTGGCGATAGCGGGCGAGGGTCGAGGGAGGGAGAGCATGTCCTTTGGAGTGAAGACATCTTGGCCGGATTTGAGGGCGGCCTGGCAGACGTTTGCCAAGGTGGCCGCGCACAGGATCGGGCCTGTGATCCTCATCTTGCTTGAGGTCGTTCAGTAGTTCCGATGACGGTTGACGAGACGGGCGGAAGACTATGGTGATCGGTGAGATGATGTAGGAAGGTATCTGGATCGAGAGTGAAGGTTGCATATGGCATGGCATGACCCGTTCGGACATGAGCGATGACGATTTATTAATTATTACTATGTCAAATTACACGTCATCTCAATCAGATTATTATCAAATCAATCATCAACTTGGTCATTATCATGAGGCACATCGATCATGTTCATCTCCTCGAAATGCAACCTCCAAGTCCGACGTCACAACCTCTCGGACCCAGGACTCATAGCTCATATAACACACAAAAGCAGCAACTTAGTACCGATTCAACATGGCCGACGTCGAAATGCGCGGAACCGATGGAGGTAGGTCGCGGTCGCGTTCCGTCAGCTCCTGCTGGACATGCTTCTCAGAGAAGATGAAGACCTTTGACTGATCGAGTCTAATGTGGGGTGGTGGTCTGGGTCGTTGGGCTGATTTAGAGATTAAGAAGAAGGGTCGAGGTTTTGGTGAGTTTGATTTGCGAGTGGCAGCGGAGCGTGCGTATGCTGATCCACTCTGATCCGAACAAATCCTGACAACGACAACAACGACCATCATCTACCTTGTTATCAACACCTTGACTACCTATGCAAAATATTATAGGCGAGACGGATTACGAGTCCGTACCAACCGGAGGAGATGCAAGCTCTAGCAATGTCGCTGCACGATGTACGTCCCCTTCTCTATCCGTCCCGAAACATCCCGAGAATTACACTCACTCGCCCTACTTCTACTCGTCCTCTCCCTTCTTCGCCGATATCTTGCCTTTCCTTATCAACCTATCTATCACCAGCGGTCGAAGGATGGATCATCGTCGTAACCAACGTGCACGAAGAGGCCTCTGAAGAGGACGTCACCGACCTATTCGCGGATTACGGAAAAGTCATGAACATCCATCTGAACTTGGACCGACGGACTGGTTATGTCAAGGTCAGTACCGTTAACGTGAACGGGCACGAGGCGGATGTTGTACTGAAACCTATGGGCGACCGATCCCCCATGGTCCCTGCGTGTAGGGGTACGCACTGATAGAGTACGGACAGCGGGAAGAGGCGGAGAAGGCCATCGCGGCGATGAACGGACAGGAGATGCTCGGTCAGGAGATTCACTGGTAAGCACAATACGTCCGATCCCTCTCCTCTCGCACGCTTCCGTTTCAGTCTTTGTCCTCGATCGGGACATTTAGCTGACCTGAGTCTGATCTTGACGCTGCTCGATCTGCTGTGACCCGTCTTACTGCATCTTAGCGACTTTGCTTTCAACCGACCTCCTGCCGGGTACAACGCCAGGGAGGCCGGACGAGGGCTCCAAGGGAGGAACCAGGGTGGCGGAGCCGGATCGAGGAGGAGGAGTGTTAGCCCGCAAGGACGAGTCTGATTCTGGGGGCTCATAGTGGGTGGATCGGGGCGACGTTGTGGTACCACATCAAAAGGATTCATTTCGGTTGGGGACTTGTAATCAATTACGAGAGATCATTGCAGATTGTCCGGTTATAAGATACCGGTTTATGCGTTTTGCTTCTTTTCCCCTTCTGCTTGCGTTACTTGTCCGGATGTGCGATAGTACTACTGGCGGCTGATGGGTCTTCCCAAATCCCAGCACAAACAACCCCCTCGCGTTGGCATTACAGCGTCAGACGCCCACAAACTGTACATGGCTCTTTCTTTACTTCACTGAAGCTTCATATCGCATCTTGTTGTAATTTTGGCTACAGTAACGACGTCCTTTTGCATTCTAACAACCCGCAAAGTTCAACCTGATCACTGCAACTTGGTGATCAATTTCCCCTTGTTTCCGCCCTCGAACAACATCTGCCACGTAGCGGGAATGTCTTCGAATTTGGTGTCCACGATCATCTCGCCGCCGGTAGTCTCAATCTTGCCGTCCTTGATCCATCCGCTGAGGTCCGAGATGGCCTGTCCGGCTCGGTCGAGGTAGTCGAAGATGATTAGACCTGCAAGGTGAAGGGAGGGGAAGGCTGAGGTCAGCAGGAAGCGAGAGGGAGTGATCGGTGTCATGGTGAGCTCACCCTGGATGTGCAATCGGTTGTAGATGACCTAGAGACAGAAACGAGGAATGGCGCTCAGTATCACTCGATAAAGCCTGATCTCGCTCTCGACTCACCTCTCGCCAGTTCTTGAGCTTCATAGGCTCTCCGTTGTAGTCTATCGTAAAGCGAATCGCCACATCAGCCTCCGAAATCCACCTCGGCAGACAGCGGCTGGATGACTTACTAGCGATAGACCCGCAGACGGCGACCTTGCCGTACCGCTTGACGAGCGGCAACATGACGTCCAAAATCTCTCCTCCGACATTGTCAAAGTAGACGTCGGCATAGTCCGGGAGGAGATCCTTGAGGTCTTTGGCGTAGGAAGATGATTTGTAGTCGACGCATTCATCGGCTCCGAGGGATTTGACCCTGCGAACGAGCGAGGCGACAGGACGGGACACGTGTCGGTCAGGTTGATTGGGAGGGGCCCAATCGGTGCGGAGGCGGGACTCACCAATCACACTTTTCCTTGCCGCCAGCGATCCCGATGACCTTCTTGCACCCGACGACCTTCTTCGCGATCTGGACGACGGTCGATCCGACCGCGCTGTCGAAATATCGACCATGTCAGCATGACGCTCCGATTTCCGGGCGAGGAAGGAAGAGAACAGTCGCCACAACTAACCCTGCTGCTCCGCTAACGACTACAACGCTGTCCTTTTCCAGCTTGCATACATCGAACACACCAAAGTAGGCGGTGAGCCCGATGCCGCCCAGGAAGGAGAGGGAGATGACGGGGGATTGGCCTGGGATCTTGCTGTAAGCGGGCAAGGCGTTACTCGTGAGTCTCATGTCTGCAGTGTAGGGAAGAGTCGAGGGAAGGAGCGACTGCACTCACATGGCCTCGCTCTGGATCTGACTCTCGTCGACGACGGCGTATTCGTACCACCCGAATGTCCCCGAAACTTCCTGCCCCTCCTTCCACTTCGAACTCTTGCTCTTGATGACCTTGGCGATCCCCCCAGCTGTAACGGACTGTCCCTTCAAGATGGGCGGGGCGTACAACCTACGGGGATCGGTATCCCCGTCCATCCACGTCCTCTGAGCTGGGTCATTGGACAGGTGGGTGGGCTGCACGAGGACTTGGCCGTCTTTGAGTTCGGGGAGGTCCTGGGTCTCGAGGGAAAAGGTGGACGAGGTGATGGGGCCCGTAGGAGGCTCGGCGAGGGTCCAGACGCGGGAGGTGGTGGGGGTGGATGACATGATGGTGCGAGGTGTGTGCGATTGTTGGTCGAGTCGAAGAAGAGGCGGTGCCAGGTAATGAAAGAGTTGGTTCAAATGTGTATACCCTTATATATCGACCTCCTCGAGCCATTTGCTTGCTTGCTCATCATCACCTCATCCAACCTTGGCGATTAGAGCGGGAGTGAGTGAGTGACGTCGAAACCAAACCGAGACCTCCACATTCTCGGTTAATCTCACCAAATAGCCACCGAGGATAGGAGACGGACCACAGTCGTGCAGAATAGCTAGGTCACGTGACTTTGATAGCCTCGCCGTGCAACTTTGTCGACTCTCGGGGCAACTAGCAGGTGGGCGTTAGTACTCATTCTATATTCTCGATCGAGTACCGCTGATCTCACACCTATACCCGGTCCGATGATGGGATATCCGCACCCTCGAGACACTCAACCTGAAACGATCCATCGCCTGTTGTTTCACCCAAAGCTCCTTCCGATCACTCCGATTCCCGATGTCGAACACCGCTCGTCGAACATCGAGTCGAATGGAATGGATCGACGTCATTAGCCCTGATCCGAAACGCAGCCAGCCCAACCTCCTTGCCTTGATGTTGTCCGGATCACTTGACCCTCGCCCCCTCTTCTTGCTGACCCGCGATAATGAGCTGATGACTAGTTTCCAGTAAACTGTCGATCTGTGTACTCTGTCAGCTGGGATCGAAAACGATCGAGCCATCATTACCGGTAAGGCAGGGAAAAGAGGGGCAGGTGCTTCTTGATCTTGATCGCGTTTCAGACTTGGGGAAGCAAGGTTTCCTTCCGCGCCCGCGCGCGCGTGAGCCAGCGAAAGCGTTTGATCAGCGAAAAGGAGTGATTCTGAATTCTTCGATCGGGTGTGGTCCCAAACTTCGCTCGTTTTAAAGAGAATCAGGACGAGTCACAATTTGGCTGAGACTCTCATGTCTCTATCAGCCTGCGTCTCTCTCTCTCTCAGACCCCCCGCCGATGCAATGCTTGTCCTTCTCGGTCACGATCGCGAAAACAGCCCATCAAAGATCAAAGATCACTGTTATCTTGATCAGCTGATCTCGATTCACAAACTTTCACCCTGGAATCTCGGCTCGGAGTATCGTTCGGTCTTTCCCCTTTGAGCATCACTTTTCGCCTTCGACCCCGTTTTCCGTTTCCCCCTTATCAAAGCCGTGTGTCACCATCAAAGATCCAAAGGAGGGTTCCCAATACCCGTAAGACCGATGATCACACAAAGAAGACCAAAATGATCGACGTGGTCTAGAACAACAAAATCGTTACGATCGTTACCCGTGCTTCATCTGAAACTCGAGACGCTCAACTCGTCATCCCCGGACGAACCAACCAAAGCGAGGGGTGCGGGCATCACACGGTAGCGGATGATCAATTTCCGCTTCTGGACGTTTGATGTGGACGTCAGCGGCTTTTCTTCTGATTCCAGAAACACGGGGTCCGAGTGTGATCAGCGGTGTCCAAGGGAAGCAGAAGGCAGGGAGGCAGGAAGCTGCGTGGGATGCGGGCGTGCGTGAACGTCGGTTCGAGTCCGGGGTGATTAGGGTAATCAAAAAAGGTTTTACCTGCGTAAGAGGGGTTGGAGGTTGAGTATAAGTAGGTGAAGGGTCAGGTATCGACTCGCCTGGTGACGATGAGCTTAACTGCCAGATCGATATCAAAACAGACTCGCAACTCTCCATCAATCATAATCGCTTGCTTGTTGTCATCGTCGTCCATCACTTCGGTGGATCAAAGAAGAACTTCGATTCCCGGATCACACTTCCGGAACACCTCTGAAATTTCGGGCCGAACGACGTAACCGAGGGAGGATTTGCACTTATATTACAACCACCGAGACAAGACAAGCCAATACCACTTAAAGGTACACAGCATCATCCTAAACGAGGGTTACACACACTGCGCCGGGCAGGAACAGGCGAGATCGAGGGTTGCGCAAACCGGTTATTCACTACGTGCACAGCAAGAGCGAGGTCCGTGCGCGTCTCGCCCGAAACGTTTGAAACGCGAGTGAACCCGGATTCGAAACTCGCCGAAGACAGAGAGACAGACGACAACAAGAACAAGGCCCGGACAAGCGTTGTGCCCGAATAATTCGAGCGTCACATCACATCACTTGGAGGAAGGAAAGCAGCACAGCAAACCAGATCGAGATCAAGTTGGCCGCCCGCCCGAGTTACCAAATCGGGAAAACGAATCGTCGTCGCAATAGTCATCATCAGTATTCAGCCCGACTCGAGCTACGAGCTGCTGGCTGCTGGAACATATATACACACTCGCGCACCCCTTGCGGTCACAGCATCGCACACAGCCGAACTCCTACTCTTTCACCATGCCACTCGGTCGACCCGTGCAACCTCTCATCTTTGTGACTCAAACAGACCTAGGCTGGACCACCGAGATCTCTCCCGGTTCGACTAGAACGACCTTGCCTAGAATGTTTACACCACCCACTACCCCCTCGCCTACTTTGCGAGCTGGTGATCCACCCATGACGCCTATCAAGAGCTCCGGTCGTCGACCCCGGACACCTTTGACTCGACCGCCTCCTTCTTCCCTCGCCTTAAAAAACGTACAACGCTCGTCCCATACTCAATCCGAGGCGTCCTCATCATCTCGTCCACATACGGCCGGCGCCGACGCACACTACTCGGACGTCTTTGGCTCGAGGCTCGATAGTCCGTTTCAACAACAATATGACGGCGAGGTGGTCTGGATCAAGAATCGGAAGGTGGATGACGAGGCGGATCTGGATGGGTTTAGGTTGGCGACTAGCCCAGATCCCTTCAAGATTGGGAGTAGGGAAGAGATCAGAGCGAGCATGGAGATGGAGATGCCCGTCTTGTGAGTCGAAGATCCGACCCGAGATGAGAGCGATGACACTGACAACCCCGTTTCCAAATCACGTAGACCGCAATCTCCTGGCCTGGGATCTCCCTTCCAAACACCTCGACCCAAGAAATCATCCAAACTAGCCAACGATATCACCCCGACCTCGACTCTGACTACCCACCGCTTCGAATCTCCCTCTCCGCTCGCTCGCCCTCCGATGTTCTTTAGCCCATCAGGCAGCTCGACAGGAACCGCTTCCCCGCTCTCCTCTTCCAGCGTGCCATGCACTCCGAACGCCAAGCCGACGGGGTACTTCCCCTCCCCAGCTATCGCTCAGAGTCCGACTGCGCCCTCGATCAAGTTTGGGACGTGGTCTCCGATGAAGAGTTTGAGAAAGAGGGAGCGCAAAGACGAGGGGTTGGTTGGGCTGGGTATTACGAATAGACGAGGTTCGGCTGGATTGGAGAAGCTTGACACCGCGATGATGGGTGAGTCTGAGCGAGTGCAAACAAAACTATTCGGTGCGAGTAGATGCTGACACATGTGCGCTGCCTTCAGCCAACTTGCACATCCCCGACTTCTCAGACGATATCACACCCACCGGTTCGAAACCACAAATGCGACTAAGCCCGGCCATAGTATCCCGCTCGAGATCCGCCACGCCTACAGCATTGACGATCGGCACCAGTAGCTCCGAGTCGGACGGATCCAATTCGAGTTCGACTACCGGTTCTGCTTCGACCGCGCCTCCTACCAGCGCCACTGGGTCTACGAGGACGAGCCGACGAGCGATGGCTACGGCCTCGCTTAAGCGGATCTTTAGGCAGACCTTTCAAAGCCCTAAAGGTGGTCGGAGTGGTTCGAGTACCGTTTCCTCGCGTAGCCCTTCGAGGTCACCTGGGAGGAACCTCGGCGAGGCGTTGGAGAGGATGCATGGAGGGTTTTTGCCCGAAATCCCCAGGGTGGATACGGTGTTCTTGAAGGATTTCGACGAGGTTGGGACTGGGACCGGTAGTGAGTGGGAAGAGAGGCAAGCCGCGGGATCCTTGAAAAGTCGGGATGCGAGAGTGAGGAGAGTTTCGACGCTCGGTGTCACTGTATGTTGGACGCTTGCCGAGTCTCATGTAGAGATTGCAGCTGACGGACTTGTTGTGTGTCGTAGCGCGGCCGACCTCTTCGTAGATCCAGGACCGAGATCGGCGTCTGGTTCAACGGAAGCTCTCCGAATCGTCCTGCCACCGCGAACACGATGAACTCTCCCCGCAGAGACCGTCGTCCGGCACTGATGAGGACGGATCATAGTGTCATCTACCCTGGTTCTCCCACCTCGATGGCGATCAAACGGGAGATGAACAGCACCCGCGCCGAATCTCCTACGCCACAACGCCGTCGCGCTTCGTCGTCGTCAGTCCTGCACGCCTACCGCGGCCATGGGGTCGAGAACGAACTGCACGACCAGGAAGACGATTCGAATACGGGTAGCGAGACCGAAGATGACGAGTGGGAAGGTTCGGAAGAGTCTTTCACCTCGGCACCGATGCTTTCGCCGCGGGACGTCGAAGTCGTGTTTAGCCACGATCACAGGAGCAAGAGCGGTAGCGACGTATTGTCGCCCAGTAGCACCTACTCGTCGTCAAATGGCGGATCGACCTGGAAATATTCGAGGTACGGGACAGCTAGACCAGCAGAGGGGGACAAGACACGAAGGTCGATCCAGCATATGCTCGATCAGACCGGGTTTTTGAACGGTGGGATGGTGCAGACCTTGGCAACCGACCGGGATGACGAGAGGAAAGAGTCTCAGAGGAGCTATGCGCTTGCTAGGCTGGAGGGAAGAATCGAGCCGAGGATCGCTCCCGACTGGACCAGCATCTTTGCTCCCCAGCGAGTCGGGTCGTCAGGCAGTGAGGAGAGCGCCTAAGCTGGAACGCCGGGTCGAGCGGATTCGCGATTGGGTCTAGAGGTTGTCGCCGGAGGGGAATTATTCTGGACAAGAAGAAGATGATATGGACAAAAGAGGTCTTGCGTTTCGATTTTGCTTTACGTTATATTTCAGGTCGGGTTGTCATCTCATTTTTGACCCCGAACCTTGTTACACCCAAACCACGCGTGGTGGCAACACCAAAAGAAAAATGTCGAAAATTGTACAACTAGAATAGGTCCGGCGACTTGTGCCGCCGTTTATGTCCATCTTTATGCTGTTGACCGGTACTTTACTTTGACAACTTGTCTGGACCCATTCGCGCCATAGGTGGACTCCCAGTCCCGGAGTTAGATCATACATGCGCGTCCCAAGCACAACCGTCCATTCAGCTCATGGTGGAAAGGGCCGAAAATGCGGGAGCCAAACGACCTGTTGATCCTCCTTCTGGCTAGACTGCGATCCATTTTGGATCAAGGCCAAGTTCAGACTCGCGTGTCCCATCGTGTATGCGTGCGTGCATTCAGCATCTATATGTACGATCTATTCAACTTCCGTGAAACGACCGCTCTGTCGTTGTTTCAGGTCTGCGTCGCTAGCCTGGGTAGCAGTTGTCCTACCGATCGAGTTGTCTGCTGTCGATATCGTATCGGCAGGCTCAGTCTTGGCTTTCTGCTCGACTCGAGCTGGGCTAGGAGCCATACTGTATAGTACCGTGCCCACTGGAAAACATGGCTTGCTTCTCAGCAACACTACTCAGGGGACTCGGGTCAGCAAATGCGGATTATCACTTACCTAGAACCATGGCAGCGCCAGTCGTCAATCCCTTGTTGAATCCGGCGCCATAATACCAGACCGAAATCCCCAAACTGACGGCCTTGCGCACGGTCAGAATCAGGTTGACGCTGACGGAAGAGACCCGCTGTCATGGCAAGGCAAATCAGATACGGCATGTGGAGGCATATAATACGTTCAGCGCGAACTTACCGAGGTCAGCCGATTGACACCGTTGATGCATAGGCCTTGGGTGAAGATGTTCATGGCAAACGCGATCCAAGCCGAAGGGATGCCAACGGCGAGAACGTTGCTAGTAGGAGACCCTGGGTACTTGTTGGGCAAAATCCCTGGTGGCATCGGGATGCGGAATACGGTAGGTGGCGTGTTCGTGATAGCAGCGAAATCGTTCGACATGTTGGAGAGGAATGGGACGAGCAGAGGGAGCGAGAGGGCGTGCTGGGGCAATGAACGGAGTGCTCTACATGAGTCCCTGCGAGCTGTTCGGTTGGCATTCGCCATACTCACGCTATAGAAGATGGATTCTTGCCAGACGGCACCTCCACGACCATATTTGCTGTACGTCTTTTCCTGGAACAGGCCCATGAACGCCGAGATGATGAGGGCGAGTGACAGAATGGCTACGCCGATGACGTATTGCGTGTTGTCCGCTAGACCCCAAGCATTCGAAGAGGCAGTAGTCGCGGGTCGATGTTGTATCGAGGGTGGCTTGCCTTTGGGTTTAGGCGGAGCTGAAGCCGTGGCTACGATTATGCCGACGGTGACGAGCATGACCGAGAGCTGCAAAGCAGGTTCATGGCAGTACCCATATCTGTTAGCACGCTTGGCTAGCTTTGAAAGCGCTACGAACGGCAGGAAGACTCACCGCCTGGGACCCGCTATACCGCTTCTTGCCCGCCAGCCAGCCGACTACCATCGAGACACACAGTCCACCAGAGCGGAAGATGATGTGTACGGGGACTGGGACCTATGGTGGGTATATCGTATTGACACCGTTGACGTGACATGGGGTAGGATGCAGAACAATAAGACGGAAAGGGCATTAATGACCTGATACAAAGAGTCATGGCCGGGCTCTCCACTCACCTTTAACCCGAAAGCCAGGTTGTTGAGCAACGACACGGCCAGGAACATGACCACCTGCCCAGCCCATCGTTTCAGGGGCACGACACGGGTCTTGAGGCGGGGCAATCCGCCGGTAAAGGTAACCTGGGTGGATAGGGTCGAGCAGGCGACATAGAGGAATTGGACAAAGGTCAGGAAGATGCCTGGAGTATGTCGGCGGATGAGGAGGAAATCGCCGGCGAAATGTTGATCGGTCAGGTAGAGGATCCAAGTCGATAGTGGAGTTCAGGGTCGTTTGGGTGATGTACCCGTGGAAGTTTCCAACCGGACAAGGTTACGCCAGGTTGGACACCATGTCCGAGTCAGTCGGAAGTCAAGCCGATGAATATTTCATGGCCACAGTAGGATAATAGATTCATCAGGTCCAGCCACAAGAACGACGAGTAGGTTGATATTGGTCGTTTCGAGTTGTTCAAAGGATCCGCAGGCCACAGGAGCATACGGGCATCATAGCGATTTCGTCAGATTTTTCAGTCGACTGTGGAAGCTTGCCGGTTGGCCAAGCGTAGCAAAACTTACCGGCACTAGGATGACTCTTGAGCACGGCTTCCAAAGCAAAGACGTTGCTATCGACCGTAATTACAGGAATGCGTAGATCGTTGTGGAGGATGGTGTTGGGGTTGTATTCCACCCAGTGTCGAGATTTGAGGTTGATACCGGAGCGGCATTGGAGTCGACATGAAGATGCAGAGTGAGTTTGACGGTCCAGCAGACAGTGCGATTAGTGGAGTGGATGTATGTGACAGTTCGGTGACTTAGCAAACAATCGTACGTACTAGGAAGCCCGTCTTACTTACGAGCAGCAACCGCCGAATACCAAGCTCAAGATCGTGGCCCAATCCAGGAGGGGCGAGTCGCCGGGAAAGGCGACATCGACGGAAGTGCCCATCGCGGACGATAAGGAGAGCTGTTAAAGGGCTATGTTTGAGATCCTGGCATCGGATGTTACGATGTTACAACAAAACTTAGCTATGCCCTGGACTCGGATCCTGTAGAGAGCCTCGGTGATCGGGCGTCCGCGTGATGGGTTATGACACGTCATACGGCGAGACTACAACGCTACAGCGCTACAGCATCGCGATCCGTGCACTTCAGACCTTTAGACGTCGCAAAGAGATCGAAGTGGACAAAGAGGGGCTTTGTTGAGATGACGAAGGGGGCGGAGATGGAGGGAGTTTGTAAGGCAAGAGCGAAAAGAAAAAGTGGGAAAAAAGTAAGCCAACTCGCCGGTTTGAACGACGGACCACTGTATCGCGTAGTTAAGAACTACAAGTACAGGATGATACCACTACACCAAGCTGGCGTCCCTATTTCAATACGGATCATGACATGTCGATCACCGAAATCAACTCAACAGGATGACACCCAAGACGGGTCGTCAATCATTGCTTGGTCCATGCCTGCCCAACCAATGCTAGGTCCATTGCTACAAGTACAGGATGATACACTACACCAAGCTGGCGTCCCTATTTCAATACGGATCATGACATGTCGATCACCGAAATCAACTCAACAGGATGACACCCAAGACGGGTCGTCAATCATTGCTTGGTCCATGCCTGCCCAACCAATGCTAGGTCCATTGCTACAAGTACAGGATGATACACTACACCAAGCTGGCGTCCCTATTTCAATACGGATCATGACATGTCGATCACCGAAATCAACTCAACAGGATGACACCCAAGACGGGTCGTCAATCATTGCTTGGTCCATGCCTGCCCAACCAATGCTAGGTCCATTGCTACAAGTACAGGATGATACACTACACCAAGCTGGCGTCCCTATTTCAATACGGATCATGACATGTCGATCACCGAAATCAACTCAACAGGATGACACCCAAGACGGGTCGTCAATCATTGCTTGGTCCATGCCTGCCCAACCAATGCTAGGTCCATTGCTACAAGTACAGGATGATACACTACACCAAGCTGGCGTCCCTATTTCAATACGGATCATGACATGTCGATCACCGAAATCAACTCAACAGGATGACACCCAAGACGGGTCGTCAATCATTGCTTGGTCCATGCCTGCCCAACCAATGCTAGGTCCATTGCTACAAGTACAGGATGATACACTACACCAAGCTGGCGTCCCTATTTCAATACGGATCATGACATGTCGATCACCGAAATCAACTCAACAGGATGACACCCAAGACGGGTCGTCAATCATTGCTTGGTCCATGCCTGCCCAACCAATGCTAGGTCCATTGCTACAAGTACAGGATGATACACTACACCAAGCTGGCGTCCCTATTTCAATACGGATCATGACATGTCGATCACCGAAATCAACTCAACAGGATGACACCCAAGACGGGTCGTCAATCATTGCTTGGTCCATGCCTGCCCAACCAATGCTAGGTCCATTGCTACAAGTACAGGATGATACACTACACCAAGCTGGCGTCCCTATTTCAATACGGATCATGACATGTCGATCACCGAAATCAACTCAACAGGATGACACCCAAGACGGGTCGTCAATCATTGCTTGGTCCATGCCTGCCCAACCAATGCTAGGTCCATTGCTACAAGTACAGGATGATACACTACACCAAGCTGGCGTCCCTATTTCAATACGGATCATGACATGTCGATCACCGAAATCAACTCAACAGGATGACACCCAAGACGGGTCGTCAATCATTGCTTGGTCCATGCCTGCCCAACCAATGCTAGGTCCATTGCTACAAGTACAGGATGATACACTACACCAAGCTGGCGTCCCTATTTCAATACGGATCATGACATGTCGATCACCGAAATCAACTCAACAGGATGACACCCAAGACGGGTCGTCAATCATTGCTTGGTCCATGCCTGCCCAACCAATGCTAGGTCCATTGCTACAAGTACAGGATGATACACTACACCAAGCTGGCGTCCCTATTTCAATACGGATCATGACATGTCGATCACCGAAATCAACTCAACAGGATGACACCCAAGACGGGTCGTCAATCATTGCTTGGTCCATGCCTGCCCAACCAATGCTAGGTCCATTGCTACAAGTACAGGATGATACACTACACCAAGCTGGCGTCCCTATTTCAATACGGATCATGACATGTCGATCACCGAAATCAACTCAACAGGATGACACCCAAGACGGGTCGTCAATCATTGCTTGGTCCATGCCTGCCCAACCAATGCTAGGTCCATTGCTACAAGTACAGGATGATACACTACACCAAGCTGGCGTCCCTATTTCAATACGGATCATGACATGTCGATCACCGAAATCAACTCAACAGGATGACACCCAAGACGGGTCGTCAATCATTGCTTGGTCCATGCCTGCCCAACCAATGCTAGGTCCATTGCTACAAGTACAGGATGATACACTACACCAAGCTGGCGTCCCTATTTCAATACGGATCATGACATGTCGATCACCGAAATCAACTCAACAGGATGACACCCAAGACGGGTCGTCAATCATTGCTTGGTCCATGCCTGCCCAACCAATGCTAGGTCCATTGCTACAAGTACAGGATGATACACTACACCAAGCTGGCGTCCCTATTTCAATACGGATCATGACATGTCGATCACCGAAATCAACTCAACAGGATGACACCCAAGACGGGTCGTCAATCATTGCTTGGTCCATGCCTGCCCAACCAATGCTAGGTCCATTGCTACAAGTACAGGATGATACACTACACCAAGCTGGCGTCCCTATTTCAATACGGATCATGACATGTCGATCACCGAAATCAACTCAACAGGATGACACCCAAGACGGGTCGTCAATCATTGCTTGGTCCATGCCTGCCCAACCAATGCTAGGTCCATTGCTACAAGTACAGGATGATACACTACACCAAGCTGGCGTCCCTATTTCAATACGGATCATGACATGTCGATCACCGAAATCAACTATTATAGGCATCCGCGGTACGCATGTCGTACACGCGCGGGATGTAGGTTTTCACCTCGTACGGAGGTCCGTTCGGAGACCCTCTCGGAGACCCTCTCGGAGACCTTTTAGGAGATGTTCTCGCAGACGTCTAACTAGTACCTTGTAGTAGTTAGACATCCGTTATTACATTGCTATGCCTACCGTTACCTTTCCCCAGTCCCGCGACCTTATTACCTCAAGACCCGGCAGGTCGGCTGCCAGGCCTTATAGAATAACGGATCACCAAAGGACCCCGGCTGGGAACGCGAAAGGGGGTAGTGATGGGATCCCGCTGCACATTGGTGCTAGCGGTAACCCTAGTGGTCCGGAGAGCCACCTCACTCTGGTAGGAGTGTTCTACCCGCAGGGGATTCCCGTGCAGGCAGTGATGATGGTGGACTCGGGGGCTACGGGTATGTTCATGGATCGGACGTTCGCGAGGATCCATAACTTTGATGTGATAGACCTAGAGAACCCTAGGACCGTCACGGTCATCGACGGAAGAGAGATAGTGGGTGGTCAGATCACCCAGAAGGCACATGCTATTGTGCGGACAGGATTGCACCAGGAGAAGGCGGAGTTCTTCTTGACGGATTTGTGTGGGTACGCGGCGGTCCTCGGGATTACATGGTTACGACACCATAGCCCACACATCCAGTGGGATACGAATACAGTCACCTTCGCGGATGACTGTTTGAAGAAAGGATGCGTGAAGAAGGTAGAGGTAGTATGCTCCCCCGACGAGGTGGAGATAGAGACGCGGAATATCGATCCGCTGTCGAGAATGAAGGAGCCGATCACGGAGAACCTCGTGGTGGCTCAAATGCAGATGACGAGGGAGGATGAGGAGCGGGCCCGCAGGCCGGACCTGTGGGATTGGGACGTCAAGCCCACCGACTCGATTCAAAACGAGCTCGATCCTCCCGAGTACATGGAGAAGTTACGGGACGTGGTGCCGAAGAAGTACCACGAGTACCTCGGAGCGTTCTCCAAGACGAAGGCAGACTCGCTGCCTCCGAAGCGTTCGATCGACCATGCGATCGAACTGAAGCCTGGCACAACTCCCACGTATGGGAAGTTGTACAACCATTCGCAGAAGGAGACGGACGCTCTCAAGGCGTGGTTGGCGGAGAACCAGGCGAAAGGGTTTATCCGACCCTCAAAATCCTCGTGTTCGAGTCCGGTACTGTTCGTACCGAAGAAAGGGGGTGAACTGAGGCTGTGTATTGATTACCGTCGCCTCAACGAAATTACCGAGAAGGACAGGACCCCCCTGCCGCTTATCTCGGAGACCCTAGATCGCCTAAGGGGATCGAAGGTATATACGAAGATGGACCTGAGAGGAGCGTACAATCTCCTGAGGGTCAAAGAAGAGGATGTTTGGAAGACCGCGTTCACGACACGCTATGGTCTGTTCGAATGTCTCGTCATGCCATTCGGTTTGACAAACGCGCCGGCGACGTTCCAGCGCTGGATGAATCAGGTCTTCCAGGACATGCTAGACGTGTGTGTGGTCGTCTACTTAGACGACATATTGATTTACTCCGCCGATCAGGAGACACACGACGAGCACGTACGGGAAGTGCTGAAGAGGCTACAGGCGAATGGCCTGTACGCAAAGGCGGAGAAGTGTGAGTTCGACACGACGGCGACGGAGTTCTTGGGGTATGATATTGCCCCTACGGGGGTCAGCATGAACCCGTCGAAGGTGAAGTCGGTGTTGGAGTGGGCGGCGCCTCGGAATACTCGAGGCCTGCAGTCGTTCTTGGGGTTCGCGAATTACTATCGCCGGTTCATACAGAACTACTCCAAGAAGATTCAAGGCATGACGGCCTTGACAAAGAAAGGGGTGAAGTACCACTGGCCGGAGTCAGCGGATGCTGCCTTCAAGGAGTTGAAGAAGGCGTTCACCGAGGCGCCCATCCTCGCTCACTACGACGAGGAGCGCCAGGTGGTACTGGAGACGGACGCATCGTCAGGTGCGATGGGAGCGGTGATGTCGCAGGTAGGGGACGACGGGAAACTACATCCCGTGGCGTTCATGTCGAAGAGCCTTACGCCGGCTCAACGAAACTACGACGTACACGATCGCGAGCTGCTCGCCATCGTGTACTGCTGCCAGATATGGCGGCATTACCTAGACGGGAAGTTTCCGGTGAGGATCCTCACGGATCACAAGAACCTGGAGTACTTCAAGAAGGACAAGGTGTTGTCCAACCGACAAGCGAGATGGTCTCAGCTGCTGAACCAAATCTCGTACACGTTGGAGTACAAGCCGGGGACAGAGAACGGGAGGGGGAGGAGCAGGAGGAGGGGGAGGAGAAGGCATAGTTGACGATAGATGTGAACGGGTAAAAGATACGAAAGGTAGTAAGCTATAGGTTTGCTAGAGGTGAAAGGATACGTACGTCGAAAAACATCAAGTCGACAAACCCCCTCGGGGGTCTTATACCTTTCACATTTCGAGAACAAGACAAAAGAAACCTAGGTAGCAACTACTAGGACAAAGCAAGAAGTCGTTACGTCGAACACGACAAAGAGAATACAGCGATATCGGTTGGAAAGGACGTCGATACATACGACATCACCTTTGTTTACATCAACGAACAATACCGCGGACAGGACCATGTTGCGATGTCCGCGGGGGAGACAATAGGAAATCGACGCGCGACGCGTCATCGTCGGCGGCTGGACGTTTCAGACGGGTCGACGACACCGATAGACAATAGGTTCTTCATTGCAGCACCCACGGGCGCCGAGCAGTGTTTCAGAGAGAACCAGTGTACCTAGACGTACAAATCGAAGGTTCTAGGCGATCTCTTCGGGGACAATAGAGCGGAGACGTGAGGAGAGTCGCGAGGGTACAGACACTGGACGTTTTGAGGGGACAAAGGGCTCCAAGATGAAACGTCTAATCTAGCCTCGGACTACTCGACTACTTTGGGCAATCTGGAATCTCGCCCTAAGGGGGGGATCCTATTATAGGCATCCGCGGTACGCATGTCGTACACGCGCGGGATGTAGGTTTTCACCTCGTACGGAGGTCCGTTCGGAGACCCTCTCGGAGACCCTCTCGGAGACCTTTTAGGAGATGTTCTCGCAGACGTCTAACTAGTACCTTGTAGTAGTTAGACATCCGTTATTACATTGCTATGCCTACCGTTACCTTTCCCCAGTCCCGCGACCTTATTACCTCAAGACCCGGCAGGTCGGCTGCCAGGCCTTATATCAACTCAACAGGATGACACCCAAGACGGGTCGTCAATCATTGCTTGGTCCATGCCTGCCCAACCAATGCTAGGTCCATTGCTACAAGTACAGGATGATACACTACACCAAGCTGGCGTCCCTATTTCAATACGGATCATGACATGTCGATCACCGAAATCAACTCAACAGGATGACACCCAAGACGGGTCGTCAATCATTGCTTGGTCCATGCCTGCCCAACCAATGCTAGGTCCATTGCTACAAGTACAGGATGATACACTACACCAAGCTGGCGTCCCTATTTCAATACGGATCATGACATGTCGATCACCGAAATCAACTCAACAGGATGACACCCAAGACGGGTCGTCAATCATTGCTTGGTCCATGCCTGCCCAACCAATGCTAGGTCCATTGCTACAAGTACAGGATGATACACTACACCAAGCTGGCGTCCCTATTTCAATACGGATCATGACATGTCGATCACCGAAATCAACTCAACAGGATGACACCCAAGACGGGTCGTCAATCATTGCTTGGTCCATGCCTGCCCAACCAATGCTAGGTCCATTGCTACAAGTACAGGATGATACACTACACCAAGCTGGCGTCCCTATTTCAATACGGATCATGACATGTCGATCACCGAAATCAACTCAACAGGATGACACCCAAGACGGGTCGTCAATCATTGCTTGGTCCATGCCTGCCCAACCAATGCTAGGTCCATTGCTACAAGTACAGGATGATACACTACACCAAGCTGGCGTCCCTATTTCAATACGGATCATGACATGTCGATCACCGAAATCAACTCAACAGGATGACACCCAAGACGGGTCGTCAATCATTGCTTGGTCCATGCCTGCCCAACCAATGCTAGGTCCATTGCTACAAGTACAGGATGATACACTACACCAAGCTGGCGTCCCTATTTCAATACGGATCATGACATGTCGATCACCGAAATCAACTCAACAGGATGACACCCAAAATTTGCCGCGCTTCGCGCGGCTCTCCCTCCCTCTCTTTCTCCCCACATCAAGTTCATCATCCCATACATCCCTCCATCTTGCCCCCTTTCATCTTCTCTTAGATACTATCAATCCAATTCCTCCGCGATTCGTCATCCAGCTCCGCGTTTACTGTCGCCGAATTTCCCTCATCTTTCGTCAGCCAGCTCGTGACCGTCGGCCAATGGAAACCATGACTTGACAGCGCGGTCGGACGCGCTCGGAGCACTCTTCCACATCACCGAGTTGCCCTTCATGTTCAATCACGTCACCAATTGCCCTAGTCAGTCGCTCCGCGCCGCTGCGTGTCTCGCTACACCGTTGAATACCACCTGCTTAGTGGATCGACATGATCGGCGTCTGCAAATCCGGACCCTTTGCCCTCGCGCCTGTAACAATTGAAGAAGCCTTGGTAACGTTGCAGTCCATGCAAGTCAGCTCTAGTTACATTGTACCCTTCCGGTTGTTGACGCCGCTCACATGTACTACGTACTAGCTGCTGCGCAAGATCCCAAGCGCAAGGACCCTTGATGGACTGAAGAGTCAGCCTGCCGGCTGTCGCGAGTCGGTCCCATGCGATTATCAGCTTCACTAGATCACAAGCTTTATCTACACTCGTGATTAAGGGATCTCAAGGTCCGGGACAAACAACTGCCTGAAGAGAAGTGTATAGCTGCCGATTTCTCTTCAATCAAATCGATTTGATTTGATTGTTGGCCAATGAACAGGTGGGACCGTAAGGTTGAGCCGCGCTCGCCTCTCTTCCAAATCAGGGTCATGCGAGGTACGCGGAAGGGTATGAAATCGAATGTGTGCGCGTTGGTCTTTCCCAGACCAAACTCAACTTGACACTGAGGTGCACTGTCTTCCAGGGGCACATTTGTCCTGGTCATTGAGACATGCCATCCTGGGAGGTCAATCAATGTTGCGAGTCGCGCGTGGAAATGTTCTGAATGTCGCCAACATTGGTTACAGATGGCCTGTCCAAGGGATGACCAGAAAGGTAAGTCACCTTGTTTAGCATGAAATACAAGTGATCTTATGAAGAATATGACCACTGTCGACATCTTTCAATTTCTGTCTGTCCCTTTAAGACGTACAGCAACTTCATAGGTACCGGTGGCCATCCTTTCCCGTGTTGTCCAGGTGGCGGACGCAAGCCAAGCGTCAAGCGCGCCGTTTTTATGCAGTGGCAAATCGTCACATCTCCTTGAGATTCAACTACCGTGTGGTTTTTCTGTGAAGAGTCTGCCGTCAAGGGTCGATGACCGCGCAAGGCGGTGAGGAAAAAGCGACGACGGTTGTGGTCGGACTTGCTCTTCGGACAAGACAAAGGGTGGCAGTCGATGCGACTGCTCTCCTTCCTCATCAGCAACCAATGTTTGTAAGCATGGATGTATTCTTCGGCAGGCTCATAAAGGTACAAAAGGGCAAGACAAGGCAGGACAGAAAGATCGTGCTACAACAACCCGCCGTTCGCCCGTGTGATCGCCAGGGCAAAGGGAGAGAAGGCGAGTATGCGAAAGGGGTGGTAAATGGGGACAAAAGAAAAGAGACCAAGGATCGACTAATCCTTGCTCTTCTTCTTCTTCTTCTTTTCCTTGTCTCCGTTAGCCTCGGCCCCGCCGTCGACCTCGCTCGCCCGTCTCTTCTTGCTCTTCTTCTCCTTCTTGTCCTCGTTGGCTCCGTTTGACACGGACAGGTTTGCTGCCGGGGTCTCGGGAATTACGGCGGTCGATGTCGAAAGGTCGCCCGATGCCTTGGCGAGCGCCTTGGCCTGAAAGGTGAAGCATAAAGATCAGTCTATGTGACGGTGATTGTAGGAATGCGACGTCGCTCACCTGCTTCTTGGCCTCTTTCCGAGCCTTCTTCTGCTCCTTGGTCTCTCCCTCGATGTCACCCTCGCCGTCGACCTCCATAGTCACATCACCAGCGGGGGCCTCCGATTTCCTGAAGGGGGAACGTGCCAAAAGGTCATTAGCACATGTAGTGAGAACGGACACCAAATTCTCGCGGCGCCTCACCTCTTCTTCTTCTTGTCCTTCTTGTCGGCGGCCTTTTCCTCCTTGACCTCCCTGACAATCTCCATGGCGGCCTCTTGCGGCTGCGTCTTGATCAACTGCTCATCCGCAGCATCATTGTACGCGGCAACATTGTCCCCGCCGAGGTCGTACTTGGCCTGTTCTCGTCGATCGGCCCGGATATACGTCGGTGGGAGACCCAACGAACGCTCCAACGCTCGGAGTCGAGATGCGAGCTTTTCCCTGTTGTCTGACCCGATCCTTGCGGCAGCCGGGTTCGCCTTGGTTTCGGCGTCGGCGAGAGCGTCGACACGGATCGAGAGCGCCGTCTTGGTCGCGACCATACGGGCCATCTTTCCCTTGAGCTTTTGAGGTGCACCTCCGATCAACGAGGCGTGGTAGATGAGCCCGTACTTGGGGGTATCGTGCTTGGTCTTGAGCGCTCGGAACAAGGCCTTTTCGGCACCCAAGATCTGGATGGTACTGGCGGGGAACTTGGCCAGGTTGTTGAGACTTCCGGCGTGGCTGATCAATCGCGCACCGACAAGTTCGCCGACGATGGCGGTCAAGTTGGGCGCCATGGCTTCCATCCTGTTGGTCAAGTACTGCGAGAGCTCTTTACGGTACTCGGTGATCGAGATGACCTGGTCGCAGAGCGAGTGGATGTGGTCGATATCCGAGTCGGAAATTTCCGTTCCCATCGAAATCTCGGCGGCGGCCTTGAGCGTGTTTTCGAGCTCTTCGGGGAGGATGAGGCCAAAGTCGGTCGAGGAGGCGTTTGTTCGGAAACCCATGGCCTTGACACACTTGGCGTAGGCGAGGTTATCGGCGATGATCTTGCCCATTTCCGGGAAATGCCATCCGTACCATTCCTAGCGACACGTTCGGCGTCAATGAGGCGCCGTAATATTGAAAACCCTGCAATTTGCGCTCACCTTGACTCGCATGCTGTAAATGTTGATCTCCTTGTCGAGGTCGTCGAGCAAGGCGATGGCCTGGATGACCATCGTGTCGACTCGGTCGGTCGAGAACTTGAGCTTGAACCTGCAAGGCGTCCCTTGTCAATCAGCCCGCCCGTCGTTGCCTATTCTCCCGTTGCTCCCGCCGAACTCACCTGGACAAACTGTGCCCGAGACCCAACCTCATGGTCCCCAAATCCGTCTCCTGCACTCCTCCCAACAAGGCCGACAACTGGGTCCTGATTCCTCGGTACAGATCCTGCAAGCCCGAGCTGGTATCGCTGTGAACGGGGATGCTGAGCGCCTTGGAGATGGTCCCCGCCAACTTGGGGTCCGAAACGATGAGTTTCTGTTCCAAAGACGAGGATTTCGACTTTTTGCTCTTTTTCGATGACTCGCCGTTGGATGAGGAGGAAGAGGGGATGGATTCGGAGAGGAAGTTTTTGAGGGTGTCGGAGAGACGGCCGTCCTGGATGGCGGTAATGTCCTCGACGGCCGAGGCGGTCGATTGGAATCGGTGAATAGCCTCGAGGTTCAGGCTGTGATTTTGGACGCAGAGATAGTAATGATTGTCAACATCCGAGTGCAGATTAAGCCTGTGATTAGTATGACAAGCGACTCACGCGGCGGTAGCCAACTCGGGCGACTCGAACGACTTCCACAAGTCCTTGCTCTCGAGCTTGGCATCGTCGTTCAACTTGAACAGACAGAATCCTAGCGACCCGGCAAGGTTAGTTCAGGGATTCACGATAACGATGCTGGTGGCCGACCTGAACGTACCGACAGAAGTCTCGGCGAGAACCAACATGTTGTGCAGAGGGTGTTAGTTGTGGTAGGTGGTATCGGTCCTTTTTGGTGTCGTTTCCCGAGAGATCTACAGCTATAGTCAAAGTCTGACTATTCGAGACGCCTTGTTGGTGAGGATGATCTCTAGCTCTAGCTATGCCGCTGTCGTCGATGATGTCGTCCGATCTGGGCTCTCTCCACTGTGTGTCGTCGAATCTTTTGGTGCGATGTGGGAGAATCGAAAATGGGAAATTCAAACAGAGACGCGCGCACGCGGACATGGAGAGGGCAAAGGGGAAGGGAAGAGAAGGGAAACATTCTGATGTCCGCGACCCAGAGCTATGTACACGTCGCCCCCCAAGGCCCCTTCGCATACCGGACCGACCTCCACCCAGAGCTCGAAGTGATTCAAGTCATTTCCTGCCTAATCAACTAGCAACTAGCAACTAGCTAACTAGTAAAGACCTCGACCATCATACCAAGGTATCGCCATCAAAATGTCCGACACTACCGAGAGCAAACGTCTGACGACCGCGCAGGACTATGCCTCGCTCATCGACAAGTTTGATACCTTTCTCTTTGACTGCGATGGCGTCATCTGGTCCGGTCCCAAGCTCATCCCGGGTGTCAGGGAGGTCATCGCTTGGCTGCGAACAAAGGGTGGGTCGTCGTGTCGCTCGTTTGTATACATGCATCAAAATTGTATAGCATGCTGATCGTGCAATGGTAATGACAGGCAAGAACGTCCTGTTCGTCTCGAACAACGCCAGCAAGAGCCGACCGATGTACAAAAAGACCTTTGACGATTTCGGGATTGACACCACCGATGTCAGTCCAGCGTCACATTCGGGTGCTCTTGAGGGTCCTCCGACGAATACTGAATCGTCCTTTACTATTCACGAACGTGCTTAGGACGAGCTTTTCAACTCGGGCTTCGCCTCGGCGCTGTACCTCGCCAAGATCCTCGATTTCCCCAAGGACAAGAAGGTGTATGTGATCGGTATGAAGGGTCTCGAGGAGGAGCTCGATGCGGTCGGTGTGGCGCATTGTGGGGGTTCGGTGAGTCAATAAAGGCTTCGTTTTGGGTCGCAAGAGACTATAGCAGCGAACTGAACGGTCGTAACTTGATGTTTGGTAGGACCCGGCGGAGATGGAGTACATGCCTGCCAAGGATTACACCGCTGTCACACCGGATCCTTCAGTTGGTGCCGTCCTCTGCGGCTTCGACGCCTTTGTCAGTGAGTTGCACGTACATCTCGTTTACATCCGCAATTTGCCGACTGATCCGCTACACCCCGGACATTTCCCTAGACTACAAGAAGTACTCCAAAGCCCACACCTACCTGACTAAGAACCCCGGCTGCCACTTTATCCTGACCAACACCGACGCCACCTTCCCCTCTGGCGGTGAATTTTACCCAGGATCGGGGGCCATGTCCGCCCCGCTAGTGTACTCGACCAAGATGACCCCGACGGTGATTGGGAAACCGAACAGTCACATGATGGACGCCATCCTCGCCTCCAAGGATTTCGATCGGAGCAGGACGATCATGGTCGGGGACAACTTGGAGACGGACATCTTGTTTGGGCAGAACTCGGGGATCGAGACGTTGTTGACGATGACGGGTGAGAAGGCGACTCGTTCGGTTTACAAAGTGCATGTGAAACTTTGGGCTGATTTGTCGATGTTGTGGGTCTTGCAGGAGTGACGAACGAGGACCACCTGCTTGGACCCAAGAAATCGTCGACGGTGCCTACCTACATCGTCAACAGTTTGGGGGATTTCAAGGTTTTGGTTGATGAGGGCAAGTGAGGGAGGAACGTTGCAGACCGAATTTGTATTCTCGATAGATGGGGTTCATACACAAAGTAAAGTATGGTGGGAAGTGATCGGAATTCCCGCCTTTGCCCTTGTCGGTCGATCCGATCGCTTCGCAAAGGTCTTCAAGCTCTGGGCAAAGTGCGCGAGGCCGGAGGTCCTCACCGGACCTGACATCATCCTAGTCTCAACAATTAGCATTCGAGTGGCCAGTTGGTGATGGCGAATATAGGATAGAGTGCGTCCAGGCGATAGTTGCAGGTGTTGCCGTTAGCGACCTCGACCTGGAATTACCTGTCGACGACAGCGGCTACCAACAACTGTCGGCCAGATCCAAACGAGAAATCCAGCAAGGGACTCGCAGCCAGTACAACGGCACCTGTATTTACCACACTTGCCTCTTTTAAAGCACGTACACAAAACCATCTCTCTGACCCTCCCACGCCCATGCGACAAGAGCCGAGGCGTAATCGACAAAGTTCGTTTGGAATTTTGAGAAAGCAAGCGCGAATCACCCGCTCTGGCTTTGAGATCATTGGGGCTATATCTGAGCAGTGATTTGGGCTTGTTCGACTCCCTATGACAATCAACCGCCTTGCAAATTACGCAACAACCATGTTACTCGATCATCAAATCGTCAACTCTCGCCAGCCCCCTCGCATATCGCAACGACAAGTCACGTCGTACCTAATTGCCGCATCTTGGCTCCATACAGTCACATACACTAACGGCGTACTCTGTCTAGATTTAGGTCCGACGTCACGGAAGTTGGGACGAGGTGTGGATGAGTGAAAAACGTATGTCGATATTTGTTCGGTATATATATGTACAGGAATTAGGAAATTGCAGACCCGTGTCCAATTGTACAGCGGTTGCGACCTGAATCGGTCCGTCCAGGGAAGAGGCAGGAACACCCGAGGTGTAGATCAGCCACACACCAAGTCAGTATCCGAAACAAATTTTTACAGTCAAACATCGCCTCTCCTGATACCTGGGTGGTAGTGTTTGAATACGGATCTCGATGTGGCCTGTACGGCTGTGTACGATTTGAACCGTTGTTGTGATCGCCATGTGTAAAAAGTGAGAGACGCGTGATGCGATGAATGGTTGATCTACCTGAAACGCGGAGAGGGCCACGCCACGAGGCGCGCAGGGAGGCGAAGAGGTGACCGAAGATCCTTTGATGGAATGGAAAGATCATCCGACGAACAACAAACAGATAAACAAACAAACACGAAAGAAGGGGCGAGGTATTTAAAAGGACTTTAACTGATCTCACGCAGAAAGGATGGATACGCTCATGACGATAGGCAGTTGGCGTTTCCATTCGAACAAGTTGTCGTTCTCCTCAAATACCTCTCGGACCACCACACAACGCTGTTCACCATCCCCTCGTCGAGCCTCTGTAGTCTGAACACCTATCGCGCCAACCTACCACCTATCGACCATATCATATCATAACATGCAACGACCCGACCGTTCCTTACCTCCCGCCCCGATCGAAAATCCCTCCCCAACGACACCGACAGCAACCTCGACTAATCGGGGCTGGTTCTCCTCGTTCAAGCTGATGGCCACTAAACCCGCCATGTCCAAGACGTGGACGAAGAAGGGGAAAGAGCCGGTCTCCCCCGGAGTGGTGAGGGCGACAGGTCAGGGCGGGGGAACTGTCGAGCTTGAGACAGGGGCAGGACAGAGGGAAGATCGAGATCATCAAACGTCCGAGTGAGCGAAACTTTGCCTCTTCTACCAGAATCTGCAATGCAAGTCCTGGCCAAATTTCCGGGCGTAACGGAAACATTGAACCGATGCTAACCTGTATATTGTATCCATCTTACGACCTTCCAGTCTTCGATCGCATAGGCCGCAACACAACGAATATATGAGACCGGACGCACCGGGACCCCCCACCACATCAACGGGGGCTAGACCGAGGAGCGTCTACCTCCCTTTCGGGGTCCCTTTGGCTTATCAGGAGACGCTGGATCAGTATGAGATGTCACCAGGAAGACAAGTGTAGACCGTTTGGGCTGTTTGTGGGATGCTTTGATGTTGTACAGGACATGAGAACGATGCTACTATGGTTTGGTGTGAGGACTCTCGCCGGACGCTCGTCGTCGAAACCTAAAGGTCGTCTTGCCGGGCCGAGATCCGCAGGCGATGTCCTTTCGTCGTCGAAGGATTTCCGTAATTACGATATGATCCCAATCGAGCAGGCAGACGGGAGTCCGATTGTGGTAGGGTCGTTCTGCTCACAGAGAACCGAGAGTCTGTATGGTTCACATGATGTGATGGATGGTCGTAGTCGTCGTCCCGTCGGTCGCTGTCTCCTACCCCCAGTTCCCGATGAACTAGCGCGAGGGAGTTCGGTCGGACAACCACCTTGCACCTTGAATTGGCTAGCTGGTTGCTGGTTGACTTCTACGCAATTACGACCAGCCATCATGGCCACCCCGCTCAACAGCTTTCCCTGAGCTCATAATCATAGCAAGCACTGCCCTTGGACTGTGAAGCACGATCGATTGCTTCGCGGGCCCGCCGAATCATTCAGGTAGGGCAGATTGGAGGGAGATCCCGCAATCGACCATCAACAACACTCCCAAACACCGGTCGGGGGATATCTTGGCACTTCGACAAGCTCGACCAAAGTCAGCAACAAGGTCCGAGCTCTTCCCTCAGCACAAAACACTGGATCTCAATATCAGGAAGCAAGAGGAACAGAGCTCGATCGGGTCAAGTAGCTACAACTACCCTTCTGTCGAAAACGCGACCTCGAACTCGAAATGATGGGTAGACATAGGCTCTGAGAGTCTCTCTTCCGAACGACTAGTTCATCCAGCGACTAGAGCCTAGGCGCTTCACGCCAAAGTGGATCGGAACAGAATCCATTCATATACGACTCTTGAACCTGTTTATGGGACCATGACAACGATGCACCCATTCGCTAGAAGTCCTATCCGGGAAAGGAGCACGAGCACGGCCTCCTCCGCCTACTTCCCCGGAGGATATGATAGTAACGAGCAGGATGACCGGAGGGAAGAAGAAGAGGATGCGTTGAGGATGATGGCCTACGGGGAAGGGACGTTACCTGGGGATTATTCAAACGAGGGTAGGAGGGACAAGGCCGAGAGGAGAACCGAGGCCGAGGGGTCGAGTTCAGGATCGAGGTCGTTCAAGAGAGTGCCGAGATCTCCTCCGCCTCAGGGCCCACCTCGTCAGTGCCGTTGAGAACGTCGATCCAGCTAAGAATTGAAGCTGATGTTTAGTCAATGTGCCGCCTTGATAGCCACGGAACTACCGCCCGTTCCACCCCTTACGCACCGGGCGAGAAACTCGTCGGTCTCTTCCAGCCGAACTACGAGCTCGATCGGACACGCCGTCTCGCCATACTTGCAGACAACTCCGACGTTGCACCCACAACCCAACCCCCTGCTTACCCGAGAGAGACAGTTTGCCCATAATCCCGGCCCTCTCCACGACCCAAGCAACCTGCACACCTCGCCACAAACGGTCACCCCGCTCGCCCGTCTCCCCGTCCCCGCTGCCCCTGCAAGGAGGAGCCGAATCCCCTCAAAAGACCTCCTCCAATCTGCTCTCGACCTGGCGGAAAAGGCTGTCCAGTGTGACAAGGCGAATGACGTCCTGGGTGCGCTGGCCATGTACCGAGACGCTGTGGGCAGGTTGAGGTGTGTGATGGAAAGGGTCGGCATCGAGTTGGGGCCGTTGCCCGTGGGGTTAGGGTTACCCGAACCTACGGATTCGGAAAAGGAGGACATTGCCCAAGCGAGGAGGAGGAGGGAAGCCAGTGGGCATAGAAGTGGAGAGGAGGGCAAGATCTTGAAGGGTATCGTGAGTGGCACATTGGCGAGGGGTCGGGCTGCGAGGAGTGATAGAACACACACCTGAACTTTTTGGTACTGCAGCACGATGCGTACATCTCTCGAATAGGCTTGCTGGTGGTAATGGAACGAGGTCTGCAGGAGGGAAACCCGCCTCAGGCCACCGGTGAACCGTCCGAGGCGACTTTGGACTCGGACGAGGTGACTGCGAGGCCCTCGGGTCGATCGTCAGAAACCAGCACTGGCCCAACAGGGATCGGCAGAATGATGTTGGCGACGGATGGACCAGACCAGGCCTCATCACCAAATGGTCGCACCTCGCACGCATCGGACAACCGGTCAAAGAGGAAGAGCTTGCGATCCGGGGAACAGTTGGTCGAAGCCATCGGAGGGAACGGTTCGGTGGGTTTCCGTCGAGATTCCCTGGACGCCGATGTCAATGCGTATTATCCCCCCGCGATCCAGAGTCCACCGATACCTCGACCGAGAACTTCGTCTAGAACGGGACCCGACAGCGGTATCGAGCATGTGAAGAGTAATTTCGATGAACAGATTCCCAGAGTAAACGGAGTGCCTGTCTCGCTAGGACCCGTCGTAGGCACGTCCCGGATTGACTCCTCACTCAGCGGGTCGGCAGAATTGGGCGCATCAACAACAAGAGCGTCTTTGCACGTCTCCAACGCTTCGATTACTAGCATGTCCACGCTCGGGTCACCCTCTAGTAAAAGTATCAGCACCGTGACCTCGGGATCCAGTTCGCAGCGAAATTCGGAACGTCGCTTACGGCTTCGTACGGCTCACCCGACATTAGGGCTCGAGGCGGAAGTGTCTGATCAGGAAACAGAGGAAGTCCTTGATCGTACACCCTACGCCGAGGGATTCCCGAGCCTAGAGAATGGGACGAATCGGTACGAGCCGAGCAGAGGATATTCGAACTCGTCATCCCTGCCAGATTCGAGCTCTTCTCGGAGCGGTAGATCGTCATTGATGGGGTTGAACGCTCCGAGCATCTCGCCAAGGTCAGCGAGCCTGCAAGACAACTATATGCAAGATCTCCAGACTCTGCCGCCCGAGCGATCCAGTTCGGTCTTAGGGATCAAGGGGCACGAAAAGGGCAGATCCATTGCATCAGTCGTCGAGGAAGGCGAGACTTCGTACGAGATGGTCGACCCTAAGAGCCTTTCGACGCGGCGAACGACATCGCTATCAAACTCCCGTGCTCCTGTCACAAGTAACGCATATTCAACTCATCGCCAAGCGCCCTTCCCCTCTCCCGGTTTGACCGATGCGACGTTGTCTCCGTTCCAGCAAGTGACACCACGAAGCCGAGCGGTCTCGCAGCCGTCAGCGGGAAGGGCTTCAGGACGAGACACCTTCGACGCCTCGGACGCACCGCCATTACCAAGTCCACTGAGAAGCCCGCAAGTGTCTCTCGACCAAACGGGATCCATGTTGCCCCCACCACCCCCTCCTAGGGCTCTTACCATCGACACCAGCGGTCCGAGCACTATGCAATACGCCGCTTCCGCTGCTTCGGTGTCGACCACGACCCTGATGGTATCAGATTCACCCGACGTACAGGAAGTGACGCTCCATTCACCAACCTTGCGCCAGGGCGATCAGCTCGGACAAGGTCCATCGTTGCCCTCGTCTGCCACCGAGCCTCCGCCAGCGAATCCTGTCCATCGACCGTTCCATGTGTTGCGGCTGCTCCGGCATACCATCGTCTCGCCGTCAGGTGGATTCCTCAGCAGTCGACTTCACATACCTAGAGCGATCTGGAGCCAGGCGACTGTCAAGCTGGTCTCGCTGGACGTCAAGGTCCGCGTGATAGAGGTCCTCATCCTCAGCTCCTCGTCGCTCGCGAGATACGGACACGCCCTCATTGCTGATGATCCGCTCGGCCATGATGACGGGACAATAAAGTTGCAAAGAACCCGGACGGATGGGCCATCTAGGGCAAAAGACTTTGTCAGGTCACTCGACGACACGGACGGGCTACTAGACGAGATGGAGAAGCTGTTGAACAAGAAGCTAGGGCTGAAAGCTTATACGAGTAGCGTTAAGAGTAAAAAGATGTCCACGGTGAGTTGTTGTGAAGGCCAGGTTGTCGTTCCAGAAACCAATTCGCTTACCTGTTGCAATCCAGACCGGGATCAGCGTTCTGGGAAGTAAATTGACCAAGACCTTTGACAGGATTGCCACTGGCAAAAAGTAAGTTCCTTGGCCGACCTGTGCTCATGACGCCTGGTACTGAATCCCAATACGTCTCTCAGTGTGGACTCGCCAACAGCCTATGTCGACAGTCTCAGCCGCCTGTGCCTCGAGGCCCAAGTGATCGGTAAGCCTGAATGATCGATGACAGCCGAGATCGGTGCTGATCGTTCCCGTCGTCGTCCCTCTAGACCGCCACCTTGCGTGCTTCACGGGACCGTCCACCGCTGCATATCAGGCGCTTTCTTCCGATTACCGGAATCACATCGAGACGAGACTACGGCGTCTTTCGGACTTCATGTCCAATTTTATCATGACCTTTGTATTACAAGACGTCGGGTTCTTGCTGGTGAGTTCAACGTCGTGACTCGAACTAAACAAGATCACATTTGGGAGCTGAGACTCTTGCCTGTCTTTGCCAGACGAAATACCTCAAGCAGTCCAGTAAATGGCTCGAGGATTAGATACGGCATGCTGAGAAGGAGGACCGGACGGCCTTGTATCCGTTGTAGCGGTTTGTTCTTGAGATATGTCGTTCAAGACCTGACGAGAACGTCGAAGCCGTGACGGCCTGTTTCTGAGGCAGGGGAGCCGCAAAGAGTAACGTCAGGCTAATGAGCAAACGATAATGATGTATAGTATTTTATGTTTTGACTATGCAAATACCAAACATACAATTCTTACTCGTCTATCGGCTAGGATGCGCGCCTCTCATCTTCATCAGATTGATCGCGCGAGGGCGGGGTTCGACTCCCCGGTAGGAAATTACCTTTTTGCCCATTTAACGCAGACTTTTTTCTCATCATCCTTTTTTGCCCTTCCATATCTGAAGGGATTTCCGGCCGCATGAGGCAAGACCATGCTAAGGGGGCCTTCGAGCGAGAATGGGTCGTGGGCTTCCGCGGGAAGGTGATCTTGTAGGCACCACTGGCGCAAAGTTCGAAACTGAAATGCAGAGATGGTATGATATCCTCTATCCTCTAGATACATGGGTAATACAGTGTCGCAGACTGTTCTATCCTCTATCGAGCATTACATGGGCAACGTCCATTGCCTAGACGTAATGCTTCAGACAAAACTCCTCCAACCGCTCACAAGCATCGACGAGCACCGCGTTAGGCGCAGCGATCACCAACCGCATGTGATTGTCGATCCCAAACGACTGGCCCGGGATACAGAACAGAGCTTGTTCCTTAACGAGCGCCGAGCAGAAATCCACGTCCGAATCAAACTCGGGAAAGTGCGAAATGTCGATCCCGAGCAAGAGGTACATGGCCGCCGTGGGGAAAGTGCAGTACAATCCGGGTATCCTGGTCAGGCGGTCATAACACGTTATGGCATTGTTCTCGAGCTTGCCGACGACCTCTTTGAACCATGCGTCCGGAGTCTCGTCCAAGATCCTCGGAAGAGCCTTCTGGATCAGGCTGCACGGGCCCATGATCCGGTTGCCCCAACAGTGGAGAGCGTGTCGGATGGCATGGGCGTGATTGGATGGGTCGTGCAGTACGATCCAGCCGAATCGCCATCCTGGCAAGAGGAAACGCTTCGAGAGGCCCGAGAGGGTGACGATAGGGACTTGGGTGGAGAGGGAGGCGAGCGGGACGAAGGGGTGCTCGGACCATTGCATGTGCCCGTAGATCTGAATGATACCAAGGCGAGCTGAGCTTCGTGTCGATCAATGTTCCAGCAGTCTCGAGCGCGATCTCACCTCGTCAGCAATGATCATGATCTTTTTGCGTTCGGCCAGAGCGACGATCCGGCGCAGATGGTCGGGGTGCATGTTGTTCCCGCAGGGATTACTAGGGTTTGTCTAGATCGAAAGAGGGCAAGACATCGCCAGTTCAGCGCCGAATCTCACAGCGTTACTCTCCGAGGCCGTCCGGCCACTTCGGAGACTCACAATCAACACAAACGAAGTTTTGTCGTCTACCAAACTCTCCATCTGTTCGACATCGCACTCCCACCCCCTGTCCGGCAGACATTCGTATGTCCTGATCTCGCAATCTTGAATGTTCCCGAGCAAGGTCTCGTAGGCGGGGAAGCCGGGCGAGGGGATGAGGACGTTGTGCCCAGGAGAGGTCATGATCGAGAAACACATGTCGAGGGCGTGAGTCGCGCCGTGACACTAAAGTCGCGTCGCAACAATAATAATATGATCAGCATCGAACAGCAAGGGACGGATCGGGTATGCTATTGCTATCGTTGTGCTCACTAGCGTGACATCCTCGGCCTGGTAGCTCACTCCATCCCACTTCTGATGATATCTAGCCACAGCCGCACAAGCTGCTCGATCTCCCGTTCCAGGGACATACCCATTCGCCCCACCCGACAGCAATGCTTCTTGCACGGCGCTGATCGATGCTTCCGAAGGCGGGTGTAGGTTGAAGACGGTCGGATCTCCCAGTCCGAGGTTGATCAACGGTTTGGTGGAAGAGGTGTGAGTGAGGTCGAGGCCAGCGACCACCGAGCGGATCTTGTTCTTTGATCGGTACTGTTGGAATGATGGGCGATGACGAGGGGTGTCAGTCGGAACAAGGAGGAAACGCTGAGCATGAAGAACTCACGACAGCGGGTGCAGCAGTAACGTTCCAGGCGGTCGGGTCATCGTAATTGATCGCCATACCGTCCTCCGAGAGTTTGAGGGGAATTGCCGTTGGTACGACGTCGTCATGGTGTATGGCGGAAGGCATGTTGGAAGGGGCAAGTGATTCGGGGATGGGGGATTTTGATACAATATAGTGTGTTGGTGTAGGGAAAAGAGAGAGAGGGGATGAAGGCAAAAGCGTTCTCCATCATCTTGACACTATTGATCGTATAAGTACCTTGTCTCCTATCTAAGCCCGAGGCCTGAGGTGATTTCGCTCTCGCTTCGATGATGGAATTGCGAGAAACTGATCGAAATCTCGAATATTTCCTTGACCAAGCCCATGTGAGACAGTCGTCCGATTCGGACATCGCGGTCTTGTCGGCCCAGAAGATGACCGCCGAAAGATAAGGGCTGCCGTGGCGCGGAGAAAGGGGGAAACCCGAAAAAGAAAGAACTGAAGCAAAAAGATATTTCCTACCGGGGAGTCGAACCCCGCCCTCGCGCGAGCACAAGATCTGTCGAAGATTATTGAGAGGCGCGCATCCTAGCCGATAGACCAGTAAGAAGATTGATGTTGTAGATCGTCAAAAATACTGTATATAAGCAGCCACCTTAACTTTACCAAGATGCCCTTTGTCTGGCGCTTTCTTCGACTCGACTGGCCGCTACTGATTCGCGACCGACGAGATTGCAACTAAACCTTCCTTCGTTTGTTCATTTGTGGCTCGACCAACCCCATACAGCACACCTACCACCGGTTTGACCTCCCCATCATGCCACTCGGAGCCGCGGTCTCGGTTCAGATCGGCTGTAACCCTTCCCCGACGAATCGGACGACAACAAAGAGTTTGATCCCGGGGGTATGGTGGCGCATGCGCGTCATACCGGTTGGGTTCCCATTTCGCCATCATCATCATCATCAACCGGCGGCAGAAGACGAGAACGAGGTGGAGGAGGATCGAGCGGGTGAGTATCCGCCAGAGGCTGAGGTGGCGGTGTTTTTGGGGGAAAGCAGAGAGTTCAGAGTATATCATCGTGTATCCATGTATGTTGTCCTCTTTAGGATCTCTAGTGACCTCTGATCGTGTGACTTCCAGACAGACAGACCTAGCCCTAGCGTCTCGGCGTTGAGAGACCTCGGGTTATATCGAGTTATTTCCTGCGCGTCATCCCTCTCGACCCACGAGGTTTGGTCGTTGCCCCGCCCCTTCGTCTGTGGAGCCCAACGTAACCAACCGATCAGCTAATCTCAAAAAGCCATCAGCAATCAATCCATCCATCCTTCTCGACAATCGCCTTCAAAGGTGGATCGCTCTCGCAGAGAAGGCAGGCAGGATAGGGAACGGGTTTGCTGGAATCCAAAGGACCTTTCTCATTTCATCTGCTCAAAGGCCAAAGGCAGGGTCACGCTCGGCTGGAAAAGGGGGTTTCTCGATTTTTCCGACGTCATAATACGTTACACCTAGAAGGGTATATAACCCATCGTTATCTAGGGACGGACTGCCTGGCAAGCGGTATTACAGCTCTCTTTCCGTCTCGTCAAACCACATCACATATCTTACTCCCATAAACTCCCAACTACCTCTCTCCATTACTCTGCCAACATGGACTCGGACCCTTCCTCTCCAACCTCCCCCATGAACTCGGGTCAGCGATCCCGTCAAGCTTCCCGATGTTCGTCGATCACCATCGGCTCATCGACGACCTTGAACTCGATGTCGACGACGGACAGCTTGGATCTACCTCACGAGCTCGACGATGGTAATCAGCGAACGGGTTCGGTAGATATTGCCGGAGTTGACAAGGCGTTTGAAGATTTGGATGTCGCGAAAGAGAATGGGAATGATGACGAATCGACGGGAGGTTTAGGGAAAGACGGTATGGTGGGAAAGGACGGGACGAATATGAACGGACCGGGTGCAGGAAACGGGGAACAGAACAGCTTGGAGGGCGTCGACGTCGATGTAGCCGCGAAAGACAGTGAGAACGATAACGAGGAAGGGAGCGAAGAGACGTTGAATGAGGATCTGGGAAAAGGAAGAGACGGGGATGCAGACAAGGATCAGGATGAGGACGAGGTGGACGAGGATCATCCGGTGTACCAATACACCCTGGCTCTGTTCGAATATACCGTGAGTATTCACATGTTCTTCAGCACGACAACGATGCAACGGGCCGTGCGCATCCCTCCTCCCGAGCATCGCTGATAATCTTGACGCGGTTTACGATCGGGACAGAAACGACAATACATGGAAGCGAGATGGCAGCATGAAAAGCTCGAACGTGATCAAAGTAGGAGGGCCGGTAAACAAAGCGGTAGTGAGTTCACTCTACGTGCAGAATCCTTAAGGGTTTGACAGTTTCAAGCGTGATCGGCTGATCGCAGTTGGACCTCGATCTCGTTCGGTTTCTCTATAGTGGAAAGGATGGCCGCCAGAAAAGCTGCCATGCTCAACAGGACCGAACAGGGGATCTAATTCGGCTACTCCCTAACCTGATCCGACTCATCAGCCTCGAAAGATTAATCTGGGCGATCTCAATACTGGAATCGCACCCAACATCATCTCGCCCGGACCAACCAACATACAAAGCGTTCGACGATCGCCAACAGGGCGGCACTGTTCGCTATCATCCGACTGATAATCCCCTCACCAGCATGACCCGTCGCATACGCCCCGAGGCCTTTACTCGTCTTTCCCTGCCCTTTCATCCGTCCGGCTTTCCCAGATTCGGAGTCCCCGCGTATAAACATGTATCAAGTAGCCGTCTGAGCAACGGTAGTGAGTTTTGGCACAAGGACAATTAGTGTATTACGGTATCAAAGCGACAACAAATGTATCGTATATATATGTGTAGAAGAGACTGCCTGTGTCCTGGTGTTCTGGTTTCGGACGTGAATAATATGATGACATGCCTGTATACTGTGGTCGTATCAAACGCTGATCAACCGGTCAATTTGTTCTGCTGGTAATCTGATCTTCAATCTTGCCAATCCTCCAACTCCTCGTTCCAACCGAATAGTGCAGGATCGACTCCGAACATGTCCAGCATGGAACCGACGTTCCAGTCTTTCTTCACTTTCGGCTCGTCAGCGCTGGTATCGGCCGCTTGCTCTTCGTCCTCGTCCATTCTGGGGTTGACCTTGGGTGGATCCTGATAGTAAGAACCATTGTTGGAAGTGCCTTCCTGACCGTGACCGTCCTCGGTAGGTTCGGGCACGACAGTAAAGAGCTTTTCCGATATCTCGCGTCCGGCCGCCAACCATTGTAGGTGCAGCTGCGATAGACGTTCCTCGTCCGCCTGATTGTTCATGGTCTTCAAGGCCTGAGTGAGGACCTGTTTGCGGACTTCCAAACCGGTGATCTCGGACGCTCTAGAAGGGGCGATGCTGGTAGCTTCCGTCGAAGCGACCATCATTCTCGGACGCCGCACGGGTACATGTGTAGGGCTGGAAGGGGGGTCGATTGTATCGCTTGAAGGCGGATCAGGCTCAGAGATGGGCGAGGAGAACGATGGCGATTTGAACGGCCTCGCCAGTCTCTTAGTCATATATCGTTTCGAATGCGCCGACTCAAACGTTGGGAATGGCTTCTTGTCCAGAAGGCTAGCGTTACCCGTGACGATGCTGGATGACGATGATGACGCGGGGGTTTCGAGAAGATCCGTATCGGCGATGAAAGGAGGGGAAGAATTGCCTAGGTATTTGTGAAGAGCTCTCCCCATGACTAGCGGGGTCTTGAACGGTTTTTTGAGGGTGCGAGTGCTCTTGTCGTCCTGTCGATTTGTAAACATGTGTCAGTGGCGATGAAACGGAATTTACTACATTCATTTACCCACCTCCGCTTTTCTCTTTTTAACCCTCATCTCGCTGTATGAAATCTTGGAAGGCGGAGATGCTTCAGGCGTAGATGCGGGATCATCGCGCGTAAGCTGAATCGGAGTAATCGAATAGGGGGTCTATCGAAAAACATGGTCAAGTTAGACTTGTTTAAAGTATAATGTACAAGAGGGGAGGGGACATACGCTGATTTGGCTTAGGCCACTAGAGAGCCGTTTCTTGGGGGTCTGAGGCGGCTCGTGCTTCTCGACCGTCTCGACCTTGGTTCCTGTCTCCTTGCCTCTTTTCATGACGGTCAACATAGCTTGTACTTCTTCGAAGCTGACATCTTCGATGATCTCCGGGCAATCATGCTCGGAAGCGGTAGTGATGGCGCTTGACGAGACTTTGGGTTGGGATTCGGCTGGTGGAGGGGTTGTCACCACCGAAGCCTCCCCGAGCCCGAGACTGAGATTGAGTTTGGTCCCGCTAGCGTCAACGTCCCGTCTCATATCGTCGATCGAGGCGAGTGTACCAGTAGGCGCTTGCTGGTCCACTCCAAACGATGCAGAGCGGATGAGCTTGAGTCTTTTCCTTGGATATCGAGATTCTTGAGACTGGCTTCGGGAGGGTATCTTTCGCTTGTTCTGGCGAGCTCCACGTGTCGGGGCCGGAGCCGAAATGACTGACACGTGTTCGACAACAGACTGCGCTACGACTTCTTCATCGGTCGATTCCGGAGGTTGGGAAGGGCGCGTTACTGGCTGAACGAAGACATGAACTATTGCAACATCCGAGCTCTTGACGCTCTCGAGCGACTTTGCGCGGCGTCGGGTGATCGGCCTTTCATCGGCGCTTCGAGGTTCCGGATCGAGGCTAGTCGCCCTGCTGCCTCCCGGCACGAGGCTCGGCATACTAGTGGGTGTAGGTGCCGGTAAAACCGCAATCTTATATTCCTCGTCCTTCTGTGGCCTATCGCCAGTGGCTGTAACAATATGGCTGAGAGGTGTGATCGCTGCTGCGGAGCTAATCTCGGAACCGGGTCGGACCTGATCATGCGTTTCTGTTTCTGGTTCGACCGTATCTTCCAACTGCCTTGTAAGATCGTTCACGACGATGCTCGGCTCTCTAGGTGAGACTGGATCGTCAGCCTTCGGAACCTGCTCGGTGACTGTCTCTTGTTCTTCCTCGTCGGTTCCGGCACAGGACGAGGAATGATGGACCGGAACCTCGATCCTCGCCGTGGGGGCGAGCACGGGGCTGATGGTAGGGGAAGTTATGAAGATGGCCGGGACGTTGATCGTCTCCCGATGAGGCAGCTCAGACGAGTCCAATCTAATCTCCTCAGGGATTGAGGATACCACAGTGGTAGAACCGGTAAGATGGTCTCCCGCCCTGACGGTAGGGGAAGGGAGAAGGAGCGGCGAGATCATGGTTTCCGCAATGAAACGCTCGGGGACTAGCGCCATTTGGGGCTCCTCCTGGTCCTGATTATCCTGATTATGGAGGCTCTCAGTAGCTAGCTGACAGGCTTGTGACGCTTCCGGGGTCGTGTCGAATGCTACGGGAATGTCCCCTTCGGTGTGATCGGGTTTCGTTTCAGGTTGATCAGAGAAAATGCATGGATCGGTGACCTCGCCGACGGCCGACGGTGTGATGGGTGGCTGTAGATCCGGATCGGCGACAGAGAGGACCAAGGCTGGCTGGCTTGAGTCCGTTACGGCTTTTGTATGTAAGATGGAACAAGTGGACTGTTCCGTGGAGGAAGAAAGTGTATCGATATCGCAGGGCACGCCCTGCTCGATAGGCTCAACTTGTTCCGGATGCGTAACGGCTTGATCAGGGTCCGCCAGAGGAGCGATCCTGGAAGAATCGGTGTTGGCAAGTTGCAAGTCGGGCGTCGTGCTGGAGTCTAAAGTCTCCCTCGATATATCCTTAACGAAATCGATCTTGTGCATGATCAACTGGTGCGATTTCAGGTGATCAGGATCCAGGGGAAGAGAAGACGATCGACCGTGACGATGGTCCTTTTCCTCTTCCACTTGATTCGAGACCGCCGAGACCGACGCCGAACGCGATCTCATACTTATCCTCTTGTAGCAACCTGAAGGCTGAGTATAGGTCGAGTCCTCGATCGGGAATTTCCGAAAGGTACCTTTGGCCGCCCTGATGCTAGGTAAAGCGGAATCCGGAGGTAAAGAACCACTCCTCCGGGCCGTCTCGCCGGGAGTTGTTGACCTGATGGGTGACAAGCTTCTTCGTCGATCTAGCTTCCTACTGGGACAGTCGGTAAGAGAGGTCCCAGTCGATGACACCGAGGCGACTTCGGATTGTTCAGTCATTCTTGCAGAAGCTGTGATGATGAAACTCTCATCTTCGTTAGCCGTGCAGAGCGTTGCGGTTTCGCACGCGTGCTTACCAGCTTGTACAGCAGTCGAAAATGCCGCCAGTATCGCAGTAAGATACTCCGCAGGATCGTCAATGGTACACGTTGGTGATACAAGTCGAGAATGTATGTTGCAATATGAACCTTGAACTTTTGATCAAGACCGACTTTTGATGGGCGAACTCTCCCGAAACAAGGTTCATCGGCCAAGCCCGAACCGAAATAAAATCACGTGATCCCAAGTAATCCATACAGTCGTATACAGTTGCACGTCGTATCCCAAGGAGGTGTACAAATACAAGAGTCCCCGACGTTGCTCCATCTATTCTGCATCTCCATCGCCGCCAAAGTCGCCTATCATCGCATCGAACCGGACATCAGCAAACAGCATCACAACCAGAGTCGATAATTCGGTCGAGGGTCCAGACTCACCTCCATCCAGATCCTCTGGCGCCTTTGGCTCCTCGTCCTCCCCATACTGCATCGTATGATCTATGTGACTCAGGACTGATGTTAAGGAATCTTCGTTGGTGATGTCAAGGGGGAGGAAGGAGACGATCGAGTGATCTTCTATCTGTAGGCGTTCGAAGCAGAAGCGGGCGTTAACATGGATGTGCAAGAGGTATCGAGAAAAAGGGGAAAAGAAAGAGCAAGACGGAGAGGGAAGAGTCAAGACGGAGAGGGAAGAGTCAAGACGGCGCAATCACTCACTAGATTCACGATCGCCTGGTTCAACGCGTGAAACCTCGGATTCGTCTGCTTGTTCGCATCCTCCAGTAATAACGTCGTGTCCGTATCCAAATACCTCCCGATCTCTTTTCCAATCTTCTTCCTCCCCTGTGGTCCCTTGCCCGTGCCACCCGCAGGACCCTTGATCAGATCCATCTTGCTCATCAGACACAACATCCCACATCCGAGGGACAACATGCAACTCATCGCGCTCATCACCCCGGCGAAGAACTTGGCCTTGTCGGCCTGGGCAAATTGGGATTCGAGCAGGTAGACGGCGGAGATTCGGAATTGGAGGTTGCCGGATTGGAGGTGGGAGAGCAGGCGGGGGAGGAGGGGGATGTGGGTGTATAGTTCGATCTGGCCTGCGGGGTCGAGCGGGGAGGAAGAGCGTATGAGTTGTATGTAGGTAGATCAGTACACAACCACATGGAGCACGAGAACGATAGAAGAAGCGGGGCGACTTGCCTGGACAGTCGATCAAGAGGTAGTCGTCCTCGAACGATCCTAGCTCTTCGTCCAGCCAGTCCAGGTTGTTCAGCAAGTACCTATCGAGACGCCGCTTTGGTCAGATCAGACAATTCCATGACACCTCTCGAACCGACGTGACCCCTCCGTTCTCTCGACTCACTCGAAACAATAGACCAACCCCCCGTTGGGCCCAAATTCCAGCTCCTCCATCACATCCTCCAGGTTGATCAGGTCCTTGATATCCACTGCGGGCTGATAATCGAAATTTGTCGCTGCCGGGTCTAGGTTGACGTAGTGAATGGTACGTTTCATGGTCTGGGCGTGTGAGATGAGGGCGGAGCAAAAGGTGGATTTGCCTGCTCCGGCCGGGCCTGCGAGTGGTTGTGAGAGTAGGGAAATTAGGTATACGTATAGGTCAAGGGGGGAGGACAAGACAGGAGCGTACCTGTTACGAAAACTGCATATCTCATGGCTGGTGCTGGTGGTATCTGCTACAAGTCGTGAGATCGGTATCGCTGAATATACAGTCAGTCCCTTGGAAAAGTTCGTCGAGAAGATGTACCAAGATGATCCTGCCTGCCTCGGGCAACTTTAGTGATCATCATCGAGGGTGGCCAACGCAGAGTCTCAGCTCACAATCAACCACGCTCATGGGACAACCTCGGCGGAAAGGTCGTCATCACACTTATACACCCACACTCGATATCAGACTTTACCTCACTACACTCTCGCAACTGTCATCACACTAGATTCCTACCTCTACAATCATTCACACAATGGACTAGACACGTCACGTCTACCGTGCATCCGCGACCTTTGCGGACAAGACTCACGACCTCGGCGTGACACCAGCCACTTTGCACGATAGAACAAGATCGAAAGGAACAGCTACGTTCTCAGCAGGCACTCTGAAACTCTCGACACCATGCCTCCTCCCGCGGGTACCCTCTCTTCAACCCGGTATACCATCATAGTCGACGCAGGCTCGTCAGGCTCGAGGTTGATCATCTATTCGTACCAAGACCCCGAGGCAGAGAGGGAAGAGATCGTCAGGTCCATACGTCAAAAGTACAAGAACAAGAGCAAGGGAGAGAGGAAGAGCAATGCGGAAGTGGAGAAGGAGATCAAGTGGGAGGTGGAAAAGAGCTTGAGGAGGTTGGTCAAGGTGGAAAAGGGCGCGAGTGGAGACGATTGGATGAAAAAGGCCGAGCCCGGTGAGTACCTCATCTCTGGTGACGGTCATATCCGTCGAGCGAACGAGAGATGACGCAAAGAGCTTACCTCTGCTGTATTTTCTGTATGATAGGTATCTCGTCAATGTCCCCAGCAAACATCCCTCAATACCTCTCGCCCCTCCTCTCACACGCCCTAGCTCACATCCCGCCCTCACAACACTCAAACACCCCTATCTACATCCTAGCAACAGCGGGCATGCGTCTCCTCCCCGCCGAGACTCGGGAAGGGATCCTCTCCGCCACATGCGAGACTCTGCGGAAAGACTACCCGTTCGTCGTAGGCGCGTCGAGTTCGTTGGGACCGTGTGGGGATAGCGTGCGGGTGGCCTCGGGGGAAGAAGAAGGGATGTGGGGTTGGGTGGCCGTCAATTACCTCATGGACGGGTTCGGGCACTCCTCGGGCCAGGTCGTCGATGAGGAACACGCGATCTTGCCGTTACCCGAGCTCTCGAGAGAAACCCAGGGGAGCTTGGAAAAGGGAGTCTCTCCGACGTTGGTCGATGTCAACCATCATCACCCCACCTTCGGGTTCCTCGATATGGGAGGCGCTTCCACGCAGATCGCCTTTTCTCCCTCTGTAGGGGAACTCGAACGGTCGAATTTCCCACCCGAAGAACTGAAATCCGTCTCCCTCCGCCTATTATCGGGCCAAGCGGTCGAATGGCCGTTGTTCGTGGCTTCCTGGTTGGGCTTTGGGACGAACCAGGTCAGGGAACGGTATATCGCCGCAAAGGTCTTGGAGTGGCAAAAGGAGAACGAGAGGTTGAGCAAGGCGATCAAACAGAGCGGAGAGTCGGTCCCCACTTCGGTAGCGGCGACGTTGTTTCAACCGATCGAAGATCCTTGTCTACCTAAAGGCTTGAAATTGCCGCCGACTTCGGCTTCCACGCCGTCGTTCCTCGGCACAGGATCCTTTTCCCGGTGCCTCGAATCCCTCCAACCTCTACTGGATCGGACTGCCCCCTGTCCTCCTCCCGCTTCACACTGTCTTTTTGCCGGACTCCCCACCCCTCACATCGATTTCGAACGGGAAGATCAACGCGGCTTCATCGGGATAAGCGAGTATTGGTATACCGCGCAACAGATCTTGGGTCTCGGAGGGGTCTGGGATTGGGCCGAGTGGGAGAGGGGGATGGAAGGGTTCTGTCAGAGGGATTGGGGGGATATCAAGGAGGGGTTTCAGAAGGAGAACGGGTTGGAGGGGACGGCGGTGAGTCGGGTTTGCGAGTTACAAAAGCGGAAGAGGAAGAGGGAATCGTGGAAAGATAGTGTGGGCTGACATATACGGGTTCGGATGACAGGTGGACATCTCAAGATTAGAGATGCAATGTTTCAAGGGAGCCTGGATATCAAACGTCCTGCACGACGGGATCGGGATCCCTCGAATAACGGACGCTCAGGGAGATCAGACGTTGACTGGCGAAAAGGGTGGAGAGCTCGTCGACGAGGCCGCACGACGGGCCAAGGAAAAGGGACTCGTCTCGAAGAAGAGCTCGCATTTCCAGAGCGTCGATACGATCGGGGAGACGGCGGTCAGTTGGACGTTGGGCAAGATGGTCATCGAGGCGAGCAAGGCGGTGAAACCCCATGGACACGACGTTGCGCAGCCTGTAGGGACGCATTCGAAGTGGAGCCAAGCGTGGACCGTCGGACGCGGACGAGTGGGACAGGCGCTGGGGTTGCCCAAGTTCGAACGAAAAATGGACGAGCTGGGGTTGGACGTCTTTTGGGTGTTTTTCACCATCATCTTGATCTTTGTCGGGCTCGCTTATGCGGTACTGAGGAGGAGGTTCTGGTTGACGAAGGCGAGTCTCCAGAAACGGCGGAAACGGTCCGACGCAGGCGAGGTCCGGGATTGGATGAGGATGCGGTCACAGGCGTCGTCCTCGGCGGAAGAGGGGCTCTTGCCTGCCAGCCCTAAGACGCTTTGGTCCGGGACGTCGCGGTTGAAGCCCTACGTCCACAAGTTCTCGACCCTGGTCGCCAAAGTGACGCATAATAGTAGACGCGAAAAGGCTTCCAGGCCGACATGGAATCGGCAGGTGACATCACCACATCCGGGCCATATCGAGATGCCCGAGCGGTCCGAAGTTTACAGCACGTCGACGAGCATGTCACTGCCAGGATCTCCCAAGGCGCACGAATCGTTCTTTGTTCCCGCGCACAGCGATTCGACACCCGCCGCCTTCAACGGGTTCGCGGACAAGCACGAATTGACGCCCCGGCCGTCACCATCCAAGACGGCCCTGCAATTAATGAGCGATGGCAGTCGATCCTTGAGCGCCAAGTCTTCGCCGGGTAGCTTGCGCAGTAAGCGCACTTCCCCGCTGCCCATGACTTCGGCGAACGGAGAGGCGGCGGGGACGGGCGGATGGAATGATCCACCTGGAAGCGTCTTTGGGGCGACGGACGCGACTGGCCATTTGCTGGGTGCGAAGGGCTTGTCATCGTTGTCGAGGAGCTCGAGTCGGATAAATCTGGAAGAGTATGGTGGGAGTCTCGCGGTGAGGCCTATTTCGAGGGGACCAGGTGGGGACGATCCAGGAGGTCCATAAGACTTTCGTTGTACCTGTTTGCAAGGAAATCAATTACACGTTATAATGTGCTGTGCGATGCCAGTTTCAGAATATTTGTCAGTACGTCAGTACTAGTATAGTACTATAGTACATCCGAGCTGACAGAACGAGAAGAGGGTAAGAGATCTAAGAGACAGACCGAAGCCATTTGGATGGCAGGGGGTTCTTTGATTTTGGATGCTAGGGAGTACCGGGGAGATTGTAAGATAGATACCATATCCATGTACTATCAGATGTAGATCGAGCAGTCTCTGGCAGATAGGCACAGGCCGGCCCATCTCGAACGCTATTGCTGGAGTCATGCAAATCCTACTGTTCGTCTACACAGATGCGATTTCTATGTCTCCATGAGCCAATAAATACGCTGCAGAAGAGATGACATTGTTCCGTTCACGCTGACATGCTTGCAATCCTCCTCATCTTGGTTGGAGTCAGCAGTCTTGATGCAGCCTACGTGAATCTACTTTAATTCGATACGCAACAAGCAGTAAAACACTGCAGTAGCAAGAGCTTTCCTTTCATGCCCTTCAGGAGGCAACCATTGCTGTTTCAGCCGCATTGAGCACTATAAGAATAAGAAGTAGCTCGATGAGATAGGTGCTGGTGAGGGGGTGACAATAAATACAGGCATACGCCGAGATCAGAAGCAGGATATCAGTCACAGCAAGAACATCTCCCTTTCCCGCCCTTCTTACCGATGTCGCGTCCTCTTCCAGACCAAACGCTAGGAAGCCTGAATTATAAAAAAGAAGACCGAACGCTAAGGAACTTCAAATATGGAGAAGAGAGAAAGAACGGAGATCGGTGCGAAAATTGCATTCGCAGAGGTACTCGATGCGTACGGGTATTGCGGACTCTAGCTGCGGCTAAAGCGTGTCCAGCCTGTAGACGCAGCAGGATCCGGTGCAGTTTCGTTGCAGAGGGGAGAAGTAAAGGTCGCCAGCCTGACGATCTCAACCTGGATTTCAAATCCCCGTTGCGCCTCAGCCCAGCTTCAGTGGCCGAGAGGCAGTCAAAACTCACAGCCTCAACATATTACCCTGTTGACGGCGTTAAAATCGATTTTGGTGACAACACCTCCCAAAACAGCGGGGACCGATCAGTTGAAGACTCTTCGTCATCGCACGAGTACAGCCGAGAGGTTGACCAGAGCGTCGAAGAGAAGGGTGGACAGCTCGCAAAAATCTACAAACCGCTGCCTCTCACCTTCAGCACGCAGAACACGACCTTCAAGAACATGAGTGGTGTTGTCATTGCAGTTAACGGCGAGGGTGAAGTGAAGTGTTCTGGAGGCTGGCAGAGATGGGTTCCACCGGGAACGGAAGACCGGCAGGATCCAGGCTTTGACTATACCTTGCCTTGCGCACCCGGCGTATGGTTTGAGGTGAACGATGAGGGGACTGTCATAGCGAACTCCAGGGAAGGTCGTTACTTTTCTACTTTATGGAAAGATCTTCAATCGAACAGCCATCCCGGGAACTTCGCTCATGGGTCGTCGAACTACGGTTCATGGCGGTCGTCAACGGGTCGATCTTCAGGATCGATCGACGGATCGATCGACTCGTCCGGCAGTGGAACGTGCTCCGAACACTCAGCGTAGAAACTATTGTACAACTGTATTACAATCACATTTCCGTCGATGTCTGTTCTATATTCATATCAGACTGATCAAATCTTAACCACCTTCATGCCTCTTCCCGTTTCCTCCTTGTTCATCACCGATCACCGATCGATACGGTCATGACAAGGGAGTGCAAGCAGGTCGATCGCGTCAGCGGGAGAACGCCACCAACTTTTCCATCGCGGCACGTAACGAAACGTATGTCTCCTATCCATTCGATATCATCGTTTCGCGGTGGGTGAAACCGAAACCCCAAGGGGATCAAAGGAGGTCGACACGAGGCGTATCCTCTGGGATTTTTGCTTCGATCTCATGTAACACATAGCCTGGAAGAGTATTTACTCCAGGATATCAGGGTATCCAGTCGGCGCTGAAGCAACACCCACCAAAGAATACCGCAATAAGACCTAAAATGCACCGCCATCCTCACATCGATCCCAGACCGGATCACGGGAGCTTGATAGATCCCGCAGGGACGACACTGCCGGCGGAGAGTTCGACGACACAATACCCAGTACAAGACACCCTGCGATCCGATTCTTCTTGAGTCTTCCGACTATGCCACTTATGACATAGATCCAGTGACAGGTTCTTATACGATCAGGCATTCTATCTCGCTCGAGGGGTCAGAGTGCGGTACAAGTGGAGATCCTGCCCATACTCAGGCAGCTCGATATGAAGAGGATACAGAGCAGTCTGCTATTCCAGCCGGCGTGGAGCTGAATGCTTACTCTCATACAAGACTCCAGTCAGGCTGGTCGTCCGAGCAGTCACTCAAGCGAACTCGAATAGGTCAAGGACTTGCCTGTGAGAGATGCCGGCTTGGCAAAATCAAATGCGATCTGCAACGACCCTGTGGTCGGTGTGCTCGCAGAGGACTACAATGTGACGACACGGCACGACCGACCAAGAAGGGTGTGATCCGAATACGGCCTATGGCATGTGACCGATGCCATGGAAAGAAAATCAAATGCAATGCGCGCAAACCCGTGTGCGATCGATGTTCGAAGCTCGGTCAAATCTGCACCTGGAACAACAGAGACAGTTGTTTATCACAGGCGGAACGTCAGGTCGGAGGCGCAGGCGAAGTCGAATTCGAACTCGAAGGCGCTGAGCCCGTGTATGCGTCGGCGAATGCATTCAATGGAGAACTTTCGACAGTGAACACATATTCTCAGTCGTTCCCCCACGATCACCAGCCAGCTGCACAACCGTCAGTTCCCGCGGAGCTCCGATACAATCAGCAACAAGATGGGATGACATGCTTCCATCTCGGTGCTGTGAGTGGCGATTCCAATCACAATCAGCAAGCGTCGAGGGTCAATATGTCAGCGCCGCCCTTCTTGATTGCGGACCCTGTCGATCATTCCGTGTCGTGGTCATCGAGCAGACACAACACAAATCTGGACTTCGCGGCTATGGGGCTTGATCTTGATGGCTTGCCAGTGGTGTCTCGGACGGATGACACTGTCAATAGCTCCATCCCTGAGGATTTCGTGATCCAGCAGCAAAGTAGTAACATGCCGGACGATACGCAACATAGCAGGCGGAGGTACTCTACTTTGGGCCCCGAATCAACCACCCATGATCCACTCTTTCGGGAGTCTGTAAGTGCGACGTTAGTCGCCGCTAACGGAACTCCAGCGCGAAACACGACGACATGTACGTCTTGTCATCGATCGCACGTTCCTTGCGAAGATGGCCATCCATGTCTACGATGCCGGAGACTCAATCGACAATGCGTCATCCGCCTGCCAGCACAATCTGGGCGGCCAATAACCAGATGGGACCAATGCCGTGTACATGAGGAGGAGTGCGTCAAGGCTTCTCCACAGGACGAGGATTGCCAGCAATGCTCTTCCAATATGGGGAGGGGAAAGTGCACTTGGGGCGCTAAGAAGATGGACGAAGAAGGTCGTGCCAGTAAAATGCGTCGGCCTCCTGAGCCTAAGAAGTGTTGGATATCGAGTTGATCACCGCTGTATAGTTTGCATGAGGATAAAATATACAAGAGGGGATCAGGAAATCAGACCAGGATGGCCTGCTATATATATTAATCTGGGAAGGCCTACTTGCGACCAGAGTCGCAAGTTGTGACTGAACATGCGACCACAGTAGTCGCGACTTTGCGACTGTGGTCGCAACTTGCGACTGTGGTCGCAGATTGCTAAGCGGGAACAAAAGGAAAGGTGTGAAGAGTGGATGTGCTTTATTGTTCCATACGGTCTATTGTTCTGAGAACAATAGACGTGTTGGTGAACAATAGGATTCGACACTCCCCCTCACTCAAGCGTCCTTTGTGAAGGTTACCGGTTTGCCGCTGAGACCCATCCCGGTGACAAGGTGATGGAATTGGTGATGGGCAAGACCTTTGGTGAGAGCATCGGCAAGGTTATCCTGAGTAGGGATATGGGAGAGTTCAACGGTGTTGTCGAGCACTTTCTCCCTGAGATAGTGGTGTCGCATGTCGATGTGTTTGGTGCGATCATGAGCGACTGGATTCTTGGAGAGCTGAATGGCGGCATTGTTGTCATTGAGAATGGCGAGGGGACCAGAGACCGGGTGACCGAGAGATTCGAGAAGAGTGCGGAGCCAGACTGCCTGTCGGGTGGCATCAGCGGAAGCCATGTATTCAGCTTCTGCAGTAGAGAGAGCTGTGGTTGGTTGTCGTCGGGATTTCCAGGCTACCGGTCCTCCAAAAGCACGGAAGAGGTATCCGGTAGTAGATCGGCGAGTATCCAGACATCCGCCCCAGTCAGCATCGGCGTAGCCCAGGATGATTCTTTGACCAGAGGTAGCATCGTAAGTGAGGCAGAGTTCGATAGTGCCTTGGAGGTATCGGAGGAGGTGGCGAGCAGCATGGACATGTTGTTTGTTCCACTTGCTGACGGTCCGAGCTAAGACCCCAGCAGCATGAGCGATGTCGGGTCTGGTGATGGTGGCCGCATACATGATCGATCCGACCATTGCGGGATATTCTTCATGAGCGGCTTCCTGATGTTCAGCATCGGTAGCGGGAAGAGATCGGAAGCCGGAAGGAAGGGGAGTCTTTGCCGGCTTGGAGTCGAGCATGCCAAACCTTTCCAGGACCGCCTGTACGTAGTGTTCTTGAGAGATGTAGAGTTTCCGGTTGGGCCTGTCTCGGAAGACGTTGAACCCAAGGAAGTAAGAGACCGCTCCTCCATCAGAGCACTCAAATCGGTCGTTGAGTTTGGTCTTGAAGTCGTCCGGTTCCTGGCGATTGTTGCAGGCGATGAGTTGATCGTCAACATGGACGGAGAGGATGAGAAGGGTATCCTTGGTTGATCGGATGTAGAGACAGGAGTCGGCCGGAGAAGGGTTGAGACCGAGAGATCGAAGGAACTTGTCGAGAGCCTGGTTGAAGCAGCGAGGTGATTGTTTGAGACCGTAAAGTGATTTCTGAAGTCGGAGAACCTTGTTGGCAGGAATGTTGCTGCCCTCAGGAGGTTCGAGATGGACGAGTTCCTCTAGTTCTCCGTTGAGGAAGGCGGCCTTGATGTCGACCTGATCACAGTCCATGTCGAGGTAGTTGACCAGAGCAAGGAAGACTCGGATGGTATCCTTGTGAGCGACTCCCGCGTATAGTTCGTTGTAGTCAACTCCTTCCTTCTGCAGAAATCCTTTCGCTACCCATCGAGCCTTGTAGGCGGATGGCTTCCCGGTCTCTCCGTCGATCTTCCGGGTGAAGACCCATTTGGCTCGAAGAGGTTTCGATGTAGCTTCTTGCCTATCGATGACAGACCAGACCTTGTACTGATCCATCTTGTCGAGTTCGGCCTTGATAGCCTCCTGCCATTTGTCCCATTCTGGAGATCGGTGGGCTTCCTGGAATGTTTGAGGGATAGCCGTGGAGATGAGTGCATGGCCACAGATGACGGCAGTAGCGAGGTTTGCTGAGTATCCAAATTTGGCAGGTGGTTTGCGGACTCGTCGGGAGCCATCAGGCAAGATTGGGTTCTCCGGTTCTGGTACTGGTGCTATGTCCCATCCTTTGCTCCAGATGCCGGATGGCTTGTGTTTGGCCTGTGTAGCCTGTGTAGCCTGATCACTTGGGATGGTCGTGTCATCGCCAGGCTGATCGGGTGAGTCGAGAGTATCGGTGTTGTCTTCAGCCGATTGATGCTCTTCGGTTTCAGAGCCTGAGTCTGATGTTGATTCAGGGATTATGTCAATGTCGATCTGAGTGGACTGGATTTTGGTTTCCAGTGATTTGGTGTTGGTGGAAATCTTTGGCTGTTTACCAAAGACCACATCACGAGAGATGGTGACCTTTTCGGTGTGTAGATCCCAAATCCTGTAGTTGTCGGTCCCCTCGACGTAAGAGAGTAGTTGCCCTTCTTTGTAGCGAGGGTGAAGTTTGTCGGTGTTGTTATGGTCACGGAACCAGAGCTGACAGCCAAAGGGTTGAAGATGCCGGGAGTTGACTTCACGTTGCCTCCAGAGATCCTCCGGGATATGTTTGTCAGATCCTGTGGGAGCCCGGTTCCTGGTGTAGATGGCGTAGTTTGCCGCTTCGGCCCAGAACTTGTCATCAAGTCCGCTGTCAATCAGGAGCGTCCTTACCTGATTGAGAATGGTAAGGTGCGCCCTTTCAACTCTACCGTTCTGAGCATGAGCGGCAGTTGGAACGAAGTGATGTTCAATGCCCTTTGCTTTGAGGTAGTCACGAAGAGCATGTGACTCAAATTCTCCTCCTTGATCAGATCGGATGGTCTTGACCCTGCAGTCCAGTTGATTCTCAACTAGGTTGATATAGTCGATCAATGCCTGCCGGGTCTCAGACTTCTTCTTGAGAAAGCTGAGGTTGACCTTCCGAGTGTGATCGTCGTAACAGGTAAGGAAGTAGAGGGATCCTCCGATGGAAGGGGTTCGAGCTGGTCCCCAGAGATCGACATGAATAGACTGGAGTGGTTTGCTGGCTCGGATGTTGGAAGCAGGAGCGGGAAGTCGAGATCCTTTTCCCTGGATGTGTTACGGACCGATCCCAGATACCAGGACCGGGATCGGGATCTCAACCATGATCTTGACCTTGATCATAATCTTGATCTTGACCATGATCTTGATCATGATCTTGACCTTGATCATGATCTTGACCTTGACCATAACCTAGACCTTGACCATAATCTTGATCTTGATCGGGATCATCATCGGGAATGTCCAACACATCAATATATATAGGCAACCAATTTACCCTCATTATATATTCCCTCCTTTGTATTTTCCATTCTTCTCTTCAAGAAGAATTATCATATGTTACACTCCTGACATACTTGCCACCTACCAACACTACACTATCCACCAACTCTCAGCAACGGTGCTCTCGTCAAGCACTTCACGGTTAGACATAAGGATTAGTCAACCAAGACTTCTAGCTGAGTTCTATCTGCCTTAGCACAATTTCTACTGACGCTTTGGTCCGCATAACAACAGTTCCTGTTACTGTCGGACACCTCCGTAACAGTATAATTCTTCTTCCAAGTTTGTGCTTAGGCAACGCACTCTTGGATTTCGCCTACTTCACTTCAACAAATACACAATACAACTTACATCAACATGTCTACTGCTTCTGGTAGCCGAGCTCCCACTCAAGGAGACAGGATTAATCAATTGGAAGAAACGATTGCAAGGTTGGAGGAACAAATGCGACAAGCCGCATCCCTCTCGCCACCTCCTGCTGTTCCTGCAGTGCGACACTCGGAACCCAAGATTGCTGCTCCAGAATACTTCTCTGGACAGCGCTCTAAGTTAACCACCTTCCTGACGCAAGTCGGCATGGTGATTGAGCTTCAACCAAACCGGTACCCTACGGAACGCTCTAAAGTTCTCTATGCGGCATCTTTCTTACGTGACACCGCTTTCTTGTGGTTTCAACCCAATATCACCAAGGAACCGGAACCAGAGATGATGCAGGACTTTAGGAAGTTTACAAAGGTACTCAAGGAAACCTTTGGAGATCCTGATGAGGAGGCTACTGCCGAAAGGAACCTCTTCGTCCTTCGTCAAAAAGGATCAGCCTCTTCTTACATCTCGGAATTCCAGCGCCATGCAACCCTTACCAACTGGGACGACCATGCATTGGCTGCGCAATTCTACAGAGGATTGAAAGAAGGAATCAAAGACGAGATTGCCAGAGTGGGACGTCCTCATGCTCTGAAGGAAACGATGGACACAGCTCTAAGGATTGACAATCGACTCTATGAACGGACCCTGGAACGTGGCAACCCTATGCCATACACCACTACCACTCAAACCAAATCATACGAGGTCAACAGGGATCGTTCCAGCTCAGTGCGAGCTAACAATCCTATCAGACAAGCTACGACCACTCAAACTACCTACACTCGTCAATCATACCAACCCAACAACAATCGCTCCTATCCCAACACGCGCTCATCTAGCAACTTGCCCATCAATCAGCAAGGCAAGCTGAAGTCAGATGAATACGCACGAAGGAAGGAGGAAAATCTCTGCCTATACTGTGGATCAAAGGATCACGCAGTTGCCAACTGTCCAGTCTCCAAGACTAAGACTGCCAATGCTCGAGGCGCCCAACGCGCTTATTATTCTCAAGCAAAAGAGCAGGCGGTCAGCAACAAGAACCACAGCGCCTAGCGTTGAGCCGCCCAAAGGCTAGGAATACTCCTCAGGAAAAGGTTACTGGACTCATTGACACTGTACAATATCGCAATCAACTCGCTTTGGATATCAAGTTACCGGAAACAAACCAACCACAAAAACAATTCTCAGCTCTCTTGGATTCTGGAGCTTCTATGTGTTTCATTGACTCTCAACTGGTTCAACAACTCAACCTGGCTATGGACAAGAAACCTGTACCTATGGCTCTTCAACTTATCGACGGAACAATCTCTTCTTTTGGCAAAATCACCCACACAGTTACTACGGCTGTGGAAATCAAGAACTTCAAAACCTGCAAGATTACTTTTGAGGTCACGCACCTTGGATCATTCCCAATCATCATAGGATATCCTTGGCTCTTCAAACACAACCCCAGCATTCACTGGATTAGCGGCACAGTTATGCCCACAACCATTTCTACCAAGGGCCTTATGGATAGGCACCTCTCACAGCTTGAGGAACAACACCCAAGCAGGTCTAGTCTGGACAGCTTGGATAGCGCAGACACGGATATCACCTCAGACGTCATCCTCTCTGCCAATGCAGCAGAATCTTCTGGACTCAAGGATCAAGACATTGTCCCCTTGGAGTACCACTCATTTGTGGACGTCTTCAGCAAGGCCAAAGCGGATACACTTCCACCGCACCGGCCATTTGATCACCACATCCCACTTGAAGAAGGAAAGCAACCTCCTTGGGGACCGGTGTACTCCCTCTCAGAAACTGAGTTGGGATCTTTGCGGGAATACCTGGATGAAAATCTACAGAAAGGATTCATCCGGCCTTCTGAATCACCTGCAGGCGCTCCTATCCTATTCGTCAAGAAAAAGGACGGAACACTGAGGCTATGCGTGGATTATCGAGGTATCAACAAGATAACCATCAAGAATCGATATCCACTCCCGCTCATCTCAGAACATCTGGATCGTCTTGGAAAAGCAAAGTACTTTACCAAGATTGATTTGCGAGGAGCTTACAACCTCCTGCGCATTGCAGACGGTGAAGAATGGAAGACAGCATTCAGAACACGCTATGGGCTGTTCGAATACCTTGTCATGCCATTTGGACTCACCAACGCACCAGCCTCTTTCCAGCACCTGATGAATCACATCTTCCGCAAGATGCTTGATCATTATGTGATCTGTTACTTGGACGACATCCTCATCTACTCAAACACTCTGGAAGAACACCAGCAACATGTCGTCTCTGTGCTACAAGCACTTCGGGAAGCTGGCTTATATGCCAAAGCGGAGAAATGTGAATTCCACCAAAGCCAAGTGGAATTCCTAGGTTTCATTGCCGGAACAAACGGAATCACTATGGATAGCAAGAAGGTTCAGAGTATTTTGGAATGGCCTACTCCTTCCAACCTCTTCGAAACACGCTCCTTCCTAGGATTCTGCAACTTCTACCGGCGTTTCATCCGCTCTTATTCCACCATTGCGCACCCTTTGACGCAACTCACCAGAAAGGACACACCATTTGTCTGGACAGACAAACATACTACGGCTTTCAACAAATTGAAAGAGTCCTTCAACTCTGCCACACTCTTGGCACATTTTGATCCTGGAAAACCACTTGTCCTGGAAACGGATGCTTCTGATTTTGCCATTGCTGGCATACTATCACAACTCTCCTCAGAAGATATCCTCAAGCCAATTGCCTTCTACTCTCGCAAGATGGTTCCTGCAGAACTCAACTACGAGATCCACGACAAGGAGATGCTTGCCATCATCTCCTGTTTCAAGGAGTGGAGACAATACATGGAAGGAACCTTCACAGAAGTTTTGACGGATCACCGGAGTTTGGAATACTTCACCACTACCAAACAACTCAACCGCAGACAAGCACGATGGTCCCAATTCCTTGCCGACTTCCACTTCACTATCAAGTACCGCCCTGGAACTCAAGGCACCAAACCAGACGCTCTTACAAGGAGGTCTGACCTTCATCCCATGACAAAAGGATCTTCTTTATCACCGGAGGCCAACCCTCAGAATCAACAGGCACTCCTGAAACCTGGACAGTTCCTATTCGGAACAGGAACATCCACTATACTACCCCATCAAAATTGGAGCAATATTGGGCAAGATCCAAAATACACCTGGTCCTCGTCGACGCGACTTCGCGCACCTTCACTTCACGACATGCCGACTGCTCGCCCCTCATCAACGAAACATCAAATATCATAGGGGAAGGAAAGGACTTAGTATACAGCATCTCAGAAGGAGGTCTGTGTATTTAGTTTATGCTAATAGCAGTTCCAAGCTAGGCGGGGACTTGACACGGCCCCCCACCTACAGGCATCAGTCACGCGCGCACAGGCATGAACCTGTGCTCGTCCCTTCGGCACCAATCAATATCAGTCCTACGGGTGTTGAATAATGGGACTGGGATGTCCTACCTTGAAGCAGGCCAGCAACAACAAGTATTGCTTGAGCTTCAAGGGTTTCTAGACCGAACCCCCACTTCCGCTGTGGGAGCCCGAGGCGACCATGTCCGGATGGTCAGCCCCGTCGGGGTGATCGGCAATCCTCCTCCTGAAGGAACAAGACTATACGACAAGGATCACAGAATATCAGCACAGTCATTACGCACATCACATTCAACATACCTGCCCTTGCTTGATGCAACAGTGGCAGGCAGCTTCTCCGGGCACGACAAGACACCTCCTATCGGCGTTTCGTCCCTTGAGGTCACACTGGGCACACCGGTATTGAGCGGGGACGCCATGGGTCTCAATCCAGAGAGCCCTTTGGTTCCTTCTAGCCTTCCTCTTGAGGGCCTGTCACCGGAATGCCAACATGCAATGAGACTCGCACCCACAACCACGCAACTCGGACGAACGGAAAGAAACTCACCTGAGCCCGAAGGGAAGCCCTAGCTCGGGCAGTCTCGTTGGCAAAGAATGCGATTTGGGTCACCTCTGCGGTGATGACCCGGTCCATATGTTCAACAAACTGCTTGAAAGACATGTTGTGGGGCATTGTTGCGATAGGTTTGTGTCGCTCTAGACATGAACTCAGTGCACGAACAGCTCGGGAAGCAGTTATATCTTGCACTGCGCGAGTCACGATGCTGCGCGCATCAGGGGCCACTCAGAAACAGAGCATCCCCAACATTTCCCAATACGGACAAGGAACAGCTACGCGCGGTCATCTGACAAGGCCGCAACCTGGTTAGTGTGCAGAGGGCTGCACACGGCTAAGCGGGGGATGCTGTTACGGACCGATCCCAGATACCAGGACCGGGATCGGGATCTCAACCATGATCTTGACCTTGATCATAATCTTGATCTTGACCATGATCTTGATCATGATCTTGACCTTGATCATGATCTTGACCTTGACCATAACCTAGACCTTGACCATAATCTTGATCTTGATCGGGATCATCATCGGGAATGTCCAACACATCAATATATATAGGCAACCAATTTACCCTCATTGTATATTCCCTCCTTTGTATTTTCCATTCTTCTCTTCAAGAAGAATTATCATATGTTACACTCCTGACATACTTGCCACCTACCAACACTACACTATCCACCAACTCTCAGCAACGGTGCTCTCGTCAAGCACTTCACGGTTAGACATAAGGATTAGTCAACCAAGACTTCTAGCTGAGTTCTATCTGCCTTAGCACAATTTCTACTGACGCTTTGGTCCGCATAACAACAGTTCCTGTTACTGTCGGACACCTCCGTAACAGGATGCAAGCTGAGCATTGGAAACCGTAGATATCTTTTCCGGCTTTGGCCCAATCCACAGTCTTGTCGAGTCTTCCTTCTTTGCCAAGCTGAACCACCGAGCGAACGTTGAGGTGGCCAAGTCTGCGGTGCCAGTGGTAGAGGATGTTGTCCTCTGTGACGTTATTGGTGGCCGTGATGAGTGCGGCCTTGTGTCGAATAGGAGTGCTTGCCGGATCGAGGACAAACAACCCATCTTGTCGTGTTGCTGTGATGACCGGTTTGCTGGGTCCATCTTCAGTAGTGTTGAGGATCGCTTTGTCTTTTGCAAAGGTCCAAGAGTGTCCGTCGGTGCTCTGTGCGGCACCAACACTCAGAAGGTTCCGTCCCAGTTCGGGTACGTGAAGAACATCGTGTAGTGTGATGTTTGGTAATTTGAGTTGTCCGCATTCTCTGGCGGTGATGTTGGCGCCGTTGCCTATGGTGATGTTTGCCTGGATGGGTAGTTGTTTGATTCCAGTGAGTAGGTTCCTGTCGTGGACCATGTGATGAGTAGCTCCAGAGTCTACGACGATGTCGAGTGCAGACGAGTGGGCCAGAAGGGCATTGTGATCGATGGTGATGCTTGCCATGAAAGCAGAGCCGGCGTTGATGCCATGATGTTGACTCCTGTTGCTTACGAGTGCGGCGATGTTGGCACTGTTGTTTGTGTACCTGTTGGCGTTGTTGCCGGTACTGAAGTTGGCGGGCTTGGTGAAACAGTTTGCTGTTGAGTGTCCATTCTTCTGATGGAACTCGCAGAAGGCATTCTCGTCAAAGGGAGATCGAGGAATGAACTTCTTCTTGTTTCCGGTGCCGCCGATGTTGTTGTTGTTGTTGTTCCGTGCTTGTTGACGGGCAGCGATGAGAGCCGTAGTCTCAATTCCTTCTTCCTGAACAATCCTCCTCCTGTACTCAGCTCGGACGGCGTCAATGACGTCCTGTGAGTGAAAGTCCTCCTTGAGATAATAGGTCTGAACGAGGGTTTCATAGGAAGAAGGAAGCGACATGAGGATGGCAAAGGCAAAGTCCTTGTCGTCCATCCGGGATCGGCCAGAGACGGTGATAGCGGAGTAGGCCGACTTGAGTTTTCCGGTATGGACAGTCGGATCTTCTCCTTCCGCGAGTTGGGATCGCCAGATGATTGCAAGAAGCTCAGCCCGCCTGGATCCCCTTGCGGCCGAGTAGGTTTCCTGAAGATGTTTAAGTAATCTTTCAGAAGCAGAAGGAAGCGTTGCTCTGTACTCATCGGTGTGAGCGGAGTCCCTTTGGACCAGAGCGTGCCAGGTTGAGAGGTGAGACGGGAGGTTGTGATGGACAAGCTGAGTGAGACTTCCGTCGATGATTCCGAAGGCCTTCTTGTCTTTCTTGATCCATTTCGCAAGTTCCTCGGCTGTAGCTGGAGTAGTGACCGTAGTAGTGGTAGTAGTTGGAGCGTTGTCCGTGCTGGCGGTGGCAGCCAAGGTAGAGATAGGTAGGGTATTAGGTCGAGGAATAGTTCCATCAACAATGTCGTCCAGATCCTTATCGATCAAAGTGTTTTGAATCGAGCGAGACCATTCCGCGTAATTGTCGGGACCCTCAAGGTAGGTACGCTTGGTAACCTTGAGAGTGTCGAGGTCGAGACTGTCGGCCATGATGAGACTAAGTCGATGTTGAAGAGGGTTGGTTGATGTAAACTAAGGTGATAGCCCGTTGAGCTCCGTTGGTAGAGCAGCCGACTCTTAATCTGTTGGATATCGAGTTGATCACCGCTGTATAGTTTGCATGAGGATAAAATATACAAGAGGGGATCAGGAAATCAGACCAGGATGGCCTGCTATATATATTAATCTGGGAAGGCCTACTTGCGACCAGAGTCGCAAGTTGTGACTGAACATGCGACCACAGTAGTCGCGACTTTGCGACTGTGGTCGCAACTTGCGACTGTGGTCGCAGATTGCTAAGCGGGAACAAAAGGAAAGGTGTGAAGAGTGGATGTGCTTTATTGTTCCATACGGTCTATTGTTCTGAGAACAATAGACGTGTTGGTGAACAATAGGATTCGACAAGAAGAAGGACGAAAAGGGACGTGCAGGTGACTTCAATGGGACTCCTCGCCGTGGAGAATGCGCACGCTGTGTACGGCACAAAAAAACCTGCCTCCCGGGTGGAGGGAACGCATGCAAACGGTGTTCTGCTGCAAAGGAACAATATATTATGCCTTGACTGTTTGGTGCCTTCAAGACTGTCTTACATCTATCTCCACGAGTCTATTCTCTGATCCTCATGGAGACCTCCTCGCTTGTGTATCGTATGCTTCTTATCCTGTAAAGACGAGCGGAATCGATCAATATTGGTGAATCGAGGTTGTGGGTAACAAATCCTGGAAGCCTTCTTAGTTGAGTGCGTATGAGCTGACAGATCAGGGTCCCGCTCCAAGCGAGCACTAACAATGCACATGAGGCTACGAGAAAAAGTGTTCGAAACCCTCAAACCCAGATCGAACACCGGCATGAAGCGATCGCTCAGCACACAAGGGAGTAGGCGACATGGGAAGATAGCCTTGAGGGGGAAGAATGGAGACAGACCATAGTGCCGGCACAGGGAGGAAGACCTGTCTGAATTACCTCCGCCTCGATATGAGGTAAAGAAGTCCAGGCTCGGAGCTGTTGATCAATGGGGGCAGGCATAGCCAAAGATAAGGAGAAAGCAGGAGGGAAACGAGATAATGGAAAGGGGGCAGTAGCTTCTTCAGGTCCATCGATCGCTTGTCATTCACTCCTTGGCAGGAGTACATTGTTTTTAGCTCTGAAATCCGAAGACATGGGGGATGAAACCTGACCAGGCTGTCAGCCGTAATTATACTTGTGGTAATTATGGTGTCATGATGAGCTTCAGGACTTGCCGTCGCCGTGAGACTCGCCGTGAGACCCCATCGTGCCATGGACAACTGTTCTCGCGCACGTGGCAAGACACGCGACTTCCGCGGGGATGTGAAAGGAGGTGAAACACGCTCTTTTAGGTGCCGCTCTCATGAAGGCGAATGAGCAAAGTATTAAATATACCGATGTCTAGGGTCGTTGCTACAAAGCCCAAGCTGAAGACTTCAGCAGAATTAATCTGTGAATCTATATCTACCAACATACTATTTCACTACCAAGGACATTTTACGGAATTGATGGCCGGCTATTCATCGTACGAAGGTGACATCGGGTTGACGCATAAGCAAAGCGCGACAGCGTTTCAGGGTCAGAGATCTGTAACTACCAGAAATGAAGACAGATCGCCTCACAGCGATGATACAGGGTCGACGGTCCAACAAAGCACAGAAACACCCGGTACCGTAACATCAGATACACCCACGGACTTGCCTTTTGACGCAACGGACAGTGTCCAGGCTTTCGGGCACCATGGCGTCTGGTCGGGCGCGAGCTTACAAGGCTCGTACGGAAGCGGAGACTCGACTAACAATAAACGGGGGGGAGACCTCTCGCAATTCAACGCTACTGGCTGTCTCGACCACTTGGAACTGAGCCACGTAGCCGGGCATCCAGAAACATCCTCCCATACTATTTATAGGCCGGAGAGGTCAGACAGCCACACATCCGGCATCGACCTACCCGCAGGTGTACCGATCAAGCGTTTGCCGATGGGCAAGAACGGCAGAACCCAAGCGTGTTACCATTGTTCTGAAAAACGAGTAAAGTGCTCTGGCTCCATACCATGCGTGCGCTGCTATCAGAAAGGTCTACGCTGCATCAGCAGAGATCCGGCTCCTACGGGAGGAACAATAAAGAAGTGTGATCAATGTCGTGATATTTGGAACAGTCGTTGCGACGTTCAAGAGGGAGATGAGGGAGATGAGAAATGCACGCAGTGCGGAGCAAACGAATGCACATGGAGACAAAGGGATGCACAACGACTGGCCCGACAGAAAGCGCCAAGGTATGTGAACAGAAGTGCCAGAAAAATAGCTCGACAGCAGAACGGAACCCCTCACGACCGGGATGCGTCAAATAGCTGAAGAAGCACTCGAGGGTCGGCAGTGGAAGGGTAGCTTCCGATAGTCTCAGCAATTCGAACGGTGTATCAGGGTCCGATTGTCATTGTTCTTGATCTAAATCCTGTTGCGATGTAGCCATTTCCCGTAGCCAAGAACTTGAGGAACCATCGTTTGACGATTTTGTTTCGGATCGATATGTCAGCCGATAAAGGCAGGCACATATGATCGAGCAGGAATAGAAATGGCGTGCAGCAAAAGAAAAGAGTCAAAGAATGTCCATCTGATCGGCCATGTGACGGCCTATTCACTCGTCAGGTTGACTGTCGATCCAGCCCGCAAGCAGACGAGAATAACAAACCAAAAAGGGGGGTATATAATATAGTTGTGTCTCGACGGCGATAGTACCGTTCTCCACGAAAGCTCTCAGCTCCAACGTCTCTCTTTCCGGACCAGCCGCTTAGAGCACCACCATGGCACCAAGGGCGACGGCGGCGAGAGCAGCAGCGCCAGTGTAACCAGGAGCGAATCCAGCAGCTCGAGAGGCGGCGTTCTGATTGTTTCCAGTGCTGGCCGAAGTGGCGGCGGCTCCGCCGGTAGTCTGACCGGTAGCGGCGGATCCTCCCGAGGTGGTGGTCGCAGCAGAGCCACCAGTTGCGGTCGAGTCTCCGCTAGCCGAAGGAGCGGCGGCAGATCCGGTGTTGTAGGCGACGGGGAACGAAGTGCCACCGGACTGCGCGGCAGGGTCGGCAATGACAGTGTCGTTGCTCGAAGTCTCGATGTACGACTCGGACTCGTCCCATCCGAGGCATTGCGAGAGCGACTTCAGGGTGTACGGGCTCGTCTCGTTCAGGGCCATGGGCAAGACGTAACCGACGGCGAGGTCGACGGTGGACTGGTACAAGTCGTGCTGCAAGACGATGAACCCAGTGTCGAGCTGTTCGGCCGTCTCCAAGATGGTGTTGAACCTGGCCAACGAGGTCTGACCGTTGGCACGACCTCCGGGAATGTTCCAGTCGTCCGTGTCGAAGATGACGCCGTTACCGGTGGTCCAAATGATCGGGGTCAGACCCATCTTGGCAGCGACGGCTCGGACACGGTCGTCGATGTCACCGTAAGGAGGCCTGAAAGTTCGGGGAGTGACACCGATCGTGTCCTTGATGACCTTCATCGTCCAACCGAGCTCGGCGACAATCTCGGCGTTGGTGAGGTTGGTCAAGTAAGGGTGGGACCAGGTGTGGACCGAGATCTGATGACCGGACATGTATTCGCTGATGACCATCTCGGGTCGGGACAAGACTCGGGAACCGACGACGAAGAAGGTGGTCTTCAGGTCGTTGGCGTTGACTGCCGTCGTAAGGGGTGATCGTCAGCCCCGTGCGTTTTGCGAACGATTTCAGACTCGGACTCACGGTAGTCGAGTAGCAAGGGAGTGTAAGGCGAAGGACCGTCGTCGTAACTCAGGCCCCAGTCGAGCTTGTCAGGGCAGACGGTGATGTCGGTCGATCGGGCTACAAGATGGTCGGAAATGAGCATACGCGTAACAATCACGCGTGTTCATGCCCGATACTCACTGCAGCCACCACAAGTCCACCAACAACGTTCCGTCTGGGCAGCAGCCTCGGGCGAGTTGTAACACTGCCGACCGGGGAAAGACCGAAAATGATCAGTCACTAATCGAGGATCAATACTGACCCATAACATTGAACTCACAGCTCCGGTAGTCTGACCGAAATCGGGCACGTCGCTGAGGTCCAACTCGCTCAACCACTGTTGAACCTGAGCCGAGTCCGTGGGCGGCTTGGCGTCGAGCGGGGGGTACTCGGCGACTACGGGGAACGAGGTCGGGATGGGAGGAGCGCCAGCAACACCGGTAGGCGAGGCTCCAGCGGAGTAGGTCGTGTCCAGGGGGACGGTCGTGGCGGGAGGCATGTTGGCCGTGATTGAGGCGAGGTCACTAGTATATCGGCGAAGAGTGGGTTGTTGGATCAGTGATTGGGTTCTTGATCCTTCGAGGTGATCAGAAACAGAAACTCACGGAACGCTGTATCCATCTGGCAAGTTGGTAGCCAGAGCAGTCACAGGCAGACCCTCGGTGTTGACAGTAACGGTCGGAGTAGCAGCCACGGGAGCAGCGACCGACTGGCTCGAGGGCAACAAGCTGGTCGCCGTGATCGAAGCCTGACCGGCCGAAGCGACGGCTGACGAAGCCGAGCTGGCGACGGCCTGAGCGTTGACGTTGACCTGGCTCCCGAGCAGGGCTACGAGAGCAGAGAGGAGAAAAGTGGTCGTCCTGGGCGACATGTCGATGAAAGTTCTAACGAGAGTGGAAGAGTAGTGGTTTGGTCGGGTTGTTGGGGAAATATACTTTTTTTCCTCGTCTCTTATTGTCCTTGATCAGAGACCGCTCCGCGTTCCGGTTGATGGGATTCGAGAAGCTGTTGCTGATGCGTTCGACGACGGGCGAAAAGAACTCGTATGAAACCTCTTTAAACACTGAGATGTGTGTCTACGGGTTTGAAAGGGCTCCTAGTAGGGATGATCGTTCAGGGAAAGCCAAGAGAGGGGGATGTAGAAATCCGAATGTCTCCTTTGTCGTGTCGTGTCCGTGTTTGGGAGTCGATGTGTGACGCGAGTCGGTCGTAGGCAGACGAGTAAGTGGGTATGACAAGTAGAGTGAAAAGTCGAGTGGTGGTAGCTATTAGCAGTAGGTCGTAGCAGTAGCAGTAGGTGGTGGTCGTCGAAAGTGGCAAAGAGTCCTGGGAGGTACAAATATCGTGGATGCTGGATGCTTGGATAATATGATTGTCGAGGCAAAACTCGTTCCGCGATGCCGTGGTACCCGTGGTATTTGTGTACACAGCCCGCAACTGGGCGCGTGCTTCTCTCCCTCTCCTCCCTCTCTCTCATTGTGCTCCGGGCACGCGCGATCATTCCTCGGATCAAAACAAAATGAATGAGGTGGGCGGCGCAGGAGGGACAGCGACAAAAGCGAGAGAGGGTTCACCACCCCCGAGCGCCCATGCCTCTGGCGTTTCCCCGTGATTACCTCGCTTACAACCATCGGTCTTGGCAGGTGAATTGATGAGTTTCACTTGGCCCACCGGTACTTATCAACAAAAGGAAAGGGGGTTGTTTCCCGGGTATGACGTGTTAAACAAAGTATCAAACTAACTACACCGAGGCCTTCCACTTCAACCCCCACTCTCCCTTCTGATGCGTCACATCCTCGATCACCTTGCCATCCCATCCAACGCCCTTGACCTCCCTCGTCTCGCTCTTCAACAGCTCGATCGCCTCGGTCTCCCATTCCAGCGGGAACATCCTCGAGCGTTTGGCCGCTAGATGCGGGAAACCAAAGTGCACGAGCAGCCGGGCGGAACGGCGGACGAGTTCGCGGTTGAATGCGTTGGCCATCCCTAGAGCTTGGGCGGACGGCGGTGGAGATGTCGACATCGATGCTGTTGTCGATATAGACTCTATCTCATTCTCTCTCGACGTAATGGGGACCAGCTCCGGCAACCCTCCTGCCAGCGGACCCTCCCGAGTCCTCGGCCTCCCCGTAGTCTCGTCGAAGACCCTCCCCTGAACGTCACTACAAAGAACGACCCTCCCTTCCTTCCCGCTCCCCTTGCCCTCGTTCAACATCTCCCGCCATACCAGCCCGATCACGGCCGAAGCCCTGGGTTCGTTCTTGCAGCGTTGAGAGCAGTGTTTCTTTGCGTTTTCCGGGTTGGGGTTCGGGTCGGAAGGACGGGCGGCGTGGGAGGTATGCCGACCGCAAGAATGACAGTAGAACGGAGTGGGTCGCGTGGTCGTGGACGAAGAGATGTTGGGGTTGGTCTTGGTGGATTTCGAAGCCGAATGAGGCATAATGCAGGGAGGAAGTAGTGTGATTGCGGTACGTCGACGTCGAATGCAGGACAAGGCGAGGGGCATCAAGTCAATTTCAAAAGAAACGAACTGGCTGGATATGGCTTGACTGAGCGACTCTTATTAACGAGATGTGTCTATCACCTTTCGCCCATCGCCATCGCCATGGATTTGCAGGCCTTGCGGATTGAAGGTAGAAATGCTCCGACGCTCAGATCGACGATCGGGCGCGCGAAAGAAGTGACGAATCGTGAGCGGGATCCGGTCGGTTGCGGCGTTGCGACAGGGTGAGCTAGGGTTCAAGCGTGGAACAATCCGAAAAAAGAGGAGAACGCTCAGGTCTCAGTATCAGAGAGTCGCCTAGTTATCAATTTGTGACTATGTGATAATGCTCACCGTAATCGTTCAAAGCACTACCTTTTCTTTGCGTGTCCGGCACTGGTTGGCCTTCCCATTTGCTGCCGTTTGTTATGAATGTGGAAGCAGGAGGGCGACGCGCATCTGGCCACGACGAAGGCAACATCGCGTTCAGCCGGGAGAGCATCAAAGATCAGAAAGCACGCTTGGTAGCTGGCACAACTGGTTGATGGCCGATGGAATGTTAGAGTCGACCTCCTGTTAAAGACTGCATCGACCGGTCTGTGTAGAAATTCTGACGGATACGGACACTCTTGGGAGGACGGAAACTTACATGCGCAGGTAGGCACGAAATAGACCTTTTTACGACCTCAACACGACATCCGGGAGATCAACGGACCTCTCGAGAGAAGGACGAAGGAGGAGACGCACACGAAAACGATGGCTGCCCTCGTCAGCAACATCTCGGGCGGGGATGATATCTCGTCGATGATGTTGGGCCGGGGAGGTGGAATATCGTTCGATATCAGCATGATCAGGAGCTACTTGGCTTCCCTCCTCTCGCCAGGTGAGTCTCCGCGTCGTGACCTTCTGATTCGCATCAAATAGCTAACGTATACGGGTTTCGTGTGATGTGGTAGTGATGGCGGCGACGAGGACAGACTTGGAATCTTCCTTGTTTGGAGATGTGACTTTCGAAGACAAGGCCGAGAGGTTCGCCACGGACGGATCTCACATGGTTGCCTACATCACCAAGGAGAGAAACCAGAGGCCGGAGGAGGATGATGATGGCGAGGATCAGGGTCAGGATGGTGAGTGCGGGAGGTTCGGGCGCGATGTTGAAAGGTGGCTGACCTTGTAATCTTGCCTCTATCATCAGGAGATCACGTATCATACACTTATACGCTCCATCTCCCTCCCGTCCCATCCCATACGCCATCCCTGATCTCGACGCTGTCCTTGATCAAGAAGAAGCCCATCCTAGATCCCTCGACCCCCTTGGCTCACCAGCTTCACTTTGTCATGCTCTCCACTACCAACAATCAAAGCCTCGTCACTTCAGGGGACAAGGCCGGCGATGAAGCAGCGGGCGACGACGCCGGGAACGAGAATACGACGATCGGGACACCGTACGAGGGACTGCATAGTCTGGTGCATTTCGGTGTGACCCCTTGGTTTGACGCGTACATCAGCTCGAAAAAAGTCGGGGTCAGCTTAGACAGCGCTGGGGGCAAAAAGGCAGGCGAAGCACAGATGGGTGAGTTGAAGAGGGACTGTCTTTGATCGCTGCTAGGTACTTTGTACGAAACTAATTCCGAATTTCGTGACGCTACGCATATAGGTATCCCGGTGGCCAAGAGGAAATTCGCTGAGCTTGAGCTATCGCTTTTGCACCTCCAACAAAACGTCGAAATTCCCGAGACCCACTTGATCATCCACCCTGCCGTCCAGCGTGCCGTCGAGCAGGCTCACGCCTCGGGCAACAGGTTGACGATCGATTCCATTCAGCCGGCTTCGTTGTTGACCGACGATGCCTTTCTGAACCGCTTGCAGTCGGACGTCAACCTGTGGATCAAGGAGATCCAGGCGGTCACCAAGCTGAATCGGGATGTAGCCTCGGGAACGGCTTCGCAAGAGGTCAACTTTTGGCTCTCGATGGAACGAGCCCTGGAGGGTATCGAAGCGCAGCTCGCAGGCGAAGAAGTCCAGCTCACTTTGAGCGTGCTAAAGAGCGCGAAACGATTTCACGCGACGACGAGTTTCGTCTCGGACACCGGGCTCAAGGAGGCTACGGATACCGTTATCAAGTACAATGCGTTGATGAGGGATTTCCCGCTGAACGAGTTGTTGAGCGCGACCGAGCTGGAAAAGATTCGGGAATCGCTCTATCTCGTCTTTGGGCACCTTAATAAGAAGCTCAAGGTATCGTGAGTTCCAGACCGCATACACGTCCTGTCAACAGACTGAAAATGTAAGCTTAATCTGGCTCGGCTCCGTATAGGCCTTATCCGCTTCGTCGAACGCTGCCATTGGTCGAGGCCATCTCGAGCGATTTCAACGAGCAATGCGTCAAGGTGTTGACCGCTCAACGCTTGATGTATATGGACTACGCCTCGTTCGAGAGCACGATGACTGCGGCGATGGAGGTGTTTGCGACATGGGACGAGAACATCAAGGAGTTCACTAATGTTGCTCGAGAGGGTGAGACAAGGGATTTTGTTCTTGTCGACTTTCCGCGTTGATGACTCTCACCCTTAACCAGTAATGCGAAAGCGAAATGAAAAGTTTATCCCTGTCAAAATCAATTCGGCACACGTCAAGACGCAAGAGAGGGTCGCCTATCTGCGAGACTTCCGACGGACACACGAGCAACTCAGGGTCATGACCGGGACTCAAGGTGGTCTCAAAGGCCTCGGCAGCGAGAATATGCTCGACGTCAACATGGAGGAAGAGGTTCGTTCGGCATACGAAGGTCTGAAGCCCGTGCCTGTTTTGGACACCTCGCTCGGTAAGTCACGCGATGTCCGTCAAGAGCAACCTAATAGCTAACGGGAGACGATTCTTTAGAGGGAACTGAAATTTGGATCACGGCCGAGAGTACCTACAACGAACGGGTCGCTCGTGTTGAGAACCAAATCATCTCTCGCCTGAGAGACCGCTTGGCCACCGCTCGGAACGCCCATGAAATGTTCAGGATCTTTTCCAAGTTCAACTCGCTTTTCGTGCGACCAAAGGTAAGAGCGAGGCATATGTAGCAAGTGCATTGCGGCATTGACACTTTCCCTCCTGCCGCAGATCCGCGGAGCGATCCAAGAATACCAGACTCGTCTCATCGACTCGGTCAAAGAGGACATCAAGAAGTTGCACCTGAAATTTACCAGCAACTACCGGAACTCCGAAGCCTTTCACATGTCTCAATTACGTGATCTTCCTCCCGTAGCGAGCGCCATCATCTGGGCCAAACAGATCGAAAAGCAACTTTCAGCCGACATGAAACGCGTCGAGGACGTATTGGGAAAGGGCTGGGAAATGTATGCGGAGGGAGAAAGGCTCAAGGCGGAGAGCGACTTTTTCCGGAAGAAGCTCAATACGACCCCCATCTTCGATGCATGGGTACAGGACGTGACCCGACGCGAACAGCGAGTCGGAGGACGTCTGCTAGAAATCATCAGGCAACGAAATGCGCCCATCCAAGCGAACGGTCAGCCTGCACTGGAGCTTGCCGTCAACTTTGACCCCCAGACTATCACCCTCTTCAAGGAAGTCCGAAACTTGCTCTGGTTGAACTTTCCGGTTCCGCATACCATCATCAACTATGCCAAAGAAGCGAAGCGCATCTACCCGCACGCGGTCAACCTGATGGAATCGGTCAGGATATACAACCAGCTGGTCGAGGTCATCGATGAGAACGAGTCGGTGGGCATGTTGATTGCCGATTACCGTACCAGGGCGCAGGAGCTGATTGTCAGAGGTGAGGTTTCTATGTCTCCGTCGAACTGATCTAGATCCCTGGGCTGATATGCTCGCTTTTCAGGTCTGGGTATCCGTTGGGAAACCGTCGCCTATTCTTACGGAACCCCTCGCACGCCTGCGCCGGGCAACCGAGGAATGGAAGAAGACGGTTCGATAACCTTCTTCAGGGAATTTGCTAGCGTTATCGCCATCCTGCAGGAAAAGACGACCGTGGTCATCGAGGTTGACGAACAAATTAGCGGCCTTCTAGAGGAGCTAGCCTCCTGTCCGTACGAAAACGACGTCCTCACCAGGATCATGAGCACTCTGCAGCAGATTGTGGGTTTGATCTTCCGGCACTCAAAACACTTTGACGCATTGACGTCCGAGCTACCGCTGCTAACCTTATCCAATCATTACAGGCTGATCGGTTGAACCTGGAAGGATACACAAATCTGGAAGAATGGGTCAACGAGCTCGACGAAAAGGTGATGAACATTTTACGAACACGACTTACGAACAAGATAGACGAATGGTGCAAAGATATAGAAGCGCTGTCGAAGGACCCAAGCTCGGTCGCTCAGCTGCAGGCTATCGCAGGCACCACCCATGAGCTTCACATCAAGAATCAGGTCATCTACTTGAACCCGCCTCTAGAGATGGCTCAAGCAGCTTGGCTGAAACAGTTGCAGCGCTTGATGGGCGTTGTCTGCGGTCAAGCTCGGATCAAGAGCGCACGCTACGAGATGAGCTTGCAGAACGGAGAAACGGCGCTCGAACGCAGAGACTGCTCGGTACTGCTGCCGACTCTCCCCGATACAGTTCTCGAGCGACCTTTCCGTCTCATACAAGAAAAGTTGAATTTTGTGCGAGGATACGTCGATCGGTGGCTCCAGATGCAGGCGCTCTGGGACTTGGAGCAGGATATCGTCTACGGCCATCTAGGTGACTCGCTTCCAAAGTGGTCAAAGATTCTGACCGAGATCAAGCAGTCTCGCGCAACATTCGATACTACGGAAACGCAGAGAGACTTTGGGCTTTGTGTCATTGCCTACGCCAATGTTCAGGGGAAAGTTGCGGCAAAGTACGACTCGTGGCAGCGGGACATTCTCAACCGGTACGGCAGCAAGCTTGGTGAGCGAATGAGAGACATCAACACCAGCCTGTCCAAGGCTAGGCAAGAACTCGAGCGTCAGACGATCACTGGTTCCTCGACCGCTCAGGCCGTGACCTTCATCACCTTTGTCCAGGATCTCAAACGGAAAGTGGGACAATGGTCGCCGGACGTGACAGCCCTCGAGGAGGGACAGCGAACGCTGGAGAAACAGAGATATGCTTTCCCGGACGATTGGCTCCATGCAGATCGTATCGCTGGCGAATGGGGAGCGTTCCATGAGATCTTGAAACGCAAAGATGCTACCATACAAGAACAGCTGGCAGGACTTCGTCTAAAGGTGGCGGCCGAGCACAAGGTCATACTGGAAAAGATCTCTGCGTCTCAAGCTGACTGGGATGCTCACAAACCCATCCAAGGGGGGATCAAGCCGGAGGCGGCTATCAACTCGATCCAGACTTTCGAGACTAGGGTGTCAAAGTTGAACGATGATCACGAGATGCTCAGAAAGGCGCAAGACGCACTCAACATTGCCGTCTCCGAGGACAAGCGACTTCAACCCATTCTCGACGAGATCAAGGATCTCCGAGCCGTTTGGCTGGCTTTGTCAGGCGTTGCGACTCAAGTCAACGAAGTACGGGACACGCTATGGAATCTGGTCCAGCCTCGGAAGGTCAGACAAACGCTCGACAGCATCATCGCTAACATGCGGGAACTTCCGACACGCATGCGACAATACGCAGCTTACGAACACGTGCATGAGGCTATTAAGACGCTTTTAAAGTTCAACACTATAGTGACGGAACTCAAGGGGGATGCCATGCGGGAGCGACATTGGAGACATCTCTTCCAGAGTCTCCGAGTCTCATACCCTTACCGGGAAAGCACGCTGACTCTGGGAAACGTCTACGACCTGGATTTGAAAACCAATGAAAAGCCAATCAAGGCTATCTGCGAACAGGCCCGTGGAGAACGCAACCTTGAAGAATACCTACGTACCGTGAGGGATTTCTGGACAGACTTCAACCTCAGTCTGGTCCAATACCAGAGCAAGTGCCGTCTGATCAAAGGGTGGGATGATCTGTTCAGCGCTTGTAGCGAGCACTTGAACGGGCTCACAGCAATGAAGTCCTCACCCTACTACCGGGTCTTCGACGAGGAAGCTGCGTCTTGGGACAACAAGCTCATTGCCATTCAAACGCTGTTTGACGTCTGGATCGACGTGCAACGACAGTGGGTCTATTTAGAAGGCATCTTCACCAACAACGCCGATATCAAGCAGTTATTGCCAGTGGAAAGCGCACGATTCGGCAATATCGACTCAGAGTTCCTCGCGGCCATGCGCAAGGTGTACAAATCCCCGCTCGTCCTCGACGTCCTCGTAATCCCGGGCATTCAGAAAACGTTTGAACGCCTCGCAGAAGCACTGGGCAAGATTCAAAAGGCTTTGGGGGAGTATCTCGAGCGCGAAAGGTCTACGTTCCCTCGGTTTTACTTCCTTGGAGACGAGGACCTGCTCGAAATCATCGGGAACAGCAGCGATGCATTGCGTGTGACGAAGCACTTGAAAAAGATGTTTGCTGGATTGGCATCGCTCGAAACTAGTGCTGACGATACAACGGTCGTCGCGATGACTTCCCGAGATGGAGAAACCGTGACACTGTCCAGACCGATCATTCTCGCGGAATATCGGAAGGTCAACGATTGGCTGGCTCGGTTGGAAAAAGAGATGAAGACGACCTTGGCGGATACGCTGTATCCCGTCATGACGGGTCTTGAGGCGCTCTACTCGACAAGCAACACGATCGAAGGCCACGCAATCCGCTCATGGATCGAAGCGCATCCGGCCCAACTGGTCATCCTGGCCATACAAGCAGCATGGACCCAGCTTGTTCAAGATCGCCTTTCCCGAGGCCACACTCTCCAAGCTGTGCTCGATCTCGTGCAAACGGTTCTGGAAGCATTGGCAGATGCCGTTGTGGGGGACCTGAATTCCATCACTCGACGTAAATGCGAACACCTGATCACCGAGCTCGTCCACCAAAGAGACGTGACCAGGTCCTTGATTCAGAGCGGTGTTACCTCGGCAAACGACTTTGAATGGCTTCGTCACATGCGATTCTACTTCGACGCCGATGTCGAGGACCGGCTCAAGTGCTTACAAGTTGAAATGGCCGATGCCGTGTTTGATTACGGTTTCGAATATCTCGGAATTCCCGATCGCTTGGTCCAAACACCCCTTACCGACAAGTGCTTCTTGACGCTCACCCAAGCGTTACATACTCAGCTCGGAGGTTCTCCATTCGGACCCGCAGGAACCGGTAAGTCCAAGGAGATTTCTGTTTCAAGCCAAACACTGACAGGGATGTCGATGTCCAACTTGTAGGCAAAACGGAATCGGTGAAAGCGCTCGGAGTCAGTCTTGGGCGTTTCGTGCTCGTATTCTGCTGCGACGAAGCTTTCGATTTCCAGGCCATGGGCCGTATCTTTTCGGGAGTATGTCAAGTGGGCGCGTGGGGTTGCTTTGACGAGTTTAACCGGCTCGACGAGCGTATGCTCTCGGCGGTTTCGTCCCAAATTCAAGTCATCCAGCAGGGGTTGGCATCGACCAACGGCAAGAGCGTAACCGAGATCTCCCTGATAGACAAGAAAGTTCAGCTAGACCCGCAGACAGGTATCTTTGTCACCATGAATCCCGGATACGCGGGGTACGTTCTTATTCGATGAGCGCGATGCGGTAGGGGAGCAACACTAAAGAAGCTGTCTCTGTGGCACTGCTGTTACAGACGATCTAACCTGCCAGACAACCTGAAAAGTAAGCATTGCAGATCCCTCTTACACATGCCGTTGCAAGCTAACTTGATTACATCCTCTCCGGCCTGCCTACGCAGAACTTTTCAGGGCAAGTCGTTCCAAGATTCATTTGAATAATCGGACACGAGCTGATGTCGCCTTTTTACAGAGCGTCGCCATGTCACAACCTGATAGAGAGCTGATCGCTCAGGTCATGCTGTTCTCACAAGGTTTCCGTCATGCGGAGGGTCTGGCTTCGAAGATTGTACCCTTCTTTGAAATGTGTCGAGAGCAGCTCTCCGCGCAGTCCCATTACGACTTTGGGTTGCGAGCGCTGAAATCTGTTTTGCTACGCGCCGGCATCCTGATTCGAGAGCACCTCGGGAGTATATCGACTCCCGCCTCGTCAGAAACGTCGGAGCAGAGAGAAGTAACCGAGCTCGAGTTGATGGTGCGAAGTCTTCAAGAGACACTTGTACCTAAGCTTTTGGGTAGCGATGTGTCGCTTATTCGAAGGTAAGCATCTATCTGTCTCACACTCACAGAGATGACAAATATTGAGTAGTTCCGATCTCACCTTTACACAGCATCGTCACAGACGTCTTCCCCAATGTTTCGGGGCGTCAGAGTCCGCTTGATGAACTAAGGAAAGCGATCGGGATCGCATGCGATAAGAGACATTTACAGCAGGACGACTCCTGGATAGAGAAGGTGATACAGCTATACCAGGTCCAACAGATCTCACACGGAGTGATGCTCGTGGGACCCTCTGCTAGCGGCAAGAGTGAATCATGGCGTGTCCTTCTGGATGCACTAGGCCAAATGGACGGGATTGAAGGCGTATCATATGTGGTCGATCCCAAAGCCATTCAGAAGGACGATCTGTATGGGGTTCTCGACAACACCACGCGAGAGTGGACGGACGGTCTTTTCACGAGTATTCTCCGTCGCATCACAGACGATGCTCGCGGCGAGAGCGGCAAGCGGCATTGGATCGTGTTTGACGGTGATGTAGATCCCGAGTGGGTTGAGAATCTGAACAGGTATGTCTCCTTGTCACGACAGCGATACAGGTCAGATCTCTTATGCCCAAGCACGTCAACGTTTTTAGCGTCCTAGACGACAACCGACTCCTGACCTTGCCGAACGGAGAACGGCTGTACCTTCCCGGAAATGTGAGGGTCATGTTTGAAGTCGACTCGCTGAGGTACGCTACTCCAGCTACCGTCAGTAGATGCGGCATGATTTGGTTCAGCCAAGGACTAGTCACTGCGCAGATGCTCTGTGCCAAAGCGATGGAGACTTTGCAGACGACAGTGTTGCCCACAGATGAGCAGTCCCAAAGTCTGGATTCGGCCTCGAGCGCTATGCGTCTACGGACCCAGCAAATCGTCGCACAGGCCCTTACACCGTCGTTTTTGGTCAACGGACTGGTGTTCAAGGCCTTGTCTTTTGCTGAAACTCTGCCCCATATCATGGAGTTCTCCCCGTCGAGAGCACTGTCGACTCTGTTCTATGCCATCAACAAGGCCATCCGCACCATTCAAGACTACAACGACAATCATGCGGACTTCCCGCTTGCCGACGACCGGATAGAGCTCTACATGCGCAATCGTCTACTACTCGACTTGGTCTGGGCGTTCGTGGGTGACGCCTCAGGAAAGGACCGTGCCATCTTTGCGCGTTTCTTGCAAGAGGAAACTGGGATTCAGCTCCCGGTCGACGCAAACGATCACAACACATCAGTCATCGATTTTGATGTCGACCTCAAGACTGGTAATTGGATCAATTGGCAAGAACGGGTGCCGACGATCGAGATCGAGACGCACGCTGTGACTGCAGCGGACGTTGTCATCCCAACTATCGACACCGTCCGACACGAAGAGGTCCTATATTCCTGGATCATCGAGCGCAAGCCTTTGGTTCTTTGCGGACCTCCAGGCTCTGGGAAGACGATGACACTGATGAACGCGTTACGCAAATTGCCGGAAGTGGAAATGGCTGGTCTGAACTTCTCGAGCGCCACAAGCCCAGAACTTATCCTGAAGACCTTTGAGCAATACTGTGAATACAAGAAGAACAACAACGGGATTGTCCTCGCTCCAACCTCGACAACCAAATGGCTCGTCGTTTTCTGCGACGAGATCAATTTGCCGGCCGAAGACCCCTACGGTACACAGCGCGTTATCTCCTTCATGCGACAGATGATTGAGCACGGTGGATTCTGGCGGACTTCAGATCTCTCTTGGGTCAAGCTCGAGCGAATCCAGTTCGTCGGGGCGTGCAATCCTCCAACTGATCCTGGCCGTGTTCCTCTCAGTACGAGGTTCTTGCGACATGCGCCCGTCCTCATGGTTGACTACCCTGGAAGTATCGCTCTCAAGCAGATCTACGGGACGTTCGCTCGAGCACTCCTCAAGGTCGTTCCCACGCTGCGACGCTTTGCCGAGGCACTGACAGAAGCGATGGTAGAAGTATACCAGCTCTCCCAGAGTCACTTTACAGCTGATCAACAAGCTCACTATGTCTACTCCCCGCGAGAGCTTTCGCGCTGGGTGAGGGGTATCTATGAGGCTCTGAGGCCTCTGGAAAGCTTGGATCTGGATGGTCTGGTACGGCTATGGGCACATGAGGGACTCCGGTTGTTTCAAGATCGACTCGTCCATGAGTACGAAAAGGTCTGGACAGATCAACTCATCGACGACGTGGCGCTTCGCCATTTCCCAACTGTCGACCGCGGACTCGCTCTTCAAAGACCGATACTATACTCCAACTGGACGACAAAGGATTACTTGCCGATCGCACGGGAGGCTTTGCGAGACTTTGTCAAAGCTCGCTTGAGGGTCTTTTACGAGGAGGAGCTTGACGTGCCTCTGGTTTTGTATGACGATATCCTCGACCACGTACTCAGGATCGACAGAGTCTTCCGCCAGCCACAAGGACATGTACTTCTGATTGGTGTCAGCGGGAGCGGCAAGGTTAGTCGTCACTTGCCGATTCAATGAAGCTCGAGCTGATGGCCATGGTACATTCTCCACAGACGACTCTTTCCCGGTTCGTTGCTTGGATGAACGGATTGAGTATATTCCAGATCCAGGTTTCAAATCGGTACACTGCTGCGGATTTCGACGAAGATCTCCGCACGGTGCTCAGACGTGCTGGTTGCAAAGGCGAAAAGATGTGCTTCATCATGGACGAGTCGAATGCGTTGGACTCGGCATTCTTGGAACGCATGAACACCCTCTTGGCTAACGCCGAAATTCCTGGATTGTTTGAAGGCGACGAGTTCCAAGCTCTCATGAACTCTTGCAAGGAAGGATCGCAGCGAGACGGGCTTATGCTCGACTCGACGGACGAATTGTACCGATGGTTCACGAGCCAGATCTCCAAGAATCTGCACGTCGTCTTTACGATGAACCCGCCATCCGATGGTGTCGCAGGCCGCGCAGCTACCTCGCCCGCATTGTTCAATCGATGCGTCTTGAATTGGTTCGGAAACTGGTCGAACCGCACCCTATTCCAGGTCGGAACGGAAATGACTGTTGAATTGGATCTAGACAACCCTGAATACGATGTCCCAGCTACCCTCGTGCCATCCAACCCGGACATGCCCAAGCTGCCGAGTCACCGGGAAGCTGTTGCCAACGCTATGGTCACGGTGCATTTGCAAGTCGAGAAAGCCATGCGCAATCTGCAAGATCAAGGCAGAAGCGTTCCGCGCATTACTCCGAGACATTTCCTGGATTTGTGAGTCGTTCTCGTCATCTTATGAGCTCATCAAGTAGGCATTAACTTGGGGAGTCTACAGCATTACTCAATATGTCAAGATCGTGGGAGAGAAGCAAGACGACCTACAAGACCAGCAGCGTCATATCAATACAGGTATCGACAAATTGCGCGAGACCGTAACGCAAGTCAGCGAACTGAAAAAGGAGCTTTCCATCAAGGAAAAGGAATTGCACGAAAAGAGCGCTGAAGCCAACGCGAAGCTCAAGCAGATGATTGCTGATCAGCAAGAGGCTGAAGCCAAGAAACTCGCTTCTTTGAGTATTCAGGAGCAGCTGAGCTCTCAAGAGGAGATCACGAAGCAACGGCAAGCTACAGTCAACGCGGAGCTGGCCGACGTAGAGCCTGCAGTGGCTGAAGCATCTAACGCCGTGGGCAGCATCAAGAAGCAACAGCTTGCCGAGTTGCAAAAGCTTCGAGTGCCGCCAGCTGCGATCGTCATGGCAGCCGAGGCTACTTGTGCTCTTTTGGGCCATCAGAACCTTAAAGATTGGACGGCGATCGCTGCTATCGTCCGCCGTGATGATTTCGTCTATAGCATTCAGCACTTTGACACTTCCAAGGTGGACGCGGCACTCTGCCGTCGTCTCCAAAGGGACTATCTGAGCAGGGAAGACTTCACGTTCGAAGTGGTCAATCGAGCTAATAAAGCCATGGGACCATTGGCTCTTTGGGTCATGGCCCAGGTCAAGTATGCGACGATCCTTGACCGGATTGAGCCCCTCAGGCAAGAAGTCGATGAGCTTGAACATAAGGCCTACACTTTCAAGGAACAGGCTAAAGCCGTGCAGGAGATACTCGAGAAACTCGAAGGCAGTATCGCGACGTATAAGGATGAATACGCTGCCCTTGTCAGCGAAACGCAGGCTATCAGGACGGAAATGAAGAAGGTACAAGAAAAAGTCGACCGCAGCTCCACCTTGCTAGCGAGCCTGTCACAGGAAGAGACGCGATGGAGTCGCGATAGTGCAGAATTCGCTCAAGAGATGACGACTCTGATTGGAGACGCGTTGCTCTCAGCCGGCTTTCTCACCTATCTCGGATACTTCGATCAAAGGCATAGGAGGAGTCTTTGGAACGAAATGCTTGATCACCTCGTCGCTTCCAATATCGCAGCTAAACCTGATCTCGCTCTGCCGGAATATCTTGCCACAGCCGATGATCGCGCGAAGTGGATCGCTGCGGGACTACCGGTCGATGACCTCGCGACCGAAAATGCGATGATGATACAGCGGTTCAACCGGTTCCCTCTGCTGATCGATCCTACGGGCCAAGCCTCTGGATTCCTGACTAACCTCTATCGCGAGAAAAAGGTCATGTCCACCAGTTTCATCGATGCTTCGTTCGTCAAGAATCTGGAGAGCGCTCTGCGTTTCGGGAGCCCGTTACTCGTTCACGACGTGGAAAACCTCGACCCGGTACTGAACTCTGTACTTAACCGCGAGGTGCGGAGAAGCGGAGGACGAAACCTCATCCGGATCGGAAACCAAGATATCGATTTGTCGCCTGCATTCACTCTATTTTTGGCGACGCGCGATCCCCTCATCGCCATACCGCCCGATCTGAGCAGCCGAGTGACCGTAGTCAACTTTACCATGACACGTGGTAGTCTGGAAAGCCAGTCACTCGATAAAATTCTGAAGGCAGAGAGGCCCGATACCGAAAATCGTAGAACCAATCTGATCAAGGCTCAGGGCGAATTCCGATTGCGTCTCCGACACTTGGAGAAGATGCTGCTGAACGCGCTCAACGAGTCGAGCGGCAGCATTCTGGAGAACGACAAGCTTATCGCCACTCTCGAGGGTCTGAAGCGAGAAGCTGCTGACATTTCGCAAAAGATGCTCGAGACAGAGTCAATCGCGTCGGAGATCGAACAAGTCACCAAGGACTACAAACCCATCGCGCGATCCGCAAGCGCGATTTACTTCCTCCTCGAGCGTCTTGGCGACTTGAACCATTTCTATCGGTTCTCGCTCGACTTCTTCTTGGATTTGTTCGACGACGTTCTGCTCAGGAACCCTCGCTTGCAAGGTGTAAAGGATCTCGCACAACGCCAAGAAATCATCACCCAGGATCTTTTCTCGCTTTCGTACGAGCGTGTCGCTCGGACGCTTTTACAGGACGATCACGTCCTGCTCAGTCTCGCTCTGGCGCAGATGCTACCCCTCCAGCAAGATCAGCAACAAGCGAAGAGTCTCTTGCAAAGCATGACCAGAACAACCGGACCGAGCGATGTTCCCATGCCGTCATTGCTCGAAACGGTCGAGCAGCAACAAGTGCTGTCTCTGGTGTCAGAACCGAAGCAATTGTCTGCATCGATGTCATCCGATCCCGGGGCATGGCAAAAAGCTTTGGCGGAAACCCAGCCGGAGGTTACGGTACCGACTTTGATCTCCGGTATTTGCACTGAGCGTGAGTTTTGCGCATTGATATGAACGTGACAAACCCCACTAACCGGATCTTTGTTCCTCAGCTATTGCGAGCGCGGCACTCGTCGCAACGATCATGAGCTGCCTTCGCCCAGATCGATTCATCGCCTCGTCTGCTGCTCTAACGAAGGTCGCCTTTGCTGCGCCTTTGCAGACAGTGGACTCAGGCAGAGCGCTAGAGGACTACGTCGACGCCGCGAATGCATCTACGACTCCAATTGTCCTGTGCTCTGTCCCCGGGTATGATGCGAGCTTCCGGGTGGACGCTCTCGCCGCCAGCCGGAAGCATGATTGTGCTTCTATTGCCATGGGCTCTTCCGAGGGAACTCGTCTCGCTGATCAGGCAATCAGCCACGCCGCCAGAACGGGAAGTTGGGTACTTCTCAAGAACGTACATCTGGCCCCCGAGTGGCTCTCTAGCCTTGAAAAGAGGCTCCGAACGATCCACGCCGACAAACGCTTCCGGCTATTCCTTACGATGGAGACTAGCCCGAAGATTCCGGTCAGCATCTTGCTCCAATCGCGCATTATCATGAACGAACCCGCTCCGGGGGTCAGGGCTAGCGTCTTGGAGTCGCTCCAAGGCTTCGAAGCGCTAGACAACGATGCTGGACCAGCAGAAGCGACCAGGCTATATTTCCTCTTGGCTTGGTTCCACGCTGTCGTCCAGGAGCGATCCCGATACAATCCGCTCGGATGGAGCTCGGCGTACGACTTCAACGACGCTGATCTCTCCGCCGCTGCCGGAACCATGAGAAGGTGGTTGTCCGGCGTCGCTCGAGGGCGCAGCAACATTGATCCTGCCCAGATCCCCTGGATCGCCCTGCGCTCGCTACTCAATGTCAGCATTTACGGTGGTAGAGTCGACTCAACTTTCGACCAGCAGATTCTCAACAGCTTCTCCCTCTCGCTCTTCCACGCTGGAGCTTTCGAATCTGACTTCAAGCTGGTTGATGATGAGAATCCAGATCTAGCCTTGAAGATGCCGGATGCTCTCACGCTTGCCAGTTTCAAGAAGTGGGCTCACGACTTGCCAGAGGAGAACCCTCATTCCTGGTTGGGACTGCCAGCAGAAAGCGAAAGGGTTTTGCTCGAAGCCAAAGGTGAGATCGATGCAATCATTGGTAGCGTTCTTGATACTTACGCCTTTCACCCTGCTCTCAGGTCGGCGAATCATGACCAGGTTGCGAGCTCTACGAGAACCGGAAGAAGTTGATGTCGCCGTGAGTAGCTCATCCTCTCAGGACGCAGGCGGTCGTCCGGAATGGATGCAACAACTCGGAGCCAGCTGTACGCAGCAACTTGGAGCTCTGCCCAAGGTAAGTCTTATCCTTAATGATATCGATCTCGCATGTTGCTGAACCTATTATTACCGGTGTGTTCCTAGTCTCTCCCAGCGACCCAAGACAACAAGAGCTCGGACCCGATTGCGGTCGCCTTCGCTCGGGAAGCCGAGCAAGGCCGAAAGTTGCTCGGCACCATCAGGGAGGATCTGCAAAACACGGCTTCGTACCTGGCAGGCGATATCAAGCCTACCAATCATATCACCCGACTGGTTCAAGCGATGCGTCGAGGTAAGTGTACTGCCGATGTCTCGTCATTGTTCGTAGCTGACTGACATACTGACTGCATGCTAGGCGAAATTCCAAGCAACTGGAAGCGTTACACTGTCCGAAGAGATCTATCGCTTGTTCAGTGGTTGTCCGACTTTGCAAAGCGGCTCGCCCAGTTGCAAGCCTTCCTGGAAGGCTCGCTCGAATCTGTCGATATCGGGTTGCTCTTCCATCCTTCAGCATACATTACTGCAACCCGTCAATCAACTGCCCAAAAGAATGGCTGGTCGCTCGAGACCCTCTTCATGGAGATTGATCTTGGCTCAACCGACTCCACTAGAGGTTATGTCGTGACAGGTAAGCAATCCTGGTTCCGTCTAGAGTACAAGAGCTGGGCTGATCATAGCTGGTTCGTGACAGGCTTGCAAATCGAGGGGGGTCAGGTCGAGAATGGTGGTCTATCGCTCAATGAAGGCGGGACATCGTTGGTCGGTGCTTCTACCATCAGATGGCAACAAAAGGCATCCGACACCAGGTCAGGTCGTGCAGATAACTCGACCGTCGATCTGCCCATGTACGTCAACGGCGAGAGGCAAGCGCTTCTGGCGACGATCAAGGTCGGCTTGGTCGACGATTTGACTCGCGTCAAAGTCGTTCAGCGTGGTTGTTGCCTCAAGACGTCGATGTGATTCGGTACTGGGAGTCTATAGATAGCATGTAACCGGGATGCCTATACATTTACAGAGATCTTGTGCTTTCGAGACCGGTTGCCATAAAGGTCATGTTCCAGAAAGTCATTTCGGGTTTGCCCGATATCAAGATGGCGTCATCCCGCTCGCAGCCATGACCTCGGGCCGCCGTGCCGTCAGAGACCTCAATCTTCGTCTCTACAAGACCTCTTGACTCTGTCTCTATCAAGATATAGCCTGGCCATCATATACCACTCTGATCCTAGTAGTCTTCTATCATAATGCCCGCCCAGACTTTTCACACTCTACTTACCGAAGTATCGCCCTCGGCCAAATCGGGTTCTGCGGCCATTACCATTCCCGCAGCGGGTTCCACCCCGGCGGTTCACCTGGACTACAACAAGCTGAACGATTATGTCGGAGCCTTTGCCAACGCTCTCAAAACCTCTGGGGTACAAGGTGGACAGGTCGTGTCATTGTCTCTGGTCAATTCGCTCGAATTTGTCGGTGCTTTCCTGTCTACCGGCTGGTTGCGAGCCGTTTCGGCTCCCCTCAACCCGGCTTACTCGCAGGACGAGATCGAGTTCTACTTGACCGACACCAAGTCTAGTATCCTGATTGTCAAGGCAGGCGAGACCTCGGATGACAAGCCGACCCTGAAGGCCGCCAAGAAATGCGGTGTCAAGGTGGTCAGCGTCAAACTGTCTTCGGGTCAAAGCGGAAAGGTCGAGGTCGACTTGAAGACGGTATTTGACCCTTCGGCGGGAGGAGCTAAGAAGGTAAGCATCTTGACTTGTGTTCTCATTTCTTAGATCTGACCCTTACGACAGTCGGCAGAACAGTCTGGCGGAATTGCTAACAAGGATCAGCAGCAAGGTGGACCCGTACAGGAGCAGGATGTCGCTTTGGTACTGCATACCGTGAGCCCAAGGAGTAAAAGGGCTAGAAGAGACCGAATCATCAATCTAACCAAAAAACAAATCCCAGAGCGGTACTACTGGACGTCCCAAGGGTAAGCCGGACATACGATGATGGTAGTACCTACTCGAGCTAATCGAATGGGTCGAATAGCCGTCCCCCTTACGCACCTCAACATCATGACCACCATGGCCAACATCGTCAAGACTTACGAGTTTACGCCTAAAGATCGAGGTCTCCTAGTCATGCCTCTCTTCCACGGTGAGTGCTAGCCCTGATGAATTCTTTGAACAGTAGCACTGACCTCGCTCGATGTGCATAGTCCACGGTCTTGTTGCAGGACTTCTGGCTCCCCTGCTTTCTGGCTCTTCTGTTGTCATCCCTACCAAATTCAGCGCAGGTAGCTTCTGGAAAGACTTCGTGTCCGAGAGCTGCACTTGGTACACCGCAGGTAGGTCACGGCGATACGAGTGGATTCCAGTATCTGAAGCTGAATTACGGCGATCCAGTGCCAACGATTCACTCGATCTTGCTGTCTTCGCCCCTTCCTAACCCTTTGCCCAAAATCCGGTTCATCCGGTCATGTTCGTCTTCGCTCTCGCCCACCGTCTTCCACAAGCTCGAGGATACCTTTAAAGCCCCTGTGCTCGAGGCCTATGCCATGTCCGAGGCGGCGCATCAGATGTGCGCCTCCCCGTTGCCTAAAAACGGGCCGAGGTACCCGGGAAGCGTCGGGATTCCGCAAGGTGTCGGTCTGAGCATCAGGAATGCTGATAATGGCAAAGAGATCAAGACCAAGGGGGAACAAGGGCGAGGCGAGGTCTGTATCAGGGGGAAGAACGTTATGCTCGGTTACGTCAACAACGACAAGGCCAACAAGGAAGGCTACTGGAACGCGGAGGAGAAGGATGCGCAGGGTGCTAAGGAGAAACGTTGGTTCAGGACCGGTGACGAGGGTTATCTGACAGAGAAAGGTTACCTCGTCCTGACCGGAAGATTGAAGGAGGTGAGCCGAATACAGATTCGGATTCAATCGGATGACGTTGGGAATCATGTTGAACATCATTCATAAAATAGCTCATCAACCGCGGAGGCGAAAAGATCTCGCCCATCGAACTTGATTCCGCTATCTTGGCTCTACCGCTCGTATCTGAGGCGGTAACCTTTGGCGTCGCCGACGAAAAGTATGGCGAAAAGGTCTGGGCCGCGGTCATCATCAAGGATGCCGGAGGAAAGAGCGATAGCCAGATCGAAAAGGAGCTGAAAGCAGCTCTTAATGGGAAAATTGCCAAGTTTAAGACCCCCGAACGTATCATCATCACCAAGGCGATCCCCAAGTGAGCAGCATTAATGATAAGCTTTCTGATTGGGCAAGACAGGCCGACGCGCTAATGCAACGATTCCGTTTCACCTCGCAGGACCGCCACCGGTAAGATTCAGCGCCGCCACGTTCGCGATCAATTTGTGAAACAGGAAGCCGAAAAGGCCAAGAAGCAGAGGCAAAGCAAGCTTTAGACGAGCAAAAACATCGATGTGCACTGCTTCTGTGGTATCAGGTGATAAAGATCGAATACGGTAGATTGACTGGAAAGTACTTGCCAAAGTGATTCTACACATCAGCCAATTTCGAAGCTGCGCTGTAATGGGCCGGTTTACCAAACATTGTTCAACCTTGGATCGACTACACCATCGACTCGAGGAAATTCCTCATTCCAACATCGAGGTCTTGCGCAAATGCTCAGATGTCCATATGTCGAAATGCAAACATAATAGAACACCCAAGCGACTTGTCGCGGATGTGCGAGGCACAAGCTAGTCTTGCCTGAGTGATCGTCCTAGTCGCCGTCCAAGTCGTCGATCACGATGACATCATCCGGGTCCTTGGTCACAATCACCTGCTTCCTTGAGGCCTTGGTAGGACTCTCGTGCTTTTATACTTGGTGCTGTCTGAGATATAATCTGTCCTCTGGTCATGGCACAAGCAAAGGTGAAGAGGTTCCTGGCAGAGTCTTGCTTACGGTGAGTTCAGAAATGAACCAATCAACTAGCTCTTCTATAGCGCAAATGAGTTGTTTTGTTAGAAGTCTGTGGGTTGTGCACTTGGCCCAAGAACAATGCATGCCAGAGCGCTGTGGAGACTTTCACAACTGAGACATTGACCTAGGGCACAGAAAATGCTCTGTTGACTGACGAGGCTTTTTATATGTTCGCCGTTGTGGCGAAACTGCAATTACCGATGCATACGACGACGACACAGCTCAATCAAAGCTATCCGCCCGGCAAACCCTACCACCTTCAGATATTCACACCCACCTGTCCCACCCGTCACCGCCGCACCGACTCGAAAAGCTCACTATGCCCAAGGTGCGCGAGCTACGCAACATAACCGCAAGGGCTCATGCCTGTCTTCGTGGCGACACCCCTCAACTCTACAAAATTTAACTGCATCCTGACCACCTGCGCACAAATGGTCTGAAAGATCATACAAAAGCTCCCATACTTGAGCCCACAAACCCAACACCAAGTGTTGCTGTCTCCTGCTCATGTGCGATATCACGGCAAAAGCATGCTGATTGATTTGCAACCTGCTGGAGGGGAACCATCTGCTCAGCTCCTTGAGATTCAGTTCTTTCTCCAGGGGCATATGCTGGTGATCAAGGAGAAGGAGATGAAGGAGATAGAGGACTACTGGGCTAGCCTGGACAAAGCTGGCTTCCAGGGACAAAGACATCCTCACAGTGGGATGTGCTTGAGAGCTGTAGAAGCAGCGAGCAGGTGATTGTTATAGCCGTCACGTGACGCGTCGCTACTCCCGCGAGAGACCCCCTCGGAGGTCCCCTCGGAGACACCTCTCGACATCCCCACAGGGGTCTACTTTTACATCTCCTATAGGTGCTTATTATAATAGGCTCATTGTATGTATATACTTCATCCGTTATTACACCATCGCCCTTAGACCTAGCCCCGTGTAGACTGTTAGTCCTTCCCCCTAATAGAATAACGGATCATCCTCTTCTACCCCGGCTAGCGAATTTTCCTTCCCTCGTCTCTTCCTTTTTCACGTCCTTTTTCTGTTATAGCATTCGCGGTACGCGTATCGCACACCCGCGTCGGGTAGTTTTACAGGGACCTCCGAGGGGAGTTCCCGTACGGAGTATATCTAGAACACCCCCTATGTGTTTACTGTAATGTAGTACTAGTTGTACTACATCCGTTATTACATTCATCACCTTACCCTTACCTTCTAGTCCCGTGTGATACTATCTCAGGCTTGCAGGCAAGCCTAATAGAATAACGGATCTACAAACTTCACCCCGACTAGAAACCCCTACGCGATGAACACTTCCTTCACCCAGTGTTTTCGCCCCGATGGGACCCCCCAGAGAATCCCGCCAGAGATCTCGCCTGTGCTGTCCGAGGATGGACAAAGCCAGCAGGTAGATGGGGAGGGAAGGTTTTTGTGGTTGCGAACGACGGACTCCGGAACGGAGACCACCGCAAACGAATTGCGGGTGTTTGCCAACCAGCAACCTCAAACGCAGGCCACGCCGGCCAACAACATGGGAACGGTCCCCCCACAAGTGGTACCAACCTCTCCTGCGAGCAATCCCGCAGCCACCCCAGCTCCCGTTGCCGCCGCGCCGGACTTGAATGCCCTCTTTCAATTGATGGCCAACATGCAAGTCCAGGTGCTGGAGTTGGCGAGGGCAAGGGAGTCGCGGTCGTCGTCGGACGAGGCCCGGGCCAAACTGTTTAAGTTCGGAACGCCGGACAAGTTCGATGGCAGCAAGAAGGAGAAGGTCCGAGGGTTCCTGGACCAATGCAACCGGGAATTCGAGGTCAAACCGGGCGTCTACGTTACCGACCGCCTGAAGATGATGTACGCGGAGTCGTACATGGAAGGACAGGCCGCCGATTGGGCCCGGGAGTACTCCACGGGTCGAGTGCCGGCTACCTGGGAGCAGTTCGAGCAACTGCTCATCTCCACTTATGGTGGAGGACGAAACATCGCGGCAACTGAGGCCGAATTAGTTCACTTAAGGCAAGGCACCAAGAGCCTCGCGACGTACATCACCGAGTACAACGACCTCTTGGCCCTCCTCCCCAACGTCTGCGAATACTCTCGCCGGATGCTGTTCAGGGCCAACCTGAACCAAGCGTTCAAAGACGCCATCGTCCCTATGCCGGGCCAAGAAACAATGACCTTGGCGGAGTTCCAAATGGAATGCCGCCGGTACGAAGATCAGGCGGATGCCAGAAGGCATGCGTCCTTGGGAAACCGCTACCACTCGGGCGGTAACCGACAAGCGAGCAACCACTCCGCTCCCCGCAACCCCGTTGTGGTCAATACTACCGTTGCGACTCCTACCCCCGCCGCCAACGCTTCCACCGCTGCCCCCATGGAACTCGACGCGGGCAGGATGAGGCGGAACGACCCCTGCTACCGGTGTTTCCAACACGGCCATGTAGCCGTCAACTGTCCCAATCAGAGGGTCCCTGCCCCTGCTTGGTTCAAGGGTAGGAACAACGGGCGGATGAACGTCTCTGGTGCCCGGGTGCAACCCGTCGAGACCGTCCCGGAGGGAGGTTGGGAAGCCGAGCTCGCGAGGCAGAACGGAGAGCAGCCTTTGCTCTGGACCCCGACTGATTAGACGTACGGTTGTGTTGTTATTGGCTCATCATTTGTTGTACCCCCACGGCAGGCCCGGCGGGGATGTTTTTATCACCATTCACTTTTTCAAGCACCCGACTTCACAGTGACTACGAGAGATACACTCACCAAAGTATACGCCATCAACAGGTAACTGTACAAGAAGTACAATACGAAACATGTCCCTCGCGAGGAGTAAACGCATACTACTGAAGAACACAACCTGAAACGAGTCCCTCGCGAGGAGTAAACGCACAAGTCCCTGGCGAGGAGTAAAACGCACAAGTCCCTGGCGAGGAGTAAAACGCACAAGTCCCTCGCGAGGAGTAAACGCACATAGAGAGAAGAAGACGAAGTCGGGACTCTATTATGGTATATCAAAATACAAGAGAAAAAAGAGACCCCGACGTAAGAACAATCCGGAGAGTACAAACACGACGAAACTCCAAAAGACCCGGGAACCCCTCACTCGTCGCCTTCCGAAGCGGGGACGACCTTCTTCTTCTTCTTCTTGCCGGCGGCGGGATTCGGCGTCGGGGACGGAGGAGGGGAAGGCGTAGGGGTGCGGAGGACGTCGGCGTCGTACTCCTCGCCGACCGGTCCGTCAGCAGCGACGGGGGGTTCTCCAACATCCTCACCATGACCTTCGAAGAGGAAGTCCCGATAGGACTTGTCCTCGTCCCACGCGTCGCGATCGGGGATGGTGACGGTCCCGTTTTCGTTGGCGACGTACGGGTGCTTTCGGCACCACGACAGGAAGTACCTCTTGCGGTACTTGTCCTTGACAGCGAGCCAGGCGGGATAGCATCGGGTCTCTACAAGACAATCGGTCTTGTTTGAGAGAAGGGGAAGAACCTACGCGAAAGGCGAACGTTAACTCCGAGGCAGATTCCCGCCGGGGGTTCAAATCGGAGCGACTGCTTACCATGAGCTTCATGATCCTCTGAAATTCGTCCGCGACGGCGATGGCAACCGGATTGGGGACGTTGGGGATCGTAAGGACCTCACACGCCGCCTGGTACCGGGTGCGGATACCGTAGGCCGGATCGAAAACCGTCATGAAGGTGGACGGCAAAGGGGCACACTTGATGTTCGTTCCCCGGCAAGGGAAGCAGGAACTCCCCTGTCCAGAGGATTTCCCCGCGTCCGGTAGAGGGTGGCGGCAAAAGAAGATGCCTTCGAACTCCATCACGTTGTACCACCCTTTGACCCCATCCTCGACGTAACCGGGAACCGAGTTTTCGGCGGAGAGGTGGAAGCGGTCCTCGTGACCGAAACAGTTGAGGCAGCACCACTTCCAGCCACCACGGTACTGAGCCTACGTACGCACGATTGGAATCAGCATACGACAACCCCACCGGAGAGAATAAAAGAAAAGAACAATACATACCATCAAACCGTCGAACCCCGCGACGTTTCCCTCCTTCCACAACTTCTTGAGGGAAGGGATGGAAGGACTATCGGCCAAGAAGGCCGTGCGAGCAAGTTCTTCGGACCGAACTTGCCCCTCTGAAGGAGCGACCGACATATTAGCCACAGCGGACCCCACCCAGACGGATACCACTCACTCTCGTCGGCGGACTTGGTCTTGGGGTATACGAAACCCCTGCCCCGATCTTGCTCGAGCTTCGACGTCCCTTTCGGAGTCGACGGAGAGTACGGCTTATCGCCGTGGTTCTTGGAAGTCTTGGGAGTGGGAGGCATGTCGAATGGAATAGACAGGTAGATGGGGGATAGATAGCGTAGGAGGGGAAAGTGAGTAATAGCGAAAGGACACCTACGACTTACTCCCCACCTCGCAAACGCGAACGCGAACCCCTTTATACCCTACATCCCTGCTGCTACGGCGGCCCAAACAAAAGAAGAGTTGCGATACTAGCAAAGAGAGCAACTAGAACAATACTATTGCTATGGATATGGGCATATGGAGAGAGGGTATCGTACAACAACAGCGGTATAGACGTCAACATCAACGACGGTCTCCTTTGTTTACACCTCCCGAACAATGAGTCGGACATGCGCCCATACGGATGTCCGCGCCAGGACAAAGAAAAGAACAACAAACGAGACGCGCCCCATCGGGCCCGAAATTCGGGTACCCTGTGAAACAGGTAGACGTGTGTAAGCGACGAACGCTTACCGGTGGGAAGGGCAAAAGGAGAGAACAAAGGCGCCTACATGAAACACGACCGGCGCTGGCCGATCTGGAATCTCGGCCTAGGGGGGGGATCCTGTTATAGCATCCGCGGTACGCGTATCGCACACCCGCGTCGGGTAGTTTTACAGGGACCTCCGAGGGGAGTTCCCGTACGGAGTATATCTAGAACACCCCCTATGTGTTTACTGTAATGTAGTACTAGTTGTACTACATCCGTTATTACATTCATCACCTTACCCTTACCTTCTAGTCCCGTGTGATACTATCTCAGGCTTGCAGGCAAGCCTAATATTTTCACCCTCCTTTCGACACTCCTTTTATCATGTCCGACGACGGCCACATTCCTTCTCATCCGGTTCCTCCCCCTGCACCTTCTCCCATGGAGGAGGCACTCCGACAGATGGCACAGGCCATGACGCTCTTTGCTCAGAGCCAGCAGCAGCCTGTCGGCGGTCAGGGATCGAACCCCTTTCGGCTCGCCCCGCCGGGACCCTTTGATGGGACCGATACCCCGGACAAACGGGAGAAGGCCACCACCTTCATTCATCAGTGCGAGATGCACTTCGAGACCGCTCCAGCGGTTTACTCTTTGGATCGGATCAAGATCATTTTCGCGTCGACCCACCTTCAGGGTCGCGCCGCTTTATGGGCCCGGTCGTACACATCCCCGGAGGCTGCACAACAGTGCACCTGGGATGTCTTCCGGACTCTCTTTCTCACTTCTTTTGGGTTAGCATCCCGAGAGTACCTCGCCGAAGGGGAACTCTTAGGGTTGCGACAAGGGAACACCTCGGTCGGCGAGTACACCGCGAGGTTCAATTCCCTTGTGGGTCTGATGCCGGGATGGAACAACGCCGCTCTCCGGGGAGTCTTTCGTCATGGACTCCGGTCGGATGTTGAGCTGTCGGTTCGTGCCCATGATGGGTACACGGAGATGTCCCTCTTGGACATCCAGAACTTGGCCGCTCGATACGATCGACCCGCCATCCCCGCTGAACGACCTCGCCGGGAAACTCCCCGCGCACCCACCTTTCAGCCTGCCGAGATGGCAGCTCCTTTTCCTTTTGCCCCGGGACCTCCCCCGGTTTCTTCTTCTCTTCCTCCTCCTCCTGTGGACCAAGGTGGCCCTATGGATCTTTCGGCCGCCCGGCAACCTAACCCCGCCGTCCCCTGCTTCAAGTGCTACCAGATGGGACACTTCGCGAACCAGTGCCCGAATCCCCGGGCACCTCCCGAATCGGCCCCAGCCTGGATCAAGGCCGCCAAGCAGAGGCATTCCATGCAGGTTGCCGGCGCCACCCTCCAACCTTCCTCCTCCGCTGCGTCAGCCGGGGCTGCGTACGACCTCTCGGCGTACGATGACGTCCCACTGTGGACCCCCAACTAGGCGCACCGGTGTCTCTTTTCTTCTCTTGTTTCATGGCACCCAGGCCGGGTTTATTACATTCATTTTATGGTCCCTCAGTCCGAGGTGTTTTCTTTACGGCTGCTCAGTCCGAGCGTTTCTTCCACGGGGATCGACATCCCCCTCACCCGACTATATGTCGGTATGGCACCCAGTCCGGGATTCTTTTACGGTGGCTCAGTCCGAGTCTTTTATGGTGCCCAGTCCGGGTGTTTCCTACGTCTCTTGGGATCGGGTCGGCTACGTCTTTTACGGGTCGTTCGGGGTTACGATACCTCCCCTCCATCGCGGGGATTCTTTTCTCTTCCCCCTCGGGGTTTTACGGTTGCTCAGCCCGAGCGTTTCCTTTTGGGAGTCACCCCCCTTCGCCTCGACATCTCTTCTTCGAGGGTAGAGCCCAGATGGGCAGGTTCTTATCACACCCCTTCGGGGGTTTCGGTCGTTTTTCATTTCCGGAGTTGGTCATCGGGACGATGACCTAGGGGGGGGGATCCTGTTATAGCCGTCACGTGACGCGTCGCTACTCCCGCGAGAGACCCCCTCGGAGGTCCCCTCGGAGACACCTCTCGACATCCCCACAGGGGTCTACTTTTACATCTCCTATAGGTGCTTATTATAATAGGCTCATTGTATGTATATACTTCATCCGTTATTACACCATCGCCCTTAGACCTAGCCCCGTGTAGACTGTTAGTCCTTCCCCCTAATAGTGATTCTCTCATCTTGCTGGACCATAACATGTTGATGACGTTGGAACTCTGGGATAGGGATGGCACCTTTGTCTCCTGGAAAATATCCAAGCCTGGGCCAGATTCAACTCAGCAACCTGATGCCTTTGCTTGGGCAGTAGAAAGCCACCAGACTAAGAGTCTTGACCCTTTGCTGGAATACACGGGGAAGTAACAGAACATATTATGTGATCTGGGTCGATATATCATCGATGAGACTCTCCATAATGCTAGGTTATATCCTCTAACTCCAACAAACACGGTCTTCAAGCAAGATGCACATGCTGCAAACTTGAGGAAGAGGCTGCCTTCGCGTTACAGTAGCGCTGGAGGCGTAGCCGCGCCCGCATGATAGGCATGACTACTGAAAGATGTCCTACGTGAATAAAAGATACACAAGGGTAGGTAACCTTGTGGCGAGTCGAATCTGGTGTGACAGCCTCAGATTTTATGCACATCGTGTCTCGAATCACGCAAACCTCATAGACGGAGCTTAATCAAAAGTGAAGCGTTTCACGTTGTTGTGGGGGCCCTGTAGGTATCTTGAGCACGCGTTGGCACAGGTCGCAATGAGTGATTGCTGGAGTTGCTTGACAACGACCTCATGCTTTTGAGGCCCAATCAGCCATCAGTCCTTCTCCCACCTTCCGACATACTTGCGGTAGAACGGTAGACAAAACTTCTCGAAAAGCCTTGTGACGGCCGCAATCCCTATGCCTCCAGCTGCAACGATCCCGCCTCCGCTTCCAGCTGCAATCAACGCCATCTGACACGTGGCTGCGTGACCGCAATCGCTTCGATCCATGCCCAAACCGTCAAGGTCGCAAGCTCATCTATATGCTTTCGCCTGAGTTTCTCGCATCTTATGCAAGTCTTAGGGGTTCACAAAGAAAAACACCCTCGATATACGCATACGACCTAGAACATACAAATAGCCCTTGCCCTATGTGACCCTCGTGAATGACAGACCCAAAATCCCAATGTTCCCGGTACAATAAATCACAGCTACCAGTACTGCGTAAAATCGGTATGTTTGCCATCAGCATTTCTCAGCAAAGCGACGTTGCTGCTCAGAGCGGAGAACTAGCGTAGGCATGAGGAACAAACAAGAGAAAGTCCCGCTTGTGAGCTACGTGGACCTCGAACGATACAGACCCGATCTGACTCACGCCGTTGCCCACAAACACGCCCGAACGCCGAGCGATCTCGGTATCGACGGCCTCTACAATCTCTCGATCTTCCCACTTGTAAGCGACATCGGCGCTGGTCAGAACCCTGTCCCAACCATCGGATTCTAGCCACTTTCTCGCCTCGGCGACAAAACCATAATCCCCGTTCGAGAGGATATAGATCGAGCTCAACGTCGGGTGATTATCTCGAAGCCGACGTGCTCGAGCGATGATGTCGAGGATGGGCGGGTCGCACTTTGCTAAGTATAATCCTTGACGAGCGGCCGAGACCATGCCGTTAGGTGGCGGGACGTTTTCGTTTCCAGGCAGTTTGGGCAACTTATTGAACCCCACGAACGGGCTGGTAGGGTTTCGAAAACGGAACAAGATCAGCTCTGACAGTTCCAACACTTCCGATACCGAGCGAGGGGGGGGGGGGCTTACGCGGATCGTTCCCCTAGACTTGCGCAGTACTCCGAGTCCGTGCTTTTTCTCAGATGCAGTGCCAACAGGTTCTTCCAAGGTTTCGCCCTCCTGGGCTTCTTGACCATCTCGATCTCTTCGTCGTACGGTTTCGCCCCAGGTGATAACAGCTCCAAGGAGCGGTTGATTATCCGAAAGACCCGAGGGGAGAACGAAAACTGCTTGACCACCGGGGATGTCGACAAGGAAGGGAACAATGCTTCGGGGAAATGGGATTCGAAGAATCTATCACCGGGTTGTCAGTCCATCAGCCTTTCCTTCTTTTTGATCGCGGCCTTTGCTTCGCTCTTCGACTCACCCTCTATCGAATGGGTTTACCGAGACCTCGACACACCTCCCCAGACTCTCGTCCTCCAATTTTCTCGCCATATTCTTCATCATCTCCACGGCCTGTCCTTCGTCCCCAGCATGCGCCATGTCCACGTGCAGCTCGACACGCTGGATCTCGTGCACCCCACAGACGGTCTGGAAATGTTTGAGCCTGCACGTCGTGCGCAATGTGATGTAAAGGGGAGAGCGTATGTGACAGATCGAAGTGTATCGTATCAGCGTCCAAGACTGATCTGACTCTCTCGAGGACTGTCCCTGACACTCACGGGATGCCTCGTCTTCGATCAAACATGCCCTCGAATCCGCTCGACACGGACCAGATCAACGCCGTCATTGGGATCCTAGACGATTTCAAGGGCCAGTGTGTGGGCGATATAGGGAAGATCTATGGCAAACAAGCCGTTGTTTCCGGGGACCCAGCGTCAGTCCTTGAACATGCGGGTTTCAAGGGTATGGAGAACTCACGGAGTCGTGGACATGATAAGGGTGGTAAGCCAGCGATCTGTTTGACAGAAAAGCAGTGTGCTGTTGTAATCTGATAAAGGGGAAAGTCGGTTGAAAAAAGCCTCCGAGGTCAGATATGATGACAAAAGATCAGAGTGGCTGCTGGGTGACTCACATGAGGCTTTGAAGCTGGTAGTTGAAGCCTGCACATGAGGAGATAAGGAGGGTAGAAGGAGGGTGTCAGTCGGGGTCTTGAGCTAGAATCTCACTGGGAGATTGATGTTGATGTACCTTCTTCCTTGATCGGTGCAAAGCTACGGCGAGAAACAGCAGAAGGTATTGACAAATTGATCTCTCATGCCGATATGGCAGGTGAATGGCCCGAAGATGCTTACTTGACGAATCTTCCCTCCTCCTTACTCTCCATGTTCCCCTCAAACGCCATCTGAGGCAACCACCTCTCCTCGCCCCATTCGGTTGCATAACTCGGAGGCAACGGCGGGCTCAGGGGTACGAGCCAGAGAAAGACCAGGCAGACGAACGGGAGGGCGAGGATGTTCCATCGATTTCTTCGTAGACGGTTCAGAGTGAGTTGAAGCAGGTTTGACAGGTTCGAGGCTGTCCGGCGGGTGGAAGGGAGGATGGACGCCGGGTCGAGCTGAAGGGAGCCTTCCTTGTTGAAGCTGGCCATCGTTCAAGGAGATTCGCGTTCTCGCTGGCTGGGTGGGGGCTAGCAGGGCGGGCTTGGCCGATTAGCTGGATCTGTCCTACTCAGTATGGTCGCTGGTTAGTCTGGATGATTGAGATGTTTGAAGTGTCGGACAACGATGTGACATATAGAGTGGTGACTTTGCAATCAAAACGACAAACGGCTCGGTCGACCTCGGGCACAAGGACGAAGCGGAAGCAAATTCGCAAGCACACACGAAACTCCGATTACGGCAAGTAACCTCATGTCTCGTTACAGAAATCACACAGGCAACATCCCTACCTCCCTCCCCGTCTCAACTCGGCAAACATCCTCGCCATGCCCTCTTCCAGTCCATCTAGATCTCCTACACCCTGGCCATGGCGATGCGGATCGTGAGGATGATGGCGGTCGCGAGGCTGGTTGTGCCGCGTGAACGTGTCTACCAAGTCGACCATGTCCGATACCCAACCCCTCGGTCCGTCCAGGAACGATCTCCTCCCCATTCCTAGTCCCGGAACTGAACTTGAGCCCATGATCGAACCTGACAGACCGGGTAAGGAGAAGGTGCGGTGAGCTCGGGGCGGGTATGCAGGTCGCGACGTATCTGCATGGAGACAAGCAAGCGCGTAGACCGCCAGTCATCGAGCATTAGCTATTTGTATACATCACTTGACCAGAGCCGAACTCACACCCAAAGGCGTCCATGAAAGGATTGACTCCCGGTTCAGGGAACCTCGGACGTTCGAAATCCCCTACCGAGAAATTCCTCGTCCAGCCCATGGTCGATGTCGCTGTCGAAGGAGACGTCTGCATCTGCATCTGGCCGTTGGCGTGCGGGCTATACGCTTCTTGCAAAAAGTGCGTGTAGAATGGGTTGTCGTTTAAGGACCTAACACGATCCCAAGGGATTCCCATAGGTTAATACCGGTTGATGAGTTATACGAAGGTCGCTGGCGAAATGGCGAACTCACTCGACCTCCCTTAACCGGTACTCTTCCTCTCCATCCAGCCATCCACCTAGCCCAATTGTAGATGCGTTTGCGGTGGCAGCCGTGTCGAGAACGCCATCTCCCGTAGATTCCGACGCCTGCGCCTGGGTCTGTTGTCGCTGCGCCTCTTCCTCCTCCTTGATGACGACCTTTAACGCCTCCCACGCTCTAAAACGCAAGGCCGAGTAGTTAAATGCGACAATCAGTATGAGCACGGGTGCGATTCGAACTGTCCCGACCTTATGATGCACTCTCTAGACTTACTCCCGTCGATCTTTCCAACCTTGCAATCCTTCCCAATCCTCGCCCTGCGCGCGGACGTACAGTTCGATCATCCGATCCATCGGTAAGAGCGGGACCATAGGTGGTTTCGCCGTCGAGGTGCGGCAGATGGGACAAGTATCCTGCAGATGGGTCGAGAGTGGTTCAGTCAGTTCGGAGTTGTCTCACTCGGAAGGAGGAACGTGGTGAAACGCGGACATACGTGGTCCGTAAGCCACTCTTGAACGCATCCACCTGTTCACAACGGTATCCCAACCAATCTGAGCTGATGTCCGCTTGTGAAAGTGTTTCAGAAAGCAATGATCATTGTAAACAACTTACCGCACATCGTGTGACCACAGGTCGTCAGAGCGTGAACGGCGACCATGATTGACATACAGCTGCAGTGATCGGAGGGGGGCTCGCACATCAGTATCAAAGATAGTTGGCAAGCGGGTATAGGACATATCCGACTTACATTGGGCAAGTAATCTCGTCCTCCATCTCTTCCAACCTCGCCGTGTCCACCGGGATCGCTGCAGGTGCCGCTTCTTCGACTACGGCTGGTGCGCTCGCAGTGCGGACAAGTGGTGCCGCGTCAGGGGTATGCGCAAGGACTTGATCGACGACAGACGCGTTGATGTGAGATTCCGGCGCTATTTCCGCAGCCGGGACAGGCAGCGTCGATGGTAACGTCGGGGCCAGCGCTCGAGCTTGTGTCTGAGCGGGATAGGACAAGAGTCGAAGATCTTGACCAGGTTTAGGTTTCGTCGGGATCGGTGGCGGACGATCGTCCTTGCTCTCACTGGCCGTCTCGGGACCTTCAGCGGACCTTGAAGTGGCTTGCCCACCTGTCTCCATGGGCGCGCTCGGATTTGTGACCGCCAAAGAGCGTTCGAGTGAGACTTTTCCAGGGTCACTCTTCCGGCCCTTGCTATTGTCCCGCTCAGGAGCAATTTCCTGTTCATTCCTCTCCCTGCCCAACCTCAGATCGAGACCTGCGCCCTCCTGCTCAGCTGAAAGATATCTCGCTCGCCGCTCTTCCTCCCGTTCTTCTTCGATACGTGCCGACCCCGACCGTAGGTTACGCTCCTGCATCGCAGACAGACCAATCTCGCGTCCATCCCGTATCCGCTCATATCCGTGACCTCGCCGTTCACCAGCTGCATACATCGGCTCCCGGTCTCTCTCCACCCGGAAAGCGGACGAACGAACAGAAGAAGTTGCGGAGAAGGCGGGGCTAGTGGGACTGGTCGGCGAGAAGACAGGACCCGACACGCTCCTCCGAGTTCGAGGTAGGCCTTGTACGCTCGGAGCGTAGTAAGAAAAGGTTGAAGAGGGTGGGGCAGGTGGATACCGCAATCTGGGCCGTGGGGTAGGATTTGGGATCGTCTCTTCCAGTTCTGGAGCTTGATCGTAGATTCGATGCAGGCCATGCTCCTGACTCGCATACGGTTGTGGTCCTGGTCGTGAACGCGATTGAGGGACTGGAGAACCATACCTGTCATCTACCCTCAACCCGGCAGCTTCTTCCTCAAGATCGAATGTCTCTCGCTTCGAGCTAGGTTCGCGTCGGGATTTAGTCCTAGGCCTGTCTCCTCGCTCCCGATGTCTATCTCGACCCGTCTTCTCCTGACCCGTACCCGTATCCGGCTGATACTTGTACGATCCCTCGACCAGATCTTCAACCAAGGGCGCAAAGGTCACACTCGTCTTCCTCGATCCCGGTGCCCGATTCTGGATCGAGTTCGGGATTGGTCCTGACGCTTGTCTCGCTCGAGTGTGACCTCGAGGTTGATGTCGAGATTGCGATTGCGCTTCTGAGGTGCCGGAGATCTCGGTAGGTGGCTCGTGCGGGACTGTCGGGACTGTGTCCGTTTGCTTGTCCATGGTGTTCGATCGGGATCGATGCCGAGATCGGGTGGCGTAGGCAGGGTCACCCTGCGTCTCGAGGTCGAGTGGTTCGACCTCTGCACCCCGCTCAGGGTAAGACGTCCGTGACCTGAATCTGCCCTCCGCTTGACCTCGACTCCCCATCTCAGCCTGTAAGATGTGGGGAGGATAAGGGTCGACCCGTTCTTCCTCTTTGGTCCGCCTTGTCCTTGCCCTACGATCCTCGTGATCCAGCTGATCGTATCTGCCGACAAGAGCGCGACCTCCATCACGACCATTCTCAAGCCTCGATCTCTCCCTCCTCTTGTCCTTTTTACGCTCGTGATCACCTAACGCTCCTCCATCCTGAGGACTGTAGGGTCTCATCCTAGAAGAAGAACCTGATGCCTTGGTGGAGACGATAAGGTAGCCGTACTTGTCAAACTCTTGAACGGGTTGTCGAGGCATGGCTGCAAGATGGTCGTTCTAGCGGTATGGGAGGGCCTCACGGGTTCGGTAGAACAGCGTGATTATAGACCGGGGTGACTATGGACTCCGAACAGGTTGAGATGACGATGTTTGGAAGAGGCAAAAGCAGGGAAGATGGATCCCTTTATACCATATCGCCTTCCGGAGTGTCACCAAAGGACCTAGACCTGGTCGAGTATTTCCGCTTTTGTCCAATACACTTGATTCGGATGATCATCCCGGGCAGCGAGCAGGTGGATCTGTACGTCGAGCCGATGATCGATCGCAAGTCATCTGATTTTGTGGACAGACAGCTGCTGATTGTTGGTTCATACTCCTCGATATATGTTTCGACATGACCGGTATGACCATGCGGCATGCTGGTAGATCGATATTTGGCGGGAGTGTTTCAAGTTTCTCTTTCATGATCTTTTTGTCGACGGCGATGACGATGATGCTATCGATATTTGACCGGGATTTCAGGATCAAGGCTCCTCTTACTCCTCCAGCTCGTCTAGATTGAATCTACTGAGTGTTTCTTGCATTCTCCTAGGTTGCAAGTGTGAATGAGAAGAGATGTATCACCACCATCATCATCCAGGTTGTCACCACCCCAAGCGCTACCCCGCCGGTGGTCGTTTCGTCATCCTACAAGTTGATATGGGCCAACCGTACATAGCTAATCGACCTCTTTTATATTCCACAACGATATCTAACACCACCACAAACTAGATGCTACTCGATCACCGAGGAGGACGACCAGGATGAACATGTCCACCCCACCCCTCTTGCCCCCACCGCCCCGGTCGTCAAACCCGTCTTCCCGCTCCAACACACCTCGTCCGCCGGATCGAGATCTCTTGTCCTCTTCTCCATCTCGACTCGCCGAACCTCTCTTTCCTATAAGCAGTAGCAGTAATCGAGGCACAAATTCGAGCTCTCAGCAAGATCAGGGTGACACTTCGTTTGGCTCGTTTACCGATGCTACATTCACGGGTCATGCCGGTCATCTGCCACCTCATCATGGTCAGATCCCTTTCAACAGCAGGAAAGCTTCACACGACCCATTGAACGATGGACGTCGGCAGATCCAGGACGAACACGATCTACTCGGATCGTTCGGGGATGAAGCTGAACCCGGATCCTTGACAAAGTCGGGAGCTGGATCGGGGGCAGAGCAGGGAATGGGCATGGGGTTGAGCTTGTTATCGGGGTCCAAGTTGATCCCTACAGCCCACCCTCAAGAGCCCTTCACCTCTAACAACGTACCGCTGGGTCAACAAGATCTCCTAGGCGAGATCGACGCTTTCCTAGAAGCCGAGAGACCCTCTCCGTCGGCCTCGAGCTCGAATGCAGCTCATCCGTCGTTATCGACCTCCCCTCTCCGTTCTACGAATACCACCAATCCTACTTCCCATCCTCATGCTCCACCACGCAGGCTCTCTCACTTCCCTTCACACTCCGGCCCGTCCTCTCCGCCCGCAATAAGCCCCATCTCGAGCTATTCGTTCCGGGGCAAGTCGCCAACAGGGGACACGGCCGAGACAGAAGGGTTGGACGATTTTGGAGCTTGGGCCTCAGCTTCGGGGTCAGCTTCTGGCTCTGGAGCGGGTCCCTCGGCTGGTTCGATCTCGTCACGGAACGACACCCCGGATGCGTTCAGGGAGACGGTAGATCGGATGCGTCGGCTTTCTTTCGATCGGGAAGGCAAGTCGTCGTCCCCCGAGGCCTCGAGAGAAACGAGGTCTACATCGGGTGCGGGCGCTCAGACGGTCAACCTGGGGAGGAAGCCGAGCTGGTTAGGAAAGACTACCGGGATGGTAGGGTCTTTTCCTGTCAAGAGACAGGTATCGGCTGGGTCTAACGGGCACGGGGAGAAGACGACCAGTAAGGCGCCAGGGTTCGAAGATGAGGGCGGTGCGGATCTCGGGTTCACGGACGAGCCTGGAGTATATAGTGACAAGACGCAACCCGTACCATCACGGAACCAGCCTTCGGATCAACTTCCAGAGGGGAATGCTGTATCGTCTTCGACCTTGTTGGCAGAGGGGACGAGGCGGATGACGGGTCTCGTTCATGCGTTGGGAACGTTGGCGACCAAGACGGCATCGACGAAACCCAAATCGAAATGGAGAACAGTTATGGGTCCCTCAACATTCACACCTCCAACACAAGGTCGGTTGGATCCGTATTTTTCATCAAATCACGCTGGCGGGTCCTCGTCAGGCTCGATGGGAACTGATGAGCACGCTGGGACATGGGGAAGGTCGTCGAGCGGGTACATGGACGATTCCATGGGTGTCGGGCAGGAAATGGACCGTCCGACTCCGACGGCCCAGCCGATCGAGATTACCCATCATACTCCTTTCAACCTGAATTCGAGCGCGAATCAGCACTCGGTCTACATCCCGGGCACGAATACGATCATCCAGCCGACGGGGTCGTACATGCCTGCACCCCCATCAGGCGCTCCTGGGTTCAGGAACGAACAGGTAGGGGTTTGGCAAGGCGATAAGAGTCAGCGGAGGGATGATTGGGGAGGGACCAAGTTGGTCGGACGGCGAGAAGGGACGTTTCAGGTCTTGGACGATCATGCGGCCGATGCGGTGCGTAACAAGGCTTTCTCTCTTAGCAGGCTATCCATTCAGGCTGACTCATGGACAACTTGTGGATATAGCTGAGACCAAACTTGCCTGCGAGACAACGACTATCGAATACCTGGACATTACTGTGTGAGTCTTGGCTTCACCCATTCTTGAATCTAACGTCCTCAACTAACTTCTCGGGGCGACTCCACAGTCTCGCTGGACCAGCACGGCGGGTCCCTGTCCACTTTTTATAGGCTCATCGAGGCTTACTCGAAGAAACATCCTCATGCTGGGAATCTATTGATCGTCAAAGACGAAAACGATAGACGGTTCGGTGTCTATATGAACGAGTGGATAAAAAGGGTCGAAGGGACGTATACTGGAAGTGGCGAGTCGTAAGTACCGCGAGTCTACTGGTCAGGAGAATGTTAGCTGATAGCCATTGCATACATGCTCGTAGATGGCTTTACAAGATTGCCGGGAACGACCTGGATGCTCGCGCCAAGGTGTTCAAGTGGACCGGACGGAATACCTATTTTGCGTTGTGTGAATCGGACTTCATCTCGTTCGGGGGAGGGTGAGTCTCGAGTGGCAAAGACCTGCCGATTTGACGCGCTGACCGTCTCGTCCATTGATTCATAGCGACGGCAAGTACGGTCTATGGGTGGACAAGGTGTTTCAAAACGGCTCTTCGGCGACATCGCCAGCCTATGCGAACGAGGTGCTCTGCGCTCAAGAAGGTAGCACGCTGGAAAAGGCACGGTTCGACTGCATGGGCCTCGAGGTATGGGCCACGTCGGGATGATACCGCGACTGAACCTAGATTTTACCCATACACCTGCACACATCTACTTGTATACTGCCGTAGATAACAGGACATCACTATACAATCCTTATACCCGCGCTCCCGCAATCCATTCAAGCCATCTCCGTATCCTCGTTCGCTACCACCGGTGCCTCGCCAACCACCTCTGGTGTCGATTTTTGCACGAGGTTCTTGATGTCGACACCCTTCGCCTTGAGCCTACCCAACGCTCGCTTTCGGTTGTTCCCGCTCTTGTCCTGTATGACCGGGTTGCTCAGGTCGATCTCGGCTGCAGCTTCTTCCTCGTCCTCCTCGGTTTGCCATTTGGGGAAGAACGTCAGGTTGTTATAGGCTGGAATAGCAAGGACCTGGTCCACCGGGGCTGTTGATACGTGACATGATTAGCTCGACCAGATCAAGCTTGTAGAGACGAGACTTACCCGTCGGCACGGTAAACTGTTTCAGATAGTCCGTATAGCTCGAAGTCACGTCCTCTAGCTAAATGACGAAAACCACATCGGTTTAGTCCTCTAGACCAAACGCGTTGACCGACTAGGGCCGACTCACATTGCCATCATCCCGCACCCGTACGACTCGGAATGGCGACCCACTCATCTCCTTGATCTGCGTCTTGGTAAACCCAGCCAAGTCCCGTACATCCTCTGCAGCATCGGCATTCAACGCGGCCTCTTCCTCGTCCATGACGACGTCCTCCGCTGCAGCCTCCTTGGCTTTCCCCTTACCGCCCTTGCCGCCCTTACCTCCCTTCTTCTTGTGTTTCGTCCAAGCCGAGCTGTCCAAGTTGGGAAAGAAGCTCTTCCCTCCGTCCTGCCGGTACTCCCAAGCCGGATCCGTACTGAGCAAGATGGTCTGCGCTTCCGAGTCTGGCGAGCTTGTTGAGGGAAGTTGGCAAAAGTCGAGGATGGGAACGGGGAGTTGTAGCGAGTGGACGGCCGAGAGGACGCTTGTGGGTGCGACGACGTTGGCGATCGGGATCGAATGTATCGATGAACATCTGGCAGAGACGCAAGGATTAGTATCGAAATGATTGGAGATCAACGCGGCCAGAAGCTTGTGCTCGACTCACCCTTCCGAGAAAAAGATGACGCTCTCGCCGACGACCTGCATCTTGCCTACACAGATCCCATCCCCCTCTGGCAAGATGTACCCCCTAATCGGCGTCTTCCATTCCTCTTCCGTCAGACTTCGCGTCTTGACCCCCTTGCCTTCCAAAGCATCCTCCACCTTTTTCTTCATCGCCTCCACCTCGTCCCCTTTACCCTCGGCGACGAGCCTAGCGTCCTCCTGGGCGATGGCCTGACGGACGCGTTTCCCACCTCTACGCATGGCCGTTCGAACGGTCCGGAAGGGAGAGAGTGTGGGGAGGATGGGTATTTGACGGAGGAGATGACCGGTCTGCCAGTTGTGAACTTGAATGTGGGGATCTCCACCGCCTGATAGGAGGAGTTCCGGGTGCGAGGGAGGGATACAGAGGGAGGAGACGAATCTGGAGAATCAAAATCCCAGCGGGTCTGAGCAAGCTTTTTGCGGCAGACAATGCACGACCGACACAAGACTGACTGTTTATGCCCAAACAAGAACCTGACGAGCACGTAACCCTCGGGGTACCGGCTGACCCTGATATGCTCGTCCCGGTCCGCAGTAATGATATGGTTCCCATCGAGCGTGATCAGGTGGGCCGTGTTGGTCGATACGTGGCCTGCGGATGCCAGCACCGCGCAAATAGACGGAACAGACATGAGAAGACGAAACGGAAAAAGATATATTGAATGAGCAATCAGCATTCAAGACCAAGATACGATACTAAAGAGACAAGTGCGGACTCACCGAGTACCAACTTGGCATCCGGATTCAGAGAAGGATCACCGGCGAGCGCAACCGGATCAGGTCTGAGGTTGGGTGATATTTTGGGGACCCCGTTGGGCGAGGGGGAAGTGTCGTCTACGAATGGGTAGCTATGTGATTTTTTACGCGGGGTGGGGGAGGGCAGGATTTCATTCGGTTTGTGCACGATGTTATAGATTGGTTTTAGGATGAAGACAGGAGATCAGGACAGAAAAGGGCGGAGGAGACTCACGCAAAGACGTCCCCATTCTTGTCAGAGACGATCACCGTACCGTCCTCTTCTACCGAGATGGCACTGGCCTTCTTGATCAAGGTCCTACACATCATACATCAAGATCAGCAACAGATCCCTTCCAGCTCGGGAACACCCGCGGCTAACCTCTCGTAGAACACCTTGCCCGTCTCTGCCTGGATCAACCTGACGATCTTGTCCTCGGTAATGACCGCGACGACGGGTTCGACCGATTGTTCACCCCCCAACGGCTTCCCGTACGGCGCATATCCCGTAGCTACTAGTTTTACGAGCTTGCTCTTGAGGTCCTTCTCCACTTGCGGGCCCGTCATAGCCGGGGATACGTATAGCGGCTTGCCGGAGACCGCATCATGAGAGACGGTCTGAGTGGAGGATATGAACGAGATGATGTCTTCCGATGAAGACAGCCGGACGATCGGGGCTGGAATCGAGACCGGTGCCATGATGGACAGATTTTGCAGCCTTGGTAGTACGCTAGGTCCGAGCTTCGATGGCGTGTTGTCCAGAGAGTTGAACCGGCGTCGACTATGGTCGTCGAAACTCAAAATTCCACAAGTTTGAACTTCAAAACGCTCGCTCACTTTCACGATTCAAAAAGGTGGAAATAAGAAATAAAAGTTGGGAAAGGAAGCGACTTCAACAACTTTGAGTAACTCGTTTCAACCTTGCACATCTTCCTTTCCCTTCTGATCCTGACAGCATACAACCACAACCACAATCAGACCCATTCACAGCCCGTACGATGCCTCACAAACGCAAGTCGTTCCCGTCATCTGTTCTTGCGCTCCGCGACTGACCGCATCACCTCCTCATTCGCAGGTGCTAAACGATCCATCCGAGAGGAAGAGAAGAAAAAGATGCAAGTCCCCTCTTTGCCATAGATCAATACGCTCGCAGACCGATTGACCATTCCTCCATTTTACTGTATCTGTTCGCTCGTCAATAGTGGCTTCAACAATGTACCCAAGACGACCAACGTCGGCGGATACGTCGAAGACACTCCGAAAGGAGCTTCCCGGATCTTGAACTCGTTACAAACCCAGGCGGCTTATCGGGAACGTAAAAACGGCGGTGGAAGTGGGGAGGCTGGGCCTTCTTCTGGCCGGAAAAGTGGCAGTGGTACCGGCACATCCACCACGACGAGTAAATCGAAAACAAAAGCCAAACCGACCGGACTGCCCAAGATCCTCCCCGGCGAATCCCTCGGAGACTTTAACCGTCGGATAGAAGATCATCTCCGTCCAGAAGTATCCCAAGCGATCAAGAACGCTGCTGCGGTCAAGGCCGCTCAGGAGAAAGCGGTCTGGCAGGAAAAGAAGGCGAACAGGGAGGCAGCCAAGGAGGCTAGGAGGCGGAAAGAGAGGGGGGAGACGGGCCCGGTGGAAAAGAGTGGGAGTGGGAACGGGGAAGGCAATGGGGTGGCAGGAAAGGGAAAGAGAAAAGCGACGATCTTGGACGATACCGACAACGAGGAGGAGGATGATGTCAACCCGGCTGGCGGCAGATCATCGTCTTCGACCAAGAAACCCAAAATGACGGAATTCGCTACCCTCTCCCAACGACGCTCTGTCAACGACGTCGTCCAAGCTCCGCCGCAACTTCCCGGCCTGAAACGTTCCGGTTTGAAGAAACCCGCTACGAGCGCTTTCTCGGCGACGGGCAGGACGCCGTTGAATCCAGGGCAAAAGAGGCTGATGGAAGAGGAGCGGGAGAGGGTCATCAAGAGGTATAGGGAGATGAAGGAGGAAAAGCTGGCTCAGAGACAGGGTCAGAGTGAGCGGAGTTGAATCCATGGACGTATGGTCATCCTTGAGCGAATTGGGGATCGAGTTGTATCTGTATAATGCACGAGGATAGCCTCTATGGTCGTCCTGTAGGTATTGAACCGCGATCATGCTCGGTTATATACAACGTGAAGACGAACAACACCGCCCGCACGCCGCCGTTGACAACAGCGAGAACGGCCCGAGCTCCACGCTTATCGCTTGGCAGGGCCTCCCTTCTTGGCCTTGGGGAACACGGGTGGTGCTTGCAAGATGGCCGTCGACGCCTTGGCCTCTTGACCGTTCATGCCCAACCTCTCCCTATCAGCGGCCGTAGGCCTGTCCACCGTACACCCGATGCTCTTGAAGATCTCCTTGATCCTACAAATTCATGCAAAAGGTATCGAGTCAAGGTGATCAATTCTTGTTTTGCGGCCGCCGTATAAGCAACTCGGGACTCACTTGTTGGTCGGCAGTTTCAGGTCGGCAGCAATGGGCTCAACGTCGCAGGCGTAATTTTCACATCGTAACCGCAAAGCGAATTGGTAAGCCATCAGCTTGTTTTCCATAGCGGCAGTGATCGTTGGGCTATAGTCAACAAGGAAGAGACGATTCGTCAGCACAGTATCGTCGAGCCAAACCGTCCCATAGGTCATGTGGCGACTCACGTCGAGCTGCCTTTGGCAGTCTCGGTGAACCGCTTGACGAGCCCGTCGATGATGACCTTGGGCATACCGTTCATCTTTTCCACCAGGTCGTCCGATCGTCCCAAAGCCTTTTTCATCTTTTGGAATTGTCGGATACAAGAGATGTAGTATAACACGCGTCTAATAGATCCGCGTTTAAGCTCGATCAGCTATTGATTATAGGCAGACCAAAATAATCGCACGAGAAGACTCACACTGTCGATTTTTTCGCTCCAAAAGGCATGTTCAATGCCAACCTCAACTTTTGCTCGATCCATCGACTGTGAGGGAAGGGTAACATCTGCATCCTCTCCCTGTCGTCTGAAGCCTTGATGATCGGATCCGGGTCGATGCTGGCGTATTCTTCTGTTGGGATGAGCTTGTCCAAGGGGTACACTTGCTCTGGGTCGGTCGTATCCATGTTTGCCGGAGGATGTCGTCCTACAGAGTTGGCTAGTTGTTCTAGAGCTTCTGCTCGGGGTGCATCGTATTCAGCACGAGCACGGGTAGCCATTAGATGGACTCGGATCCATAGCTTGTGTACTCACCTGCAGTAGGGATGTTCTGTGCTGCAACCTCGATACTCGACAACAGATGATCCTTGACCCCGGCCTGAGCCTCAGCGTCCACCTTGTTCCGCTCGACAGCCTTGATCCTGCTCTTGGCCTTTCTCGTTCCGAACGTCTCTCCGAGCTGGTCTCGCTTCAACATGCGCTGCTCCATAGGGTTCGAAAGGTTGGTCGTCTGACCCATACTCTTGAGTCGTTTCACTCGCTGAGCGAGGATGTAGGTCGGGGTGGAAGGGTGGACCACAAGGGAGTTTGTAGCAGGGTCATATAGGGCTGGCACATATCTGGACCGAGAAGAAGCTCAGTGTTGGACTCAAGCTCGAGCTAAAAGCTTGCCAACAATGAAGCCCACTCACTGGCAAGTGTAGTTCTCCTCGGGAATACCTAAATCCTTGTTCACACTGTAGAACTCCATGTCGCCCGTCTCTCCCGCGATCAAGGTCTCTTGTCGAGCAAAATCCAGCTCCTCCGTATCGTTCTCGCGTCGGTACACCTTGAAGGGCGTCTTTTTCGATGGCCTATTGGCGGGAAAGTTGACTTCAGGCGGCATGGGGTATCAGTATTACCGATCACAAGCCTCGTCCGATTGAGGGCTTATGCTTGAGGACTCACCCCATGCAGGACCAACAGAAGTGGAGGCTTCGAGAATCGTGATTGATGTCCCGGATCCCGATGCCTCGGGCGCCTTTCTTTTCGTTCCACTGGGCGTCGATGACATTGTATTGGACAGAAGCTGTACGGGGAAGAGCTCTAGAAATTTTCTGTGACTCGATTCGACCTGCAATACGAGGGCGATCACATCGTCGACTTTGAGCATATGATGATGCAAGTTCACTGCTCCCGGGTCACCTTCTCGTCGCGCTTGTCGGAAATTCTAGGCAGACGCGCGCTTTTATCTGGTTGCAAGTTTCAGGATCACATACAGCTGGCATATGTTTCTCGACAAAAGTTACAGGTCGGTGCTCTCGGGGGGATAGCGCGGGCGGTAGATCATAAACAGAGGTACCACTTCGTTTCCATTACATATCAATTTACCCGCTACGAAATAGCTCGTAAAGGCAGTGCCGAGCTGAATTCCGCAAAACTGGAAGGTATCGTCTCCGACCGCCTCGCCCGTCGATGCCTGCGCATGCTCCAACGCTATTCCGTCTATGCTAGTCAGCGATGACTAACGGTATCGAGACCCGGGCCACGACATCTGACTCACTTTCTGTTTCCCAGGTCATCAGAATCTGCTGGTCGAGGGTGAGACTGAGTGTACCCGACACCTTCCTGTTGATCCAGTCCCGCTCGTAATTAGCTGGTGGAATATGCCACGACGGACCGGCGCCAAGCGGAGTCGTTTGCGCTTTGACATGAAACGTCCCGTCAAATCTCCTCAGGGCGGACTGGTCCCTGGCAGGGTTCTCAACGAGCTCTTCCAAATGAATGGGTGCCGGCTGACTGAAACGTAGCTTGAAGACGATATCAAGCACCCTACCCGTCGGGCTCAGCTGAAAGGAACGTAACTTTCGGGGAACCCCTGACCATCTTGTATTCAAAGAACGTCGTGGTTCCTCGATGCTGCCATTACTTCGCCAAATCGGAAAATACGACCGGTCGGCATATCGGTGCCTGACGATGGCGAAGAGGCATCCCCAATCGGTAGCTCCGTCAAGGCCTAAGACAGTATCTCGGTCAAGGTTTCCAAAGATATACGGACCACAGCTGTTCCACTTGTTGAGCCCACAGTAATCGCCCAGAGTGGCGAAGAGCAGGAGCCAAAACTTGAAAAGTGAATTCAGTGCCTGTTGTGCGCTCCTAGCGGTATTCGGGTCCTCCAAGAACCCGCAAATGTCATCGAGTATGTCGTTGCCCCGAATGTGGTTCGCGTACGACACGCAGGTACTCATCGGTCTATCAGGGAGCCCCGACGGGAAGTGCGTGGTCTGACGGTCCTTTATCGTTTGAGCTATGTCGATGTGGGTCGACAGGATCCCTTCCACTCGTTTCGGGAACTGCGGAGACTACTAGGAAGAAGATTTCCACATCGTCCAGGTCAGCAGAGGAGTACATATAAGACCGGGATCGAGACGACAAGTACCTGACGGTCGCTCAAATACTGTCCCGTATTGAGATCCCGGTAGGAACCGTGCTCTATCTCGCATCGCGTCAGAACCCTCGCGCGCCAGTCGATGTCGGGCTGAGGCTTTCTGATCCGGTCCGTCAACGAGTAGCGGCGGTAGAACAATGTCCTCCAGTAGTTCGACGGATTCTGTTGCAACATCCACGGAACCGGGTGAGACTAATGATGCGAATGAGCCGAGACAAAGAGTGTGATAAGCTACCTGGTAGATCCGGCGATCGAACATAGGCGAAGCCAAGGCGAGGTTGTCTACATCCCGAGGATCCTCGACGCCAACTTGTAGGACGATCTCATCCAGAATCTTCGCAGGGGTCAAGCTTCAGCAGTACCCTGATGCATTCGGGCTGACAATATAAGTGCTCACTTCGAAGGGCAACTTGGTGATGACGCACTGCCCGGTTGATTGTTCATCGTCCGAATCGCCGTCCATCGTTGATGTCGCGCTTACGACGATCAGTCGATTAAGTTGTCAGTCGAGGGAAGGGGTCTGGTTAGATGGAAGTGTAGTCAAGAGGAACGATACTGGAGTCGACATGGACGAAGTCCGTCCTTTATGCATTCGGCCTGAACGTAGGAGGAAGAAGAACTACGTCACGATCCCGAGGCCGATGAACCGATTTGATCGATGAGACGACGAGATGATTCAGTTCTAGATGCTCGATTGAAATTAAGGTTCCGCCGATCCCCGTCGGCGTTCTCCGATCGGAAGTAACCTCCCTTTAGCGCCGGAAGTAAACGAGCATGCACCCCTTGACTGACCGACTGCTGGCAACTTGAACGACTCGGTAAGCTTGAAGTGTATAGTATAGCGTAATGGCTGCATAGCCAGTGATATCTACATAAAAACACTATCTAGAAAGCCTTGAGATGCAGCTCCCTACCCAGACCTTCACAACGCACCGCTTGGTGACGCTACCCTCGAAAGATGAACTCTGCAAAGCCTTCGTCGGACAACCGCTCTCATCCTTGCGATCTCCCGCAGCCATCATCGACCGCTCCATATTCAAGGCAAACTGTCAAGCCATGGCGAAAAAGGTCAAGGATAACGGTCTCAGATTCAGGGCTCACGTGAAGACCCACAAGACAGTCGAAGGCATAGCTCTCCAGGTCGAGGCGGGAGGAAAGGTGGACAAGGCCGTGGTCTGCTCGACGATGACGGAATGCTGGCAGATCGCCGAGAGTCGACTGGTCAAGGAAGGCCTAGTCAACGATGTAAGCTGGTATCTGCCACTTCTCGGCAGGTTAAATGCTCATGTCATGCTTTGTGCTTCCTGTGCTAGATCCTCTATGGCATGCCGATTGCTCTAGACAAGCTCGAAGATGCGAAATCTCTGGCCAACTACCTTCGGCCTCACAATGCTCAATTCCGACTCATGGTAGACTCTTTCACGCAAATTCAAGCCTTGGGGCAGTACGCACAGAAATCAAGCCAACCTGTAGGTCAGACGCCTTGGTCGGTCATGATCAAGCTCGATGGCGGGTACCACCGAGCGGGTCTGACCGTCAACAGCGACGAGTTGAAGCAAGCCATTCGACTCTGCTTGGATTCGCCGTACGTCGAGCTGTTTGGATTCTATGCTCACTTTGGGCGTGAGTCCCTTGATTGGCTCGCTCAGTAACGTTCTTGAGCTGACATGAAGCCAACGAGTATACAGACTCTTACAATGCTCGATCTGAAGACGACGCTCATACTTATCTACAGGGAGAAGTGGAGGCAATCAACGGGGCCGCAAAGATGGCTCTCGAAATGGACAGCAGGAGTTCTGGACCCGACGACCCATACGTACTATCTTTCGGGGCTACACCGACTGCTCATGTCTCCAACACCCTCGTCAAGGACAAGGTGTATGGCGAGCTAGAACTGTGAGTGTATAATAGGGTTACTTGGGAACGCAGACTCACACCAACTGATCGCTATTTTCGATTACCTAGACACGCTGGAAACTATTGCTGCTTGGACCTGCAGCAAGTCGCTACCAACCTGACAAGTATAGAAAATGTCGCCGTCTCGGTCCTCTCCAGGGTCATCTCGGCTTATCCGCATCGAAACGAAGCTCTATGCGACGCGGGAGGGATCGCCATGAGCAAAGACACGGGTCCATACCCTGGCTTCGGGAAGATCGTTTCACCCAAGGAAATGTCCGAGCGGGAGCTCGGCCGAGTCTCGCAGGAGCATGGAATATTGGTTCAAAAGCAGGGTGCAGCCAAGATTGCTCTTCCGGAACCAGGCCAAATCATCCGGATTTGCGGCCAACACGCTTGCATGATTCTCTCGAATCATCCTTGGTATTACATCGTCGAGGACGGTGGTGACAAGGTCGTGGACGTCTGGGTACCATGGAAGGGTTGGTAGCCGGCCTAAACGCCGCGGCCGCTGGTCTCTATATGTCAACCTATGAGAACGCCCATCCTCAATATGTTATGGTCATGATAAGAAGTTGATGAGTCGAACCGCTGTGTCGGCTCGTCATGGTGATGTGTCTTTCGTGCTCTAGACTGGCGTTATCGCTACTTTAGCAGCAGCAGCCGTCAACCTCCGTAATTTTGCTCTCTTGTCGTCATCCGGGGTAGCCAGCCGTCTTTTGCCGTTGGAAGTGGGCGCATGGTATGCGTAAGTATGCTGGAGTATTGCAGAGGTCATGTGTTCTTTCGTAAGAGGTTCAGCCGCATCAATTTCCGGCTTTGCAGCAGCGATAGCGGCTTGCAATCGTTCACTATGATGGGATGATGCATGAGCGGATTGTTGCAGGGAAGCAGCCCAGCAAACTTACGCAGCGCTGAGGTGTGGCGCGACAGCCTCCACTGACGGCGTCACAGATTGTGATAAGACTGAGAGCCGAGGCTTCGGCTGCGAGGGCGTAGCAAGCCTAGTGATCTCACCACGGATCGCTTCGACGTCGTCCTCGTAGCGAACCACCGCGTCTTCCCCGATCCGATCCGCATCAGCGATTTCAGTTTCCGGTATGCAAATGTCTAGTTCGCAAACGTGTCTCTGTATCGCTGCTGCCTGCAAATCGACGAAATGTAATGCAGACCCGATCGGGCGATCTACAACGTAGAACGTTTAGTTACCGCTAGACGCCTCTGAGGGTTTCTCGGATCTCACCTTCGAGATCTTCTGTCTCCTTCCATTCGTTCAATGCCTCTGCGATAATTTCGGGAATATCGTCACCGTTCGGGACGGCTGTGAGAATAGCTGAGCGCAGTTGACTGATGGGACCCTTCGTCAGAATTCGGTGAATGGCATGAACCGACAGCCTCGACATACGAGGGAAATTCCAGACCTTCTGGACAAGGTGCAACAGCAAACTCCACAATGGGGAAATCATCCGTCGTGACTTCGAGGGGAAGGAGAAAATCGTGCACGATCCTCTGTAGGAGTTCTGTCAGCGACTGCAGGAGCAGTCGCACGGTCCGGGCGAGTAGTCCTAAGTCTAGTATGGTGACGTTGTGAGTTGGACTGATTTGCAAAACCATCCGGCCTTCAAAAACGTACCGAGTTCCTCCTGGTTCAGTAGGGAGACGGCCACGGCACGAAGACCTTTCCAGTGCGGCACCATTGCCTCCAGGACGCCTGACGTACTGAACGTCTTCGTTGGTACGGTAGTCACTTCCGGCAACGCATCGAACAAGCTTCTGTCGAATGCTTGATCGGAGGCGTCTTTTTTCAGGCAAATGACATGGTGCCAAGCAAAAGCCGGCTGCTTGTCATGCAAACCAAGCTGATACAACAAAGGACTGTCAGCGATATCGCTGCGGATGCTTCCGGCTATACATTACTCACTGATCCGAACAGATCTTCGCAGTCGGCTTCGACCCAGGTGACGAAAAGAATGCCTAATTGAAACCGCCTTCGAGGCGGTATCTTCGCCACGATATCGCGATAACGTTGTTGATTTCTGATGAGAATAGCTTTTTGTAAGCGAGGTCGCAACGTATAACAGACCCTTGTCAGCATACCTTGACAATTCAGCATGGCATTCAAATACCACCAACCCGACATCTGCCGCCCAATCTTCTTCGTCATCGCTATTCGCAACCGCCACGATTTTGGCATCCCGACACGACCCTGAAAAGTTCGCTTCATATCGTCCATCCTCCGTGAGATTGAATTTGCGGCGCAGCCACTCCCCACTAGTTCCGTCTGTCGTGTCGACCACAACGTGCCATTCCCCTAAATCCTGCACATCCGCCTTACGTGCTTCGAGGGCGTCCAATTCCGATTCGATGTTACAGACGTGATTCCCAACCAGTGAGAAAAAGGTGCCTTCCTCGAGGATTGCCTTTTGTTTTGTGCGGTGATCCATAACGGCGACCGTATCTTCGGCGCCATGATACGCTAAATCGAGCCCGAGCGAGCTTGTGCCACGTCTGCGTACACTCTTGCTGATAGTCTCATCGAGCTGTCCGTCCAAGTCTGTCCCCCCAGCCTGAGATGCGCCTAGACCCATACCCTGAATGCGGGCGGCAAATCTCTGGCGTTTCGCCTCTTTAATCTCGCGTCGCCTCCGCTTGCTTGAAGCCTTAGAAAACCAATTTCCGAACGATACGTGCAGACTGGTCAAGCGCCGGCACTCCTCCAAGTAAGCCTGTGCCGCGATCCGACCGCACGTGTATTGCAGGCAAACTTCCAAAGTGCGCTCAGTCAAGCCTTGTGAAATACCGTAGACTCGCTTGTTCTCCTTGTCTCGGAGTTCAGCCGCCCTGCGCTTCTTCTCGTGCTTGACCGCTTCGGTGATGATGGCTTCCTTTTGTTGATTGACTACTTCGAACAACACTCTGCTAGCAATATTCCTTGCTATGACCTCCATCTGCTCTGGCGACGGTCCTTTGGGCCTTTCGGCAACGACTCGCTTCAACCTATTCGGGGTAGACGAGGAGGCGATCGCGTTGACGGGAGGTTGATCACTGATCACATCAGGTCGAGCTGGCGGTGGTCCAACCAGAGCAGGTATGACGGGCCTTTCCCCAATTTCCGGCTGAGAGAATCTAACAGCTTGTTCGGGTTCAGCCTTCTGCATACTGGGTCTCGCAAAGGGTTGACTGGCAGAGAACGAGGTTGACGCAGGGAGAGATGGGGCCGTTTGACCGAACGCGCCGCGAGTTTCGGTGGCAGAAGAAGGTCTCGAAGGTGGCTCCATGACTAATGGCTGTCTTGGTGGAGGGGCGCCGACACCGACATGAGGTTGGGGTTCCGGTGCATTACCGGCTGACCAGCTCTGACCACTGAACGCTGATTGTTTTGAAGACAAAGCTGGTCGAGCTTGAACCTGAACCTTTGCTTGTTGTCGTAACGATTCGGTCGGAGTGAACGCAGGTCGAAGTGATTTGCTGCTAGTCGTTGACACCTTGCCATCGATAATCTCTTGAAACGAAGCTCCCGAACGTTTCGCCTCGATATCGGGCCACTTTTCCGATGGGGGCGCGTCGGCGTTGTCTACAAGGCGGAAAGGCCCCGGATCAGTCACAAGACTTAGACAGGGTCCACAATAGATAACCCTTACCGTTATAATCGGCCCCGGCACTGATCAAGAATCCCATCGGCATGCCCTCGCCCTCTATCCTCCCATCCTCCCAGACTGGCGTCACGTCCAACGTCACCGCCAGATCGAAGGCCTCATCGTCATCCACACATCCCATCATTTCCCTAAAGACCTCGATTGTCATCACCTTGGTCTTCATGCCGCTCGTCCCGATGTTGGCTGGCTGAACCCTGGCATACGACCTCATCAACGCCCTCACTCCCGCTCTTCGGACCTCGCCGAGCTTGTTATGCGCTAGGCAGGCTACGAGGAACGGCACGTCTGGGCTCTTGACCCGCTTGAAATATCGAGTGAAAAAGTTCAAACTGATCTCGGCGTTGCTCTTGCTTCCGACTTTTTGGGTGTCGAAATTGCGCTGAGCAAGAGCTCGGAGATCAAATACGATTTGAACGAGCGGGTGATTGAAGATGTGCGCTGGAAGGGCGAGAATGGAACGGGCGACCTCTTGATCGTGCAAATGGGACAGAAGTTGGTACGCCCTGAATTCGGGTTCATTTTGCGAATCGTGCCCGTCCAATCGTTGATCCTCGTACAGCTCGATGAGCGAGATGAGTGCTGCGAGGGATTCAAGAATCGCGCATTGACTGTTGGCTCAATTTCGGGTAGAGATTGTCCCTCGGAAGGCTCACTCTTGTTCAATTGCTCCGCCTCTTGCTTCAGAAAATGCCTCTCCTCTAGTGTCCCCAACATGTAGATACTCAGTATGTGAAACCTCGCTATCCGTTCATGGCACTCGATGTTCTCCAATACACCCCATTGCCGCTGATAGGTGAAATCCTGCCTGATCCCTCGGGTCCGATCTCGGAGGAAATGGTGCGTGTGTTTCAGCGAGGCGAGCGGGGCAGGAAGGACGGGTTGACCAGGATCTGTTGGAGGTGGAGCAGGGGTGTCGAGGACATGATGAAAGAGGTGGTCCAGCGTGCGCTATAAGTACGTCATGACAATCACCGTCAATGTTTCGTCGCAGACCGTACGAGTATAAGGGATAAAGTACCTTGAGTGTCTCTGGGTCTCGGACATCCGAAGGCAGAGGCTGATCGATTCCTGCTGCAGATCGATGATACATCGTTACCGCCTTGGCCGGATCGATCCTCCCCGGCTGACCTTCCCTCTGAGCACATTATCAAGAAAAGCAGATCATCAGCTTATAACCTCGGCCGTATGGCAGCTTTTCATAGCTCATCTTACCTGCTCCAAGGGATGGACATTCTTCTTGAACTCTCGCTCTTGTTGTTCGAATAGGGGACACATGTCCTTGCATGTTCCTCGGAATTCAATGGCATGTTCTAAAGAGGTTGGCTTGTCGGGGTCCGATATCAGTCCGGCTTTGATAGCGGCTTTGCGTTCTTCCACTCGTCTGGCTTCGAGCTACGAAGAGAACGATGCAACAGTCAGCTCAGCTACGTCGCCGAAGACAAGCTGATATCTTTTGGGTACAGGAGGAAGATTGATACTTACCTCCCTAAAACTATTCCCCTGAAGATCCGTAGCAAATCTCTGTGCTCGAGTCCCATCCTCGTCGACCAGAGAGTACTCGTTGTCGGAATCCGCAGAGACGTCTGGGGTTCCCGAATCGTCGAGAGCTCCCGCCATGCCCAGGGCGTTGAGCCGTTTCGGACCCGTGTGGGACCTTTTGAACGGCTTCATCTGGATTATTTTGGGAGCCGGGACGCTCGTGCGGGAGAGATTATGGTGGAGAGAAGCTTCGGGTGGCTCGTGCGGCATTTACGAGTTGATGATCTTAGTGTTGCTCTCGATGGTCGATGTTGAATGAGGGTCGTCGGACATGACCTAGATTAGGAGACGGACATTTGAGTGTTTTCTTTATGTCCGCTCTCCCTGAAATGACATCATCCTGCTGGCACGGGTTTGGGTTGGGGGTTACGATTAGGGGGACTCGGAACATCCATCGACCTCAATACAACAAGTCGAACGACCTCGATAGTAAGATCAAGCTTCCGCCCAAACACGCCCATAGATCTACTGCTCATTTTGGGAGAATCATATCACACAATGGACAACTTTGTCACCGAAGCACGCAAGTTCATGTCATCCGACGAGGGCAAGGACATGATGGCCAACTTCAAACAGGTACGTCCCTTCGAAACGCTCAGTCTCCTATCCCGCAAGTTCCTCCCACTGAACATATAATTACATCCTTTGGTTCGTTCGGTTGGTAACAAATCTTAGGGAGAGAATGAGACGCCTGAGGAATCCGACTACACCACTCAACAAGGCGGATCTGGATCCAACTCGTTCCCCTCTGGCGAAGCTCAGTACGGATCGAATGCCAACACCGACAACCAGTACACTGCCCAGAACGTCAATGCCGATGCCGAGAACCAAAGTTCCGGAGCTGGCAACCAGAACAAGGCTGCTGGCGCGAATGCCGAGGGAGAGTTGCAGATGGGAGGTGTGAACAAGGACAAGATCAAGGGCGCGAGCGATTACGATGGGTACGAACAGGGGGATTGTGAGTCGGGCGTCAAACATTGTGCGATTTTATCGTCTTTTAAACACCTTGTTCCATCCGAATCGTCGTCTAGCCGCTGCTTCGGGTGGATGGGGCGCCAACCGGAAAGGGAATTCGTTCTCCCGAGAGGTAAGCACTACACCCTGCATTACACCTCTGTCATCGGGACTTGACCGTAGCTGACCGGCCATCTACACTTCTCAACCTATCCTACCGTGATGACTCGTCTGTCGACCCACATACAGAACCAACTCGGTGCCGAGACCAACGGGCCCTTCACCTCGGACCCGAATACCAACGAGAACGCGGTCGACGCCAACAGAAGCGGTACTAGTACTCCGGGCTATCCCGAGGAAGACGGTAAGCTTCTCAATAGTCTTCCACTTTGAGTAGGAGATTGCCAACACAAGCTGATCGAGGAACCCGAATATGGTGGTATGATGGTAGAGCTGGACTCGGGTAGGAGAAAGACCCAAGGAGGAGGCGGCTCGTCCGGGCTCGTAAGCATCGAGTCATCTTGGCACTTCCGTGTTTCTCTTGCTGATTTGATCCCTGCGTGTGGTTATGATCAAAGAACCCGTACGGCGACAACGAAGAGGATGGTCCTTCCAACGAGAACAACCCTTATCACGAACAAGGTCGACGCGTATAATTCGGCTTGTTGCGTCTCCGTGGCACGAGCTCGGATACACTACGAGACGACTCAATACGCTGGACGGGCCGACTGGGTATGGGGTCTTTTGGATAGCCCGAGAATACGACAATGGTTCGGGTAGCAGATCGAGTCTAATGTATATTTCTTTAGCATGAAGTCAACAAGCCTGGGGGATTGACCTTGATGAGTTTCGCGAAGCCATCATCTGTTATACATGTTTTGACTACAAGACGCAAATCAAGACGTCAGCTTGAACGGCGGAAGCGTCCGGCGTGGCTGCGACGTTGACTCTCTTCAGCCCAATGACATCGGCTGTTACAAGCTGAGCCATTTCGGCTGAACTGGAAGCGATCCGACCTGCACATGATCTGTCCCAAGGGACGACCAATTCCGCGGTCCTCTTCGAATTTTCGACTCCTATTCAGCTCCCAGCGGCAAGTCAATTCTTGTCGTGCTGATGGATGCCACATGTGAACTTTGTTCAATTATGCCCTCCAATATCAGCTGCAGCCTCCCCGTAGATTATTGTTACAGCCACTAGTATGATACACTGGGACCTCTCTGGAAGGATCATATGACAACAAACGCTAGCTTAAGTGAGGTGATCATGAAAACGAAAAGGAACGAGCAGGGTCGATGGTCCAGGGCCAAAGTGATCGTTTTTCCAGCCGCGCATGCGCCCACAACAGTAACAGCTCGAGAACGGAACTCTTTTACGTGATGATATATATAGTATGGTCTGGAAACCGCTATCGGAGCCGACACCCAGTCTGCGACTGTGGATCGATCTTTACTTGCGAAAAGTATCCACGCTGCCAGACCAAATCGAAATTGCATTTTGGCTCAATCTTCGCCAGAGCTGCTGGACCTATCACCGCTGTACAAGACGATCCCTTCCGACGCTTGAATGTATACATGTGCAGGTGAGTCATCTTCCGACCCATCATACTCGGCCTTGCTCAACCTCCACTATCATATTGACCGATGGCGCCGTGCGGAATCTGCATCGGACAGCAGCAAGGGCAAGGACGAAAGTAAGGGCAAGAGGCAGAGCAAGGGCAAGGGCGAAAGTAAAGCTAAGGCTGAAAGGAAAGGAAAAGGCAAGGGCAAAGGCAAGGGCGAGGGTCTAAGCCAGGGCAATCGGGGCAAGCGTAAAGGTGGTATCACTACCGATCCCTGTCCCGGCGCCCAAGAGACAGACACCGATGACGAAGACGATGAGGAGGAGGAGGAGGAGGAAGGAGAAGGAGTGCACCAGAAGATCACCTGGAAGTATTGCTACACTGTCATCGAAGACATCCCACAAGTAGGACAAGTGCCTCGAGACGCCGAGTCCGGCATTCAAACCAGCACAATCAAAGAATCGACAAGAGTTTGAGCTATTGATTGGAAAAACTCTAATAGACGTCCGCTGCAAACTGCTCGGTAACATCGATCTGGACCTACATGACACGATATGATCGCGCTGCAATGTGAAACGCTCATCTCCCTGCTCGACGGGACCTACCCTAGGCAGGTAGAAGCGCAAAAAGAGTAGTATTGTAGCGCGCGCGTGGGAAACGCATCATCGTTGCATGCCTCCCACAGCCCGCGTCATCGCCCTTTTCCTCCTCCCGAGCCCCTCTCACCCTCACTCTCGCACATTCCCAACCAACCTTCACATCCATCGACCTCTTCTCATCTCTACATCACCTCGCATCCAAAGTCCCACTCCTCCTCGTAACAGCTTCAGATATCTCTCAAAACTTCTCGTACCGAATCGTGAGTACCGCTGTGTCAGCATTCTGCTCAGCCAGCGCTCCGGTCGAGCCTGGATGACGACGACGTCACACGAGCAGAATGACGCGATTAGAGAATCAGCAGGGACTGACGTCTACCCCATTTCTCTCCGTCGTCTCCTTTCATCCTTGTCTTGCCATACCGGACCCTATATAACTTCTCTCCTCCTTGCGCACACTCAATGCACCTATCCACCCGTAGAACGACCAACGAATCACGAACCTAACACGACCACTATGTCCGCTCAACATCAATCCGCCGAAGTCAAGGCCCGTGCCAACCAGACCAAGAACCAGGTCCTGAGCCACCCTTACGTCCAGCAAGGTGCTGCTGTTGCCAACCAGTACGCTGTCAGGTTGGACAAGCATGTTAGTACCATTCGGTCCATCAGATGTACAAGACCCTTATCTCTGACCCGCGATTTCGCTTTCCGGCCTTACCCACAGCTCTCTCAATACCCCATCCTGAACAAGGCCGAGGAAAAGACCCGAATCCCCAAGGTCTACGGTGTCCTCTCCACCGCCGGAGCTTTCATCTTTTTGATCTTTTTCAACCTCTTTGGCTTGGCCTCGCCCTTGTCCAACCTGATCGGATGGGCCATCCCCGCTTACTTGAGCGTGCAGGCTTTGGAGAGCCCGGGAAAAAACGACGACAAGCAGTGGTTGACTTACTGGGTGAGTTTTCCTCTTTCTTCTTGATCTATTGCTTCCCAGATGAAACAAGCTGAACCTGAGACTGAAATTGCTATCGGGCGAATAGGTCGTCTTCGGTCTCTTCAACTTTGTTGAATCCGCCGCTCTTAGGCCTATTCTTTACTACTTCCGTGAGTCCGGGCTCGATTTACGGCCAGAATCACAAAGCGCCTGTATAACTGAATCTGTATTTTTCATGATTGTGCAGCCTTCTACTTCGTTAGCAAGACCCTCTTCATCTCTTGGCTCATGAGCCCTCAATTCCGAGTAAGCCCTTCTGTCTCGTGATTTAGCCTGTTGTGATCTTATCAAGCTAATCAACATCCTCATCATACTTGAATAGGGCGCCGAGATCCTCTACCACAACGTCGTCCGAAAGGCGTTCCTCTCCCTCCACCAGCAACAGCGAACCGGTTACCCCACCGCTAGCTCCACCCCGGGTTACACCACCACCACCAGCTCTTATGCCCATGCTCGTGAGTCTTCTACTCTGCTCCTTTTGGCTTTCGCCTGAGCGTGTGGAGTTTCGCATCGATGAAAAGCTGTTTGCTGATATCGATTGCAATGGCTTATCTGAAGATGCAGAGTAAATTGCTCTCTGATGCGAGTCTGAACAAGAGGATGGACCTAGGAATGAGAGTGAAGGAGAGCCGATAGATCGGACTGAGTATTATGGAGGCTCGTGCTCCATAGCTCACTCAGATCATCTCGTGCCGCGATAGTAGATAGATAAAAGTCGAATCGAACGAGTCAAGCAGTAAAGGCTAGTAGAATTGTGCGAGTTTCGTGCGGAAGAGAACGTATAGATAGATATTTAATAAGCATTCGTGATCGTCCGAGTTTCGAGGTGGTTTCGTGAATAAAGACGTCCCAAGTCAGGTTCACTGATCTGCTAGAAGCTCGCAAATCCGGATGGTCGATATCGCGTTCCCAGATCAGAGGGATCACTCGGGATTTCATCGCTCTGCTGCCTCGTCAATACTCTCTGCAAATTGTTAGCCTCGTTCATGTTCGTTGCAGACTCCCCATACCACTCTGTAGCCATTGCATGCTTCTTTGCACCCTCTGATGCATCAAACCTCGAGCTCACACTATGGCTAGAGTCCGGGAATCTCCTCTTTGATATCGACCTTGTTGGGCTTGCACCTAGAAAATTCAGGCTCGTTGGTTTGCAGTAGTCATGAAATCAGATCATCATCATCATTACGGGTCGTGTCGTCACAGAAGTACAGGGTGATACTACAGTAAACATTTACAAGCCATCTGGTCAGTTCCGTATGCGATTCCAAGTATTAAGAGTGAACGTAAAGACAGGTCGAGTTGGGTTGTTCCAGATGCGCTCAGCGCGAGAAGAAGTAAAGGTGAATGATACAGGTAAGACGGGTAGATATATTCCGTGGCGGTGTGAAAGGTGGTATGGCGGATGTGAGGTAGTACGCTAACAGCAGCCCCCACTGGCAGCCTGTTTCCCGGCTCCTGCCTTGCCCTTGGAATCGGCGATTGGGTCGAGGTAGACGCTCTCCCGTTGTTTGCGCAGGTGTTCCATGGTGATCTGTCGACGCCGGAGAACCAACTGAGCGGTCATCGAAGCGAAGAGGTCATCGATGCCTGCAACGATTTCGTCGGATGGAGATGTTAGCCATTATCCGTGAAGTCTGACTGTGCTCGACAGATCGGCGCGACTCACCTCGATCGAGCTTGGACGAGACCTCGCCGATGCGCACGTTTGTGCCTACGATCTTCTTACCCCAATAGGGATCTTCCTCGAACAGATCTTCGGCCTTTTTAGCCTGGGCGATCTCATGTTTCGCTTGTTCGCCCGCCTTGTCCCAACCGGCGAGGATCTCTCCGGATCGACGTTTCCAATTGTTGTCACCGCTGGCATATGCCGAAAGGTCACCCTGGATGGCCTTGAGCGCTTCGCCTCTGGCTCGGCTGTTGCTCCAATCCTCGCTCTTCCTCCGCGGCGCGACCGAAGTTGCGGCCATCAGGTTGAGCCCCGAAGTAGAACCCGAAGTCGGCAAGGGAGAACGAGGTCCCGTGGGAGAGGTCGAAAAGGACATGAGAGCCGCAGCTGACGCCGAGTTGGATCTTGCGCCCGTCGCTCCCCTAGAGCCTGGAGGCAGGTTTTTGGTATCGGGCACATCCTTTTTACCATCCTCGCTGGTAGTAGAAGAAGGTGGTTGGGATGACAGCAGGGACAAGAACCGGTAGGCTGCAGGTCGGCTGTTCGCCACGACGCTGGGGCTCTCGACGACAGCCTTTTCAACCTTGAGCTCCAACGGCGAACCAACAGTGTTTGACCGGAAGAGGCTGGTCTGCCGGCTCCTCGGTTGTTGGAAAGTGGGACCGATCGGCGATCCCGGTCCAGGGCTGTTCATCCGTTCGATATCAAAATCCAACCCACCGTCCCCGACGTCGAGTCCCAGCCACCTGGCGACCGTCACCCTGGCGCGTTTGCGTTCGACCACCCGTTTGCCTTCCTTGGTCAGGTCCCACTTGGCACCGACGATGAAGATCAGGACTTCGTCGATCATATTGCGCAACTCGGACAACCAGGTCTGAACGTCCTCGAAGGAGGATTCGGAGGTGATGTCGTAGACTATGATGGCCGCTTGGGCGCCTGGCGGAAGAACCAGTCAGTTCGGATCAGAGAGCGACAGACAACACGTCGAACCACTCACCTCGGTAATAAAGCTTGGTCAAAGATCGATGCCGTTCTGTCATGCAGATTGACTGGTATTAGCGCCTAACTGTCACCCAAGCCGACCAGCAAATTCAAAATCCCCTAGCTCACCCTCGCCGACCGTATCCCAAATCTGCAACCTGACCTCACCACCCTCCCAATTCAACTTTCTTGTAAACAAGCTCCCGTTCAACGTCGGCCTCGTTGTCTGCGGGGAAAACGTCCCTTCCGCATACCTCCTCGCCAAGGTCGATTTGCCCACCCCTGGATGTAGTTTCAATGCATCCGTATTTGTCCAGATCAGCATTCCCTTCACAATGCAATGTATGGAGAGCAGGTGCATGTCCAGCTGAAGACGACGCGACTCACCTTGCGATCCTAGCAGGACGACCTTGACCTCCAACGTCTCCTCCTCGCTCCCCCTCCTCAGATCGCCTTCGACCCTCAACCCCCCACCTTTTCCTCTCAACAACCCTCCAGATTTCTTCTTCCCCATCCCGCCTGCGGTGCCACCCGTCGAGATCCGTACGCCCTTTTCGATCTCCCTATCTCTTAACCGGTTGGACTCGGTAACGAGCGCCGTACCCACATCGACCGATTTCCGCGTCCGGTGTCGGGACAAGAGCGGCGAGGCGGGGTAGTTGTAGTCGTCCAATTCGTCGCCTGAAGGATCGCCTGCGGATCGAATGGCAGCAGTGCTGGTGGGATTAATGTTGGTGTTGTTGTTGGACAAGGAGATGGACAACGAAGGCGAGCCGAAAGACCTGGTGGAGAACGCGCTTCCGGAAGGACTGTTCAGGCCTGCCCTTGACCCTTTCCCGCCCCCATTCATGCCCTGTACGCCAAACTCGTCCGTACCCAGGTCCGATCTCAACGAACTCGTCGTCGAGTTTACCGTCGATCCCAGCGGTTTACCATGGCTATGATGATGAGCCTGGTCGTCGTACCTCGGACTCCCTCCTGCACGGTATCGCTGTATCTTTTCTCGTTCCCTCTCGGCGCGTTCTTTATCTCTCGCCGCCGCACTCGTCGTGGTCGTGATCGTCGCCACCTTGCCACCTCTGCTTGGTGTCGGCTGCGATTGTTGGTGTTGATGCTGGTATTGATGACGACTGACAGCCGACTTGGACCCTACGTTCCCGCTCATCAACCTGCCCTCGATCGAGTCGTACAGCTGTCCCGACCTGGACGAGGCCGAGGAGAACGAAGGAAATGCGTAGAGTTCCTGTGGTGCTCCGTTCCCCACGTCCATGGTCGTGTTCGTGTCCCTGTTCTTGGTGTTGTTGTCGATAGACATCGTCCTCGTAAATCCCATACTGCTCCGATCTTGAGCTTGGGTCTGATGTCGAGGTCCATAAGACCCACTCCGTCCTTCCGATCTCAACCTCGGCCTCGCCCCCTTCTCATTCTCGTTCGATCCATAGTTGGACAAGTCGGGAGAGTAAGATTGATGACGCTTCTGAATGGTCGGGCGTCTTGGCTGCGGGACGGTCGATTCCGATTCGTGCCCGTTCTTGTACTCTTGGTGAGAAGGGTGGTGGGTCGGAAGTGAGGTGTGTGGCTGGGTGAGCGTGTGCGTCGAGGACGGCGGGGTCGGGAAGGAGATCATCGTTTTCGAGGTCACGTTGATGCTGTGTGGGATGAAGGACGGGATCGGCAACAAAAGAGGCGAAGAGGTGGTTGTTGTACGTCTCTTTGTAGGCCAGGATCACGTTCGTTGCCGAGTTCCTCGTTGAAGATCGTCGTCGTTGTCGGTCTTGTGGTTAGACCTCTGAATATTTCCAGCCCGACCAGTGCTCCAGTTGGCCAGTCGTCGACTCTTTGCTTGTTCAAAAGTCCATCATCAAAAAGTTTTCTCTCGCTGTTCGCGGTCGGGTTCAGGGCGAGATGGCAGGTTCGCTTGAAAAGGTGAGAGAGTTGCTAGAATCGTTCGACGAGAGGAACGAGCGATAGGCGATTGGAAAGAGAGAGCAAAGAGCGCAAAGAGAAGGTTTGTGATTGTGTTATTGTGTGTCGGTTATACGAAATACGAGATGTCGAAGCGACTCGTGGTTGATGATCGATGCAACTTCTAGCTCAATCAAAAGGTGACCGCCTGTCGATGATCGTCCCTCCCTGATGTCAGTCCTTGTCGTTCAGTACGATAACCCTCGCCACGTCCTCCGATCTTGGCCTATCTTGCTCGCAACGTCGCGATGTCGTGATGGATATGGCGATGATGATGATGGCTGTCGTCGATCAGAACTGACTCAAAGGGGGGAACGGAGGTCATAGCGCTCATAGCCCCTTCCTCTCTCGCCCGCCGAGCCCGCGGTCTCGTTTGTTTTCTTTTTCGATTTGTTGATCTTGTCTCGCTCTCATCAAACCTTATCGCTCTCGAAGCGGGGAGAGGGCTTACGGCAGTCAGGGGCAGAGGGGGCTGTGCACGCGGGGCACCGCGCCTCTTTTGTTCATCGACATTCTCCTTCTCCTCGAGCAAGAGATCCAAGAGGACCAGCCTCGGCTCGACGTAAACGCAGCGCTTTCTGAGCCATCGAACGTTAGCAGTCTCCTTATCAGCACTTCGACATACATCCCGGTCTCTCCCTCTCGACAGCATCTTAATCGAATCTCTTGACGACAGCAGCGACAACGGTTGTTCAGGCCGTTCGTTGTAGTACAACGATCACCATATGAATACAGGCTTTGCAGCCACTGGTGAAGGGCCGATGACCGAATAGCTACGAGATACAAAGATGCTGGGCGGAAAGCTTGGCTTACCATTCAGCAGCATCAAGAGTCACGATTTGGGGATCGTGAGTCAAGAGGGCTAACGAATTTCATCGTAGGCTTCCATTACTACTGAAGGTATCGTTTCTCTTCGCAGTTCGCAGGTTTATTTACACGGAACAAATCAATCCATCTCTCTATCTCGAGCCTCCTGGCTTCCGGTACAGGATGTAATATCTTGTGCTATTCTACAGTACCCCGACCGCGATCCCGATACCTGAGCTCGCGTCGTGGTCTTAGGCCATCCTCCCCTCTCTACTGCCGCCTCACCCGCCGTCGAGAGCGAGAACATGATCGTAATCATACCCTCTCGACCCCCTTCACCTCAGAAGTAGACCCGGAGCCGGCACGCAGGCGGAAAGGCTCGTTGTCATGGTGGTGCGGGTCCGGGTGTGATCCGTGTTTCCTGACGTGGAAGAAGAAGGATAGGGCGATGTACGCTGTGGGGATTGCGAGGACGCTGTGAAGGTAGTGAAAAGTCATACGGCCAAGGTCAGTCGAGGCACCGCAATCACGAACATTCGCGCTGAGGAAGAAGCGGGTGGACCGGGACTCACATCAACGTGATCGTGACCAAAATGATGATCACTCCCAAGACGCAACTCGTTCCCGAACACCGTCTCGACAATCCCATCCCCATGATGATCGTCGCCGCCATCCAAAAGACGAACTCGATGCAGTTCAAGATCGAGTAGGCTTTCAGGCTTCCCCAGCGACGGAACTTGGGGACGCGTTCGGTGAGGACTTCGTAGAGGAGGACTACGAGGGATTTCGCGCTCTATAGATATTGAGACGAGTACCGTCGATCAGTAAAGCGCAACGATGACGTTTGTCAGAAGGGCCTTGAGACGCACCACACCGATGATCCAGCTATCGGACCGGCTCCTCCTCCCCGTTAAGGTTGCCAACCGGGCGATCCCGAGGATGAAAACCGAGATGGTCAGGATACCTTGGGCGATCTTGATCCAGTTGATGATCCGGACTTGGCGCTGGACCGACATGTTACCGGGTACAGGGAAGGTCATCTTGAGATTGACGGCAGTGAAATGGATCGAGTGGGAGGAGGAGGGGGGCAGGTGTGAGATAAAGGACCCGACGACTTGTGAAGGTTTGGGGGAAGAGGTTGTTATACAGAACGAAGGATCTCTTTCCCGCAGCCCCCATCTCTCTACTTTCAGCCTCCCATCACCTTACTATATACTCCTCCTCCACTTGTTCTCCCTCCTCCCATAAGCCGTTCATGCTGTGCACCTCGATAAGACTTTCGTCTCAACCCCCTGTTCGATGTCGACTTTCCAACGGTGACCGAGGGGTGAGCTGGGTGTTGGTCCCCGATCTTCCGACGGAACGCGCCGGGGAAGCAAATTCGCGACCGAGCGAGGGGGAACGTTTGGATCACGCTCGAACCACCATAAGGAGAGCCAAGGGATTGTACAGTCTTGCAAGGAACCCGCGGGCGGGGATCTGTAATAGTGTAGAGTCAGCTAGATCTGATTCTTGCGTACTAAACGATATCTTTGAGACTCGCGCTCCCGGATTCTACTCGATCATCTGCCATCTATCGCCTCGCGCCTCGGATCAAAGCCATAGTATCGCATAGTGCCCAACTAGTACCGACATATACAAGGACTTCCTATGCTCAATTGATGAGCTCTCTATCATCGTTAGATTTCGATCGGTCCAGGGTCAGCCAAAAGTAGTACCTTTACCACGTGAGTATATAGCATCACCGGGCACATTGGGCTGGACCGTTTGATAGCCCGGATCATGTTGATATCGTACGCCAATCAACGAGAACGACTCGTGGCAAGATTATGATAGACCAAATCAACCTCGTAGGTCACCCATCTTGGCTTGTCTTTGGGAGACGAGAATTATATCACAACAAGCGACAACCGAGCCTCCTCCAGGATCATATACAAGCGCGTCCGACCCTGGGCCCAGGCAAGTCGGACCTCGCCCAAGCCCCATGTAAACCTGCACATATTTACCTCCTCCACGACATCTAACGAACCACACTCAAAGTCGAACCCCCTGAACTTCACACGACCTCGAGACCAACGGCCGTCGCCTACCAGGCCAACCAAGCGTCGAGCAGCGAGCTCCGGTGGATTCCCAGCGCCTTCCTCGCCTTCCAGGCGAGCAGGGTCACAAAGAGCCACATGACAAAGATGACGATCACGTCGATCCAGCTGCGACAAATGCGGCAAGGCGATCATGTCAGTTTTCGTATGTTCGCACGATCGCAACAAGACGAGTCGAAGAGGATGAAAAGGGGAGGAAGAGAGAGCTGGACGAGAAGACAGGGCGAAACTCACGCGACGACGACCAGTCCCTTGACGATGTTACACCGTCTAAAGGCGTCCCCTACGTTCCCACACGAGGTCCCGTCCGTGAGCGAGGTCAAGGACGAGTTTCCGATCAGGAACAGCAACTACGGCGAAGTATATAGTATGAAGGCGACTTAGATCAGCTGTCGATCAGGTTGGGAGTACAAAAGGCGAAAGGAGAAGGGGTAACTATGGCAGAGAAGGCGACTCACGAATCCGATGGTCAAGGCGACCCAGTGAGCGAGGATCCCAAAGAGGATGTTTCCGGGAGCAAGCAGGAACCCGACTAGGAGGTAGACTGTGAGGTTGACAGCGAGGAGTAAGCGGGAACAGGGGAGAGAGACATTGCAAAGGAAGAGGCCGTTCAAAGAGAATCAGCTCAGGCCCAAGAGGAAAACGAAGAGGCGACCTGACGACCACGAGAACCACCGGGAGGGACGAGATTTCAGATCGAAACCCTTGACTCACTACTGAAAAAGGCCATCCACACGCTCGCCACCAAGACGATCCGGATCCTCGGCTTGTAATCCCCATCGATGGCTGGGTAACCGTTGTTGTTGTAATAGTCGACCAAGGATGCCGAGATGGCCAGTGCTACTATGGAGGTGATGGTCTGCGAGTGCGCGGAGATGACACGGGGCGATCGATGCGAGCAGGAACGGACGTCAATGGTGAGTAAGGGATGACAGGATCAAGTGTGAGATGAGACGGAACGAGCAGGCTTACGGAGAGGACGAGCCAGGGGGTGTGGAGGATCTTGAGAGATCTTTCGGAGGGCATGTTGGGCGAATTTGAGTTACTTGATTTGTTTCGTTAACAAGGTGTTATCGCGATATCTACGAAAGAAATCTACAAGCTACAAGTTGCAAGACACAAGAAGACGGGTGTGGCGAGTTCGGTCTCGCTATATATACCCCAGCGTCAGCGACCGTTTTCCTTACCCAGATCGTCGGAACGTTGATCGGGCGGTGGGACAAACAAGGGAAAGCAGCGTGATGGCGAGAATGTCATTAAACACAACAAGAGAACGATCGGTTTGTGACGTCACACATTTGTTCCCGCAGTTCCCCTCCTTCTTGCGCTGGGGCACAGCGTCGGAGGCTGATCCGAGCTAGTTTTGGTAGCGCCCGAGCCGAGGAGGGCAAACGGCGCCAAGAGGACAATGCGATTGATCGGATCCGCGTTTCAGATCTCGGGCGAGAGCGTGGGAAGCAGCGGCGAGACGTTTTGCTTCCGATGTGATCTTGGGTTATCGGAGATTCCCGCTCTCAGTCCCCGCCTTTGGGTTGATTGTTCGTTGTGCAAACCTCGCCATCGTCCCATAACGTTTCATCCTCTCGACTCGCGACTTTGATTGTTCTCCTTCATCGTCATCGTCGTCGTCGTCATCCCGTAGAGCAGGTCCTGGACCATATAACATATTATTCACCACGCGATCCCGGTTTGATCGAAACTTACAGGTAGCGAACGAGTCGGCCGACCAGCAAATCCAGCCCGAATCACTCGACACGGGCAGATAGCAATCGGCGTGATGGTCGTCTTCACCCCGCCTATCGGGGAACACCTCGTCATCCACCTCTCATCATCCAACTCGTCATTCCATATCAGAACCATCGACGTTCAATTTCGAGCACGGGACGTCGACCGAAAGCTTCAACCTGGGGACCGGGTGGAAGTGTGGACCGATGCACCGGATCAGGAGGGCAAGAGGGTCGAGGGTGGATGGAGGGCCGTCAAGTTTGAGGGCGAGGATGTTGGTGTCGAGGAAGGAGACGGAACCGTGAACCCGGACGAACGGGATGGAGACGTCCAGGTCTTTCAACTACCTACCCTTGCTCTTCCTCTCGACCCTTCCCGCACCGATTCGACCTCGTCTCAAATTCAAGTCGATACCACGAACAACCTCGTCGCCCGCATCTCCCTCCCCTACCCTCACTGCACTTCGGAATCTGACCTGAATTTCGAATACACCTTCCGTATCGTCTACCCGGACGGCAAGATCTGGTGGTTGGGCGGGCTGGGGGCGAACGGGACCGTCAAGTTTCAGCTCGGAGGTGATGACGACGGTGCCGAGACGGACGTCTGGAATGGGTGGAAAGGATGGGGGATCTTGCAGGAAGGGTGAGTTACCCGTGTCGATTCCTCTGTGCTTTCTCTCTTCTGTTGTGGTTCGTCATGGGTGGCACGCAAAGAGGGTCAGGTTCGTTGACATCAGCCGTCACGTCTTTCTTCTTGTTCTCGCTGTCCCTTGCCCTGATCGTCCCCCGTTTGTGTTGTTCTTTGCAATTTTCGATTGACGATTCGGTGTCGATACAGTACCATCGCAGCCATCCCCCGATCCTCTGTCGAACGGCCGAGCCAGGCCGACCAAGACTCCGGAACGGCATACTCGCTGGCTGTCCTTTACCAAGAAGAGCCTCGTGCTACCGATACGGGATTCTACAAGTTCTCCCCGTTCGAAGCTGGATCGAAGCAAGGACAAGCCAGGGAGTCGGTACTTCTTTTGCCCAGGACGCAAGGGCAAACGTTTGATATCACCCATGATAGCGAGGGAGAGTATCGGATAGTTCCCCTTTCCCAGATAGGAACCAGTTCGGTTAAAGATGATGTTTCGCCGTACGTGGTCTACAAAGGCCAGGGCACGGTCCACGGGCAAGAAGTCTTGGTCTTCGGGCTTGAGAAAGACGATGAGAACGAGGGATCATCTCTGGCAGCGGGAGCGGGGAAGGTGTACGTCTTTTCCCGTATGCCCGCTATAACCGAAGTCGAGGGGAAGGTACACAGGGTCAAGGTGGATTCGGCTTCCCTTGGCATCGAGCAGGGAAGAGGCAAAAGTAGGAAGACGGCTCTGTGGGATCGAAAGAGCAGGCGGTCGGTCTTCCTCCCTGGTTCCACCTCTGTGTCTGAGAACAAGACGGAAATCGTGCTCGAGCTCGCACAAGACGAGCATAGCTTGACGGCGCTGTCGGTCATGGAACGGGTAGTGATGCACCCTTTCGGGGACCACAACATTGACAACAAGGAAAAGGTTCGACCGGAGGTTTTGGGCTGTGTCGAGCCAGTCTCCGGGTTGGAATGGGTACCGTCGGTAGAGAGGGAGGAAGAAGAGGATTTCGAAGAGGTCGTCCTCGTTCCTTTCGATCAGGAAGATGACGATAATGAGGACGGTGCTGGCGCAGGGGCGAACGGGTTGGTTACCATGTCGCAAGACGGATCTACATGGGCGACCTTGGGTTCGTCTGACCGGTCCATGCCGAGGTCCAGGTCAGCTTCGGCGTCGGTGAGCGCAGACGTCGGCGAGGAGGGCGTCAAGGGCAAGATGGAGGAGGAAGGGCTATTGAGCCCCAGAACGGTCGATCTGCACGAGGTCGAGGATGACCACGAGGAGGTCGATGGGGTTGAGGCGGAAGACGGCAAAGACGATCATGCATCGACGAGTCGAGCTAAAGCCGCCGCTGATACTAATACCGATACGGACGAGAGCGAGACCTCGACTTTCGACAAGGCTCAACCCGCTCCGGCCACATCGGACGACCTGGTCGCTGACCAAGACCTCCCCGTCACGAAGCGAAACCCTGATCCCGACTTCAAACCGTTCAGCTGGATCGCGATCATGCTTCGTAACCTATGGATGCGGACCTTGGGAGGATTCTTCAGATGGATCGTGGTTAGGTTCAAGGGCAATCAGATCGAGAAGGAAGGAGATGGTGGAGAGGGGGCCAGGATCACGGAGCCAGAGGAGGTCGACGAGGAGACGCCGTTATTGGGCAAGGTGAGTGCGGTTGTATGTTTCCCGGGTAGACAAGGTCAAAAAGACTGAAAACTGTGTTCTTCGGATATCATAGAATCGTAGCGCCGGCTCTAGCGATCACGAGGAGGAGGAACAGGAAGAGGTTGTTTCAACCCCGGTCCATAGGGCTGACGAGGACGAAACTCGTACCCCAGAACAACAGCCTGTCAGCCTCTTGGATTTGCCTGAAGCGCCACCCATAAACAAGCCTTCCATTGCGCCGCAAGACATTGCCCCGATCCGACCGGCCCAACCACCCGTCTACAAGGTTATTACTAGGACCCGAACCAGGCTCGTCAAGGAACCTGGCTACATGAAGCTCGTCAGCGGCAAGACCGGGAGGATCACGCTGTTGACGGATCTCGAGGAGACGCTCAGCATCATCCATCGCACTGGCGCAGTTGGGGGCTCAAGCGAGGACGTCAAGCTCGATTTCGAGATCGTCCGCGCGGATGAGAAGGAAGGGCGGGCTTTGACCGTCGTCAAGGTCGATACGGCGGGGTTGCCTGATCCATTCGATCTGCGGATCAGCCAGGATGAGAACGCCGCCGCCTAGGACGGATTGGTATTGGAGGCGAGGTTGCGGCGAACCGATGGACATACGAAGATTAACGATACGACAATGGACTGTGACGCGGACTGGATTTGGAAGCGACTGCGACTGAACTGCCGATGCGAGGAGGATATATAGAATAGACTGCTTTACGTGCGGATACACGAGATCGATAGGTCAGTAGGACCCGGAAAGTGCTTTGCGACGTGGCCTTTCCGTGGCTCGTGGTTTTGCTTTATCTTACGACTATGATAGACGCGTATGCATATGATTTTCGTCACTGCAGCCAGTTCTGAACAAGCAGTCACGAGAAGTTGAACAGGGTCCTCGTCCTCGTCAAAGCCAGACGGCAGCTTGCCTGTCTCCCCGAACAGTCCGTACAAGGTTTGAGACTTTTTGTCAATGAAGTCGCTGCCCCGATATCTGGTATCTAGATCTCTCCAACCCGTGTCGTGAGCTTCCGCGAGATCACCACTAGCTCTCGAGAAGCCTTGAAATTGTCTGCAGCAAAGAATCTACAATTTGCCCAGCGGTCGCACCAATGTTTGCCCAATTCTATTCTCGGGAGAACAGAACGAGAACCTGGCTGCAAACTCTGGAGGCCTTGAACTTTGCCCTCGATAATCGCAAGTTCTCGGCGTGAAACGCCAATTCAAATGGGGAACGTGTCGCGCGGGCGCGGGACCGCAGCCGGGCTGCTGGCCGAAGCTTCCCTTTCACAACCTCGTCTTGTGTATCCTGCATTCGTGTGTTCTTATTATCATATCCTTTTCTTCAATCTCGCCGCCTACATCATCAACATGGAGCTATAGATATTCTGCATCTCCTCTTCGACTGTGACGTGATCAATATACCCTCACCCCTTCTGCGGTTGAAGCGATGTTGAGCTGGACGACTATCCTCTTCCTCACGACCCTGCTTGTACTAGCTGGTCTCGCAGCGGTGAGTCGTCAACGAATTGTCAGCTAATGTGCCCTGCTCACTATGTAAACCTACTTTGTCGTGTGACCAGGCCTACCTGGCTCTCATCGTCTTTACTCCCACCACGCTTCCTCGATCGACAGCCGAGACGTTCTACTACTCTGCCAAGAATCCCGAGAAACCTCTGCCTCTATCGCCGCTTTCGGAATCCCCAACTTTCGGTCTCAGCATTATCGTTCCTGCGTACAATGAACGGGAACGACTCGGAATCATGGTCGACGAAGCCATGGCCTACCTGACGGATGCGGTATTCGAGCCTGAGCTCAAGCGAGGTTCCGGCCTTGACCCGAGTTGGTACGAGGATGGAGTCGAGCTCGTCGTGGTCGACGATGGATCAAGGGACGATACGGCCAGGATAGCTATCGACCTAGCGAGCCGATGGGAGAAGAAGTTACAAGCTAGGAGAGCCGCCACGGATGAGAAGCGAAACTGGCCCGAGGTGGACATGCGAGTAATCAAGCTGGAACGAAACCGTGGAAAGGGAGGAGCCGTGCGGCATGTAAGCGGTCACGCCAGATTTCTTTGCCACATCACGTCTCAGACTGACGTGTCTCTTCGAATGGTCGCAGGGAGTCCTCTTCGCTCGAGGTCGACGGATCCTCTTTGCCGATGCCGACGGTGCATCCCGTTTCTCCGACCTCACCTCGCTACAACTCGCCATGGACGCCCTGCTCGACGCGAGCGCTTCGTCCGTTAAAGGCCCGAACGGACACGCTAGGAGAAGATCCATGGACGGTGTCTTCGGCAAACAGTCTTTAAAGGGGGATTTGGTCGGGCATGCGATGGTCGCTGGGAGCCGGGCTCATCTTGAGAAGAGTCAGGCGGTCGTACAGGTGGGTCATCTCGGGACTCAGAAAACGTATGGAATTATTACGCTGACGGTGGGATCCACGTAACAACTTGCAGCGGAGCTTTGTAAGAAACTTGCTGATGCACGGTTTTCACGTCTTCGTAAGGACGATGGGCGTGAGCGGGATTCGCGATACGCAGTGCGGTTTCAAGGTGAGCAGATGGCGATCTCCCTTGTATTTGCGTCCCTTTTGGGCTGATGTCTTAAACGCCTGTACGCAGCTCTTCACACGGGAAACAGCCCGTGTCTTGTTCCCGACGATGCATCTCCATCGCTGGTCTTTCGACGTCGAGCTCTTGCTGCTCGCTTCACTCGTCGGCATCCCCGTCGCAGAGGTCCCGATAGACTGGCACGAGGTTGCAGGTAGCAAGATTAGCGTCGGTTGGGATGGGATCGGGATGGCCAGGGATCTTCTGGTCCTGCGGGGCAACTTGTTGGCGGGTAGATGGAAAGTACCACGGGTTGTAAAAGCATCGCCTTTGAGCAAAGATCAGGAATAAGCATCGCATGTCATATTCAAGACGACTTCGGTGACGGCGGGGGAGGTATTCCGGACACACCATAGAATCTTAGAAACACACCATAGGGTTCACTAGTAGTATCACCTTTAGAAAACCCCCATTGAGCAAGCCTCCCGTCCGTCACTCTGTTCCTGGCACCGGCTGCAATAGCTTGTACATAGGTATTACTGCTTCGGGATAGGGGTTAGGTCCAGGCAAACGGACTTGTGCTTCTCGCGATATCTACACACTGTTACCATGGATCAATTCTTCGCATCACCTATCGTTCAAGATACTCTGAATACCTCCCGAGATCAGCATCTTTGGGAAGAACGGGTGGATCTATACAATTTAGCTAGACACATTCAACTCGACTTCGATCAAAGCCACCGGATCGATCCGGTGGACGAGTTAGCAGATGATGATCCCGAGTTAGACGTCCCTATTCCGCCAGCTACTCACTGGCACACAGCAAACAACACCGAAGATGACGACTTGGCTAGTCTCCTTACTCCTGTTACGCTGGAGAACAAGCGAGGGGTCTTTCCAGCCTTGCCGGATTGTCGGTCCGATCCAGACGAGGTGATCGTCTCAACATCCGCGTCGGATCGATCCGAAACGCCCCCCCGACTTCTTTCCCCTCCTCCCAGTCCCCTTGCTACAGTTCAAACGCAAGTTCAGACGGAAGAATGGGTGGTAAACCTCCCTCAGTTCGACCTCTATGATACTCTCGATGCAGCAGTGGATGCTGTGAACAATGTCGGCCGGCAACAGGGCTTTGCTGTCAGCAAAGCCCGAAGCAAGAAGGATCCCGATGGTCGTCTATACCTCGTCCATCTCAAGTGTGTCTACAGTGGGACATACAGACAAAAACACGACTACCAAGCAGCTCATGGTAACATACGTGTCAAACAGACATACTCCAAGAAGAGGGGGTGTCTATTTCAAGTCAATGCGTCGTGTACCAAAGGTCAAGACTCTTGGCGACTTGCAGGGAAGGTTTTGACGCACAATCATCCGCCGGATCGATCCGCCAGAGGGCATCACGCCCATCGCAAACCGACGCAAGCCGAGAAAGATCTGATTGTGGCTGGTTTCGATTCTGGTATCAATTCCGGTCGGATCATGGGTCAAATCCAAAGCTTGGCAAAGAAGGAGAAGCGCGTCAGTTATGTTTCGCGGCAAGAGATATATAACCTCAAATCAAGGTATTATCGCATCGACGGGGGTGCAAGAACCCGAACAGACGCCTTGATCACACAGCTTGAGAACGCCAGGATCCCCCACAAGCACAAGCTCGGCGAATACAATGAGTTAACTCACTTACTGGTCACCGATCCGATGGCAATCACATTGGCGAGGAAGTACGGGGCAGTTATCTATCTCGACTGTACGTACAGGACAAACTATTTCAAACTCCCTCTGCTTCATGTAGTGGCATCAACCGCCGCCAATCTCACCTTTACTGTAGCTTTCGGCTACATGGGAAGGGAAGAAGAGGAGGATTACGATTGGGCGATGAATGCGCTGGCAGAAATCCTCCGGAACGTTCCGGTAAAGACATTCCTGACCGACAATCAAAAGGCTCTTCGCAACGCCTTAGATAAAGCTTTTCCCGCCGCCGACAAGTTACTCTGCATCTGGCACATTAACAAAAACATCGTGAAACATTGCAAAAAGAGACTTTCCAAGGATACGTTCGAAAGCATGGTAGCGAAGTGGTATATCATCGTTCGCAGTCCTACGAAATCCGACTATGACACGGCTTTGAAACGGTTCAACCGGGAATTTGGCTCCGACAAGAAGACCAAGGCTGCATGTGCATACATGATTCGCCAGCTGGTGGATGCAGCGTCATTTGCACGTTATGCAACGACTGGAATGTTTCATCTCAATGCCACCGCCACATCGATTTGTGAAGGGGCACATTCAGCTCTGAAACGTTCCCTGAACTCCCGCGCTGGCGACCTTTATCATGTTACTAGCAACGTGTTAAGGTGGATGAACGTTTGTCAGCATCGAATCTTCGACATCCATGCCAAGGAAGCAGCAAGAGTGATGGTGTCGGCGCCACCTGCCTTCGTTTTGGTAAGCAATTACAAAGCGCGTGTCGATTGCTCAATGATTCACGTGTCGGATCGATCCGACGGCCAATTTGTGTGGACAGTTACATGGAACAATCTCTCGATATGCTATCCGAAAGATGATGGAGGGTCCTTTTGCCTGGGCAAAGTCAGCAGTGAAGAATAACGAGGATCTGAAAGAATGTACGGGAGAATGGACCGCAAGCATGGGAATGCCATGTCAACACGAATGCCTCCCATTTGTCAGAACGTATCGACGCCATCCTTTCGGCCGAGATGAATTTGCAGCGCACTGGCTGTTGTTTCAAGAAGAGGATCTCATACCCCTTGCTCGACAAGAAGGAACGTACATCCCCAGGCATAATCCCACGTCCGTTGAAGATGAAGTTCAACGGCTGCGAGAGCAAGTCGTTCCCCATCTGCGTAACGATTACATCGATGTCGACCAAGAGGATCTCACCTATCAAAGGTCGCAGGCTCAAACGATCCTCGACCCAGTGCGACAGCAACATGTGGGGCGTCGAAACGAAGCTTTCATCTCACAGCGCACGACAGGAGGGATCAATACGGTCGAAGTTCTTTCAGGGCGACTACAACCAGCACCGAGCATTCGGCCGACAGAAGCTTCTGGAAGACCATCGTCAGGGTTTGAAGTTGTAGAGCGCGAGACAGCACCCAAAGCACCTACCATACGTTGCTGTGGGGCGTGTGGAACGCCAGGTCACAACCGGAACAGCCCAGACTGCAGATACGCCGCCGACATTGCCGTCAGTGATGTCAATTTTGCTGCATCACAGCGTCTTCAAAGACCTCAACCAAAACGACGTCGACTGAACAACAAGATCACAGTCGCATCAACGTCTATCTCAGTCTCCCAAGCTTCGATTCAAGTCTCAAACTCATTTGTCGACTTGACTGGGGAAAATACCTTGGCGCCAGGTTCCCAACCGAACGATAGGGGATGAAACGACGACAGTGAGCTGATGAATAGGATTTCGGATCGATCCGATGGATACATTCTAAATAAAACATCCTTTGGTTGGTCGCTTAGATTTGATACCGCTCGTCTAGCTGATGAAACGCGTCTTTGTCGATACGCGAGGAGGCTAGGCGATGGAAGGTTTCGACAAGTCTCGGTGTTTGCTTTTTACAAGTGGATCTATCCACCTAAAGGATGTTCAGTGACTTTCTCTTTCTCTCGGCTAGACGGATCTTGAAAAAAAAAAAAAAAAACAAAGATAAGGTCATCCTCGTGATGGGGATATATACACGTACTCTTGGGAAGGAATTCCTTCCTTTTTTTCGACTTCAACTCTTCTCTACTTCACACACTTTCACGGGTACTATGCCCAGTTCCTCTTCCTCTAATAATTCCAACCCATTCGCACCTCGAACTGGTACCCCGGCCTCAAGAACGACCGGTAGCCCTAGGTTTTTTCAAAGGTTGTTGAACACGTGAGTGACGAGACGTTTGGCAGTTTCGGATCGATCCGACGTCCTTTTGCTCATGTGTGTTGCTTCGTATGGTTCTTATAGTCCTCTTGTTCCGTGAGTAACCTTTCTCGAGCATCGTGTGATCGATCTGAAGCTCACTATTCTTGTTATCGTTGCCAGTTATCGATTGTCTCGATCGTTGTCTCGATCCCCTTCCCCGAATCCCAACCCCGCCAACCCCCCTGCCGCCGTCACCCCTGTCCCCGCCATGGGAGATCGACGCTTTGGACGTCCCCGTAGTCCCGAACCGCCTGTTCGAGACGATGATGGGTTGTATCGCATTCCGGTCGAGGAGAGAGAGAACTTCGATGAGTTCAGGAGGTTGCAGGAGGCGGAAAGGAACTTGTAAGTGCCGTCGGATCGATCCGACTTTTGACAGCGCGGCTGACTGACTCCGAGACGTACAGCGATGCGGCCTTCGAACTCCGAGCCCTTCTCAAGTGGCCTAGGGATCTCGACAACTTTGAACTCGAGATCAAGGTTCATCCGTTCCACTTCCAGACCTTCGACCACTGGAAGGTCTCGTACAAGAAGGCCGTCAAGCTCTCGAAGGAGGCTCAAGAGGCCGCCCGAGTCGGGGACCGAGCTCCGACTTCTCCCTCCAAGAACGTCCGCCGATTCTTGAAGGCCAACCCCGCCGAGCCGCCCGGCCCTCCGACTCTCGGCAACGATCCCAAAATTCCTTTGGGAAGGACGACTACGGGAGCGTACATCGGCTGTGTCTTTACTACGGTCGACAAAGGCGGGAAGGACCAGGGTCCGACCAAGAGGGACGATGCGACGAGTAAGTCCTCCCTTGTTGGCCGTCGGATCGATCCGATTTTTTATTGATTATCGCTTTGCCATCGACACAGTCGCCAGGTTGATCGCCGACGAGGACGAGCTTCCTCCCCTCCCTAGGGAGGTTCCCCACGCCATGCTCGCTAACCTGTTGAGGCCGACTCGGGCCGGAACGATCAAGACCGGTTTGGTCAACGACTGGTTGGTGAGTCTGACTTTTACATCGGATCGATCCGACTCATGGGTGACTGGGACACTAACTTCTCTTGTTCACAATCGCAGAAGAACTATCAGGGAGGGTGGAGGCTATCGTGCGTCGCTTGCAAGATGGCCTACCCCAACAACGAGCCCCCCATCTACCAAGGTCCCGACCAAAGGATCGATCCCGACGCCGACTCGTCCTTTACCCGGCACCATCTTCCCCTTATTCACTGCGTGAAATACGGACAGGTGTATCTCTGCCGCGGAGTCATCGGATCGACCAAGGAGTCCGACAACGCCGCCCCTTCTGTCGGGAACTGTGGATCGTGCCAGGGGTCCAAGGGAGGTTGCCGCCCTCTCGATGTCTTGAAGCCCGACGCCGCTACCGACGCTCGGATCCATCCGATGGTCCGGATCTTGAACATCCTCTCGGTGATCGCTACCATGGGTCAGATGAACAAGGAGACTCGCCAGATCTACGTCGACCGGATCGTCACCATCTTGCAGCACGAGAACTGCCACGCCCGGTTCGACGAGAAGGGTCACAAGATGGTCGAGCACCCCGAGTTCTTCCCCGACGAGGACGACGAGCAGGAGTAGGGCGGCGGATCGATCCGACCCGGACGTACGGCCAGTAGGGCCTTTTTTTTTTGTACCTACGATAGATACGGGGGGGGGGGGGTCGTCGGGAGGTGACCCCTCTCGCGACCCCCCCCCCCCCCCCTTACAATATGCCATGGGCTACGGGCCCTTTTTTTTCATTTTTACATCCGGTTCGGTCTCTGAGCGCAATATCTCGGATCGATCCGACGGAGGGGTCGGTGGCTTGGTGGCTGTGGCTTGATGGCTTGGTCGCGTGAGTTCTGGCAGCAGTTTGCTTCCGCATGACCAATTATTGGCAGGTTTGACACATTTCGCGAGTTCAAGGTGTGTTTGTAAGATTCTATGGTGTGTCCGGAATAGTTCCCGACGGCGGGCTCGATGTCGTCAGCACTGAAGGGGCGACGCGCATCGTAATCACTTAAAATGACGTCGAAATGATGAGAAGGACCCTCAGAACCGAAGTGGTCGTTTGATCAGATTGACCTGACCACGACTTCAGTCGAACACATCGTACATGCTCATAGTCTTGCCAATCTTGCCACTACCTACTCTTGTCATGAAGAGTGACAGAAGATAGACATATAATCCTGAATCGCGACTTGGGGTGAGCCATCCGCGGGCTTTCTACACGATGCAAACTTCAAAGAACGCATTCGAGCTTTTTCCGGCGGATCAATTTGATGCCTGGGTCGACGGAGTCCGTTCCAAAATTATCGATGGACTAGAGCGCCAACATCTGCCTGGAGGATCTCAAGTTCGAGTTCCCGAGCTCTCGAGCAAGGCGCTCGAAGCCATAGAAGCCGCTCGCCGGGATGAAGAGCTGACTCGTCAGGCAATTGCATCTTCGTCATCTCTGGCGGATCATATGGATGTCGTCAAAGACACGGACGCGATTGTTGAAGTGACCGAAGAGGTGACGACTACCACCGTTGTCACCGAGTATGAAGACGCATACAACGGAGGCTACGGGAATACTACTGGTCTTGAAGATCCAGCTGAAAATGTCGGCTCCGAGGTCAACTATGACGAAGAAGCCAGCGAGACGGGCTACGCATTCGAACCCATAGCCAGACCAGATCTTGCGTTCCAGCAACACGTCAATGCTTATCCCGATAATCGAGAATTCTATGGGGAAGGCCAGGAGGCCGAAGACGAAGAGGCAGAAGAGGAGGAAGGAGAAGATGAAATAGGAGACGAGGATGAGGGTTCGCAAGACAACGAGATCGACGATGACGAAGACGACTTCGAAATTGTGGACGAGGACGAGGAAGGGTCGAACCGCGATACGATGGACAACGAACGCGACGAACTGGAGTCCAATGGCGATCTTGAAGAATCGCGGGAACCTCTTGCTGATGGCGGACGCTCTGATGACGGACTCGATGAGGCCGAGGCGCGCTCTGTTGATGGAGGGTCGCGATCCGCCGACGATCGTCTAGCTTCGTTCGGGGAGCTAGATGAGGAGCGATCTCAAGCCTCCGCAGGTGATCTAATGCCACGATCAGAATGGCCCTCCATAGAAGATGAGGAGGATGTAACCACTGAACGCGACATCGACGATGTAGGGGATGCAGCCGACACAAGGGATGTCGACGTCGAAGCCGAGGAGTCTGATGCAGGCGGCGAAGACGAGATCTACTCTGTGCAAGACAGCAGCGATGAAGAGGCTCGCTCTGAGGTGGAAAATGAAAGCGGACCAGATGAGAGTCGAGAACATCGAGAAGCGGGTACGAGAGTTTCTCAACTCAAAGATGAACAAGAGGATGAGGAAGAAGATGAGGTGTTGGAGTTGGACGAGGAGGACATGAGTGAAAAGGGTTCGGACCAGGAAGGGTCTATGGATGATGCAGGCAGGGATGAGGGAAGGTCGATCGATGATGAAGAGGAAATGCAATCCCGTAAGTATGACCGGAGCGTTGTCCACAGATTGGAACTGACCATCGATCACGATGATTTCCTGGACCTGTACAGGTTCCTTCGAGCAAGAGGATCGTGCTCAACGTGAAGGATTGGCTACAGATATTCGTCAGCCGGACTTGCCGCCTACCACCGAATCAGATGGTATTTACCGAGGTACATTCGAGGTCGACGGGACTGCCCAGGAAGGTGTCAGGGTAGACGAAAAGTATGCTCTAGAAGAAGGTGCGTTTCTCACCGCTTTACATCTAGGATACTCTTGCTTAGCCATCTCGCTTCTGCAGACGACAAGGATTCACAACAGGACCCGGAGTACTCGGCCGATGAGCGGGAATCAATCGAGGACATCCAATATGCTGACGACGACAATGGTAAGCCGAATGTATCTCGCAGTTCGATAAGACAGGAGCCTGACGATGTAATGACTTCAATAGCCGGAATTTTCGCTCAGACCGATCGCTCCCGTCCATCACGAGACCATATACCCTCGACCGAAGAGGTCTATGCTGATCAGATTCAGCTCGAACCTCAAACGAAGGAAGAGATCGAAGACGAGATTCGGCATCACGACAATAGAGAAATATTAGATGACACGATCATGTACCCAGCTGATCGGGAAGAATACGATTTAGACGGAGAGGATGGCAACCATCACGTTGACGGAGTTCCCGCTGGTCACGAAGATGAAGAGGTTGTCGATGAAACCGACCCCAGAGACATGGAGATGGCGGCTTGGAGCAACGAACAACCGGCAGCCTTGGGATCTCTCCCGACACTCCACAGACGAGACACGGGACAGGTATCAGAACCTATGGAACTGGTTCGTGCAGAAGATTTGGCTGCTCAAGTGCACGAGGAGCCTGACGAGCCAGTGGAGGCAATGGCAGATATTCGGGAACAGCAGTCTCCTAGACCAGACTCCGATGTGAGGGAATCATCGACGGAACTCGTTTCTGATGCATCCGATTCTGGTATATCTACCGGGGGCAACGAGTCTGACAACGAGGACAACGATATTCAGATGATCCCTTCGGACAACGCGGCGGTAATCACAGATGAGCTGGATGAACTTGACGATACCTCAATGCCGCCTTCTCGGGCAATGTCTCCGCTCCGACCTTTGGGACCGGTCGTGCAAGCGAGTCCTTCCCCTGGCAAGATCATCGCTCCTACCACATTCAAGAACGATGTCGTACCTGGCGAATGGAAGGAGGGCATGGCCCTGAAATTCTCTCAGACCAGACCTTCAGCATCATCAGACCCACTTTCTACAGATGTCCCGGAGACACAAGAGCCCGAGCCCACAGCAATTCCAGCAGAGGGATCTGAACATGGGCAGGATACAGGATATATGGGCGATGATGAATTGCCGGTACAGCCTGTTGTCGGACGTTTGTCGGATGAAACGGCAGATCAGGGCGATGACTCGAACGCGGTGACTTCTGATGCCGTTAACCGTGAAAATGCCAGTAAAGACAGGGAGACGGCATCGTACGATGCACCGCTTCAGCCAACCGGGGAAGAGCTTACCGCGACACACGTACTGGAGGATAATGATGAGCCTGCGATTACTCAGACCTTGAGTGAAAATGATGCGCCAATCAGCTCGTCAGCACAACAACAATCGATCGTAGGTCACCCTGCGCTGACAAACGAGAACCTGGCTCAAGTCGCAGCCGGTAACGAACCCACGGCGACTGGCGGGGACCTACTTGACAGTCGCGTTGGGACTGAGGAGGTGTCAACACAGTCGGTAACAGGCATCAACGAAGAAGCACAAGCTGAGAGTGAAGGACTCTTCGATGCAACGAAAGAGACGAAGGAACCCATTTCGGATCGAGCAGAAGGAGAAACAACAGGACCAGAATCAGGGGAGACGAGCCGACCAAGTCAAGAGGAGTCACTCACAACTAGTGTCGACGGACCGATGGACGTTGAACCAGGTTCCTCTGGAGTACAAGAGCTTTCTTTCACCGACCTCATCCACACTCCCGTTGACAGCCCGCGAATTGAGGAAGACATGTTCGACGTTTCGGGAGGCACTGTGCTCGAGTCCACAGATGGGATGGAAGTGACAGGACTAGCACCTGATGATCCCATCGAGGTCAACGTTCGGAACCTGCCTTCACCTCCTGCGAGACAGCAGAGCCCTACGCCCGAACCTCATCTACCGATTGACAGGGAAGACCCTGCGCTCGCCATCACGCCGGCCGTTCTGCAAGAACAAGGTTATGCCCGTGCGAACCACCAGGACCACGTCGCCGAGGTGCTGCATCAGGCTCATGACGCACATCGCCGAGCGTTCGAAGCGGCCATAGGAGAAATCGGCGAAGACCCTGCACAAACGTCTGCACCGGCTATTGTTGAGATCCTGGAGACTCCGTCTGCCGAGATCGTGAACATGATGCTGGCCATGCCTCGAGATGAGCAAGTCCAGGCGGGCATGCAGGCCTCGGCAGCTCAATCGGAGTCGGCTAACGCTGAAGAGTCTGTCGATCCAGGGGTCAACTCGGGCGACGCCTCTCAGCCGATGATTGACGATATATTTCACTCTACGGGTCCACAAGCTACTTCGGCGGTCTCGCATGATGCGGAACTCGATCGTGCTGAAACTTCGGAGCCGTCAAGCGCTAGCGCTGCTCAAGCGAGGATCGACGAGGTCTTCGAACCTGTCGAGGATAGGAGCGATGAATCGGCGAATCAAGCGAAGGAGGAGGCTGCCGAACCTTTGATCGAAGAGGGGCACGGAGAGGCGCGTGACGCCATGATGGATCGGGCGTCATCACCGCAAAGCCAGGTAGTAGACGACGATGAGCCCTTGTCGCACGATAATGAGAACCTTTCCATCGCAGCGGAGAAGAATACCGCCTCTGCAGCAACCCTTCAGGCGGAGGAACCCGAAAGGTCAGAAGAGGGGGACGAGCCGAGACGTTCTCCCACCCCTTCCGCACTCGCTCAAAGCACCACTCACGACGAAATCATGACGGTTGACCAGCCTCATTCGGTTGTCCCCAGCCTTGTCGAGTCGGGACCGGCATCTGTCATCCCAACCCCTACAATCGACCAGAGGAACACTCAGCAGAATGCATCACCGCCACCGCCGCAGACGCCTCCTACTCGGCCTCGTGAGCTCGATCTCCGGACTCCGGAGCTGACGCATCATCATCATGGTCCGGTGAGCACGGCTTCACGAAGCACGTTGCATGAATCAGAGAGAATGTTGCACGCCGAGTCTCCTGCGAGCCATACTCGTTCTCAGTGCCACTATCACAAGATGCGGTTCGACCGTGGTGCCCATTCGCACACGATGTTGATCCCTGGGTGTAGTCTCGGCTCGGCCACCCAGAGGGCTGAATTGGACGTCGAGGATCTGGGTAAAGCTTCGAGCGAGGAGATGAAGAGGAAACAAAGCCTGTTGTTCGGAGAGAATTTCCTCGGCCACATGAAGAGCGAGGAAGAGGGAACCTTGCCTAGCGATCTGGAACATCGGTTGTCTGTCCTCGTCGGGCGGGAACTCATCAGAGAGGGACATATCTATATCCTCCCGCTCGAACAGGGAATGCCTCATACGCACGCCGAGGAAGAGGAGGAAGACGGTGGGATCGCAAGTAGGACGCGGAGGAGGACGTCCCAGACACCCGGGCCGGGTTCGGGACTTGGACTCGTCACCCCGGTCAGGGAGGGGGACAAGAAGCGTAAGCATAGGGGGTCTTCGGTCGGTCGAACGCTCGTGTCGGCTGGCAAGAAACGAGCATCCGAGCTTTTGAACGTGCAAGAGGTCAAGGAGTCCGAGGACGAGGTCAAGCGCGACGAACAAGGCGACCAGCGTGAGGATGCAGGACCTTCGAGCAAGAAACGGATCGTCGAAGTAGACGGATCTCCTCAGGCCGTGAACAAGGAAGACGATCACGAGGACGAAATAGTTCCCGCCAAGAGGGACCGGGACGAGGAGGATGGGGACCGGATGGACGTCGACGAGCGGGTCGATCAGAGTACGGACCGGCAAGCCCTGGCGCCCGCACGTAAGGGTTGGTTCGGATGGCTATGGGGTCGGAAGTAGGAGATGTATATACCAAGCGCACGAAAGGGGCGGTGCGTAGATGTTTTAGCAGGCTGTGACGATAATTCTCTTGACCTGTTGTACCATTTGGATGTCTTCGTGTCTTTGATCTTTGAAGACGTTTCGAAAACCCTAGAGCACGGACGACTGTCCTTTACGAATGACGAATGTGGCTTTTCCCCTGATGACGTAAATCGCGTGCATTTGGCTGGGCATTCGCATTGTTCCCGGCGCGTCATAGCCCTCAGCTACCTACCTACCTAGCCTACCTAGCAACCTACATACCCAGCTCTCGACCTCGATCATCCTGCATCCTGCCATCACATCCGACGGATCTAGACCCCAGACAGATTGATTCACCTAACCCTTGTCGATCAGCCTCGAGTTACAGCTCTCAATTGGGACGAGCCAGTATGTCTCACCAACACGAACCTGAACTGCCCGACCTACCCGAAGGTGAGTCTCTGTCGTCGCGATCAGCTTTTGGTGATGGCGTTGTTCCTCTACCTATACCCTTTGCTAATCGCCTCATCGTTCTCGTGTAGCCCCGCCTTCGAGGGTCTACGGTCAAGGTTATGCTTTCAACCACCCTGCCCCGACCGTCCAGCAGTACAAGGCCGACAAGACGGCCCACGAAAAAGAGGCCGAGGAGTATGCGCAGCAGATGGAGGCTATACGGGTTCGCAAAGAACGAGAGGCCGCCGAAGAGCAACGTCGAATCGATTCCCAGCGCAGGTCTGTAGATACTGATCATACTCGGGTCAACGGGAACGGGGATCAGCATGGGCAGCACGGACGAACTCCTAGCAAGGGAGGAGAAGGTCAAGCGGCCAACGAGAAGAAGCCTCATCACCGCAAAGCGACGGGCAAGGAGAAGACTGAGGGTCAGATGGAAAAGGAGCAGATGATGGATAGGATGAACGCCAACCAGGTCGACCCGATCACTAGGAACAAGAAGGGTCCTAAAGGCGAACGTCGGGTATGCTTATAGAGCAAACTTGATCGTGATGTCTCGCACGAGCTGATCTGATGGTCCACTGCTTGTCTCGCATTGTTTTGCTTCGCCTTGCAGGTCAGAGACCCCACGACCGGCGGCGAGGTCATCATCAAGGATGCCGACCCCAAAGACTTTGATCCCGCCCGTCCTTCGAACAAGGGCTCCAACGTCCTGCTCCACCCCTTTCCTCCTCCTCGTCCTGCCAAGCTCAACTACATTCAACACAAGATCCAACTGCTTGGAGTCGCCTGTGCCGTGGGAATGGGCTTGATCTGGCTCTTCACGGCGTTTGGGAACGGGTTCTGGAGGTTTGTCAAGAACAGTTTCATCTGTGCTGCTGTCGGTGGTGTCTTGGTCACGCTCGTTAGCTTTATCGGACGCGGTCTTGAGGCCGAGGTCGATGCCGTGAGTCGTCCGAGTCCTCAACCGACAATTCGACAAGTTCGACCTGCTGATGTAAACTTTGCAGATTCGATATGACATGCATCGTCAACGAGGCGAAATCTACTCTCCCCCCACCCCGGAATCCGTCGAATGGCTCAACAACCTGATCAAGCTATTCTGGGGATTGGTCGACCCCGGTCTTTTCATCTCGATTACCGACATGGTCGAGGATATTATGCAACAGTCCCTCCCCGGATTCGTCGATGCCGTCAGAATCAGCGATATGGGGCAGGGGACGAACCCTTTGAGGATTCTCTCTATCCGAGCTTTGGCAGACGAGCAGGGCACGCCGGGTTATCCGAAAAAGCATTGGATTGACAAGGGCGAGAAGAATGCCAAGAGCAAGGATACGATGGGCAAAACCGTGGAAGAGGACGAGGCTGGAGAGTGAGTTTGCGAGCAAACACGCGTTTCAAGTACGGTTGCTGATATTGACTGGCGGTTTCTAGCTACTACAACTTCGAGGTCGCTTTCGCCTACCAATCCGTTGATAGTAGCCACCCCGACTCGAAGTCCAAGAATATCCAGTATGTTTTTTATATCGCTCGTGTGCAGGATCATATAACTGACCTCGCCCCTTTTGCGGATTTGCTTAGTCTCCTGATCGAGTTCTTCCTGGGAGCCTTTGACTGGTTCCACTTGCCAATCCCTATCTGGATCCAGGTCGAATCGATTGCGGGAACAGTGCGTCTTAGATGCCAGATGATCCAGGAGTTCCCCTATGTCAGGAATGTGAGTAGGATTCTTCTGCAGGAGTCAGTCAGGGAAGAGTCGCTAACGTGATATTGCGGTCATACAGCTCACGTTCGCTCTTTGTGGAGTACCTCACGTTGAGGTCAGCGCGATCCCCATGTCCCGCAAGCTTCCCAACGTGCTCGACTTGCCTAGTAAGCCCGGCCAGAAATCAGGCAGAGGATTGGATGGCCAATTGTGGCTGACCCTCTTTCCGGCTTGCAGTGATCTCCAACTTTGTTGATATGGCCATTGCGGCTGGTACGGCCGAGTTTGTTGCGCCCAAGTCGATGACGTTGAACTTGAAGGAGATGCTTACCGGCGCTGCTCTCGGTGGTGAGTCGTTCTCCGCGACCAGGTCCGCATAATCTAGCTGAAAATCCTCACGCTGTCTGTCTCACAGATACTACCGCCATCGGCGTCTTTGTCATCACCGTTCACTATGCCGAGAACCTGTCCGCACAGGACAGTAACGGAAAGTCGGACCCTTACGTCGTGTTGGCCTATGCCAAGGTGAGCCGGTTCTCGCAGGCGCTCCGGGGATCTGTTTGCTGACCTCCCTGAGCAGTTTGGGAAACCCTTGTATTCTACCCGAATCATCTTGGGAGACCTGAACCCGGTTTGGGAAGAGACAGCCGTCTTGCTCGTTACCATGGATGAAGTTCGATCCAAGGAAGATCTCTCTGCCATGTTGTGGGACTCTGACAAGCGAAGCGCCGAGTGAGTCGACGGGATGATCTATTCCGATTCGATCTTCAACTACTGAGCACCGTTTCCGCTTTTCTCATCACAGCGACCTGGTCGGCCGAGTGCAGATTCCGGTCAAGGAGTTGATGGAAAACCCTAACCAGATGGTGCGAAGGACTGACGATCTCATGGGATTTGAGGACGCCGACGACATGAGCGGTAAACTCAACTGGAGCATCGGATACTTTGAAAAGGTTCCCCTTCGTAAAGAGCTCGAGAGGGGTCTTAACGAAGAGGAGAAAAAGCAACAGCCTGCTCAGCCTACCAGGACCGCGCCCGAGATGGAGATGCTGCCTGGTGATGCCGGTAAGTGGCGATAGCGGCCTTGCCCTGGTCTACACCAGTAGCTGATCCTGTTACACGATGACAGCGCCTAACCCTGCCAAGAAGGACCTGCCCCCTCCTCCTCCTGATATCCTCCGAACTCGTCCCGATCCAGAATTCCCTTCGGGAGTGCTCAATGTCACTATTCACCACGTGAGTCTGCTTCGGACAACGTGATGGAGCTGCGGTTGATGAGAACTCTTGTACACTCAGGCTATCAACGTCGAACGTCAAAACCTGAAGGGCAGAACCGGTGAACGCGAGGGCGAAGCTGGACAAGACACTGATCAAGCTTCGGAACAGGCCGACAACTTGCCTAGCGTCTGTGGGTCCAAACAATAGGTTGTGCATGTATCCAGCTGCCCGTACTCACAATTGCTCGGGACACCGTTGCAGACTGCGAGATTATTGTCAACGGTATGTACGCTCAACCCTGTTTCAATTCCGAGTCGATCCGCTCAGTATTCGGTTGTTATAGATGAAATGGTTTTCAAGACTCGAGTCAAACAATATACCTCCAACCCCTTCTTCGAGGCTCCGGTTGAAGTATTCTGCCGTGACTTCAGGGACACTGTTATCAGGGTCGTCATGCGAGACAGCAGGCTGCGTGAGGGAGTGAGTTGCGAAATAGCGAATCAGGCGCTGCGCATCCTGTGGCTGATCCATTCTTCTGCACGACAGGATCCTATTCTCGGAGTCGTTTCCTTAAGGGCAGCCGAGATCTTCTCTGAGGCTTCCAGTGTGACTAGCACGTGAGTCTCCGCCCCTTGCAGCTCCCCCGTCATCTAGCTTTTAAGCTAAGCTGAGCGTATACTTTCGCAGATGGGCCATCACTGAAGGCCAAGGATTCGGAAAGCTCAACATGAGTCTCGGATTCCGAGGCATGCAGACTCGATTCGCCAAGAACATGCGAGGATGGCAGACCGGCACGCTCGAAGTCGGTGACGTCCAGATCGACATCGACCATGAGAAGAAGTCGGACTTTTCGGCTTCGAGCACTTCCCTTACTATCAAGACTTCCGATTCTCAGGAAAACCTCTCCAAAAAGGAGGCCGAGGTCCACGGCGACAGTGTCTTCTGGGAGAGCGAAGACTTGCGTATGCCAATCTACTCGAGGTATTCGTCTTCGGTCGTCTTCGAGCTCGGTTCCAAGGGCGGTCTGAAAAGTCTCATCGGCAAAGCTGGTCCTGCGGCTATCGCTGTACTCTGGCTTCAAGATTTGACTGATGACGTGGAGCAGAGCGTCAAGCTGCCCATCTTCATCGGCGAGAACTTGGAAACCTTGCGACAAAACGCCATTAATGATCAGACTGCCGAACACCACAACTTTGAGCTTATCGGCTGGATGACTGTCGTACTGAAGCTGTCCTCGGGACTTGACTTGGACCAGTAAGCTGGCCGTCTCGTGCGTTGCGCTGTTCCTGCGTGTCTGCGGCGCTAACGGCAATTGTGATTACAGCGAACGACTGCGAGAATCCTTGTCTAGTGCCAGGCGACATGCCTTGGAAGCGTTCGAGTGAGTGACTGGTGTCGAAACCTTTTGTGCTGCACCAGATCGATTGACTCGTCCTATGTCTCGTTTATCAGCCGAAGTATGTCAAATATCATGAACGATACAGTTGGATGGCGGATGTAGCTAATTTGTTCCATTCAAATCGTTCACAGTTGAAGGCGAGGCCCAGATTGCCGAAAAGAACAGGTAACTTTTGCTTTGATTCCCGACTCTATCTCGCACGTATTGATCGAGTCCTCGTTCGGGGTTGCAGTCACGCTATGGACGATGGTCACATCGATAAGAAGGAGCAAAAGGCCATCGACGAGGCGCACGAGCGGCAATTGCTTGCTCGTGGCCGAGGAAAGGCTCAACTCAAGCCTTACCGAACGGGCAAGTGGATCAAGAACGGTATCAAGAGCCGTCTCATGCCGAACCACACGAAGAGTCGAGAGCGTAAGTCCTCGCAAAGATGTGTCCAATGTGCAGAGTCGCTGAACCTTGTCTGCACGATCTGCATCGTAGCAACCGTCATGACTGAGTAACAGGCCATGCGTTTTTGTGGGGATATCTATCAAAGGGCAGACCATCGAGACTTCTTGTTCCATCATTACTTTCCACGAAACTGTATCATGCAATACCTACTATATACACGGATATCGACTTCAATGCATCGAAACGCGATCTCCTGCTACTTTTCGCGACATTGCGGCGTGGATCACGGTACCACCTCCTTGCTTATCCAGTCGTCCCCCTGCTTGGTCCACCTTGTCCGTCGATCGAACCCGCTCTTTGCCATCCTGACCACGTCAACCTCGTACGGCTCGAACACGATGAGCGCGAAGTTCTTGTATGATCGAGTCTCGGGAGTGTCGGCTTCGCGGTTCTGTGATAGCAGGATGAGCTTCAGTGAGAAGAGATCTCTACAACGGTCAAAAATCACACTCACCTCTAGTATCGATGCCAATACTTCATCAGCTTTCAACTCGGCTTCTTCGCTACCTAGTCCACCAGTACTCGGGCGTGCATCGTGACCCTATGCAAGAGGTCCGGGAATACGTTATCAGCGAGGAAAGCGCTAGTCGGACCGGCCAGACTCACTTCCAAATGCGTCGTCGAGACCGCCAGCTGTTCTGTCCACCCGTCCCTCGAATCGTCCAGGTCCGTGCCAGGCGTAGGGTTCGCATGCCAGGCTCGTGTCCGACCGTGAAATGATTCGCTACGCCACATCTCTCTCCGCAACCGTTTCATATCCACCTCGACCCCGCTGACGGCCTCTTCACCTCCGATCCAGCCTTGAGAAGAGTACGTCCGGGCCATCGCTTGGATTCTGATCTGGAGGAGTTCCTCGGGAACCCAGGTGGAGAGGGAACATCGAGGGTTCTTGACCAGCTGCAAGACTTTCGGGGTTCGAGCATCGGTCGAGCAGAGCAGGGCTTGCCGGTCGGGTCGGGCGGAGGGGGAGAGGGATATCAGGTCTTTGATTCCAACGTTGCGGATTTCAGGGCGAGACTGGTCTAGAGACAGAGTGGCAAGTGCGTAGGCTGGGCGAGCTCGTCCGGACGTAAGTGATGGGTGGGTCGTAAAGCTGGGAATGATGCGGCTCAAGACTGACTGCATGATAGGCCGGGCTTGCTGGATTCGACGTCTTGCACCCAACCTGGCGTCGATCTCGTTGTTTTAGATGCTACGATAGACATGATGACTTGACTGCAGGTGGATATATTTTGATTAGCCCCTTTGCCAAAGTCTAGTAACATATTGATATCACTTGGTGATCGTGACCTACCTTTGTGCATCTGCCCGTTCATCGGTTTCATCCGATCGAGAGCGGAATCAAAACAACCTCCGGCAGCAGTGACGAGACACGGACATGGAACTATAATTCATCACGATATACGATGATGTCCGCATCTCCTCGCACACTCGCGGCGGGCGCATATCCAAAAGTTGAAAGCGAGATCTCAAAGCAACCTTCACTTTTGACTTCAGTCACGTCTCAAAGAGTCGATAAGCCTCGAGATCTAGGGCATCGTATTCGGGATCTAGTCAATCAGGAAAGGGGCCCGAAATACATCTTGACGCAATGGCCATCTCCATCGATGACCCTCTCCACCCTGCGGGGCCTTCGAGCTCGAAGCACACCTTCAAGACGCTCGAGCGAGAACGCATGAACCGACATCCGAGCGAGACCGGCATGGATCACCCGGCACTGGAAGAGATCGTCAAGCCACATATCGCCAGTTTCGATGCGCTTACGGATATGAACGGGGACGGGACCGGGCTGTTGCAATTGGGCGTGCAGAACATCCTGCCAAAGACCGTCTTTGATGGCAAGAAGCGTGAGGGTGCTGCACCCGGTTCATCGGCTTCTTTCGGCAACAAGATCACCTGTTAGTCGATCGCACCTCTCATATTTAACTCAGAACCTTAACAGCCTGCTGAAACCGCCCGGTCGTCACGCCCAGTCTCGATCACCCACGTCACCCTAGGTAAACCCATGGTTCCCGACAAGGACCGTCAGGCGACCGAACGACGAGTTTTTCCCTCGGAAGCCCGTGAACGGCTGACCTCTTACCGAGCCAAGTTGGCCGTCAGGATCAAGTGGGTCGTTAGTGGAGACGACGGCGAGACGGCTACGTTTGAGGAGACCAAGGATTGCGGGTTGTTGCCCATCATGATCAAGGTAGGTGTCGGAGACCGTGTCTTGGCGGGGCTTGGTTGTCAGCCTTGGTGCTAGTTTCAGCACGACTAACATGGTTTGCATGCTATGAGCAGTCAAATCGATGTAATCTACGAGGGATGAGCGCCGCACAGCTCGTAGGCAAGAACGAGGAATCCAACTCGTGGGGAGGGTACTTTATCGTCAACGGAAACGAAAAATTGATTCGGTACCGTGAGTGGTCGCGTGAAAACGGGCAACTTAACGCATGGTATCACGCAATGCAGGAAGATCAGGACCTAACGATGGGTCTGGCGGTGTGGACTTTTCAGTGATTTTGCCGAGGCGTAACCACGCCGTCTCTCTCATTCGACCCTCGTTCGAAAAGGTCGGTGAATTGCAACTCTTTCAGCTTCATATCAGCAACGCGCTAATAGAGGAGTTTGACCCTCACCACACTTACAGCGAGGACCTACCTATTCGAAATACGGTGTTCAGCTCCGAGCGGTCAGGAAGGACGAGACGGCTTGCACGAACACTTTGCATTACTTGACTTCGGGTGGTGCTACTATTCGTTTCGCATGGAGGAAGAACGAATGTGAGTGGGAATAGCTACCCTACTGCCGGCTTAGTACAACCCGTTGACTGAAATCACTCGAACGGACAGACATGATTCCTCTCGTCCTCGTCCTCAAAGCATTGACCGACGCCAGTGACCGTGAGATCTTCCAAGACCTGATCCAGGGCGAGAACGACAACACCTTCTTGACGGATCGTGTCGAGCTCTTGCTCCGATCCGCCAAGGTCTGGGGTCTACATACGGGGAACGCCGCGTTGGAATACTTAGGTGAAAAGTTTAGAGTCGTCATGGGTTGTCCTGAAGACTGGTCCAACCTCGCCGTCGGAGGTTATTTGATGGAAAAAGTCGTCATGGTGCACTTGGAGAGTCCGAGGGACAAGTACAGAATGTTGATGTGAGTGGACAGCGTTTAAACGGAATGCGCTAGTCTTCAGACAGAAGAGACTGAACTCTACCCTTTTGCACACAGCTTCATGCTCCGAAAGCTCTACTCGCTGGTGTCGGGCGCCTGCTGCGCCGACAATCCGGATTCACCTCAACATCAAGAGGTCCTCTTACCCGGTTTCTTGTACTCGATGATCATCAAGGAGCGATTCGACGAGGCTTTGAACGGGGTCAGGGCTTTCATTGCGCAGGACGTTCGAAGGGGAAGGGCTGGGGATTTCTTCGATCGTGAGTCCAAAAAGAAAACAGCTTATCAACCGCAACCGTGCTAATGGATCATATGCCCTGCCTTGCAGCCAAATACTTCATGAACGCACTGGCAAAATCAAATTTTGACGTCGGTCAAAAGTTGGCCTACTTTTTGGCTACCGGAAACTTGGTCTCGCCCACCGGTCTCGACTTGCAACAGACTACGGGTTATACGATTGTCGCGGAAAAGCTGAACTACTACCGATACCTGAGTCATTTCCGATGTATCCATCGAGGTGCCTTCTTTGCCGAGTTGAAGACGACGACGGTACGAAAGCTGTTGCCGGAGGCTTGGGGTGAGTTGCGGATTCGAGTATCACGACTTAGGATGACCGCTCAAGCTGATAGCTTGACTGGTGATCTTAGGATTCTTGTGTCCCGTGCATACACCCGACGGTTCGCCTTGTGGTCTCTTGAACCACTTGTCGCATTCCTGCAAGATCATCACCGAGACACTCAACGTCGACCATCTGCCGGCTCTCTTATCAGATCTGGGTATGACGCAGGTGTTTGCTTCAAATATTGACGGACGACGGAGCGTCTGCGTGCAACTGGACGGACGAGTCATCGGATGGGCCAGCCCGACCGAGGCCAAGCACCTTGCCAACGCTTTGCGAACCTGGAAGACGGAAGGCAACATCAAGGTGCCTCTCGACCTCGAAGTCGGATACGTACCCGTCAGCAAGGGTGGACAGTACCCTGGATTGTACCTCTTCTCGAGTCGATCGAGGATGATGCGACCGGTCAAGTACCTTGCCAATGACAAGGAGGACCACCTGGGAACGTTCGAGCAGGTCTACATGGAGGTCGCATGTACGCCGGAAGAGATCGAAAAGGGCACCTCGACGCACGTCGAGTTCTCCCCTACCAACGTCTTGTCAGTCATCGCCAACTTGACGCCTTTCTCCGATTTCAACCAGTCCCCCCGTAACATGTACCAGGTGAGAGGATATCACAAACTTTGTATCAAAGCCTCGAAACTGACTAGTGAGCATCTCTCTACAACAGTGTCAGATGGGTAAGCAATCGATGGGAACGCCATCTACTGCTCTCAGCCGACGAACGGACAATAAGATGGTAGGTCAGGCGGGGATATTTTGTCGAAACCTACGACTGATGTCGAGCCATCCCACAGTACCGATTACAATCTGGTCAAACGCCTATCGTCCGACCCGGTCTGCACAACACTTATGGATTCGACAACTTCCCCAACGGTACCAACGCCGTCGTAGCGGTCATTTCCTATACGGGTTACGATATGGAAGATGCCATGATCTTGAACAAGTCGGCACACGAGCGAGGCTTTGGATACGGAACTGTATACAAGGCGGACATTTTCGATCTTCAGGGCGAACGAGGAGCCGTCAAGTCGCTCACCAACCCGAGCTTGCACTTTGGTATGGGACGGGATGTCAAGGAGGACTCGCCGTGGAGGAACTCGGTTGATGACGATGGTCTACCGCGTGTCGGTGCTCGAGTGGTGCCAGGCGACGCATTGGCTGCCTATCGGGATGACCTAACGGGGAAGACCAAGGTGCACAAGTACAAGGGAGACGAAGTGGCATACATCGACGAAGTGCGAGTGCTAGGTGAGTCGACTAGGCCGTTTGTAGTTTGCGCACACACTCTCTTCACCATGCTAACGTCCGTCGGCCATCAGGTGGAGACGCTGGTGATACCGAAGCCCAGAAGATTCACATCAAGCTGAGGATTCCTCGATCACCTGTCATCGGAGACAAGTTCTCTTCTCGACACGGACAAAAGGGAGTGTGCTCGCAGAAGTTCCCCATGATCGACATGCCCTTCAGCGAGAGCGGAATGCAGCCTGACGTCATCATCAACCCTCACGCTTTCCCCTCGCGAATGACTATCGGAATGTTTGTCGAGAGTATCGCCGGAAAGGCCGGAGCGATGCACGGTATCGCACAGGACGCAACGCCATGGCAGTGAGTGCAGGGTGCCAGTTTGCGAGATCTGGCAACGTTGCTAATCACGTAAACCCGACTCTAGGTTCTCTGATTCGGACACCCCTGTTGACTACTTTGGTGAACAGTTGCGAGCCGCTGGATACAACTTCTACGGGAACGAACCCATGTACTCGGGTATCACTGGAGAAGAGTTCCAGGCCGACATCTATTTGGGTTGTGTCTACTACCAGCGTCTGCGACACATGGTCAACGACAAGTTCCAGGTCCGAACGACTGGTCCCGTCGATCCGCTTACCAGGCAGCCTATCAAGGTGAGCAGTATCTCGCACATCAGCTCATGTCTAGAAACCTTCTCACTGACGAATCGCTCGATAGGGACGAAAACGAGCCGGAGGTATCCGATTTGGAGAGATGGAGCGAGACGCTCTGATAGCGCACGGAACGTCTTTCCTGCTTCAAGACCGTCTGATGAACTGTTCCGACTATTCGACAGCGTGGGTCTGTCGAAAATGCGGTTCGCTCATCTCGCTCGGGTACGAAGAGACGGTTGGGGACGTCAGCGGGGACTCGTCTGGTGGAGAATACTGCCGAATCTGTCGCAACGAGGACGAACACCACAAGGGCGATGGTGTCACTGTCAATGTGCCTGGGAGTGTCCGGGTCAGCCCTCATAACGCCAAGGGCAAGAACATGGACGTCATCGCTGTGCCCTACGTCTTTAGGTATCTGTGCGCCGAGATGGCCGCGATGGGGATCAAGATCTCGGTCTCGGTGCAGTGAGGAGGGATTGCTAGAAGATAAGAGCCCGTCTTGTGTATATGTACCATTGTTTGTATTCCGGATTGCACACCATCTTGCATATGATTGCGGGCAACCTTGTTTTCGAAAGAAAAGAGTTCCAGCCTTACTGCTCGAACTGGATCGCGACGTTACGACAGCAAGCATCACGGCATCAAAATAGGAAGCTGCAACTTGCATTCGTATCAAAGCCTGCCCTACCCAGATGTGCCAATTGTGGATGTAGGGGTGTCAACATCTTGGATGCGGTCTACTTTATTAAGACCAAGGACGGCGGGTTGACTCTGATCGTAGACGAGATCGCGCTTCCGCGGCTTTGCGCTGACACTCAATCGCTCGTCGAAAAGATGCTGTGCGGCAATAATACCATATGATCTCGTGCATTCATTTGTTAGCCGATCATGAGGACATGCTCAAACTCAAAAGGGTCCCCCCCCCTCCCGAAGCGACATGTAAGACTCAACGTGATTTCAGGTGAGAAGCAGTTGCCGCATGTTTCAAATGTTTTTTTCTTCTTCTTCAAAAGACACGTCTACTGCTTGACCGGTAGTTGTGCTCCAGTGATATGTGATGCAATACTTCACCACTGCCCACAACCCACCACGGTCATAGTACCCATTCTCTGCGAGATCTTATCTGACCGGCGCATAGAGTCTCGGCCTCGTGGCTTCATCACATCTGCAATGCCAAACAAGCTGTTTCAGACGGGACTCTACTGGGAGTGAGTGTCACGGCACAATCAGTTGGCCAGACAAGATATGGCAATCTTCATGCTGGCTTTAGTGTCAGCCTGAGTCCATTCAATCGAATAGGGTCCTCCAGCACGAGTGCTGTATCGAATTGTCTGTGCGAGACAATCTAATTCATCGGGAAATGTGAGAGGAGTCGACTGTAGTTTATAACAAGCATATGATTGACAGAAGTCCTTGAGCGCAGTCAGGGATCGTGCGGGAATTTGCGCGACGGCGGATGTGGTGAGTAGTTTGACAGGTTCTTGGGCACAGGTCTCAGAACGGCTAGGACACCGTTGCGCATCTCGTAGACAAATACGGCTGACCTCAATGACCCGGATCTCTGTCGAGGCCCTTTTGCGTATCTCTCTTTGGCTCCCTTTGGGGAAACAGCCGTTGTTCGCTGCGCACCTGACCGACAGATGGCGTGATCGATATCGTCATCCCAAGACGTCACCCTCGAAGTGAATTCTCGTCGTCCTACCTCCTTTGGTGGCGATGCGATCGTCGCTATGAAACGTTTAACATCGAAAGGACCCAAATCCTTGATCCACCTGGGACCCACGTTCCTACTGTGATGACTGTTTCACGTGATCGCGAATGATCTGTTAGCGCCAATTCCCAGCCTCGGGCGATGGCGTCATGACGTTTGAGAGAGTGAGCGGCAGCGACAGATCGGGAAACCGAACCAGCCCCTACTTGTCCGGCTTCTGCTGTTCACGCCTCGACGTACGACGTAATATACCGGTGTCCCATGTGCGTGGTTTCGGGTCGTCCGGCTATACTCTATTTCGTGTCTCTCCCTTCTCATGCCCGGTGATCCCGGTGACGCTGTTTGACTTGGGATCGGGGCTCCATGCGGTGGATTCCAGCAGTTTCAACGTTTGTTGTCATTCTCTGTTTTTCGAATATTTAGACTCCCGAGCAGCTAAGCAGCTAAGCAGGGGCATGTGCTGGATGATGTCGTAAGGTGCATCCGGGCATCGTCTAGTCCTCGATCGATCGATGGCGGGGATCGTCACTTTCGCAGCGTCACGAGCCCCTTGGCTCTTTCTCGCCTCTTGAGTGCTTTCTTGTTGTGCTCACATCACGTTGTGCGCTTCGGGCAATCGGGCTTGGACAAGGGGTATATAACTAAACATGGGTTGTCGGGATTTTGATCGAGGATTCTTTTGGACTGTGACAAGTTTGAAGATCCACAACAGCCGCAAAAGCACCATATAAGATACAGAGCATTTTCACAGCGTACACTCGGTTCCGGTTTCCTCTCTCATCTCTCGACATTCTACCTCCCCCACTTTCATAAGCCAACACCAACAGCAATAATATGATCGCGGTGACCATTCCGACGCTCGGATCGAGCCAACCTAGTACGACCATCCACCTTCCCTTCGACCCCATCCTCCTCGGCTTCCTCATCCCGCTCACCTTGATCGGACTCCTCGCTCATTCCTGGCACCGTCATGAACGACGGAGACAGTCTTCCATGTCGCTGCGGTACGACGACGCTCAGGATATCAAGGGCGACAAGCACGCAAAGACGTTAAGCGAGCTGCGGTCGAACCCTGCTGCCAAGGACGTCATTGAGAGCAACCAAGCGGCGGCTTCGGAGCAGCGACAAAAGGCGGAAGAGAAGGAGTATCTGGGCGTCTTTCCTGATCTTGCTACAAGTGCCGAGAGGGCGACGGTGCAGGAGAGGGAGAGGATGGCGATGGACAAGGAATTGTATTGGAAGTTGCAAAACTTGGAGGATCATCCTGGTGAGTTTATCCACATTACAACCTTCGCTTAGACGTTGCGTTTGCTCACGTCATCACCTTCACCGACGATCAGACGCGATCCCCGAAGCCCGAACCCGGTTGATGGATCTCTTGGACCAGACGATATCGGAAGCCACCACTCGACCGAAAGGTACCATCGTCGACATGCCCACCTACGACCGCCAGAACCTGAGAGACTTCTTGTCGACCGCCCACAAATCTTCGGCATCGCGATATGAAGCCTACATCAAGCGGAGAAAGGCTGGCGGACCGAGAGAAATGTTCCCGACTCGCGAATACGCGCAAGAATGGGTCAAGCTCGCCGCGGTCGTCAAGTACGTCGATGGAGGTTGGTTGGGTGGAGTCCTGGATATCGGGTCGGGCAAGAACAAGGGATTGGGAGGGCAAGGTGGGGGAAAGTTGGAGAGGATGGTGGGCAAGATGGCTTGGCAGGTCATCTCGGAGGAATTCGGAGATGGGGATCTCGAAAAGAATCACGTCTACGTCTACGAGCAGTTGTTGGACCAGCTGCATCTCGGAGGCAAGACCGAGGACGGGCATACTCGACCGGGATACATGAGGGACTTTGACGGTCTCGCCAAGGACCAAGGTGTACCCCGATGCTGGACCGCCGCGATCGCTCAACAATGCATCGGACTGCTAGCCTCCACCCGAGATTTCTTCCCGGAAGCCATCGGTTTCAACATGGCCTACGAGTCTCTACCCTATCACCTCTTGGTCACTACAAGAGAACTGAGAGAGCTCAAGATCAACGACTATTACTTTGCCTTGCACGTCTCCATCGACAATGCCGATAGCGGGCATGCCGCACTCGCCCGGTTGGCCGTCGAGCGTTACCTAGAAGGTGTCCGAGAGAGGGACGGAGAGGCTGCCATGCAGTACATGTGGAAACGAGTTCAAGCGGGTTATACCCTCGCCGAGGGACTCCCTACTACCCCCTCTGGTCCAGTCAACTTTGAACAGGTCAAGCGGGAGGAAGACGGATCTACCCGCTGGAGGGCTGTTACAAGTTCCAAGGTCGTCCCAGCTCCCACCCCGATCGAGGACAAGGTCGCTGCGCTCATGATCCGAAAATCAGAAGCCGCCGCCAAGATGCACTGTCCTTCCCGTATGACCATCAAGGGGCAGACCATCGAACAGTGGTTGGAACCCAGCACGCTCACTTCGGAAAAGGCTCTCATGTTCATTCGAGCTCTGGGCGAGAAGAAACCTTGGGTCAAAGCTGGGGATGCTGCAGGGAGCAAACTGATCAAGGAGCTCGAATGGGGTGGTCGGATGTTCGGAGCGTTTTCGAGGGCAGAGACCGAGTTAATGCGAGAATGGGTCAGGAAGATGGCAGATGAGGAGGAAGAGGTCGTGACAGCCGGTGCTTACCGCGACTTTGTCGGAGAGTACAAGAGTCAGGCCGGCGCTCAGGCCGATTCGGCTTCAGTCTTTGGCAAGAGTCTCGATGAGCTGGTGTCGACAGATCTTTCCGTCAACCCAGCCGATATCGTCCGAGGTTGGAACGTCAAGGACATTGCCGGTGACGACCTCGAGACCCTCTTTACTCGACCCATACCTGCTACAACCACATCACCCCGCATGGACAACCTCCTCCCGCTCTGGTTCCTCTCGACCTCGCTTCTCGAACACTTCCCCCTTTCGCCTACCAAGTTTGCCACACCGCTCGGGATGACAGTCTTACGCCTGCTCCGCTCGCAGCTCGGTTTCGGCGCGCTGCATCACCAGCAAGACATTTGCGCTGGGATCGACGACGTCAAGTCGGAGCACGAACAGGGGGACATGGTTGGGCTGTGGGAACTTGGAGAGAAGCTGCATCTCGCCCGAGGTGAAGGGTCGCGGCCGATGGGGGACATTACCGATTTGAGAGTGCAGACCGAGCCGGCTTTGGAGGCTTTCTGCGCGGAGTTGATGGAATTGAGGACAAGACCTTATGCCAACGAGTCGGTCTTGCTCGGTCTCACGCTCGGCTTTGCGAGAGCCTTGCACGGAACCGGGTCGATGTCGAGTTTGTTGCAACACGAGGACGACCGCGCGACGTTGAACAGGATCGTCGAGGAAGAGCAGGAAGCCATCTTGGATCACGTACGGCGGAGAAGAAGAGAATCGATCAGAGACGACGACTCTTGGATCATCGGCTTTGGGAAAGGTTATGAGAGGGCTGTCAGGGCTGTACAGGATCACGCTTGAGTTTGGGTCTGAAAGCGGGACGACAAAGGGTCGCAATCCCATCAAAGCAAGAAAAGGTCATCGAGAAGTGGATAATAACAAACATCCTCACAAAAGCCCTGCAAAAAGGTAGTATCCGTTTCGGAAGACCACCTCATGTACATTAAACAGTCACGCATGACTCGTCTGTACCTCCCGCCTGTACTGCATATGCATATCTCGCCATCATCTCATCGTGTTCGTTCGAAATCGCCTCACCCCGCCATCGTCGAGTTGAGAGAAACCTAGAAAGTTGCGCAGCTAAAAGCGGCAGCCTGCGCGATATCGACTTTTTCCAGCGACCGAGGTGACCAGCCCAGGTTAATGTACCTAGCTTTCTGTCATCCCCCAACGCTATCAGCCAGCTACCCGCTCAGTGACATCACCTCTGAATATCATTTGCAGCTTGGCAACATGCCGAGGCTCTACCTACCCGACTTCGAGCTCATGTTCAACTTGTGCGCCATCGTTCGCTCGCTCATGGGCACCGGATCGGAGTGGGAGTGTTTCCATCCTGCCTTCAAGTATAACCCAACTTGTATGAGTACACCTCCTGAACATCTAACTCGCACGTTCTGGGGTTCAAACAGTCACGTGAGGCGTATATCTTTGAGACGAAAATGTCGTCATCGCTGAAATCGCTTCCGGAACAAAGTGACGAATCATCTCTCCGACCCGTGATCGATGTTTGTTGCGAAGGGGGAGAGGGGGGGAAGATGTCACAACGTCAGGCAAACCACTACTATCGAGTACTATTGCAGCCACGCCCCCGACCTTCTAGCTACTGCTACCGCAGCGTCTCGTTTGGATCTCGATCGATCGCCAAATCTGCGTGATGTCGACGTTGTTCCTCGTGTCCGAGGTCGGTTACCGAGCCAGGTGACTGCCCTCGAGCGAGCGAGGGGCACGGAAGCAATTCCCTCCGAGGGAAGGTGAGGGGGAGGGCATCGAGTGGAGACACCGAGCTGGGGGAGTGCTAATTGCTAATTGCTAACCCTAGCGTACGTCGTCTCTCTAGATCTCTCTCTAGGATCTCTCTCTCTTTAGCTTCTTCATTCTCGACTCGGATTTCTACTTCTGCAAACCAAGCTCACAGTCAATCTCGTGCTTTCATACCACTCATCACACCTCGACACGATTCCCCGTGGAACCTAGCATCGACAAGCGCTCAACTAGATAATTATACTCATCCGCCATGTTGACCGATTTCCATGGAGCTAGCTCTGGCGAGAACATTACTCGCCAACAGGATGAGCAGGAGCCTCAGCAGCCTTATATCCGTGGTATCCAGGTGAGCCGGCGGGTGGCCTTGCCGCAGATGACTAGGTGAAGAAGAGGCTCAATGCAGATGCCGCGTTGAATTACGACAGGACCATGCCTTGATCGGTAACCTCAAGGTGAGTTAAGGCAGTATGATCAGAAACTCGAACATTACGACTAATACGGTATCTGTTCTGTTTTCTCGGTCTAGACCGCCGCGCTCATCTCGCTCGACGGAAGCGTCGAGCAGTGGTGTGTGCCTTACTTTGACTCCCCCTCGATCTTTGCAAGGTGAGCCTAGACTGTTTTCTGCCCGAACTCGTCCTTCTCCAAGGGCGTACGTTTGGGTTAACCGAGCATGTTTTGCCCCTCAGGATCGTGGACGCCAATAAGGGAGGTCACTGGTCTATCTCTCCTCGATGGAAGTTTAGGACCAAGCAGCAGTACATGCCCCAGTCCAACGTGTTGGCCACAAAGTTCCTCAACGATGACGGTATTGGGATGGTCACTGGTAAGCCCGCTGCACGATATACTCTTAGCCTTCAAACTGATCATGAACCTTTACTCCGCGGTTCCCTCTCCCTAGATTACCTCATTCCTAGAGAAGCTTGCGAGACCGCGGGTCACTCGGCTCATCTGACCTGGATGATCCGTAAAGTCCACGTTATCCGTGGCAAAGTTCCCTTCCGCATGGAATGTGCCCCGGCTTTCAACTATTGTCGTGATAAGCACGAGACTGTGTTCGAAGAGGACTCGACGGTCGCCTCGGAAGCCCGAAACCACACCGAAAAGGTCTCGTTCAAGTCCAAGGACTTGACTATGGATCTCCGTTATTTCGTGGAATCCGACGACAAAGAGGTGCCTCTTCCCAAAATCAAGCTCGAAAAGGCCAACCTCGACCGAGGACTCTTAGGGGAATCGATCGTCAGCGAGTTTGATTTGGAAGAGGGACAGACGATCACCTTTTTGATGCGGGAAGAGAGCAAGCGCGAGTACGCGAACAAGGAGCATCAGAAGGTTGCCAACCCGAGCGAGGAGAGGGCGGCCGAGTTGGGCATCAGTTTGAAGGCACTCGTCAAGGGGGCTTCCTTGTTGCGCCCCGAGGATGATCCGATCATCACCAAGGTGGGTCCTGCAGGCAAAGTCGGCTTAGGTACATGTAAGCATACCGGCTGATTCGAACTTGCCGATCATCTTTGTAGGAACTCTTGGACAACCTCGAACGCGTTAGTCGTCCTGCCATACATGCTCTTCTCCGCTGTGTCTTCCCTATCTGATCCACGTACAATCCACAGCAAACCTTGAGGTTCTGGCAAAAGTGGATTGGCAAGAGCAAGTACAAGGGTCGATGGAGAGAAGACGTCCACCGTTCGGCCTTGACCCTGAAGATGCTCACCTTCGAGGAGACCGGAGCTGTCGTAGCGGCGCCCACTTTCAGTCTGCCCGAAGCTGTCGGAGGACCTAGGAACTGGGACTACCGGTACACCTGGATCAGAGACACCTCTTTCGTGCTCTACGCGTTGATCCGTCTCGGATTTACTGAAGAAGCCAACGCATTCATGGACTTTATCTTGTGCCGACTGAAAGAACGAAACTCCGATGGATCGCTACAAATCGTGTACACGATCCATGGTGGCAAGGACCTCGACGAGGAAGAACTGACCCATCTCGCCGGTCACAAGGGATCCACACCCGTCCGAATCGGAAACGGTGCTGTAGATCACTTGCAATTGGTCAGTTTGGTATCGCTCGGTCTGCCAGGTAGACAAAGTCTGACTTACCTTTTCGTACACAGGACATCTACGGAGAATTGATGGACGCCATCTACCTGGCACAGAAAAACCGGTAAATACCGAGCTTCTGTCCGCCGCCATTGAGGTCAAATTTGCTAATGCTATGATACGCCATTCCGGTCCTTTCTAAACGTAGACCGCTCGTCAGTGCCAAGACTCGGATCCATGCCGATATACAATAGCTGATGGCGCATTTCTCTGGTTTGAGTAGAGCTGGGAAGGCTGGGTTGCTGTCCGACAGGTCATCGACCATGTCTGTACTCAGGTCGGAGAGAAAGACCTCAGCATCTGGCAAGTCTGCTATCCTTGATGCCTCTTGACGACCCGCTAACAACAATAGCGGCTCTGTAGGGAAGTACGAGGCGAGAAGAAGAATTTCCTGTACAGCAAGGTCAGTATCGCGTTTGCCGATTCCCATGGCTGCACACCGGCTGATAAGCATTCGCTCCATGTAGGTTATGATGTGGTGAGTATGTCCGTGCAACACCACCAGTGCCGTGATTTGACGTTTTGACTTGATATGAAGGGTCGCGATCGACCGCGGCCTTCGATTGGCGGAGAAACGAAACCTTCCCTGTCCCAACCGTGTGAGGTGGTTTGAAGCCCGAGACAACCTCTATGAAGAGGTTCAGACCAAAGGATGGAAGTAAGTTCAGGGGGTCCGTGCATGCCATCTATCCACAAGCTGAATGTAAAGCTTGCGTTGTCAGTGCCGAGAAGAAGTATTACGGACAGAGCTACGAAGACCTCGACATCATGGATTCGGCCGTCCTGATCATGCCTCTCGTCTTCTTTACGAGCGCCGCTGACGAGCGATTCAAGTCTACTCTCGATGCCATCCTGAGGACACCGGAGAAGGGAGGTCTTACCGCCAACAACACCGTCTTCCGTTATGACACGGAAAAGGCCGACGACGGTATTGGCGGAGAGGAGGGGGCGTTCTCCATGTGCACGCTCTGGGCTATCGGTTAGTACTCCCGCTGAGGTTCAACATTCAACATCTGACGGCTCACGCTACTTGCTGAACGCTCTATCAGAGGCCTTGAGTCGAGTGGGATCTTTCGGAAACAAGGCCTACCTGCAAAAGGCCGTGGAGATGTTCGAGGATTTCCTAGGTAAGCATGTTCGTGGGTCGGATCTCGATGTGACATCTGCTAACGATTTTGCAACTTTTCTAGGTTACGGGTGAGATAGCATTCTCATGAACTTGGGTAACATCGTGCTGACGTTGCATCGATCCTGTAGCAACCACGTCGGCCTTTTCAGCGAGGAGATCAGCCGAGGAGGGGAAGGTTTGGGTAAGTCAAGCGTGCTTGCCGCATCGTAGATCCGCTCGACTGATTACATATTGCTATTCCCAGGTAACACACCTCAGGCGTTCAGCCACGTCCAGCTCGTTAGTCTTTCCATATGCAATGCTACCGACGGAACCAGCACGCTGACAACCTGCCATCACTTCACTTCGCAATCTCTACAGATTTCATGCGGTAAGTTCAGCTCCATGACTTAGACAGTCATATGCATAGCTCCTGAACGTAACAACGTGTCTTGCAGCTTACAACCTCGATCGATGCCTCGAGGGCAAGTGGTCGGGTTCTTAAACTCCCGCATAATTGCGTTTTGTATCCCAAAGACCTTCCAACAAAAATCTGTATCATGCATGCTACCAGAGCATTGCGTAATTCGTATTCATTGGCACTAAAGATACACTGTACTCGAGGATATCGCCGCAGCTCCCTCACGACTCGTATTATTATTATTGATACAATCTTCGGGCAAAATCGAAAAACCTTGATTGAGAAATCGAAAAGGGCGCTCACGTGTAGCGGATAATCACTAATTCAACCCGGAAGAAGACATCCCGAAGTGGTAGATGGGGTGCGGCTGGTAGTATGGAACGGCAGCAGCATTTCCCAGGGCCGCGCTGTCGAAAGCGATGTCGTCTGGCTCTTGCTTGGCGCGACGCTTGGATCGATCTTGATTGGGAGACCGGAACTGAGGAGGGGAGGAATACTCGTCGCTGGCATTACCCTCGTATTCGTCGCCGGAAAAGTAGCCCATGCCAGTCTCACGAGACCTCGACTGGTCGGGGTGTTGATCGTGCGTCTGCAAGGCGAGACATCTCGTTAGTCCGCCGTTCTTCGATGTGATATTGCGGAACTCTCAACTCACCCGCACGTGACGTCGCATATTGGAGAGAACCGAGAATCTCTTGCCGCATGAGAGGATCGGACATTGGAACGCTGAAGAAGGTAATGAATTCGTTCGCGAACCGTCAGCATTGCCAAACGCCACTACCATCTCGGTCGCGGAGACAGACTCACGTTTCGCGCCAGTGTGAACGGCTTGATGAGTCTGCAGTGCAGAGGGCCTCGCAAACACCTTGTGGCAAGTCGGGCATCGGTGTTCCTTGCTGGGTCTCGCGGTCGACGAACGTTTCATGATCGGCCTCCCGAGCGGGTCAAAGGAATTCTCGTATTGCGCCATGAAAATGTCGCTGCTTGTCGGCCAATGACGGCGAGACGGGCCATCATCGGTGGGAGGAGAGCTTGCGGGGAGACCTTGTCCGTCGCTATTCACCATGTTCGTCGGGGCCGGAAGGATAAAGTGGGGCTGAGAGATCGATCCAGGAAGCTGTCGAGGAGGGAGAAACTTGAACTTGTCCCCCATCGGAGCCGAACTCGGAGTCGTCATCAGATGAGCTGGACGTCGGCTCGTTGGCGTGGGTGTGGCGTAGACATGCGCGGTCATCATCTGCTGCTGGGGCTGCTGGTGATAAGAGGGCGGATCGAGATGCCAAGAGGGAGGCGAATCGTAGCTGTTCTTAATATGAAAACCCATTGTAGGGTATGACATGACCTGTCGACCTGTCGAAGGCGTCATGGCCGTCGTATAGGCCGCGCTCGAGGCAGAGGATAACGGCGGCGGGTTACGCGCTTCCCAAGATTGGCTGGAATGAGGAGGCGCACGAGACGGAATCGGCACGGGCGTCGACGGCATCATATTCGGATGAGTGTCGGGAGGTTGGTACGACCCTGGACGGTCGTTCATCGTGATCGCCATGCCAATAAAGCCGGCTGATGGCGCATCGAAGCTACCCATCTTGGAGTCCATCGAATCGCTCTGTTGGTGGCCACGAGTCGCGGAGGTCTGATACCTCGTCGGCCCGAGCGAATTGGTTCCCCAGATAGATTGCTGCTCCCTCTGGTGAGAGGATCGGGGAGCTGGAGAGCTGGAGAACCCATCGAAGTCGCCACCGGGGATGATATGCTCGCCCGGATCTTGCCTAAAGGCGTTCCCAAAGGACCGTCCCAAAGAAGACGAGTAGGATGTCGAGTTCGATTGGAAACCTGCTACTTGAGGCGAGTCTCGAGGCTGGGGCACTTTGAAGGTGAAATGAGTCGGAAGAGGTGGCGAAGACATCGTGCCTGCAAGCTCGCCAGCGTCAGCCGATGTCAGCAATCGGGCAGTACAGCACAATGACATACTTTGTTTGCAAGATGATGAACGGGACCGGTGAAGAAATGTCGATGTACGTTCGCTTAGAAAAGATCGACGACTCTGATCAGGACAAGATTTGAAGGACACAAGAGGATCAGCCTGAGTAAACAAAAGATCTCCACGTCAGAACCAAAACGCAGTTTCCTATATACACCTCGTGGGCGCTTTGAGGCGATTATGGAACGTCAGGCTCGGAAGGATGTTTGATGCCTTCATGCCAGTATGAAAGGACTTTGTCGGTCCTTTCCCTTTCTAGTATATATGCCTGAAGAGGCATGAAAGGACGGTTGTCTGCACAGCTTTTCGCTGAAGAGATTTTGCGGCGGCTCCCACACATGCGTGCTACGGCTTATCAAGACTCGAGCGGTTGTCGACCGTAGGCTCCCGTCGATACGAAGAGAATGATCGGAAACACGGGGCGAAAGGCAGGGGTCGAATTGAAGTACGGCAGCGATGTAGCTCACCTTGATACGAAAGAGATCTGCCTTGCGCCGGGATCTAGTAATGTGATGGTCTATTGCAAGGCGATGACGATCAGTTCCGCGATTTCAAGTCACCTTATCAGGCAGTACTCACTTTTAAAGAGGTTTCGGTCGTAGAGGAGAACCGCTTAGGCACAAGGAGTAGCAGGTGATCAAGTGTGGCTAGATGAGACTACATGATCATGTAGCGGTGGCGGAAGGCGATGTAGGAAGAGAAGAAGCGGAGACAGGGCCTTCAGTATGGAGCATCTGCTCTCACAACTCTTCGCCACTCACCGAGAAGCCCTGTCCAGAAGTATGAAAAGTCGAATGTCGATGAACCTTTGGCGTTTGGTGTGGATGATCGCGTCGCTTGCTCGGAATGTGAAGAAGGAATGTCTCTCGTCACCAGGTGATACGCGATACGGTAGGTCGCGATCTTCTTCCTTTGACACGGGAACAACGGATCTAGATCTGATCGCGTTTGAGAGGTGGCGAGATCGGTTGTACGATGTTCTGGTGATGAGAGTAGATGTTGATGTCGTCGATGGGATGAACGGGATGGATGGGTGATGTGCGTTTCGACTTTCGAAGAAGGTCGATCGACTCGCGTGAAGTAGACAAAGGTGACGACGGGAGGAGATTCTCGGAAGGAGGGGCGACGATGATGATGGTTGGTTGATATATCTCTTCTCTTCGTCCAAAGGTACACTCAGCCGAACGTGTGTACGTTTGACCCGATGACCCGATAGAGATGATTCGACTTTTTCGATCAATCGAGGACAGGACGGCCAGCGGTTCCCGACAAGATCGAATGATATCCACCTCGAGTGTGTCTGATCGATCGTCCTTTGGATCTGCAAGCGATAAAGGTCCAGGTTCGAGTGCCGGGCCGAGAAACGAGGGGAAGGAAGCGGGCGAGAGATGTCGAAGGAAGGGATCGTCCGTTGATATCGATGATCCAAAGGGAGGCCAAAGTATCAAAGGAAGGGGAAAGGGGATCGAACTTGATCAGCTTCGAGTGCGCATGACTATATACAACATGTGGGAGTCTTTGACCAACGGGAAAATACCTCTGTCCTCTTGTTCTTTGCTACTTGTAGGTGCAGTTTCAACTGTCGTCTTTGTCCACTTCAGGCAAACTGAGCAAGTCGCACAACGGCGAAGTCCGAGGACAATAAGGTGGCGTCGACAAAGGAACTGTCGATATCGACTTGAAAAGATCCAAAGGACCCAGATATCCCTCGCTTAGACGAGTTCGACCAAGTTACCTTTGTATATTCCGGACATTCCATACCTCTCGGTCATCCCCGAATCCTCTCTCTCTCTCTCTCTCTTTCAGCCGCGGGTACCAGCCCGCAAAGCTGGTCTCGTGGGTCAGCAGCTCAGCAGATCAGGTAGATCCATTTTGATGAGAGCCCCGGCAGGAGTACGAGAGAGTAGATAAGCCGAAACGCGCGATCAAGGGGTCTACCCGAAACTGCACGACCCATCATCATCAATTCGGCTCGGCCTTCTCGCATCGTCATCATCTTTCACGGAATCACGGCCGAACTCCGGGATTGGAAGATCAGGGAAGGCCGAGAATCATAGGCCTGATGGGCGCGAGAGCGATGGAATACTGAAGCACGCGACGGTTCTGGGGTGGATCTTTTCTGTTGCTAGATCTGATCTCACGTTGAAACACCAGCTAGCCGAGGATAGGGGCCCGGCATTCTTCATGTCTTCACACGGTCTTGTCGTTACGAACGTTCTCAGCTTTATGCGAACCTTGTCCATCTCATGCTCATGATCGACATTACGATGAAGAGGACGACCAGGATTGTGGGGACATATGATCATCAATCCTTGCTCTGCTCTGACGTAGCGAAATCCACCTGGAAGCCTAAAATCCAAGGATGACGCGCGTGGCACGCCGACAGAGTTTGATGAGCCGTCTGCCACGGATTTTCGCTCGGAGCCTCAGCCAGCAGCATCGCCGAACCCCTATCCACACGGTTCCGGCCGACAGAAGGAAAAACTCACGTTTCCACCCGATCAACTTCCATAACACTACCCGAGACTTTTCTCTTTTCTTCTCGTCGACCATGATGAAACTCGGATCAGACTGCGGAAGCTGATTATCTGACGCGAGAGATTGTTCTCACGGATCCGGCTTTTGGCCGTCCCACGTGATCTGGACGATCATATTGGGTTGGGTTGTTCGGGCCGATCTTCATGACCAAGAGTCTAGATCGGTGACATCGTCTCAATCGCCAGGACAGGGATGAGGTCGGGGTGCGCTTACCAACCAACCTCTCTCGTATCGTGGCGTGAATCTTGAACCGGCGCTTTCGGCCTCTTGGCGCTTTGCTTCGCGGTGTTTGAGACGATGACATCTGAGGCGCCTGGCAATCAATCACGAGTGTCAAGTGGATTCAGGAGGTAGCTGGCCAGACTGTTCGCCAGCGTGTCAAGAGACGAGAGAGGTTCGGATTGTGTAGCTGTGCGCATGCTACTGCTTATGCACCTACTGTACTGATTCGTGTATTCAAGAAGCCCCCCTACTAACTTTCTTCAACTCGAATACTTCAGCTTGCAAGAGCGAACGGTAGGATGGGTGATTCTCAGTCAGTGTTTGAGAACGTTGACCTTCTTGTGTTGCAATGGAAGCTTGTCTTTCGATCTTCAGAGCCGATTTGCAGCGTTGGGTGAATCAGCGGAGCTGAGAAGGGTTGTCCGACGAGTCACGAAAGATAACCGACCGTCTTGGAAGGGATGAGGCTGTTCAGTAGGGAGGTTGGAGTCCTTGATTCTTGATCCTCGGCCAATTCCCTCATCATGATATGCGGTATATTCTTGCGTGTCTCCCGCCCATCCTTGTCCCTAAATGGCGCTGTCCTGAGATTGACAGGGAGACGACGAAACGACGAAACCGGATCAATACACGTTGCATCATGCTGAATGCTGACATCCCCGACTCTCACACAAGTCCTTATCCATATACTTGCACGAGGCCTTTCTTGAGCTTCGACCTGCTTCAACACCCCCTGAAACTCGCAAAACGACATAATTCATCATGTTTCGTAGCCTTTTGGACGGCTGTGTATCGAGGGATACTTTATAAGTACAAGGAATGTCGTAAAAGATGCGCCAACTGTGCGGTGATCAATGCCCAAAACCCAACGAATGCTCGAGAAGAAATTATAGACCGGGACGAGACACGGTCGACACTGTTCAGGAAGAGAATCGCTGAACCAAGGCGGCCCTCTCCTCGGAAGACAAGCTCTCCATGATCCTGGCGAATCCAGCCAAGGTACCGTCTCGGTCCGAGTCGGCAAACTCGACGATCTTGTCCGAGATGTACTGGCTCTTGAGCTCGGCGGCGTACTGGGAGACGATGTCGGTGTGCGATTCGATCCACTGTGCAACGCCCTTGTCGGACTTGGCGTCGGCGTCAACGAGAGAAGCCAAAACGTTGACCCTTTCGGGGTACGACATGTTGGGGTGAGCCACGCCGAGCTTGTTGATCATGTGCGACTCGTTCAATCTCCTCCTCAACCTCCAGTAGAAGTGTCGACGAGCCTCAGGCCAATCGGCGGTAGTGGCACATCCCTTGGCCTCCATTCGTCCGGCTCGGTCGTGAAGATCCGAGTACAAGAGCGCGATTTGCTGGTAGGTGGGCCACAAGTGTTGCTCCCTAGCGAGAAGACTCTCCTTGGCGGCGGATTGCTCCTCGGCCGACTTGGTCTTGTCTTCAGAGGCAGCCTTCAACGAAGCGTACTCCTCGTCCAACCTGGCCATGGTCGCCAAGACCTTGTCCTTCCTGTACTTAATCTCGACGATACCCTCGGGCTCCAAGACACCTCCTCGAGCGTCCTTGTCGGCGTACATTTCCATGTGATCGGGGTTGATCGAAGGGTCCAAGACGACCCACGCACCTCCACGCAGCTCTCCGTTGGGGACGATGTAGACAAAGACCGGCTGCTTGTAGGCGCTGAGACCGTCGACAATCTTGGAACCTTGCTTCAAGATCTCGTCGTACATGTCCTGCTGACCACCCGAGAATCCTCGCCAGTTGGCAAAGATCATCAAGGGGAGGCCTTCTCGGTTCATGTCGAAGATGGCCTGAGCGGTCTTGTAGGCCGAGTTGGGGTACCAGACCTGGCCGGCTTCCATCAACCTCTGTTCCACCGAAGCCGGGTTGGCCGGATCGGCAGGTACGATTCTCTCGATGGTCCTGGTCTCGACGGCGATGCATCCCATGGGGATACCACCCAATCGAGCACGACCGACAACGACTGTCTGAGCCCATCCGCCCAAAGTCTCCTGGAAGGATCCCTTGTCGAAGAATCCAGAGAGCCACTGCTCACCAGCATCCGTCTCTTCCATCTTACCCTCGATGAACCATCGGGGATCGTAAGGTCCCTTGGGAGGGCAGTACGTGATGGGTCGGTCCCAGGTGTCGTCCGAAGGGAAGATGGGGATGGCCTTGCCCTTACGGTCAGGGACGTACGAGAGCCACTGCATGATTTGCAGAGCTCCGTCGAGGTCACTATCGGCAGTGAGATGAGAGACACCGTTCTTGTACATGATCTATGTTAGAGCGCCATCAATATCAGCTCGAGCCGTCCGAGATTCGATCCTTGAATTCGACAGAAAGCTCACCTGAGTGCCACCAAGTTGCAAGTTCGAGGTGTACACCTCTCGACCAAGAACCTTGTTGAGAGCGGGAGCTCCGGTCAAGATGATAGGTTGACCCTCGACCTGGACAGTTCGGTGTCCCAACCTCAACAAGTATGCTCCGATACCGACGGAACGGGCCGAGACCAAGGAGATGGTAAAGATGTCATCGTAGGCTCGCGAAGTGGCACCGGCGATGAGACCAGAACCCTTCAAGCACTCGACTCCGAGACCGTTCTTCAGACCGATGATTGCGGTGATCTGGTGTCGCCTCTCGCCATCGACCTCAATCTCGTTTGTGACGACGCTTCCAGCTATGGGAAGAGAGAAGAGACGGATTAAGTTAGCAAGAGATTATGGTTATACCGTCTGTACAAGCAGCTTACCTCCGTTGTCCTTGAGCTTTGCCATGTTTTCGGAGGTAAGGTAGAGGTACTTGATACCCTTCTCAGGGCGAGAAGCGTCGTTGAACGCGCAGCTGAACAAGCTGATGATCTCCTCAGCCAAACCGATTCGGGCTCCAGAGTTGGCCGACAAGTAGATCCTAGGCAGACCCAAGCTCTGGGCAAACTCGGTGACCTTGTAGAAGAAGTCGTCTTCCGAAGGTCCGAAGGAACCGATCTGGAAGGTGATGTCGTTGGCGACAACGACGACTCGTCGACCCTTGGGGTATTCGGGCGTCTTGACGGTGAAGACCCAACCGACCATACCGCAACTGTTCATGCCGGGAGGTCGGGGAACCTCTTGCAACTCCTGGTTCTCATCCAAAACGAGCTCATGGGCAACCAACAACTCGGAGGGCTCCTTGAGTCCGGGGTAGAACTCGGCAGCCTTCTCCCAAACCCGTCGGATAGCCTGACGGAACAGGTCGGGGAAGTCGTACACGTACGTGGTGCCGACGACGTGCGCCTGGTATCGCTTGGGTTGCAGCGAGTTCTTGGTGGTGTAAGGGAAGTTGACACGCTGCAAGTGGAACTGACCCTGGGGTCCGATAGACTTGAGCATAGCAGGACCCTTGTCCGTGGCAACTTCTTGGTAAGCCTCGTACTTGACGACGAAACCGCTGACGTTCTCGATGAACGATCGAATAGGGGTCTGGATGCCATCCTCGTCCTCGATGACGATACGGATTTCGGCCTGGGTGACACGCAGACGCCACAATCGCTTTCCGTGACGCTCGATGAATCCAGCGAGAGCTTCTTGGACGTCGTCGAAGGAGACGGGCAAGGTGTGAACACAATTGACCATAATGTGGTTGCAGTCGGCTTGACGATGCTGGCTACTATGGATCTCCAAGGTGTCCAATACCGAGTTGACCAGTCGGTCAGTCTCGGAGATAAGGTACTCCTGCACCTTCATGCCACCACGGAGACGGCCAGGTCGGAGCAGGGCTCGAACGAAGAATCGAATGTCCGACGTGTTTTCACGACCCACGGCCTGGTAGACGTGGATCTGCCTGTTCGACGAATCCTGGGGCGTGATGGTGAAGTTGGACAATCGACCCAACTCGAGCTGGTAAGCGAGAGCAGGCTCAATGTTCCTGATGGCTTGCTCTTCTCGCCAGACGTGATCGGAATCGCTCGGTCGAAGGGTGTAGTACCAGGGGTACTGGTTCTGCCTGCAAATGAGCAAGGTGATACGTCGGATACCCTTGGCAGTGATCTTGGAGTCGTTTTCATTGACCAGCTTGGCAAATCGCTCGGAGACTTCTTGGTCGTTGACGGCGTCCCCGTACGCTCGAAGAGCAATGTTGAGGACATGGGGGACCTTGGCGTCCTTGCCGTGCTTGTCGGTGAACTCGGCATAGTTGAAGGCAGGGTACAAAGCCAAGAGCTTGGAGAGACCCTTCTCGATACCGCTAAAGTCGTTGTAAGAGGTCATTAAACCGAATCGAGTGGGTTCGATCTGGTTGCGGTTGATGGTATAGCTGAGATCACTCATGCTACCGATTCGCGAGACATCACGCGACGAGTCGACTCGAGGGGTCATGGGTTCGCCAGACGGGGTGTGTCCGAGCTTGAAACGCCAGGTGACGACGTGAGGGTCACCACCGCTAACCGAGTCGCCCGCCTCGTAATCGAGATGCATGACGTTGTAGACACGGTAAGCTCGTCGAACGTAGACCTCGAGGGCAGCGAGGGCGACCCAAGCATCTTCGTGGTCGAAGAAGTTGTGCAAAACATCGTAGACGGTGAAGCGCGAGTCGGTGAGCTCTTGCAAGACGTCGGTCGACGGCAATCGCTGGGCGAGGCCGCTCTCTCCATATTGGTGAGTCGTGATGGACGACTTGAGGATCTGAAGCATCTGAACGGATCGCTCTTCGAAGGTGGGAAGACTGGCGAGGACCAAGACTTCACGCGCGGCGAGAGCAACCTTGGTGGTAGGCCTGCTTTCCAGCGCAGCCAATCTCCTAAGAGCAGGATTGATCCTCTTGTCGTTGAGAGCGGCGAGCCCCTTGTTCATGTTGGCCTTGATGACATCCAAGATGGCAAACACGAGCTTGTTCTTGAGAGCAACCTTGCTGTGAGACAAGATCAACTTGGCCACAGCGTCGACATCCTTGTTGTCTTCTCTGAGCTTGAGTACGGCCTGTTCCTCGGTCTTGCCCTGGCTGAAGGGCTCCTCGATAGCGGCATAGGCGTTGAGGAGCTCGGCCCAGATCTGCCATTCGTGCGACTTGAGACCACCTTCGAACGCGTTGACGATGGCTTGGAGAGGGTAGACGGAAGCCCTAGCAGCGGTCCTGTCTTTAGGCGCAACACTGTCCTCCATGAACAGCTCGATGGCCTTGCGGAGCTTCTTGGTGGGGAACTCTTGCTGGAGATCCTTGGCAGACTTGATAATCTCACGGACTTCCTCCTCGAGCTTGGCGGGCATACGTCCGCTCAAAGTAGACAGCACGTCAGAGACGTTCGAGTAGGGCAAGGTCGGGTCCTGCAAAGTCGTTTCGACGATACGCAGGGCGGACTGGACCTGAGCGCTGTTGTCGTAACCGGCCAAGTTGTCGTAGAGGATCTCGAGCTGCTCACGCAACCTTTGGTGAGGCTTGGAACCGTAACGACCGTGCTGCAGCTCGAAAGTGGGCAACAAACCCTCGAAGGGCTTGGCAAACTTGACCTTGGTAGGGTCGTCGAGAGTGAGGATTCCCAAGAGTTCTCCCGAAGAGATGGTACCACCGGGCTGCTTCATGAACTGGGCGATACCGCTCTCGCTGGCGGTGACGGGCAAGATCATCTTCATGACCTCGATTTCGGCATAAGCCTCGCCAGCATCGACGTGATCTCCCGACTCGATCATGTAACGAACGAGCTTTCCGGGACTGGGGCTTCGCAGCTGAGTCGGGTCCTGCTCGTCCTCGATCATGCAGGTCTTCGAGTCGACCGAGACGACGAAAGCACCGACTTCCTCACGGAAGTAGACGGTGTGAGAAGCACCAGCAAGGGTGATGAGCAAACCACCATCGCTCAGGCTCCTGGATCCGACAAAGATCCTGCCTCCGTTCAAGTAGAGGGTAAACGAGTTGGGCGAAGCCTTGGCCATGGCAAACGAGTACCGGGTGTTGTCGTAGATGAACTCGGTCTTGAAGAATGTCTGGAGCGTATCCTTGGAAGGAACCTGACCCTTTTCCAGAATGGCCTTGTAGTTGGCCATCGATGCTTCGTAGGCGACGTGAGCCTTGACGACAGCACCGGCGATCACGGCAAGGGTGGTATCAGGCCTCTCCGAGGTCATTCCCTCGGCGATCAGACCGTCCAACCATTGAGTAGTCAACGTGTTGTTCTCGAATTCGGGCTTTTCCAGCAGCTTGATGAGGTATTCAACCGTGGTCCTGAACTCTCCTCGAATGCTCAATTCCTTGAGCGCGACGACCATCGACTTTCGAGCCTCGCTACGTTCTTGTCCATAGGCAAAGATGTGACCGAACTGAGAATCGGCATACTCGTGCAGACCTCCGGCAGAGGAGACGGAAAAGTAACCCCAGACGTTCGAGTTGGACCTAAAGTTGAGCTCGGTCAAGTTACCGGAAGAGGGCTTGAACCCGGCGTCGGGGTTCTCTCCCGTAATTCGACAGGCAACGACGTGACCTTTGGGCTTGGGCTTTCGCTGAGTGTTGGCCGAGTCGGGGTTCTCGCCGTCAAAGTCGATCTCGGAAACGCCGTGGGGGTCGAGTCCGTACAAGGTCCTGATATCCCTGATCCTGTGAAGGGGGATACCCATGGCGATCTGCAGCTGGATGCTGGGAATGTTACATCCACTGACCATCTCGGTAGTAGGATGCTCGACTTGAAGACGAGGGTTGAGTTCCAAAAAGTAGAACGAGTCGTCCGAGTGACTGTAAAGGTACTCGACGGTACCGGCACTGACGTATCCGACCAACTTGGCCAACCTGACCGCGGCCTTTTCCATCTCTTCGAACTTTTCGGGTCGAGCGATGGTGACGGGGGCTTCCTCGATGATCTTCTGGTGACGACGTTGAACGGAACAGTCACGACCAAAGAGCGAGATGGCGTTTCCGTACTGATCGGCGATCAGCTGGACTTCCAAATGACGGGCGGACCCAGCGAGCTTCATGATGAAGATGGGCGAGCCTGCGATGAACCCCCTGATGGAATCAGATACCTCCTTTTTCAGATCGCACACTGAACTCGCCCGCACTGACCTGGAACTTCGCTAAAGACGGCCTGGAAGGCGACCTTGAACTTTTCGGCCGAATCGACCATTCGGATACCCTTTCCACCACCTCCCTCACTGGCCTTGATCATGACGGGCCAACCGATCTCTTCGGCCTTTTGCAATCCTTGTTCCCACGAAGTGACACAGGCGTTGGCATAGGCCTCGTCGGGGACGGTCACGTATCCTTGGTCGGACATGACCGTGTCCGAGATTCCGGTCCCGGACCAAGGCATACAAGGTACCTGAGCGTGCTGGGCGACGATGGTAGAGGAGATCTTGTCTCCCAGGGAACGCATGGCGGATCCAGGAGGTCCGATGAAGATGATCTTGGACTTGGCCAAGGTTTCGGGCAGACGAGGGTTTTCGGAAGCGTGACCCCTATTCAACACAGTCAATGGTAAGTATGTCAGTCGTCGTGTACCAGGCCTCTCAGATAATTCTCGTCGAGCAGAGCAGCCACCTACCAACCAGCCCACACGGCATGCACTCCCGCTCGCTCGGCAACATCCACGATGAAATCTACGTTGGCGTAGTTGTTGTTGTTGCTGCCTCCGGGTACCTCGACGTATCGATCCGCCATCCTGATGTACTCGGCGTTGATCCTCAGATCCTCTGGAGTGGCCATGACGGTAAACTCGACGGCGCGTTCGTCGCCAAAGGTCTCGTAGGACCATTTCCTGATCGAACGGATCTCCTTGACGGCGGCGATACCGTTGTTGGCGATGAGGACCTGCATGCAAATTGGACGTTAGGTTCTGGTCAGCACATCAAGTCTTCGGTTTGAACAAGTGTAGGAACCTGTTGGCTGACCTTGGTGATAACGGTGTGACCGTTATGGGCCTTGACCCAGTCTGGGACCTTGCCGGCGGGGGCATTCTCGAGGGCATTCCCACCTGTGGAATGAGACCATGGGGTCGAGTTTGTTTATGAAGAGGGTCAACACCTGAGCTTAACATTCGCATGTGCTCGTGACCAGACGTTCACAACTCACCGATAAAGTGTGCTACTCGACCATGGTCGTAGCGATCGGCCGAACCGTTAACAGCAGCCATGTCTGTCTCGTTCCTTCTCCCCTGATTTGCTCGTCTAGCTTGATGTCGTCGTCCTCTTCAACACCGAGTATATAGGACTGTCGTCTGCGACCCGTTTTCTGGTAGGGGGTTGCAGTGGTATAGATTGTTGCGTGGTCGTTAAAGGAGAGAAATCGATGATCCCCCGGGTTTTTGGTGTACGACTTTTGGGGTTGATGTGGATTCCACTCCGAACGGGGGGTATAGGCGTTAGGTCCCGTTTACACTTCGCTTTCAGGCCAAAAGATCACGAGTGGAGGATGATCAGAAGGAGGTGAAGGAAGGGTGAGGTGTTGATGGATGTTCGACGAGCTGATGATGATGGAGGATACGAATATGCTCTTCGTGAGTGGGATTTGGGGAATGAACTCGCTCGATCGTTAGCTGCCCTAGCCCAAACATTCCCGCGGCCACTGCTTCACTCTGCCCCGCCTGCCGCTGCCGCCGCCGCCGCCTCGCTCGGCCACTTCCCCAAACCATTTCGCAAGGGTGATGGGAACGGAAGCAAATCGACCCAAGAATAGCGGCATCTCATTTCCCCCAGACCGCCGTGCCGTCACCTGTACGGCATTAGTGACGGCATGCGAGAGGCGAATACCGCTCGAAGCGCATCGAGTCTGGCCCTCGGCTCCCGGCTGCGCTCCCATCGACCTCGAGTGGACCCAATCAAAGACGGGCCATCCCGCCGCGCCGCTCGACGACTTGCCCGAGGATCGATTTCGAACTCGATCTGATGGGTTCGGAACGATACACATAGAGCTGCAGACCACATATCATAAACCTCTCACGCTAGACCCTCCATAGAACGAATACACTGCAAAAATGGTCTGGGGTGCTCTTTCCTTCTCGCAAGTCTAGCCCCGGTCGTCGATCCAAGGGGTGCACAAAGTTTACACGACACAATCCCATCCATGTTTTTGACAGTCTCGCTCCTCAAATCAAGACGTACTCGCCTTCGCTCTTCAAGGCCCTCAAGCCCGTCGCCGAGTTCTACGCCCGGGCTGCCGGTCACCGATCGATGGGATTGAAGTGGGACGACCTGTTGATGGAGGAGCGTGAGGATGTGCAAAAGGTGAGCCGAACCCGCCTCTCGAGATCGAAGGTCGACGTTGCCTTTCACATGGGCAAGTCGATTTTACCGTCTTGTTCTCGCACTGACATTTCTGAACCTCTGTCGATCGTAAATGTTATTCACGATAGGCCATCTCCCGTCTACCTGAGCGAGAGCAGTACGACCGTGCTTTCCGAATCAGGACCGCCGTGCAGCAATCCATCCTCCACAAGGGTCTTCCCAAGGACCAGTGGGTTACCCCTGAGCAGGTGCGTCTGGACCATGTTCTGATTTCTGCAAGTAGAATGAGCACGACCGGGGCTGACCGTATCCTCTTGTATCTCTTCTTCCAATCGACCCCACGATGGTTCTACCTCGAATTAAACAATCGCTTTCCCCCCTATCTTCGTTCCCGTTTCCGTCTCGCCCTTACAATGATACCGAACTTCACCTCTCCGCTATCTTCGTCCGGCTTCATAATTCATAGGACACCCGATACATGACCCCCTACGTCCTCCAAGTCGAAGCCGAGAACAACGAGCGGGCATACTACGACAACATCGAGGTCGAGAGGAAGAAGTAGATGTCCTCCCGTATAGCAAGAGGATGATCTGCGGGGGTGCGGTCGGGAATGGGTGTAGGTGTAGAGCACAGAAGTTGTGCCGTGTGATATACATAACGATTTCGGGACTCGGACGGTTTCCCCCGGGAAGATCTGCGTTCTTGACGTCGATAAAGAAGGGGTCCAACGGGTGAGGGCATGAAGGGGCGGCTAGCCTGAAAAGACAATGTCCTGATTGCGCCGCAGGCTCGGCGATCTAAGGAGTTTGACGAATGTGATCGAGAGCGACGATCTTCACATCGATAGGGTCAAGACGGTCCAATCCGCGCCTAGAGTGTGGCGAGAACCTTCTTATGTAGGGAGACAGTGGAACGACTTCTCGTCGGCATGCTGTGCTTGCAGTCGGCTATTGAAGCAGGCGGGAACTAGAATCGAGTCGATCGATGCTAGTGATAATCGGGGACTTGCATGGAATCTGAGAAAGCAGCTCACACAACTCGATTGACATGGTTGCATGAAAATGAAACCGACACCCAAGGTTAATGGCAACCTAGGAGCAACAGACAATGCCAGTGGGACGCTACATTTATGCACTCATCTACAAAGAACGTCTCTCAACGTCCGACCTAGCGCTTCAGAGTCCTCTGCTTCTCCGCATGCTCGACCACCTTTTGTTCTACAAACATTCCCTTTCGTTTCCTCACGCCATCAGTGTATGTCCGCGCGATGTTGGCTTTGTCCGCCTTTTCACCAAAGTCTTCCAGTTCTTCCTCGGTCGTCGGTACCCAGAAGGGGTCCTCGTCCAGCATCTCGAATCTGCGCAAGTGAGAAGGCGTGGAGCGATCAGAACATGCCGTTCCAATCAACGCTCGTCAAGCTTACCCGTTGAAAATCAGTTGAGGGCTCGCAGCTCCAGACGTTCTTTTACGAATTTCTGTGGGACCGACAAGACGTGTCAGCGAGCATTTTCAGTAACAGAACCGCATCGATGACTGACCATCAGCAAAGCCGAAAGACTCGACAACGGGCAACAGAGCTCGGATGGTGAAGAACGATGTTCCCTCCTTCATCTCCTCGGAGACGATCCTTCCCCGTCGTCTAGCCACTACTGCATAGACCTTTCCGAGTACGTCAGCTGTACAACCAGGTCGAAGTGGCAAAGTTAGCGTCTTCATGGGCCTTGGGGATTTTCAATCGCGCTCTTACTCGAAGCCTGGATGTCACACGAGTACATCGCAAGCATGATACGTGGTGACCAGTCTAGTAGACCATTTCGGCACGCATCCCGAACAGCTGAGATGATAGACCCAGTGACTTGCGGCATTCGGCTCTTGACTATGAGTACAATAAGAACGGTCAGCATCTAGCTTTACCGACGCGACCCAGACCACTCACGACTGTCATCGCCGTCATCACCCTTGGCGATCTCGATGTTTTCTACGATATATGCCATACCGATGACGGGCTCGGCACAGAGAGGTCCACGGTAAGTGGCCAACTGGAAGCCGGTCTCGATATTGTTGTCAAATTCGCTGAGCAGTCGCTGATTGGCCTTTTCGTCAATCTCGCCCATGATGGCCTCTTCACTGATGTTGGCTTCATGCAACTGCGTCACGAGATCGGCCACCTCGGCGGCGGTTTTGCCTTGGGCCTTGGCCTCGGAAATGAGCTGACTTTTAGCTCGAAGACCCCTCGACGAGGAACCGGTCTTGTCGATCAACAGATTGGGTCCGATCCGCTTGGGACCGAATGCCCAGATGTGATCGGCTGTGCCTTTCCACTCAGGGCCCGCTGCGTCCAGTAAAGCAGAGAGCTTGTTCCAAAAGTCGACCGGCTGCAGCAATTGGGCATTCCTGTCCGTGGTCACGTCGTCTCGGCTCTCGTCAGTCTGCACCTGTCGATCCTGATCTTGAAGAGTTTGGATAGTGCTAGCGGTATGTTGCAAGAATTCGACAACAGATTCGGGTAACAGCGCAGATTGTACCGTGACCTTGACGAAAGAGGCAACACTGGTACCGACAAACTTGCCTCGAGAACCTTCGGTCGACTTGGACGGGTTCATCTCAGCGACTTTTACGGCGGTCTCGCGGAAGGGCACGATCGCTTCAGAAGCGCTGATAGCGCACTTGGCAAAACGCTCACGCAGATCCTTAAGGCATCGCTGTGGTGGCGAACTTTTTGAGCTTTTGTGCCCCATGTATCCGCTCAAGTCGTGAATAACATACCTCCAGATGCAACTCTCCAGCCGTCAAGATGACATGCTCCCCAGTTTCCTGAACCAATACCTCCACGCAAGGATCGGCTTGATTCAGCAATCGCAAACCTTCCACCAGTTTAGGTAGATCGGCTATGAGAATCAGAAAATATGGAGGGTTAGCAAGACCGGTACGCATGGGTCATCATTCTAGTTACGCTCACAGGGTATGGCAGGCTCCAGAGCGACCCTGACAATAGGCGCCGTCTGCATAGCGACACCAGCAAGGTTGACGATACACTCGTCCGAGCTAGCCGACTCCGCGACCCCATCAGTACCGGGCGCGCATAGAGTGGCGTTCCGCAAGACCTTGCCCTCCAAACCACCAATGGCGAAAATGTTTCCCGCTGGAACGATCTCGACGGGTACCAATTCCCGACCCATCATCATGTACAGGTTCGTGATCGTTGCCGTCTGAATGAACCGGGCGTTCTTGGGGTGATCTCGCGGTACGGAGGCATCGAACTTGGGCAGGATACAGTGAACTTGACTGCCGCGCCTGATCGTACCCGAGTAGATCCTCGCGAACCCGATCAGCGCTTCTCCAGTGTTGTCCTCGGTCTCGTCGGAAGCCTGCTCCTCGGGCGCGACGGTATCAGGCTGACCATTCAGGACCGCACTATCAAGAGGAACATATGCCGCAGCCTCCTGGCCACCGTTTTCAGCTGCAGCAGCCGCGGCAGCTGCCCTCTTTTCCCGCTCGATCCTACCCCGCTCACGCATCTCGGCAGCAGTCACCTCTTTTCGGCGCTTCTCTGGAAGATCCGATTTCGGAATCGCAAACATCTTGCTCACGTAGGCTACCACGTTGTCCTTTTCACCTTGGCGGCAAGCGTAAAGGTCCTCCTCGAGCTTGTTGTTGGGCTTGATCGCACCCGCCGACGGTGACGTGTAAACGGTAGGATGAAGCATTCGAGGCAGTCGGATCGGTTGAGCGGTGAGTGGCGAGGGGATGATGTCTACGACGGCTTGGAAAGCGCATGTCGATAGCGGCAGCCATTGTTGGAAGATGACGGTGAGCAGGTTCTTGGTATCCTTGCTCTTCAACTCTCGCGGGTGGATCTTCAGGTTGAGGGCCGTCACGATCTTTTGCACCTTGTCCGGGTTACTAGGTACAGCGCCATCAGCGTCGACAACCGAAATGACAACCGGAGGAAGCCCAACTCACTGCTCTTCCAGAACCGTCTCGTATACTTTCCAGATGTTGTCCAGAACGAATTGCACAAATAACGGCTTCAACGACCTCCCCTTGCCTCCCTCGAAGGCCTTTTTCCTGCCAACGACCCGCTTGGTCTTCGGATCCAGGTAGAAATCTCCCCATAACACCCGCCTCAGCTTTTGCTCCTGGATCCCCAATTTGGCCGCATAGAGCTGTGCGAATCGACCTAATCGGAAAGCCCACCCGTTGATCGCGGAAGCGAAGATGACGTTACCCCTTTCTGGGGCAAAGTAGAGGTCCTCGTCCTCCTTCTCTTCGAATTCGCCATCGTCTTCCTGCTCGGTCTCGGCCGTCTGGTCATCCATCTCTTCTTCTCTGGCTTTCCGTTCTTTCAATCGGCTTTCCCTCATCTCTCGCCAACGGAGATCTTCCTCCATCCTCTCGCTCGCGAAGAAACTGCCCATGACGGCGTTGACCTGCTCGATGAGCTGTGACAGGTGGTGGTATGCTTCGGAGGGCGAAAGTTTGAGCTCGGTGATCAAACGATCCATCTTGTTGATGACCAGGATGGGTTTGAGGTTGTCCTGCCAAGCTTGACGTAAGACAGCAATCGTCTGGGAGAATTCAAGGTGCACACATCAACGCCTGATCGCATCATAGAAGAACCGATACGACCGACTCGCCTGCGTGCAGACACCTTCCACGACATCGACGAGGACGAGCGTCCCGTCACATAGACGAGAAGCGGTCGAGACTTCCGAGGCGAAATCGACGTGTCCTGGAGTGTCGATCAGGTTGAGGATATGATGACATGCAACCGGGTCTAGAGGAGATATGGAGCGATGAGTCTGTCAGTATAGACACAATGTACATCCAGCGGAAGCACGTACTGGGGTCTTCTTTGGTCCGTCTTAGCATTTGGAATGCAAGCGAGACCTGCGAACCCAAGCAGATTGTCAGCTCCTGGATTGCGGCAGACGTCGGTTCGCTCCTGGCGCAGACTCACAGCACTACTCTCCATGGTGATTCCTCTCTCCTGCTCATCCTCCCGAGAGTCCAAGTATCGGATCTTTCCCGCCAGACGAGACGAGATGATATTGTTCGCGGATAGCAGCGAGTCGACAAACGACGTCTTTCCATGGTCAACGTGAGCGAATACCGTGACGTTCTGCATCCACAAACCAAAAACTTGGATTAGAATCTGGTATCCTGATGACTCAGGTAGCAGTCGAAGCTTACCCGGGTGTTCTCGATGGGTACGGCAAAGGTCTTGACAGATGACATCATGCAAGAAAAAAGTTGATGCTGGTTCGATCGAGTTGGAGGCGAGGGTATCGGATGGCCAGTGAGATTCCTGGAGCGACCTGGTCTATTATAAAGGATGCGGCAAAACTCTGACTCGACTTCAGGTTCTTTCAAGTCAATCTCAGGATGAACGGAAGTGATAGTCGTCTCGGAACCGAGGTGTTAAGGTAAGGGAGGTGGTAATCTGAAATATCTGCCTCGATCGGCGTGAGCCGTAGCTCGGCCAAGCTAGGGCGAGACGCGCTTTGAACAAGGGACTAGATCAACCTCTCGACCTACTTTTTATCAAACTGCTGCAAAGGTCATCCTCGGACTGCTACATAGCAAGCAAGGTAACTTTACGATCACATTCATAACCGCGCTACTGCCCTCCAGAAAGGAACAGAGCCACAGGAATAGCGAGCGGCGTCTGCGACGAACATGGCTTTCAACTATACACAAAAGGAAAACGTACTCTGCTTTCACGGACCATTGATTTACGAGGCTCAGGTGGGAACAACTAGGATGTATGTCGCTGTATCAGTCGATTGATATCACTGTGGCACGGAATTACATAGGTGCTGGACACGGTCGAGTGGGATGCCAAAGAGACCAAGAGCGGGGTTGTAGGCCCACACTATAGGGTACATTATAAAGGATGGAGAAAGTCGTAAGTCGACCCTCGATGTCGCTGCGCACTAGCATACAAGCTCAGAAGGACCACCGCACACCTACGAATCGGATCGGGCGTTCAGATGGGACGAATGGGTCCCCGAAACCAGGCTGATGAAGGACGACAAGGCCGGACGAGACAAGCAGAAACGACTGAGAGAGGAAGCCATAGCCGCTCAGACCGCTGCTAAACTGGCCAAATCGGGCGCGACGGAAAAGGCTTCGAGTCGCTCGGATGCCGCTTCTCCTGCGCCGAATGGAACGGACAAGGGGAAAGCTGCTGTCAAGCAGGATACGAAAGGGAAGAAGAGGACAAGGGGGGAAGCTTTCGACACGGTCAGTCTCAGGCGCGGGCGCGAGATATTTGCACTCGACCGCATGATTTCTGAGATTCGGACTATTGCAGGAAGAACAATATCTGAAGCGACCCGAGGTCAAGATACCCATCCCGGACGTTCTCCGGGTCAAGTTGGTCGACGACTGGGAAGCTGTGACCAAGAACAACCAGGTCAGGACGAAAACGATGATTGATCGGGAAATATATCGCGTCTGACGAAAGGCGCGTACTACACCGATCCTACAGCTCGTAACATTACCCCGGACACCAAACGTCAAGGAGATCATTGAAGAGTACAAGGAGTACTGCAAGAAGAAACGAGCAGACAAAAAGGCTACGTGAGTCCGATCTGGTCAGCTGAAATAGGATCCCGCTAAGTCGAACCCGGTCCATTTCACAGTCGCGCAGACGCGCTTTTGGAAGAGATCATGGCCGGTCTCGTCGTCTACTTTGACAAGTGCCTGGGCAACAACCTCCTATACCGGTTCGAGCGAGCACAATACGTCAACATGCGCAAAGAGACCAAGGAAGAAAAGGCGATGAGCGAGATCTACGGGGCAGAGCATTTGCTGCGATTGTTTGGTGGGTCGTCTTTCTCACGCGCGACCGGTTCGATGGTCGGCGCGACTGACGAGATCTTCTTGCCGGTGCGATAGTCAACTTGCCATCGTTCATCGCACATACAAACATGGATACCGAATCTATCAATCTACTGCGTGACCACTTGGCCGAATTTATGAAGTAAGCCTTTCCTGCAGCAGCATACTTTGCTTGCCACCGCATCGCTGAATTTCGAATTTATTCGGTGCAGATGGATGATCAAGGAGTTGGACAGGCTGTTCCAGAAGGAATACGAGAACACGACGACGCAATACCAGAACCTATCTCGAGCATGATGACCACGATTTCGCGCCATGTGTTCGGGGTTTTTTCCGTCAGTGGTCTTCTTTCTTTCCCGGAATTCACTACACCACGTATTGCCAGGTTATATTTGTAAAACGTGCCCGTTCTGACGACGACGACGCAGCTTGTATGACGCCTTGCGATGCGGCATGTCACGATCTTAATGACCGATAGGGCTCGCGGTTTACGGAAGTCGAGGGCCAGCTGTAGATTCCGCGACGACAGCGTCCTATCGTCACACACAAAAGGTTATCATTGCGCCCATATATCCATGACTTATATGCCCAAACACTACAAAATTCTTAGTTCTCATTTCAAACTTCTTACACAATCAAAACCCCTAAATCACAACACGGTTCACGTACACTGTCGGGCGACAGGTATCGGAAAGTCTCTGGGGCAATATCTGGGTAGTTGAACCGGATTCGCCTGTGCTTAGCTCAAGCCAAAGCTGAATTGAAACAATTGGAACAGGAAGAAGGACGGTTTCAGTATGAGGAGTGCGTGACTCAGGGGGAGAGACAAAGAAAACTTACCGCCCATTGGGTCCCATGGCTTCAAGACGACGGGATCGCCCTTTTTCAGGATCTCGACCCACTTGCTCTCGGCCAGCTTCTCGGGAATGACGACTTGGTAGACGTACCTACGTGAAGAGACCACATCAGCAACACTATCCACGGATGCGATCAACAGTCTGAAGGACTCACTCTCGGAACCAGTCGGCCGTGCACATGAAGAAGCCTTTGTTCCCTACGGCGTCGGACCACGAGTTCTCGATCTTGTACCGAACAGGTGTTCCGTTGTCGTCGAGATGGACAGCGGTGATGACCATCGCGTGGTTGGCGAGGCTGTCACCCGTCTGAAGCCTCTGCGCCTTGTTCATGCCGAGCGAGAACCCGTAGGCTTTCTATGTAGTCGCGCACAGACTCGTCAGCAGTTGAACATTGGGGAGTACAGACGAATACGAGACGTACCTGGTAGTCGAACGCCTTGGTATCCCAGATCCCGTCAGCCCTGATTCCAGGAGCTCCCGCATCGCTTCCGAAGAAGACCGGCTGGTCCGCCTTGATACAAGCGATAACGGCCTTCTCGAGAGCCGAGGTGGGCGCGTTGACGTCTGCGGTAGAGGTCCCTCATGGTTTAGCAAGAAAGTATCGCCTTCTTTGACAAGAAGTTTCGCCGACGAATCAACTCACATCGCACCGACATCCCTCCCGAGACATTACCCAGCCTGTCGACGGTGTACAACTTCTCATACTCGTTCCTTGGATCGTTGATTAACGAGAAACACTCGTTCGGCCTATAAGGCCCCGTGTACTTCTTGTAGAAAGCCTTGGGGGTCATCTCCACCTTCAAGTACTTGCCGTCCCTATCATAGGTCTCCCAGAAGAACTCGGCGTCGGGTTTGGGTGGCGTGCCCATGGAGCAGGAGAGGACGTCAAAGACGGTCCGCATCATCTCGTCCTTCCTCGTCCTAGCGCGTTCGGTAGCGCGTTCCTTCGAGACGCTGGCCGAGGAGGAACGGAGCGAGTCGACGATTTGACGGAGTTCGAGACCGAATTCCCGAAGCTTGGAGGTGACGATCTGGTTGATCGGGCCGGATTGAGAGGAAGTGAACGATTCTGGGTAGACGGCTTGGGGGACGACTCCGTATTTCTAGCCACGTCGACCGCAATCACGACATGATCAGCCTGCATCTCTCGGTTTACGGGAATGCTAGCTGCTCGCTCCATTGACTGACCTCGACAATGTTGACAGCCATATCGAACTGCCCGCCATCTCCAACGGGATCCCTGTTGAGGAACTCCATGATCCTCGAATCGATAGGCTCGTCTACGAGGTCGAGGACGTTCCTGCGGATTGTGGAAGGTCAGATCTGTAATTCGGTTTGAGTAAAGGGTGAACGAAATCGACTCACTCTAGGAACCAGTTGGCCTTCCTGAAGACCCGGTCAAAAAGGGGTGGTGTCGTATCAGCACAGAGTATGTTTCGTAAACGAATGGTGTAGCGAGAATTTGGCAAGCGCACTCACTCGAGCTTGTCGTAGAAGAACAAGTACGACTGGGACAATTGGAAATCGCCCAAGTTCAACTGGGGAATGACTCGGTACCTTAAACAGTTGGCTAGACATAACAAGAAGAGCAAGACCCATCAGATCTTTTCCCAGAGAGGCTCGCAGGACACTCCACCACTCACTGGTAGCGAACAACCAACACCTCCCGGAATTCTTCTGGTTAGTCACCGGACCCGGGTAGACTCCCTTCCTGTTCTTGCCATCCTTGTCGGGGACGCCCTTGAGCTCGAGATTGAAGACGGGTTGGTCCTGGATGATCCGTTCGCGGGAGATGAGCGAGGTCTTGGGATCGGCGTTGGTCAGGATCAATTGGGAAAGCTTGAGGGTGGGGGTCTATGATCCGCCCGGTGCAAAGAAGGAGAGACCAGAGTGAGCTGAGTAAGCGCTCCCCGTCAAGTAACAACGTGATGTGGAGATGCGACTCACGGCATCGAAGTCTTGCTGCCAGGCGTCCAACTTGGACCTCGTCAACCCCATCTCGGTCGTACCCGAAGCCGAACGATCATCTTCGACCTGGCGGTAGACCTGGACCTGTGAGACGGCCGACCGCTTCTCGTCGTACTTGACGGGATCAGCGGTGTAGGTCGGGACGGGAGTTGCGGGTTTGGAAGCGGCGGAACCCATGATTGCGTGTTGCGTGATGAGCGTGGGCAGGATGGAGAGGATGTATGAGATGTCTTGCGAGGTGGAATGCGTAGTTGATGGCTGATATATATAGCCCCCTTGCCCCCTTGCTCCCTTTCACGATAAGACGCTGTGTGCTGCACATGGCTGGTGGTCGACTTGACCCCGACGATCCTCCCTTCCGGGGGGGCGACGCGCGTGACACCTCGTTCTCCGTCGTCGGACTTGACCGAAGAGTTGATCTCGCTCGATCGATCGGGGGATCGGAAGCAATCTTTGCCGGTTATGAAACGCCGAAATGGGAACAACGGGGGGGACATTCCTGTTTCAGAGCGATAAGACTGCCTTTGACGACATTCGACGATCGGATATGGAAGAACTGAGTGATCAACAAGAGACCTTGACGAGTTGCTCAAAGAGCAGTGTTGTCGCCTTGATACTGTTGTGCTCTCGTCTTCACCGTACAGTACTTGTCCTCTTCCCTCGCTCCCTCGGTCTTATCAATCCCCACTGTTCTTGTTACCTTTTGGCAGACTGGCGTATCGTACGATTTCGTTCTGCGATAGGAAGCACGAGACGGAGCAGGTTTCCAGGGCACGACAGCCACATCGAACATGTCTATATTAGTGATCAAACAAGGGGGTCGGGACGCTGTGACTGGAACGCACTTCTACTCCGACCACCGAGATCCTCCAAAACTCGCCATCAATGCCACGGGACCCTCCCACGTCCCAATGCTCACCTTTTAGATTGATCCATTATTAGTGACTTGTCTGCTAATCTCCTCTGTTGGCCGGGTCCTAACCATGACCGCCTCAACGCTTTGGTAGACTGCATCAGCCAATACGATGAGTATGAGCATCTCTGAAGCGATCTTGTCGCCTCCACAAAGCCCCGTATGTCAAATCAACCTCGTTCCGTCAATCGTCATCTACCATGCCGAGGATGCCAATGTCCAACCTGGCTAATTCACTCCCGTCAGATCTAAATCTCGTTCAAGTTTCTTGTTTTGCGGGTGGGATCAAGTCCTTCATAGTCGAGCGGATCTTCCATCTAATTCAGATAGGGATAGGGATTGCAATCGGACATTGCAAGTCATCTGCCCATCATGATCCTGGAATTTTCGGTTTCAGGCCTGAGCACAACCTGAATGCAATCGATTTATCCATCCTCGCTGATCCTGTACCCATGAGCCTCGCTGTGAGGCGCATCATGCTTTGATCGAAAAACATACCCAGAAAGACGCTCAATCGAGTCTCTCTCGACGGCGCCAATCTCACGCTGATGTTCATCAGAGTCACAGCTGAACCTCACCGAAACGTCCTCTCAAGAAGGTGGACAGAGGCGAACGTTCGATTTGTGTCGGCGCGACGTGCTACCGTAGGCATATATCTCAAACCGACACACATTACATCCCGTCCTTCCACCTCTCCCGCTTCCTCTCCCTATCCCGTTCATACCGCCCTTCATCCTCCCCCACACCCTTGCGTTTCCTCTCCCGCTCCTTATTCCTATCTCTGTCCCGGTCGTCATCCCTTCGTTCACGTCTCGCACTCAAGCTCGACCGTCCAGCAGGATCGAGTGGGAGGACAAATGGGTAATCCGACTCCCTCTCCTTCTCTTTCCCCTTTCTCGAGCTCGATGTCGAAGCGGGTGCGAAATCGATCCCCTTCCTCCCGCCTTCCTTTTGAACGCGTTCAACCGCCTCCCTCTCCCGCTTCTGCAGGTCCGACAAGTGTTTCGCACCCCAGACCGGTCGTCGATCTTCGAGACCTCTACGGGTCAACCAGCCGCCGTTAGGAAAGGCCGTCCCGCGTTCATCGATGTTAACGAATTCAACCTGCAACATCAAGCAGATACGGTAAGGTATGCATGTTCAACATTAATTTCCCATCAGCAGTCATTCCGTCAGAAAAGCATGTCCGAACGCTCCAGCGTTTTGTACTTACCAACTTGGAGTAGATGTGCGGGTTCGCAAACGCTGTCGAGGACAACAAGGTGGTATTGATGTGCTGGTCCCGTTCGAGTTTGAGCTTCAGATAAGTGTCTACCTTGTTCTGTCATGTGTCAGAGGCAAAGATCAGAAGCGTAAACACGTGTCAGTACAGGACTTCGATCGTTCATTTCGAAAAGACTACGAGCGGGCATAGAAAGCGTTACTAACCTGTAACACCGGATCCGGCAACTCGCTCGTCAATTCCGGGATATTCCACGGTTCGGCCCCCTTGTCCGCCGTCGCAGTGGACGTCGTGGAGCCTCCCTTCAATGTATCGGGTCCAGGGTCGGCTTTCGCCCAGCCTTGCGAAGTCCATCCGCGAGGGGCAGTCATCTTCCTGAACAATTCGTCTTCCGTCAGACCGTCCTCCAGGTTTGTAGTCTGGTTTGACAATTCGCCTGGTTGCGAGTCCAGACCGACCCCTACCGAACCTTCCCCCTGCTCGGCTGCGTCAAACCTCGACTTCGATCCCGTTCCTGTCCGACCATGAAAAGATCTAGCTTGAGAGCCCGCAGGGGTGGTCGGGGTGGAAGAGGACCGATTGAGCTTTTTAATTCCGATCGATAGTGGTTTCTTGATCGATGTGCTGGTCTGGACGGTCTGAGGCGGTGGGATCGAGGGCGGGTTCGGTTCGTGGTCACCCTCGGTCGGATTTGCTATCCGTCTAGAGCCAAGATTTGTCGTGATCAAGCCTACGCATGAAGCGATCGAACCGGTCAGATACAGGCGATCTCCCTGCCGACTACCTCCCACTACCTCCCGACGAAGGCTACTGATACTCACCTAAATTCGAATCTCGTTGGTTAACCTCCTACATGGAAAAAGACAGTAGCGAGCCGCCCTCGACCCCGGGGATCAGAGGTACCGAATAACAGGTTTAGGAAGAGAAAAGGCAAGGCAAACAGGTGGGGGACAGTTTTCCAGCGCGTTCACCACCCGAGTCGTTTCTCCGCCCATCTCGACCAAGAGGGGTCCGCGAGGGCGATAAGAGAAGAGATGCACATACATCTTGAACTTCTTGCTTTCTTGATACAATCTTTGTGGTCGACGATCTCGAGACGGGTGGGTTTGTAGAAGGTGGTGATTCGGGGTCCGAGTCGTCATACGAAGTTAGGCCTGGCGCCGGATCATCAGCCGGAACGCACGAGGGCCGGACAGCTCGGCTTCGACTCACTTTGCATCTTGCGTTGCCGCAGAACCACTCCGCTCGACCAATATGTATCGATGCTGTCCTGTTGGCTAGAGTGAAATGAAGGAGAAGTACAAGTAATTCGTAGAAGATGGTAGAATTATTGACGACGGTCTCTTCGAGATTGCGAACCGCTTTCTCTCGAATTAGCATCCGACGAGTAAACTGTTCGGAAGCTTTTCCACGGCCCGAAAGTTCAAAAGTAGTCGTCTCGAAGAATGCACGTTCAACCTGTTTTTACTTCTCATGCCAGCTTTCTCAATCATATCATACCACGTCTGCTGCTATATAATATCCTCACAGTTACAATCGAAATGCCCGGAAAGCAACTCGTTGTCTTCGACTTTGACTGGTCGTTCGTCGATCAAGACACGGACCGATTCGTGCTCGAGGTCCTGAGCACCAAGCTTCGACGAAAGTTGCAGACCATCAAGAGCGGTGGGAGTCAATGTACCCCGGATGTTGTGTGAGTCGGCTAATCGGTAGATTATTCTGATCTCATGACTCGAAGCTTATGAGATTACGTGCCAACATCGCAGCGCCGAGTGCATGATCGACCTTGCGAACGATGGGTTCACCAAGGAACAGGTCCTCGACGCTCTTCGTGTCCTTCCCCTCGTAAGCAATTCAGATTTTATTTATGGTACTGAAACGCCGCTAACTATCATCTTGTACTTCTGCATTGACCTGTAGCACCCGGCCATGAAACGCGGCGTCACCGAACTTCAGAAACGTTCGCCCGATACCACCTTCATCTGTCTTTCAAATTCGAACGAGATCTACATCGATACCATCCTCAAGGTTGGTAATGACCATGATACCCATTCGGCTGGCTGAAACCCATCAATGATGTGCTTACTGTTGCGTTTCTTTCCGGTTGCTACCGCAGCATCACGGTCTGACCGACCTCTTCACCAACATCATCACCAACCCCGCCCACTGGGACACCTCCTCCCCGAACACCCTCCTCGTAGGCCGTCTGATCCCCAAAGACTCGCCGAACCAACATACCTGCCAAGTCGGATGTCTCGTCAACATGTGCAAGGGGGACGAGCTCGAAAAGTGGTTGGCTTCGAACGGAGGGTTGGAGGCTTTCGAAAAGGTCGTTTACGTCGGAGATGGGGGCAACGATTTCTGCCCGTTGTTGAGGATGCGAAAGTGGGTCCCTGCGCTGCGATCTCTCTTTCCATCTACCTGTTTCCGGACAAGTCCCCGAAGCTGATTTGAATAAACCTTTCGATCTCATCGCGATCACAGGCAAGACGTCTGCCTCGTCCGAAAAGGATACGAGCTCGAAGGCCGAATCAAGTCTGAAGCCCAAGAAAAGGGTCTCAAGGCCGAGGTCGTCTACTGGAGCGCGGCTTGGGAGATTGACGAGTGAGTGTTATTGAGTTGAAGCGTTCCGAGGACGATGAGGATGTTGACAAGTTGTTTGCGTTTTGTGTTGTTGTGTGGCAGGTATTTCTCGGCCAGCTTGTAGAAGGTCGTCTTCAAAAGCCGATGACCTGACATATGCAGCATTCATCATACCGAACAGACCTTGCGTGCTATCTTTCTTTCGTGTCTGTCTCTGGCGGGCTTAAAGCGAACAAAACCCTCGAGTTTGCCCGTCTGGATGGGTAAATGTAGCGTCGCATCAGTTTGCAAGCCTTGATCATATCTTGATATCTATGCTATCGACTCGATACCTCGATTCTCGACATGTTCAGTTACAATGGTCTTCTTCGGTCTGACGATGTAGCGAGGTTGCGCGCTTGTCCAGCGTGACGGCTGTTCCCCCAACAACGAGTCGGGTTCCATCTTCTGTCACATCTAAGCTTTATTGTGCCGTGAAGGTCATTTTGCTGTCAAGGTTCATGATATATGCCAGAGGCTGTCAACCAGAGCAGAGGGCTATACAGTAGGGCTACCGACGATGAATCGTGGGGAACGTCGTGATCGATGCTCGCGGTGGAACTAGTTCGGGGCAACGCAGTGGGTGAAACGGAATACTGATAGCAGGGCCGTCCTCGGAGAAAAAACAGGTCCTTCGTAGGGAGCTATACTATAGCCCCAGAGTCGATACGAACAAGTCTCAATTGGGGGCGAAAACTCATCTCATCCAGTCCAACAGGAGGGCAAAAGACGGCTTGAAAGGCCGAGGACGATTACAATGTGAGAAAAGAGCGTACGAATCCACGTCCCACCCCTGCTGTCCTCTTCTGACCTCTCCAAGTTCCACCGCTCCCGCAGCCTAGACGCGATTCGTCCTCGGGATATCGTTCTGCGTGCGTGATCTTCATTACACCCCCAAGCCAAACCCAAACCTCAAGAAAGCGAAACGAGTCTCGTCTACTTGAGGGGGATGAACCTGGCGGCGGTGGCACCGAGACCGGCACGACCGTGTCCGACGGGCTTGTAGGTGATGGAGAACTCTCCGAGGTAGTGTCCAGTCATCTCGGGCTTGATCTCGACGGTGGTGAACGACTTTCCGTTCTGTAAACATTATCAACGAGAGCAATAACGGACTCGTCAGCAAAGCACTTGGAATCTATATGTGCTCAAGCGTCTCAAGACTCACGTAAACACCACAGACGGAACCGATCATCTCAGGGACAATGATCATGTCTCGCAAGTGGGTCTTGACGGTGGCAGGCTTCTCGTTGGGGGCAGCCTCCTTCTTGGCCTTTCGGAGCTTCTTGATCAATCCCAGAGGCTTTCGCTTGAGACCTCGCTGGAACCTTCTCCTGGCACGGGCGTGGACGAGCTGCGGGCGAGAAGATCGTTGCGACATTGACAAACAGATGTCAGCGTTGAGAAGCTTGAATTTGGTGGCGCAGAACGTGCGGCCCAGGCCAAAGTGAGACTCACGTCAATGAACTCCTCGTTCTTCAAGTCCAAGAGCTTGTCAAGCTCGATACCTCGGTAAGTGTACTTCTTGAAGGTACGCTTCCTCTTGAGCTCGGCGGCCTCGGTGGGGTCGGTGAATCCGGAATCAGCCTATGTGAAGCAAGGGTGAAGAAGTATTTAGTCTTCCGCTAGCAGTCACTTCGAGTGGGGTGGGCGGCCAGTCTAAGCAGGATCTGTGTGGGCAGGGCACGGATCGAGGCAAGTCGAGGCGGATCCTATAGGGCAGGATGATCACGCGGATGAGGGGCGAGGAAGGGCATTTCGAGATCCGGGCAGAGGAGTGCGGGCGATGATCTGGATCTCGAGAGGCGGATTTGCAACGAGCGCTACTTGGGCTGGGTCTGAGGTCTGGTCTTGCGTTTGGGTTGGCGCAAAGGTGTGTCGAGAGCCGGATATGGGTTTTCGTGGATACGGTCGACCAGTTCGCTGAGAATCGTTGCCGGAAGATCTTGCGGTTTCAAGTGAGAGGTAAGATCCACCCATTGACTAAATCTAGAGTTTGTGCGAATGTGTCGGACTAAATCGCGGGTGCCAGGAAGCGTGAAAGTCGACGTCGAGTGGCGTATCTTTGGCTGTCTCCGTGTGTCTAGACTAGCTTTATAATGGTCGGCCATGCTGGCGATGCGATTGATGTCGATTTCCAGAGGCCTGCGCTATGATTGTGGTCGATGCTCCTTCATCCCAAAAGACTCCCTGACCCTGATCCTGACCCAGACCCAATTCGCCTGACCGAGACGACCTGTTCTCCGAGTTGCTCGCTCTCCCCGTCGACTGATCCTTCGCTGCGTTCACTCCTTCGCTTCATCTCGATCTCTCCTTGACTCCGTGTCTTCCACCTCGTCAACCTATCCCTTCTTCCTGCTGATTATCTTCTTCCATCCGTGCCCTTGGTTGCCTCCCCCGATAGATCCTGTCGACTGGCCGGGTAGAGGTAGAGAGGACCGTCGGACTCACCATCTTGATCTGTTGGGTTTTTAGTGTCGTAAAAGTCCGGCTAGAAAGGGGAGGATTCGAGTGTGTCGAGGTGGTTTGAATGGCTTCCAAGTCGTCGGCACGATCAACGTCGAGAGGGGATGGACAGTGCAGCAAGAGTGGGGAGACGCGCATCCAGCCCCAGCCCAGCGAGAGAGAGGTGGCTGAGGGGCTGAGGGGTACTGCTGGGTCGAGGAGGGGAGTCTGCGTGTGCGCGTGAAAGCAAGGACATAGAACGGGGAACAGTAGAAGCGCGAGCAGCGAAACAAGCGCAAAACGTCAAGCGCGACTTGATCTGCGCTTCAATCTGGTTTTACATCGCGCGCGTATACACAGAGAGACACCTGCTTGTCCCTTGGGTTCCCCCTTCGGCGTCGACCGATCCCCCCGTGCAACGCAACTCTCTCCCTGTCCTCGACCTCAACTCTGCACCGAGTACCATCCCATCCACCTCCTCTCGCCTGCCGGACCTCTGCCGCTCTCTACCTCGTCGTCTCCTATCTCGTTTTCAAACAAAAGGTAAGCACTTGTTTCCCCTTCGGCTGCCCTCTTTTCCCCCTTTCAGTTGCAACTCGTCCGTTCTTTGAAACTCACCAGTCAGTTCTTGCGTTTCGATTTTTGGACGATTTCGCAGGCGTTGACGTATACCGGCTCTACTCGGCTTAAATTGGTTTACTAGCCCCTTTAAACAAGTGCGTATGGCTGATGTTGCTCGTCGAGAATGAGCGTTAGACTGACGATCAGCTCTGCTCTCCCTCCATTCCGAAAATTAACCCTGGTGGAATTCGAATTATAAAATTGCACTCGGAACCGAAACTTGATCCATCATGAATTCGACGTCGACCACGCAGAAATGAAGAACATCGCTGCTTACCTCCTCCTCCAGCTCGGTGGCAAGGCCACCCCCACCGCTGCCGACATCACCTCGGTCCTCGAGGCCGCCGGTGCCGAGGTCGACTCGAGCAGGATCGAGAAGTTGATCTCCGAGCTCGAGGGCAAGGACATCAACGAGGTGCGTCGCGACCGCCCGCTTGGTTCCACGTCGTATGGCATTGGATCGCTGATGAACTTTCCTTCCACTTCACTCTCGCCTGATTCTCGTCATCACGGGAAACCGGTACACATCAATAGTTGATCGCTGAGGGTTCTTCCAAGCTCGCCTCTGTCCCTTCGGGCGGAGCTGCCCCTGCCGCTTCGTCCGGTGGAGCCGCCGCTGCCGGTGGTGCCGCCGAGCCCGCTGCCGAGGAGAAGAAGGAGGAGGCCAAGGAGGGTGAGTTTAGATATTCCCGGAATCATCAATAAGTCGGCCGAGCGCACGAAACTGATCGTCTTTGCCTATGCCTCTCCGTTTGCTGTTTGTTGTGTGCAGAGTCCGACGACGACATGGGATTCGGATTGTTCGACTAGATTCAGTTCTCAGTTCGCGATCCATCCCCCCTCATGCTTCTGGACGAAAAGTCGGACAGTCGAATCAGATCTCAAGGAAGACACGCTGGTCATTTCTTGGCCCGGCTTCTCTGTTGTTTTCATGCTTTCAGATGAGATGCCCGATTTGAATCTGGATAAACCCCCTTGTCGAAAACAGTTCGGCCGTGTTGAAGCAATTGCACCGACTCAGGTATTGCCGTTGATTGCCCCTCGAACGGCGATGTTGAGAGGAATGGACGTACCCATCCCGAGATGTTTCATTCGATATCCTCTGTCTCATGCGGCGGTACAATAAGCCAGGCGTATAGCATGACTTGTCTCCCTTTATCTGGGTTCAGACAACCGGCAACAATTCGCCCGGCCCAGTGTGGTTGACTCACCGTTGGAAAGGGATCACCCAAGTCTGCAGAGCAGCCGCTAGCAATCAGCACACGATCAAGACGACCCCATACCCTATGGCAGGAAAGGTTATTCCAGAAGATTGAAAGGTTGTTCAGCATAGTCAGGATGGGCTTGTTCTCACCCACAAGGTCACGGGCTGCCACCAACTTCAGCTTGACCTTATGGAAACAATCTCGCTTGTAAATCTCCACCTCGATCTTGAGCCAACAACAGAGTGGAGACGTGTTGCAGATCGGTTCAAGTCGTCGAGAGGTGCCCTCAATGCGGTTTCATTGCTGTGCAGTCTGGGATCTGCTTGCTTGTGGTTTCAGCCGATATTGACTACCCAACATCAACCAAATCCTTTGCGCGGACTGTGGCGGAAGATCCCATAGTGATCTAGTGATCGTATATATCTGGTGGTATCGTGTACTGTGTCCTTCCCACCGGTACCACATGGACGGCATATCGATGCATATTGATTCAGCCCGGAAGGACAAGTATCCGCGCGGGAGGTGCCGCCGTGCTCTTCGTGAATAGCGAATTAGCCCTCGATTCGGCCATCTCCGATGAGCGAGCCCAGGGGGGGGGGGTCCAACAGCGACGACCTCTCCCAAAGGACTTTGCGTCGCTCAAAGGAATCCTCGTGCTTCTCGATGGCTAGCTGTACATGCAAGGGGTTAACTACCCTTTCAGTATTCATCCATACAAACTCCATGCCAGATCAACAATCGCATTGCACAACATGTCTTTTTGGCTACAAGCCGCACTATTCCTCTTACTGGGTCATCGCACAATGGCTCTCCTCTTTCCCCTTCCTCAAACTGTCACCAGCGGGAACACTGTCATAGCTATAGGCAACAGCCTGGACGTCATTTTCAATGTACAAGGTAGCATTCCTGAGGACTTGGCGGCCGCAGCCGAGAGGGCAGTCGGATACGTGACCGAAAGCGAACATCATTACCTATCTCCCGAACGCGGGAAAGAGTTCCTCCTGAACAACGATCCACCGGTGCTCACTGCTCTGGAGATCATCTTACAAGGTTCTGACTACGGCACGATCGCTTCCGAAGTGTCTAAAGAGGCGGGTGACAGGAGGGAAGCCTACGAGCTGGATATCCCGGCGGACGGGGGGAACGCTAGGTTGACAGCTACGAGCAGCTTGGGAGCACTCAGGGGTCTGGCTACATTCGAGCAATTATTCTATGGAGTTCCGGTCAGTACATGCTTGATGAGATGATTCATATCTGCGGCTTAGGTGAGGCTTCCACTTGCGTGGTAACATAGCCTGTAGAGAGCGGAAAGGCAGCCGACCTCTTGTCACCGGGGTCGCAAGAGGTCTTCGGACAGCGGATCCGTTACAGGGCATTCAGCCCGGCGGCACCGTACCATATCGAAGATCGGCCTGCCTTCCCTTGGAGAGGGTTCATGCTTGATACATCTCGTCACTACTTTAGCAAGGAGACTATTCTTCGAGCAAGTTTCAGACTCTGATCTCACCTTGAGACGTTGACCGTGCTGAAGGCGTAACGATTACAGACTCTGGACGCGATGGCGCTGGTCAAGCTGAATGTGTTTCACTGTAAATCCAGTGGTATCCGCCTATTGCCCTTCAGAACTAAAGATGGTAACGTTCGTTGTTAGGGCACATGACGGATAGTCAATCCTGGCCATTGTCTCTGCCAGGATTTAGAGACTTGGCAGAGAAGGGCGCTTACTCTGCGAGGGAGACCTACAATGAAGAGGACGTCGGCGAGATCACAAAATACGCCGCCGAGGTGAGTCGAGCCGCGTTGTTCCGATCCAGGAACTCGCTTACCTTTTGGCGTCATCTGCCAGCGAGGAATCGATGTGGTCATCGAAATGGACATGCCAGGACATACCGCTAGTATTCATCATGCTCGGCCGGAATTGGTGGTCGGTTACGCCAGAGAACCATGGACCCGCTATGCCGCTCAGCCTCCCGCGGGCCAGTTGCGCTACATGGAGGACGATGTTACGCAGTTTATGGTGGATCTGCTTGGAAAGCTCAAGGCATATATCCCGTCGCCGTATTTCGCTACGGGAGGGGACGAAATCAACGAGAACGTCTACGTAAGCCTAAAGATAGTGAATAATGAAAAATTCAGAAGGCTGAAGTCGCGCTTGCAATGCAGAAGGACGATGACCGATCTCGAGCGACCTTGAAACGCAAAGGGTGGACGCTGAAAGAGGCGCTGAACGCGTTCATGGATTCTACTTGGCAAGCGCTGCAGCCAAAGATTCCTGTCGTGTGGCAAGAGATGGTATAGTTGTTTCGAATTCAGCCATTCTATGTCAGCTGATTCAGCTTTGTTCTGCTACCATAGGTGCAGGAGCATCGAGTGAGCTCGTTGCCCGATAAAGCGGTGGTTCTCATCTGGAAGTCCAGCAAAGACGTCTCAAACATCGTGAAACTCGGGCATCCCATCGTTCACGTTGGCTTCGATCACATGTACCTGGATTTAGGAGGAGGGGGAAACATCATTCCTCCTTCGGGGAAAAAGGAGCCGAGTTGGCATGCTCACCCTTTCAATACCTGGTATCACATCTATAGGTGTGTTCGACGGCAAGAATACCTCAGGTCAATGTCGCGCTACTGACGGATCCTCTTGTCAGCTTCGACCCGTACAAAGGCGTCAAGGCCAGCCAGCGCCATCTTGTCTTGGGCGGCCAGACTGTCCTTTGGAGTGAGACAACGGACGAAACCAATGTGGACAGCAAGATCTGGCCGAGAGCGGCAGCCATAGCCGAAATATATTGGTCGGGTGGGGGCGATAATGGGTTCCCCTTAGGTAAGTAGCTAAACATCTTTATCGCGAGAACGACTGCTGACCGAATCGACCTCAACAAAGATCCGTCAAAAGCCCTCGCGCGTTTCCAGGATTTGCGCTATCGGCTTGTAGCCAAGGGCGTTTCTGCGACGCCGTTACAGCCTCATTGGTGTGCGATCCGACCGGGTAGGTCCCTTCCGAACGAGCGATTATACAGCCCCGACGACAACTGATGTGAACGTATGTCAGGCTCTTGCGAATTCATATAGGCTGTGCACTCCCCTATCCGCGCTTTTTGCAGCTTTTTGTACAACTATTGCTTCGCTTCCTCTTGTAGGTCAATCTATCTACGTAGCTTCCTGCACTCTCGTCATCGTCGCGGAACCGTACGACCCTTTGCTTTCGGTCCCCTCGATATCGTCCGAATCGCCCTTGTACGGCAGGGAGGTGTCGACGACAGGGCCGACGTTGCCCAATTCCAGCGATGTTTGTGCTACCTCGTCGTGTCGGATCATTCCGGGATCTTCTTCATCGGGAAGGATGTTCCACATGATGACGCCGATCAAGAACGCGCACAAGTAGGGCGTCGATAGGATGACTTCGATCGAGTCTAGGAATCCCTTGAGCCCGTCGCTGTTGCTCTCGACGGTGTCGAACAGGTGCGTAAAAAAGTCGGGAACGAGAATGTTGCCCAGACCGACCGACAGGCTGATGGCGAGCGTGAACCTTTCTTTCCGGGTCCAACGGAGGCCGGCCAATACTTTAATACCAGAGGAGACAACCTGCGAGGTGAAAGGTCGTTAGTTGTTGGTACCCGGGCAAGCCCTTCAGCGGGGGTCCGACTCACTTGGGCGAAGAGGAAAGTGGTCGCGCCTCCAAGAACGCTGGGGATTGACGGCAACAGGGACAATTAGCTCTTGGCACCGTATCGCAACCTCGAAAGACTTGCCTGTTGGGTATCGACAAGAACACGCCAGCCAGCTTGCCCAATATGCCAAAGAGGATCAACAAGGAAGCGCATGCGTACCCCGCCGATCGGTTCGCGCATTTCGTGAGGACGATCACGCCTGGTTTTCACGATTGGAATTGTTCATATCAGTATGCTATTCGACCCGCAGTGAAACCAGACGAAGCGGACAGAGTATCGAACGCATATGCAGTCGGCCTACGACTTACCTGAGTTTTGAGCGAAAATGCTGACCGGGGTCATCGTCATGAGACCGCTCGTCAATCCTGCCAGTCCATCCGCGGCAATTCCGCCTTGGACTCGGGTATCGAATATCGGGCCCGATGTTTCGAGTCGAGACGCTTCGGCGCTTGCGGTGATGTCGCCTGAGGGCATGGGTTCACTTATTAGTTCAAGTGGCGGCGGGCTCTGAAACGCCCTGAAACACCTACCTGTCGCCTCGACTGCAAGAATCGTGAATACGCAGATACCGGGAATAATGGCAGCGGGATAGAGGGAGAGCTTGAAGGTTTCCACCCAGAGAAAGGTGATGGCTGGGGACGTGTCGATGGCAGCCGAGTTCATGTGACCGGTGGCGCCAGCGATGATGGAACCGACTAGGAGGCCGAGGATGATACTGGCGTTCCTCATGAACGGGCTGCCAAAGAGCTCGGTCTGGTATGTCAAACGGGCAACCAAGAGAGTTCTCGATTAGAGGCGGCGCGTCACGCTTGTAGAGCAAGACACCGGCACTCACGAGAATGATGGTGACGAAGCTGGCGAACCCTAGACCGATCATCCTGGGCGAACCGAACGCGGCGGGTCGGGGCGCGGCAATGTTGGGGCACAGGGCGAAAAAGCCCTCGGGAGAGCCGTGGCAGTTGGAACCACCGCCCCAGTTGAGGACACCGGATTTGCCAATCAGACTCGTGCCGATCAGGCTAGGCATGAGAACGAGTCGATCCCCGGTCAGAGCGGTTGCAAAGCACAAAGAGACGTGAACAAGCCAGGCGAAACTCACACAATCGCCGTTCCGGTGATGACGGGCGGGAAAATCTTTTTCAATTGTCGAGCAGGGACGAACGAGAGTCCCATCTCCCACAACGAGCACAGCATCATGGTCCCGATCAAGGCTCCGTATGCGTCCGGACAAGCTCCCTTGACGAGCGTCCCGTCCGCCGCTGTCGTCGATGGGCATTTCCCGCTGGCGTACATCTTGTCAAACAGAGTAAAGGCGGGCGAGATGGTGGCGAACGACGCGCCGACGACGGTGATCATTCCGGTGCCCAGGTAATAGTTTCGAAACAGGTGGATGCGGGACATCTGGACCATGGAGAGGATACCGGATGAGATGAGGGCCGCCGAGATCAGGTAGCTCTGGGTCGAGGCGGGAAGGGCGAGGTAATTGGCAAAGATCGTCGGAGGTACGATGAGCCCCCCGAGCATGGCTAGCGAGTGCTGCAGACCGGTGACGAGCTGGATGAGGATGGGCAGGTCGTCCTCGAGTCCGTAAAAGGGGGACGGTCGGCGGTGTTTCCGGTTGTTGCCCCAGGGTAGGACCGGCATGCAGAGCCATTTGTAATCGAACGTGCCGAACCAGCCGGATTTGGTCGTCAACTTGCGTCGAGCTGAGCGGGCGGTCTCGTGGAGCTTGGCTTTCCTGCTCATGGGCGGGGTGGCCGACGGTTCGGTGTCGACGATGTAGTCGGACATTGTGTGTGTTGCCTGTTGGTTCGCTTGGTCAGCCTAGGGTGAGCTTGCACGGATATGTCACAGGTCCAACTCCCGTCATCTATATATCTATATATCTCTCATCTCTCACACGATCTCACACGACCTGCTCCGATCTCGAGCGAGATAACGAACGCTCAGGCTGATTAGCGGCGCGTGAGATAACGGAATCAAACTTTACATCCGGGGGCTGAGTGGGGGATAATCCGACGTCGACGTATCAGATTGGTTGATCCGGTTTCATCGGATCGGATCTCGACGGCGAGGACGGGGTCGGGAGTTTGGATGATCGACGTTGCCGGTATCAGGTACAGAGAAACCTCGACATCGAGATGGCATCCTGGGGTGGGATTTCGAGAATTCGACGTGCTGGAGTGGACGACGTGGCCCCGGCAGTTGATACAGGCGATGATGTGCGGCGAGCCAGGAGTTTTGCCGCAGGTATCGAGCAGAAGGTGTCATGCATGCGAACGCAAAAAGCGGCGGTAGTGGTCCAATTGTTTCGAGATGTGTATCGCTTGTTCATGGCAAGAATGCGTACCGAGGCCCAGCTGGTGGAAGAGAGGCGCCGCAGGCGCCACGCACGCGGAGCGTGCGGATTTTTTGGCTGGGTCATTGCTGGCTCGACATGTGTTTACCGTGAATGTTTCAAACATCAACGTCCCGCTGGTCTAGGGGTTATGACCTCCCGTACCTCCTGTATCGCTGCAGAGTGCCAAGCGTGCTGAGCAGTGCGGATTTTTTGGCTGGGTCATTGCTGGCTCGACATGTGTTTACCGTGAATGTTTCAAACATCAAGGTCCCGCTGGTCTAGGGGTTATGACCTCCCGTACCTCCTGTATCGCTGCAGAGTGCCAAGCGTGCTGAGCAGTGCGGATTTTTTGGCTGGGTCATTGCTGGCTCGACATGTGTTTACCGTGAATGTTTCAAACATCAACGTCCCGCTGGTCTAGGGGTTATGACCTCCCGTACCTCCTGTATCGCTGCAGAGTGCCAAGCGTGCTGAGCAGTGCGGATTTTTTGGCTGGGTCATTGCTGGCTCGACATGTGTTTACCGTGAATGTTTCAAACATCAAGGTCCCGCTGGTCTAGGGGTTATGACCTCCCGTACCTCCTGTATCGCTGCAGAGTGCCAAGCGTGCTGAGCAGTGCGGATTTTTTGGCTGGGTCATTGCTGGCTCGACATGTGTTTACCGTGAATGTTTCAAACATCAAGGTCCCGCTGGTCTAGGGGTTATGACCTCCCGTACCTCCTGTATCGCTGCAGAGTGCCAAGCGTGCTGAGCAGTGCGGATTTTTTGGCTGGGTCATTGCTGGCTCGACATGTGTTTACCGTGAATGTTTCAAACATCAAGGTCCCGCTGGTCTAGGGGTTATGACCTCCCGTACCTCCTGTATCGCTGCAGAGTGCCAAGCGTGCTGAGCAGTGCGGATTTTTTGGCTGGGTCATTGCTGGCTCGACATGTGTTTACCGTGAATGTTTCAAACATCAAGGTCCCGCTGGTCTAGGGGTTATGATCCTCCCTTAGGGGTATTAAACATCCTACTTTGATGGGAGGGGTGCTGTGTTCGAGTCACAGGTGGGACCCACTTTTTTGCCTTTTTGCGCAATTCGGCACGATGATTCCCACGTCCTCATCTCCACGCGACTCGCTCTGCAAGCGGTCCCCCTGCTTGCAAATACAGACAAGGCAGCTTTTGACAGGCGTCTGCACCGATCTGCACTCGTTTGGAGCAGGAATGAGCGTTCGTCAGTCATCGCTCGCGTTGCGACGCGAACGGACGGCGTTTCACTTGCTCACTTGTCCCGCTCAACTGTCACGACACACGCGCGCAGTCGCTCGATCTTAGTTTGAGCTCCTGAATATCCTTCCAGGTTCTCGCATTCGTCGACATCGCGCTTCTGGCGTCTCGCTGATCCTCACTGCCTCGTAGAAATTCCATCGTCTGCAGCGAATGTAGCCTAACCGAGCTATTGCGCAAGGCATAGATCCCGGATGCGGGAGTGTCGATATTCGTCCGGGTCGACGGGGTTACAGATGGGCTGGAGTCAAGTATTTCTGATGAGCCAGAGAAGGTGGAACAAATACGTGACTGTATGCTCGCGGGCAACGTATGCCCGGCGTGGGGGTGCTGTGTTCGAGTCACGAGAGGGACCGGTCGGTCTATCGGCGATGTACGTTGTCGATGTCAGATCCGGAAGCGCCTGTGACGCATATCACTTCCAATTTACAATATCATCGACCGGTGTCATCAGCCATACAATAGCCAGTCGCCGAAGACCCTGCGCAATTCTGAAAACGGTGATTACCCTAAAGCGTTTATTGGGACTTTACGACTGATCTAGGTCGAGATGAATGAACAAGGCACGGGGACATGTTCGTCAAAAGTATCACTATGCCCCTTCCATGATTTTGCAGATCACGATGTCTGCTGGATGCGGACGCCTACAAATTCGACAAGCAACTACTCAAGCGCGATGGTTTGGCTGAGGGGTCTCGTTCCATCCTCCGTTGCAAAATGAGGCGGAGTGAACATCGTGTGGCAAGTCACCAGAAACGATGGCGAGGCTGCTCGATGCAATGTTACCAATGTCTGTAACCTTGTTAGCTTAGCAATAACTGTATTGAGCATTCAAAGTGGCCAGTCTTTCCGCCAATCAAGGCCGGAAGGCCCGACATCAATAGCTTTTCGAGACGGGACGTGAAGCCTGTTCCAGTAGACGGTTCGACGACCCCTGTAACGGTCCGACGTGGCCTTGGGAATGGGCCTGGCACGATCGTCTCTCACTCTTGTCCTTTGATTTGTCGGTGAGAAACCAATATACGAGGACCGATGCGATGCCAATACCGGGCTGAGTTGATATATCTGCGAGATCGCTGAAGCCATCGTTTTGGAAACTGTAAGCGCTGATGCAGGGCTCGGTTTGGGTAAAGACCGAGGCAAATTTGATATCGGGATGGAGGGTCAGGTGGTCTGTCGGCTGTTCTCGCCAAAAAAGATGCTAATGAGGCGGGAAGGGGGTGAAAGGTCAGAAGGAGGGGGGCTGCAGGCGACGAAAGCTAGGCAGGCTTCACTTCCTCGACTTCCGAAGATGGATGGGCACGGGGAGCATATTCGATTTCTTGAACGTACGGAGCGGGCGTCGATCGTGGTTCGAACCCGCGAAGCGGGCGGTCCTCGGTATCTAGTGACGAGAGGCGGTTATAAGAGGTGATGATCCATGCGGTATTTCATGCTGAAAAGTATTGCGAACTCCACGGGGGTACAGCCTTCTCGGTTGAATGCAAAGTCCAATATCCATATTGCTCTTGTACATGTGCGTGGCAGACCAGCCAACCAGCCCCGATTCCTTCCCGGCCTCCTAGTACTTGTGCCGTGTTGAATAATCTGTAGCAAAAAAGGCCGTCGCATTCCAAATTAAGTACGTCGAACAATGTTCAGCCGGATCACCACGTCCTCCGATTCACCTTTGGGAGCCACGACAAGACCTCGTCCTTTAGACGCTCCTCGGTAGACGGTCTCCACAATGTCGATCATCTGTCGAGACAAGAAAAATGTCAGAGGTCGGCTTGTCAACCGCTTTTGTCGTCCAAAATCGTCCGCTCACCTCCTGCTTGTCACTGATCGCCCAGTTGCTAGAAGAGCCGAATGGAGGGAGGATGTTCTTTCTCAGCTACCTTCGTTGGGCAATCATCGGCACCCGACTCACATCTTGTTGTTGTTACCGGTACCCAAATCAATCATGATATGTTTGTTTCTGGATCGAGCAAGACGCGAACACAAGGCAAAGGTCAGCCTAATGCTGTCGAATAGAGCGATCTTCAGGATCTCCACTCACCGGTAAAAGAACATCAGGGTGCACGGGTCGTACAACTCGTACATCTGCAACGAAACATCATTCAAGTTAGCCCGGTCCTTTGTAATCGCATCTTGCCGGGCCTTTCTCTCACCTTGTTGAAGTCCGGCACCTTCGTGATGTCAACTATCAGGGTCAGAGAAACGCCGATCAGCAAAGTCGTCTTGATCACACCTCGACATCAAACGCTCACTCACCCAGGTAGATGACCGCAAAGTTCTGAAGCTTCCCTTGCACTCCGTACAGCGTCTCATCCATGACCATGCAGTTCGGATCCCAATCGTGCCCGAACCGAATACAGACCACTCGATCTTCCTCGACTTCGATGGCTTGGTCTACGTGCCACCCGGATGGCAGACTGCACGAGTGCGAGTGTCGTGGTCAAGCGTTTTAAGCCAAGTACGGCGGCGGTGAAATAAAGATCGGATCGAAAGAGTATCAGTACTGTATCGACGACGGGAGCGAGGGACCGTACTGACTGGGTCATAAAGTAAGACATGGCTGCGGGCTCCTGCTTCTATTTCGCCTCAGTGAGTCGTCGTCGGGTTTGCTGCACACAGGTTCCAATCGCTTGTTTTCCAGTCTCGTTTGCAAGTCAACTTTCAGCGTTCCGAGTGATCTTATGGTCCGCCTCCTCGCTGTTTCTACGTGTGGTGGGGGTGAGTCGAGATTACCACTGAAAGCTACAGAAGAAGCAAGTCGACAATGGGTTATTATCGATATTAGCCCCTCTACCCTACCCTCCTTCCGAGTATCACGTGACATCGGATGGTAATAATTACTTCCGGAGCGTTGGGTATTCGTAAGACGCCATCGGTCCGATCGATATCGTGCTCGTTGTTCTTGTCCTCCGTACCTTATATGACTTCTAATCATTAGTGCTTCGGCCGTATCGATCATACCGAAGCACCTACACTCTAGGATAACTAGACTAACTGACTATGGACGCCGAGGATCAGCCCATAGCAGCCAGAACGGATGGAGCCAACTTGCTGACCGAGTTGATTGCCGGCAGGCAAGTCGGCGCGGATGACGGATTGACTGGAATTCTTGTTGACACAACATTGATGATGTGCTATATTGAACAGCGTCGGAGGAGCGTGCCAGGTCATCGTCGGACAGGTAAGACCAGTCCATTGGCCTTCCTGAATCAGTCTGTATCTAATTAATCCTACTGATCATTGGTGTAGCCGCTCGACACGCTGAAAGTTGTGAGTCGTGACGTGCATTAAACGCAACCCGCTGTTATCCTCGTGTTCTACTAAGCATGTTCCGCCCTACCTGTAGAGAGCACAAACCGCGCCTCCGGGGACTTTCAAGAACACATGGGACATCGCCCGACAGACCGCTGCCAAAGAGGGCGTCTGGGCCTTCTACAAAGGTAAGCAGACTCAGACTCGGCGCCCACCTCTCGAACCAGAAGCTGACAAGCACAACACGCCGCGCAGGCATGGCTAGTCCGCTCATCGGTATCGCCGCCGTCAACTCGCTACTGTTCGCGGCATATGGGACATGTAAACGCGCCATCTCCCCGTTCGGCGAGCTGTCGCTACCGCAGACAGCCCTAGCTGGAATGGGTGCTGGGGTGGCACAGTCCGTTCTGGCTAGTCCGGTGAGCCAGCATGGATACGCTAGCAGGAATGATCGCCCATTGACGTTTCGGGTTTCCGTGCTGTAGGTCGAACTCGGTAAAATTCGTATGCAGGCAAGTCTTATCGAATTTTCTGCTATGACCGAAGCATCTTCCTCGCTTCTCGTGTACTAATAACCAGAACACATTCACCGCATCTTTACAGGGCCAGGTCAGAACAAAAATCTTTGCCCGCTTTGTCTCGGATGATCACTGATCCCAAAGTCCTTGACCTGAAACAGTACGGCGGGAAAGAGGACAAACGACTAGTCGCCGTAATCACCGATCTGTACAAGCGGTACGGCCTGCGACACGGCATAATGCGAGGGTTTTGGGCAAGTAGTCTCTCTCACGATCTCTTCTAGTGCTCCTACGCAGCCGGATACTCATCCCTTGTATGACAATTTGATATGGGTTGTAGGCCACAAGCGCTCGGGACGCTCTTGCGTATGCTGGGTTCTATACCGGTAAGCAGTCGGCGAGTCCGGTGTCATGGCCTGCGCCGCCTGACCACTCCCGTATCTTAGGCTACGAGGCGACGAAACGGGCTCTCACTCCAGCGGGGACGAAAACTCCGTCCACCGGCGTGTACCTCGCATCAGGTGAGCTCATTGACAAGGAACCCTTTCGAGTGATCTATGACTGACGGTGATCGGCTTCTTCACACAGGTGCTGTTGGCGGGACGTGCTACTGGCTTGCGTGCTATCCGCTCGACATGGTCAAGAGCCGAGTCCAGCTTCGAGCGGAGCCTCCACGACCCGGCTTAGGATACATTGTGACCGAGCTCTCGGCCATTGTGCGACAAGGCGGAGTGTGAGTATCAGCGCAGACGGACGACTGAGCCCACCTGACGACCGATGATTTCATCGCCTCCACAGGGCGGGTCTCTTCAAGGGCATCGTGCCCACCCTGCTACGAGCGGTGCCGGCTGCAGCAGTCACGTTCGGAGCGTTCGAGTTGACCAAAGGTAAAAGCCGTTGTGCGCTGCATTACAAGCATCGGTAGTTCCTGACTGAGCCACCGCTTCTCCGTTCCACAACAGATTTCATCGTGTCCAATCGTCTCATTTGAGACGTACAAAGTACCTGCCTGTTTTTCTCCTTGTAACAACAATAACCATTCTTAATCCACGCAAGGTGCTGCCAATTATGCAGACACATCCATTCGCCTCCACCTGTACTGCAGGACGACGTCCATACCCGACGATCCTCCGCCGAGCCCAGGTGCTTGCCAGATGTACTGCTTGGTCGCCGCCAAGGTCATGGTCATCGGGACCACTACCCCATTGCACAAGACTTCGAGAACGTCTTCCGCAGTACGCGCTTCGCCGTTAGCTTTGGTCATCTGGCCCGCGTCTGGGGTGGACGATTTCCCGACAGCAGCAGCCCGCGCCTGTTCGACAGCGCCGAACCTCGCCGGACTCTTGCTCGAGGCCTCGGTCGATTGCGCAGTGATCAAACCGCTCTCATGGCTGCCTCGTCGTCCTTCTGAAGACTGCGATGCGCCTGATGCCTTTCCATCTTGATTACCCAATTCCAGCTTGTCATGGATCTGAGACCAGGACGATCAGCCATCTTGAAAGCGACGGAGTAAGCTGAGCGTTTACTCACGTATTGTAAGACCTTGCGAATCCGCAGCACTCGATTAGCAGTAAGGCGAGCGTTGCTTCAAACAAGCGAAGCGAAGGCGTCCGTCAGTCAAACTGGACTGCGGCATGATGGTCGCATTTGTTTGGTCTGAACACTCACTTGGCAGGCATGGGCTGTAAGCGTTCAGCCGCGTCGCCTCCTTGCCAGGGTTCAAGAATAAAGCACAATTTGACCGGCTCCTTGACTCTGTTACGACCAGCGAACAGATACTCTAGCATCCAACCCGGAGCGGCCATTTCGAGGGGTTCCATGTCCTGTTCCGTCCGCGATACCATGCTTCGATAGATAACGGCCCAAGCGCCGGCTTCTTTGCTCTCTTCCGAGATCAACAACGAGACATCTGCAGGCAGGTCGATCGGGGGAGCTTCGGTTGGGGGAGGTGGTTGGAAAGTATGGGCTCGAATCTGAGACAAGAGTCGAAGCTGTGCGGCCTCCCGTTCCGGAGCTGCTGGTGACTGAACTCGCGTAACTATTAGTATTCTACCTCGTATACCGCGAGACCTCGCAGCAGCTCACCTTTTCCACCTCCTCTTCGGATTCTTCAGGCATCGGGGCGATGGGAACGACCGATACAGGTTCGACGGTCTTTTTGCCCTTGCCACCGAAGCCCTTGAACTTGCCCATGAATGAACCACCGGGTGTTTGAGCAGGAAGGCTCGAAGACAGATTGGCCCCTGGTGTAGTCGGAGGGTTCGCTCGTTCGGCAGTCGAGGGTCTGCTGGTCTTGATGCTGAAGTAATCCTTTGGCATGCTCGATTCGGATGCTTTGGGCGAACGCATCGGGTTATTGGAAGACGTCGGGCTCATCGGTGTCGCTGCGTTTGATGCCAGGGTAGCGGGAGACTGAGGAATGATTGGCAGTCCGCCAGGCGTTTCGCGAACCCCACGCGAACCGCCAGCAGTCAGGTAAGATGTCTGAGTACCCGGTGGTGGCAGGATTGCAGGGGTGATGGCCGGCGTCGCGAGCCCAAACATGAGAGCTCCAGGGGTAGAAGCTCCACCTGTAATCAAGGATTGCGACCGCGCTCGTCGGCTTGTGGCCCGGTCAAGAGATATGAAGGTGGGTGCAGGACTTCGAGATAGTGAAGGCGCAGCTGTGGATCCCTGGAGAGAGCTATCGGCAGTGGCATCTACATTGCCTGTTTGAGAGACCTCTGCAGCCTCCGCCTTGATCAGACCAGCAAACAGATTTGCCAGAGCCCATTTGCCAAGGTTGACTGGACACGCGAGGCCGGAATCAGTCTGGAACCGCAACCGCAACCGCTACTAAGCAGACTTACTCCTCTGGTCCTCCTTGAAGGCGGGATCTCCTTTATATCCAACCTCGTCGGCATAGACCTCTGCATCAAAGCATCGATTCTCCTCGACATGGACGGTCAGACTCCCAATCCTGGTATCGACAGTGCACCAAGTTATAGTCGAAGACTCTCCTTCGATTCGTTCGCGGACGATATCCAACGCTTCCTTGGAATCCCTGCCAATGTCTCGCAAGTCGTAACCGCTCTCCTGGTAGACGCTCGAGATCTCAGTCTCATCGTATCGTCCGACACATTTGCCTTGGATGACATTCCATACGGCCACCTGACCACCAGTATCCACCGTGAGTGCGTGTTGGCGATCGTTGAGTATCAGCGCTCGAATGAGACCGTGTCGACCTTTGATGACCTCAGCCGGTTGATCGCGTATCGGATCGGCCTCGACGAGAATCTCTCTTTCCTCAAAGTCTCGCCTGGCCACATCACCTGGATCAGGCGTAGCTCGTCCTTGACCCTGATGGCTGCTCAACGAGGGCGCTCCGTTTCTCGCCAAGCTGCTTCGGCGGTAAGCCATGGCTGAACCGAGGAATGACTCTTGCGCTTTCTTCTCGTCCGTCTCAGTCATATCCAAGGTACTGCTTCCAAAGGCCTGTGGACTCGCTTTCAGCCCCAGGCATACCTGATGCGCGTAAGCAATGCCGTTCCGCCCAGTAGCATATTCAGCACCGCCGGTGCGTGATGAGGCAACCGACATGATAGACCCGGCGATCGGCGCTCCCGACATCGTAGTCTTGCGAACGCCGAGCATTGGCCCCGAGCTACGTGAGACGTCATTGGCATCATCAAATGGGTTTGTCGGCTTCGAGGTCTCCGCAAAGGCCACCGTCCGCCCGTCCCGCTGTTCAGCAGGAAGAGAGCTAGCGGCGTTGGGCGCTTGTGATAGGGTCCTCTTGGGTTGAGGCATTATGAAACCGCCGACCGTGATCATGGGCGGAGAAGTGGCGGCAGGCGGTTGCGGTTGCGGTTGAGCCGCTGGAGCAGGAGTCAATCCGACAGAAAGACTACTTCGACGCTCGGCAGACGGTACAGGCGCTTCCAGTCGATCACGCTTCCTGCCAACGTCCCTCCATCGCTTGACACTGGCGCTCCCGGTCGCTGTCCAGACGTACTCGTCATCCATTCCGATGATCTGCGAGATTCCCTCGGTACCTCTCCTCCCTTCTTCAACATCCACCTTGGCTAGGAGGACGCACTCCCCGTCCGAGTAGTCGGTCTTGCAACCGGTCACATCGACGGCCGCAAGGTGTCCCGTACGGTCTCCCGAGAGGAACCTCTCTAGATTCGGGTGATCCGAGTACAGAGACCATACAGAGTCGGTATGGTGAGTAAAGGTATGCAGACATCGCTGAGCAGCCAACGACCAGAGTCTGCAGGAACATAGTTAGCTCGTAAGCAAAAGGTGTACTTGCAAGAAGTATCAAGGTCACTCACTTGACTGTACAGTCGGAACTGGCGGATAAAAGCTATCAAGGGGAGAAACGGAAACACCAGCTGGTTAGCTGACTAGTTCTAAGCGCAAAGGCGCACTTATGACTGACATGTCGACCATCCTGACTCAACAAGATCGCCCTGATATTGTCCGTATGACCTATAAGCCCGGCGATACTCTGTCCATCTTGAGAACCAGCTGCTCGAGGGTCCCACAGTCGTACGACCCGCTCAGGCGATCCAGCCGCGACTAGCGTGCCCGCATCATCTGAGAGATATCACGAGAATCAGGTCATCGATCATCTCTTCACGCCGGAAAGCGCTGCAAGAGCTAGAGAAGAAAGACTTACTGGCTGTGAGGGCATAAATGCTGCCTTTCCCTCCCTCTTCACCGATCTGATCGGGGAACTTCAAGGTTGCTACGGGATCTTCAGGCCGGGGTTGAGTCACGTCCCACAGGTAGACTTGACGATCGAGACCCCCAGAGAAGAGGGTGTTGGAGTGCTTCCTGCAGACATGACACACGGTTGAGAACAACTATGCTTAACGTGCCTTCTCCCGTTGTCCGGAAAAATGCCTGGAAGCTCTACTTACGAAAACGAAAGCACCTTTGCGTAATCGCGATGAACCCCGATGAGTTCGGGCGAAGCGCTCTTTTCCGTATCATGAGGTGCCCACGCTCGGATGGTTCGGTCGGACGAGCAGGAGATGACGGTCTGATTCTGGTTGCAGAGCAGGATATCGTTGACCCAGTCTGTGTGGGTCTGGACTGATTGACGGAACGTCGTGGGCGCGGGCTATAAGAACGAGAATCGGAAGTCGAGCAATCAGTTTTGGGACGAGCGGGGTTCACTTTCAGTGACATTGGTCGAGAGCGGCGAGGTGACTCACCTGACGACGATCCAGCGCCTCCTTGTCGATCTGCCACCTCTCGGTGTATTCGAGCTCCTTGCGACGATGAGACGCACCCCGACCCGCCGAGCCCCTGTTATGTCCCGGCGCGTGCTGAGTATCCCCATCCTCGAACAACAACGAGTGATCCGCTTCCATCCCCCCGTCGCTGGACGTGCCATCGTAGCTCTCGTCCTCCTGGTCCAGCTCGGAATCCACTTCGTCGGCATCACCGTATTCGTTGTCACCTTCCCAATCGCCGGAAGAGACGCCGCTCTCGCCGAGTTCTAGACGTTCCCACCTGACCCGCTCGCCAGGCTTCATGGCCTCGCTCCATCTGGGTCGACGACGCTTGGTCATGGGCATTCCTAGTTCCCACCCGGCCACGAGTCCATCACGTCCTCCCGTGTAAAGGATACCTTCCGGGGTGTTGCGACCGGCAAGTAGAGTCGAGGTATCGAGAGCGATCGCTGCGACCCCGAGACAATGTCTAGGATGATGGGTCCCATCCGAATCTAAAGCCGAGTCTCTTACGAGCGTCGCGTTCTTGCGAATCGCGCCGTTCCTCTTTGGGTTCCCGTTGAGTGCATCTTGATGAGGTAGCAAGAGAGGGCTCGTCCTGCCCAGACGAGGTTCCGTCAGGGATGGTAGCGAGAGCAAGGGTACGGGGGCGTCTGAAGCTGGTAGCACATAGGAGACGCGTCTCGACATGGTGGTCTTGTACCGATGTCGACAGACTTGATCCTAGCAGAAAGATTTACGATTACCAGGTATTTATAGAGAGGAGAAATCGCTACTGTAATATATTATACCGGTTGGCGAATTGAAAGAGTTGACGACTTCACGACCATGGACGAGTGGGATGATGCTGATCGACCCTCCCTCTGGCCTCTCGTTGCACCGCATGACGCAGGTCCCACTGGCCGATCCGGGGGAGGGAGGGGGACGTGGGGTAACAACGGACCGGGATCGATTCACATAAATACACGTCGCCCCCTTCGATTAGCCTTTGATCGTCATTTTGATTAGTATTTAGGTCAACGTTTTGCTTACTTCGATTAGTAATTAGTAAACCTTGGGCTAATCGGTGCACGTGATTTCAACTACAACTTGGGCGTCCCTTCCAAAGTCTAGAGTCTGACGCCAGCGGCGATCTCGATCAACCAACCTTGAACTTTTGGCAACGGGTCTCGTAACATCACAAGGTCGCCCCGCCCATAGCAAGGCAAATCGCCTGGAACTTCACCCACTTCACCTCACATACAAAAGGACCGGCTCAACTCCCTCGCCCTCGCCTCCTATTGAGCTCTAGTACCAGCATCGGACCGCTTCGACTCACTAGCTCACTAGACATCTGTCGTGATGCAATCCAATAATTTGGCACGTACCGTGTCACGATCGTTCGTTCGTCGCTCTACTGCCTCCCGAGCACACTCGACATCATCGGCTCGTACCATCGCTTCTTCCTCTGGTCTCCTCGTACCCGGAACGAGACGCCAACAAAACGTGCTTCGAACGGGATCGCTACAATGTCGAACCTTTTTCAACATCTTCCGATCGTCGGATCGACCCCCTCCTCCACCTCCACCTCCTCAGCCTCTGTTTTCTCAGGATGACCTCTTTCACGTCCTCGATCAGAGTCCGGTAATCCAGCTCCAACGACGGGCCAAGACGATCAAATCCCTCGCTCCCTGTCCTACCTGTCTCGAACACGCCCACGCCCACAGTCCGAACCAAGCTGAAGGACAGGCAGAAACCTCAACGACCGGGTCCTCTACTACTACTACCGAGTCTCCGACGCCCAGGATCAACAAGGTCGACTATTCTTGTTCTGAATGCGGTTTCCCGACTCATTGTTCGGAGGGTCATTACCTCGAGGGCAGGGAGGCGCACGACGAATATTGTTCGAGGTTGAGGGAGATCAACGAGGATGAGCACGATTTGCGTAGCGGGAGACTCATCAGCGAGTTTGAACTTCCAGGTGAGTACAAGGCTTGGCACCATGGCAGTATCTAGAGTTGAGCAGCCGTAACTGGTTACCTCTGGTTGCATTTGATTCATTTAGGCGAACAAGACTACGAAACATCCCCAGCCCTGTCAAACTGGGACACCCTTCTCTACACGCGAAACTTCTCATCGACCAACTCTGAACGGGCCAAGAGGCATGTTAGCAAACTCTTGACGTATCCGATGACCATGGCCAGCGTCATGCATCGATTGGGGCCGTATGCGGGATCTCGAGGTGGGCTTGATGGAAGGTTGACTGCCGAGGGTAGCCGAAGCATGGCAGGTGAGTTGGGAGATTGCGATTCAGCGCTCTTCTCTCAGCTTCGATTCTGATCATCTTTGGATTGCCTCATCAGCTCTGCATACATCTTTGCACCCCCCTATGGGCTCGAACCCTACCGCCAACGGTAGAAACACACAAACGCCGATCAGAATCTTTGTCCTCGGCGCCCGAGCGGAATCAGCCCTGCCACCTCACGTATACGAACAGGTCTGCCATCTGTTCCCCTACACCCAGTTCCACTTCTACTTCGTCGGACCTCAAGCCGCCTTGCCGACCCGACCTCTGCCTCCTCGAGATGGCACGACGGCATCAGATGCCAAGGCCGCTGCAACTAGCGATAGCGAGGGCAAGAGAGTGTACGACGAAAAGACTCCCAGCCAAAACTCGGAATCCGAAGGTCGAGGTCGATCAGAGTCGGTCGGATACGGTGTGCCAGCATACACCGTGCCCGTATCTTCCACGTTGACCTTGACGACGCTGCAATCGTCTTACGAATCGGTCCACGAGCAGTTCGGTCCTTTCGACCCTTACACCGACGTCTTTTTCGCCTTCTGCCCTGGGTTCGGGTTCCCCTCGCCTACGGCGGGGCGGGATGCAGTGAACCCGGACGGTAGCCAGGTCGTCCAGGCTCAAGTGGAATGGAAAGAGACCCTTCAACAAGTGTTGACAACCAAGTGTCCCCTGTTCGTCACCGGATTCTCGCCGAGAGACGTCGAGCGGGACGTCAACAGTCTCGACTCCGTCGACGGCGTCAAGGGGGAATACGACATCTTGTTACGTCCGGGTGAGAATCCGTTCGGCAGTCTCAAATGGGAGGCGGGCGACTTTGATCCCCGCGTCATGGTCAGAGTGAACTGGGGAGTCTGGGCCATGCGTGGAAAGAGTTACGACGTAGATCAAAGCAAGATCGAGTAGATTGATAGATACTCGACAATCAGACATGTATAACGTAGCCACACCTCCACCTCACGGGCTCTAATTCGATAGATCAAGTTTGGTATGTTAACCCGCTTCATTCGTCTTCCATGTCTCCCATGTCTCCCATGTTGGAAGTCGCATATCCAAGCTCCGACTCTGGCTCTCGACCCATCGTGACGTTTGCCATTCGAGATTCTCGCAAATTGGCCCCCCGCAAACGTTGTTCCTGACAGGGTGCGCTCGTCAGCTCACAGCACACCATGAGCCAGCAGCCACCACACCTCACCTGTTGCGCGGCATCCGAGAGTGGTCCACGATACGTCCGGGAACCTGCAGCCAAGCCTTGCTCGTCCAGTGCCGATTGTTTCGCTCTACTCTTTCTAGTCCTTTTCTTCGGCGCTGTATTCGCTGACAAGGGCAAAATCGAGCCCCCATCATCGTTCTCGCAACCGTGAGGGAGACTATTGTTGTCAAAGTCATTGAATTGGGCGACCAGCTCTTCGATCTTTTCGGCGTCGCATTCTTTGCCGTCGATGAGTGCTTGCCACTTGAGACGCAACATCGCCTTGATCGCATGAAATTGTCGCGGCTTGTACCATCCGGTGGCGTCCTGGCGATTGATGAGGTATCAGTCGCAACGTGAAGGCACAATCGGGTCACAAGCTTCCACTCACATCTAGTCTATCTGACAGGGCTCTCGGGTTATGGATCATGCTCTCAAGCAGAGGCTCACTGATGTCGCAGAGTTGGAAATTTCCTACATCTCGGTGCAACACTTTTCCGTCAAACAAGTGCGATTTCCTGTGTCGAAGCGCCAGATTAGCGTCACCCTTCAATTCTTCATTGATCCAATATGCTTTCTACTTGCGTCACATCCGGTTCAAAGTCTTGACCGTACAGCTGCTTCATCCGGTCGGCTTGCCAAGCGGTAGTCCTCGGGGCTTGGAGCTCGCCGTTGCTCTCCTGGATCTTGTTCATTGACATCCTTGCACCTCCATCTTCTCGCATGATACGGAAGTACATTCGTTGATACCTAGAACCACGCTTAGAATCAATTTCCCTTATAACACGCGCTCACGTTGCACGAGCTCGATGTTCGGTGATCTGTGGACAAGTTCGACTCACTTGTACGTGCTCCGATCTGTACGAGGGTCGAATCCCAGTCGAACGAGATTGTCCCTAAACGGTCCATCGACGATGACGTACGCCACAGCGGGTAGGTATGCGTGTTTCCTGTCAAGCCGTCGCACCGACGCAAGTTCAGTACACCAACCGCACTTATAGATTGATGTCATTTCAAGTGAAAATCATCCTCACGATTGGAAGAGTCGACGAATCTCTGCGTCAAACTGATTATGGATTGCCAACCTCGACCAGACCGGCCTTTCTTGGAAATGCTACCCAACGATCCACACACCGATGATTAGATCAGCCTCGACGATCAGAGACCGGCAGATTCTTTCGTCGGACGTCCGAGCGCACCTTTTTAACAGTGTCGAGTACCGCTGCGTTCGTATGGGGCTGTTTCAGTGCGGTCTTGATGTCCGCAGCAGGTTCTTGAGGGATACGTAAATACGAAGAACAAAAATCCCGCGCAAAGGTAAGCTTTGTACTTTCTTTTCCTCGAGCCCAGCTACCACAGAGCCTGTATGGTAAGACTCATCTTGATCTGCATGCCGAATCTGCCTGAAATTGTGGACGACGTTCTTGTGCCGGTTGACGTATCGGAAGCCTTCGTCCCCCTTGATCGGGTTGGTATACGGTTCCAACTTGGACATGGGACCGTGCTCGAACCTGCATCGCAAGATGTCCAAAATCAGCATCGAAGATCGCCTTGCATCACGTATGCCCAGTAAGACAGGACTTGGGCGTAAATCTGGAAGTGGAGACTCACGCGAATCTAGCGGGAATAGACTGTGTACTGAACTGCGGAGGAGGTAGGGCATGTAGTCGGCTACGTCGCGTGATCTTGCCATCCCAATCCATCTGCCCTTGCTTGTTTTTATCCTGACCACCATTACCGACAACAGCATCACCGTTGTGAGCAGGGTCGTCGTCCAGTCCGATTGGGTGACCCGTAGGAAGAGGTTCGTCGTATTCTTCATCGAGGGGTGCGAATTCGAAGGTGGACAGCGTCTCATCTAGAGAACGTGGACAGTATCAATAGGAAGTAGGTTCAGATGCGCTAATTGGACAGGACATGTAAGTCAATTTGAATTCCCAATTACTCACAGTCAGCTTTCATGAGACCGTCGATTAGCCTGACAGTCCTAGATTCAGGAGATGGCTTGTATTGATAGTCGGCCATGGCTGTTTCACCAGATTAGGTAAGTGAAGGCCTCAGATATGTTTTGACCTGTACGAGCGCACCTCGGTATCGAACAGTCTGCTTGATCGTCCCAGGTAACTCAATCTTATAGATTCCTCCTTCGGAGTGCACATCATCTTCTCCAGCTTGGTTCGACCGACGACGCCTACGTCGCGTAACCTTGAGCAATACCCGATGCGTCGTTGTCCTATCCCCAGCTACAGGATGCGCGAAATGATCGTCAGGCCTGAATCGGAGCTCCAAGTTGGACCTGCTCTTATTGAAGACGCTGTTCCAATCTTCAGGTCTACCGAGACCACGTAAGGCCTTGTCTAGGGAAGCTGAGGAGGGTCCGATGGGTCCTGGATATTCGACGCTCTGAAAGGCTTCGTGTCCGATCGGATAGAAGGGCGCTTTGTCCTCTTCTTGCATGATTGTGATCGGGCAATTCAAGTAGATGTGAGCAATAGATTGGGCTTGTAAGGGGATTGTCTATGTGTTCTTCATCAAGTCGGCTCTCGATACGAGGTTTGTTGAATTTGTTGACATGTACCCTCGATATCGTCAATTCGTCACTTTAGATCTCGGCTCTTCCCCTTTCGGAAGCAATTTCGCTACTAAAAAAGCTTCCGATCAGGGCTTTTGAGCGATTCCCATCGATCGTCATATTCCCCTCTTGATCTTGGCACATCGGGTCATCATCTTGCTACAACGTCGACCTACTCCCAATGATCAACGAAAGCTAGTAGTAGAGAAACAGGGAGGTATCTCAAACTGTAACAATCGATCGCGAGGACCTCGCCGGCCTGGATCTTTCGGCACGTAACGACCCCGACGACCTGCACGAACGCCCTCCACTTTCCGAGCTCTCTCTATCGAGGAGCAGCTTCTTGTGATCGCTACACCCAATTGAACTCCTTCAGCTCGACTGCAGGCTACAGGACCGATTCATCGAGGTTTCCACTCCAAGATGCCTCGACCGAACCTCTCCAGGCCTGACGATAGGACCATGTCTTACCTAATTCCGCCTCCCACACCGAGGCCTGGTCTGAGGCAGAACGACGAGGAGGAGCGGATGCCGCTGTTGATGCCATCATCAGATACCTTGGCCAACGTGAGTCAGTATCCGTATAGTCTAGCATCTCTCATCTGCTGATGTCTGTTCTTCTTGCTTTCACAATCTTCAAGACACAAGTCTACGCCTTGATACATCTCATTCGTGTGGATGTTACTAGCCATATCGATACTCCGTTGACTACCGATCAATTGCTCGCACCCGATTCGACCTATACTATCGTCAGGCAAGTCCTATCGCCTCCCTCACATTCCTTTGACGGTCTTGATCGCTTATTAGAGCCGAATGTTCAGACCTCTGACGGAGAAATACGCCTCGATGGAGAACCACGCCATCAGTGAGCCAAACTGTCGAGCTGACAATGTCAAGACGATGCTAGAACATGGTACTGATATGGCTTTCGATATATCCCTGCAGTCTTCTGTCTACTTCTCAATCGAGTACAGTTTCTCAAAGATGCGACTCAGCTGTCCATCAACACTCTGTCGATGACGAGAGCGTCTTTATGCGAGATTCTTGCAATCCGGGTCCTTCGTGCGTAATGACCATAGTTGCGGACGTAGCTAGGATGAAGTCGCATTTTCAAGGCTAAACTTGCTTTTGTTGGATCTTCACCTTGTTACAGGCGGTTGGTCAGAACGTACACTAGCGTTGTCCAACCTCCTCCTCATCCCCTGGGCACTCTTCCAAGGAGCTTCCCCGGCGGTCATCGAACGGGCCAAGGAGGAAGGAGATGACGACGAGGACTTGGCGGAGAGCGCGGGAAACGCTTTGGAAATGGCCATCTTGGGGAACGCGAAGAGGTTCATCCGGAGTCCTAGTGCCCAAAAGGTTATTGGTGAGTTGCACAGCGTCAGGTAGCAAATTGAGATGTCGATATCGGTACTGATGGTCATGATGATGTTTATTGCTTGGTCCAAACAGAGGGAATATGGAGCGGAAAGGTTATCTACCATGCCGTCAGCCAGCATGCGATGATCTCAGATGTCAGTCAGACGGCGGAATTGAACAAGATCGTGTTTTCGCAAACTGAAAGTAATCTTGGAAACGTATAAACAGAACTACAAGAAGAAACCTATCCGGATATACAACCCTCACAAAGCGCCTCTCCTGGATCATTATCGGTAAGTCTACCTCCTCTGTAATGTCAATACCACCTCGCTTTTCTGATTCCTTGACGGCCCCTCGACAGCCTGAAAGTGCCCAAAGTACGGGCCATCCTGGAATACACCAACTTTATCATCCTCTTCGTCCTCTACGTACAAGCACTGGAAGGTCTCAATAAGAAAAAGGTGAACGTGCGGGAATCGTTATTCATCGTATATGCGTTAGGTAAAGCACTCTTCGTACTATTTACTGAATGACGGGGATCCGTGGGGCTGATAGAGTTTGGGAGTAGGGTTCACTTTGGACAAGCTTGCCGCGATGCGGGAACATGGTTTGAGAGGTACGTTCCTTCCCCAAGCTATGGTTGCCACGCCAAATTCGCTAATGAGCCTGTCTCGGCACAGTATTCGCGGCCAATCTCTGGAGTGAGTTTCAATGCATTCTGATTTGAATCAGGGATGATACGGAGGGTATTGATAAGTCTCAATCTGGTCAGACGGATTCGATCTCGCCTTCATCCTCATCTACATGGTATATCTTGTACTGAGGATGTACGGTCTCAAACATGGGGAAGAATGGGCAAGAGAACTCAGTACTGATTTCCTAGCGATGGGTAAGCTGTTTGAAACTGAAGTTGTAGGTCTCTTGAGCTCACAGTGGTTTTAATTCACCAGGTGCCGTCGGGATGTTCCCTAGACTGGCTTTCGTAACGTTGAGCAATAATCTCATGATTCTGAGTCTAAGGTAATTGAACGATTCACCTTGAGCCTATCACCGCGCGCTAACGCCACTACGAGTGAGCAGGAGCATGATGAGCGAGTTCTTCAGTCAGTTTCTTCGGACGAGTATCCTTCTCCGAACCCTGCCCTAAGGTCATTCATCTTCACCTTCGCAGTCTTGATGAGTATCGCGACCTTTTGTTTCTTGGGGTTCTCCTATGCTCTGTGGACCCTGGGCGGTGGCGAATACTCTTGGTCCCAGATCGGATGGTACTTGTTGGAGGTGAGTATTTTATTGGCAGTGGAGCGGCGTTTCGAGACTGAACGTCGGTACTGGTTGCGACACAGGTCTACTTCGGTCTGGATGCCACCGGATTTCGATCAGCGTACAAGTTCCACCGTATCCTGGGACCTATTCTCATGGTTGGTTACGTTTTGATTCTACTTCACAACGGTAAGAAGAGCTTATGCGGTTTGTCACTAGGTCTCCTTCGCCTGTCTCGCAAATACATTATTGTTGACCGTCTTGGTGGCGATCTTGAGTAACACCTTCGCGCACATCAACGCAGATGCTGCAGCAGAGTCCATGTTCCGCCGAGCAGTGTCGACCTTGGAATACGTCAAAGCAGGTAAGACAATCGGCTGACCGGAAGAAGCCCGAGAGAAAGGACTGACGTTTTTCGCGTCAGATTCCGTGTTCAGCTATCAGTTACCGTTCAACCTGCTCGCAGTGATTATTATGTTTCCCTTATCCTTCATCTTGACCCCTCGCTGGTAAGCGTTCATGTTATCTGTATTCCATGTGGCGGAGCTGATGAGCATAATGTGCAGGTTTCACAAGGTCAACGGTGAGACGGACCGACATGCTTGCAAGCGATGTTTGCGCTGACTGTATTTGTTTCGCATCTCGAAGTGTTCATGATTCGGGCTACATCATTCCCGATCTTACTCGCCATCGCCGTTTACGAACGCCAGAAATACCATCCCGTACCTCTTGATGAACGGATCGAAAGATGGTTTGACCGAAACGTGGGAACCTGGCCGAGAAGGTTGTGGAATGGAGGTGTGTCCGGTGCAGTCTGTTGGACAGACGTAACTTCCTACTTACCTCTTGCTACATCCTAGTGGTGGATACGACCGGACTTGACAGTTTCGCTGGAGCTGGCCGTGATATCGATATCGTTTTCGAGATTGAGAAGGAGATCGGCGACTTTTATCGAGGTTGGGATGATGAAGGCGCCCTAGAGGAAGAAGAGGAGTCAACCAGCGACGCGGACGATGACAAGCGGCCCAGCGCAACCTCAACAACCTTGGAGCCGGCAGCGGCCTCAGCGACAACGGGAGACACCTCCCTAGTACCGTTTCCCAGGCTGTCTCCAGAAGCTATGCCCCGATCGGCGACCATACCAGTTAGTATGGGCGCTTCACCTAGCGGGACGGACGCAATGAAAAAGCGGAGAGGCTCTCTGCCCAATACCGATCGAGCCATCGACATCTCCGCCCTCGCATCCGGCTTATCACCAAGGAAGCGCAGAGGGAGCATCATGGAGCCTAGCCCGTTAGCACGGCTATTCGTGAGATCGCCACCGCCCGAGCCACACCTTCCTAGGGTCCTTGGGCATCGCTCGGCAATGTCGGCATCGTTGGGTCAAACCGGAACCCAGTTTCTCGCCAATCCGCCCATCATTGCTGGCGATCATTACAGGCATAAATCCCTGTCAGGCATGCCCAGTGCTCCAGCACCTTTGCAGACGATTCCCTCAGGCAAGCGAGTTTCCTTCTCTCCCGTCAACTCTCGTACTATGCCGGACAAGGACCAGATCGCTACTGCAAGCGCTCTTGAAGAGGACCTAATCACCAGGGAAGCGCGCCCGGACATACACGCGATGCAGGACAAATTGAACAGTATCGAACAGCAACAAAAGCAGATAACTAAGATGCTTCAGCGACTGCTGGCTACTAGTAGCTCTGCGGCTGCTGAGGGGCGGCGTAATTCGAACTTGTCCATAGACGATGATTGAGCGGATGATTCGGTTATATCTGGTTTCCAAAAAGTGTATGAGTACAGCACCATGTAGCGATCAATCATGTAGCCATTATTAGTCAGATGTATAGGAATTGGGCGGGTGCTTCTCCTCCTTGCGGTAGGCTGAAGAGCTCGTACAAGAACAGAGCTATTCGTTCTGTTGACCCATTCGGAGACACAAGTAAGCTATGGGGCGGCAAGGATGATAGGGTATAACCAGGCTTCGGGCGATATCCTGTTTTGTACCACAATGCCGTCACTCACGATCGCCTGTCTCCATTTCAAGACCTTGGCGATTGAGGCGCCGCAACATCTCCATTGTTCACGTTTTCCCTTGTGCAAACGCTTCGATCGAAAATGAAATTGATTATTATGATACAGCTCTGATGTACGACATGCTATGTCTAGATTATACAGTAAAATGCAAGGATCTGAGCTCCTTGAAGCCTTTCCGAGACTCTATCTTGACTACCAAACTTCATATCTGTCAGGTGGTAGCATGTCTCCCGCAGGCTTCTCCGTGAAAGGCCTCTCTGGCGGGGGCTTTACAACGGGAGCATGAGGAGCAGGTGGAGCGCCGCCTCCCATACCTGTTCGGCTCCAATTTCCTTAGTATCTGCTTGCGGTTGCTGATTTGAAGTCGGCTCACCTCTCCCACCACCGTTCCCGGGCGGTGGCTGCCTCAGCTTGGCAAGCCTTACAGCCTCTTTCGCCTTGACATCGTGTCGCTCCCATAATTGAGCATCCGTCCCAAATGCACGCTCGCCGAGATCCGCGTCTGGCTCTTCTGGTCTGTCCCAGAATCCGTCCACTCCCGGTCGTCGATTCCTTAAGAGTAACGGATGTGCCTCTGTCGACACCAGAGCGGATGAGATAAGTACGGCCTAGTCTGTAGCATCTCTAGCAATCATACAGAGGTTGACTGACCAGTTGTAAAGACGTAGTCGTCCAGCGAAATGAGATCTGGCTCCGACTGCAGCAGATAGTAGTACTAAGGTGTAGTACGGTTAGTTTAAAGGACAGGAAGACATAGATGCGTAGAGTAAAAAACCTTGAGCGTTTCAGCGAAGACAAATGATTCCTACATAAATTCGGACATGAGCCTAGATCTATGAAATGTGAGATGAAAGCCAGGACTGACCATGTTATCTGCCAACCGAGGCGGATACACGCTAACATCTGAAACGCTGGAGAATCCAGCACCCGCCGTACAACTATCCATCCACGATGTGAACATTCTCCATCCTTTCTCCTGCCACTTCTTGTCGCCGGTCAAGCGATACCTGAATGGTTGCCGGTCAGCCACCTGCCTATATAGCTGCCGTCGTGCAAGTAACTCACATGTAGAAGACGCTTTCTGCGGTTTCAGGTCTTCCGATGTACACACGGTTTCCACTTTTCAAGCCAGGGGGATTTCCTCGTAGAATCTCCTTGACGAGAACCTCCTCTTCTCCTTCCTTGCTGTAGACGCCAAGCGGTATTGTGATATTTTGGTATGCCCATGGCTCGCTTGCAGTATGGAACCATATTTTTTCGGGTTGTAAACCGCTGACAGTTGCGGCTCCCTGTAGATAATATGTTTTTGGTAGGTAGTGGCAATAAAGGATAGCGTTAGAACTCACTGCCCAGTAGCAAGTCTGGGTTAGGCGCTGGCCATATGCCCTGCCGAATTCGAGTGATTTCAATGTCTCGACGCTCGATTTGAGCAGCTGGTGCAACTTACATGTCTCTCGCCCGATCCAGAAGGCGACTTCCAAGCCCCAGCATTCCTCCTGCGAAACAAGTCTTTGCATAAACGGGAGATTCAGCACCATTAGATTATTTTCGCAGGCTCGTGGAACCGGACATACCAGATGCTCGAGGACGAGTTGTTCTGCAAAGAACGATCAGATTTGCAAATATACGATTGACTATACCTCGACAACTTACTCATGCCGTGGTTGATGGCTCCAATGGTCTGCAAGCAAGATCCGACGCTCAATATCAGAATCCTGTTTGCTTTGTGAACCGGGCCAAAGAGGTACTCGCCATGAGGTTGCGTCCGGGATAGACATCGAGGTCCATGAAGAGCTTTTCTTCCGCCTTGTCAATCGCCGCTTCATACATCCTGGAATATTGATCCGTAGCACCTCCTACTAGCTGATGTTGCTTGATCAAGTACTCGTAATATGAATCGGCTGCGGGTTCGAAGCATATGAGCATGCGGTCATCGGAAGCTGTTTGGTTCCTCTTACCCATTCCCCCGAACGTGTATTCCCCTTGCACCTGCAGGTTGGTACGCTCGACCTGACTATCGAAAGCTGCGGGCAAGAGCGGTGTCATGTCCGCACGGGGGATGACGACCTGATCGAGATAATCGATCGCCCGCTGTGCTCGATCAAAGTACCATCGATCTCCCGTGACTTGGCTCAGACGAGTGAGTTCAAGCGTCATGCTTCCGACTTCTGCCAGCGAGACTCTGCCAGACATGAACCAGTCTTGGTCGCTACCGGCGTCGAAACGGCCGAGCACGAGCCCCGAGGGAGAGTCGAACCCGCGTCCCAAGATCTTGCCCAGCTCTTTCGCCCGGTCGAGCATGAGCTCGTCGCCAGACAGGTCGTAGGCTCCGATGAGACCCCCGAGGTATCGGATACCCATCTCGAAACTGGCAATGTGGGCGAACTGATCCCGACCGGCGCGCTGTTTGTGGAACCACCATTCCGGCATGCCCGGGGTCCGTTCCAGTTCAGGACTCGGTCGATAACCAAAAGCCCAGTCTTTTCCGTTGACTAGTCGGAAATCGACCATGTTCACGTGTTTGCGACAAAGGTCGTATTCCTTTGTTAGACCCATGATCAAGAGTGTCTCCAGAGAGTCGATTATGCTAGCTCCCCAATTTTGAAACGGATTCGACTTTACCCCGCTGACCGGTCTGACTTCGTCGTGACCTGGATGTTGACACAATTCATAGCAATAAGAAGTTAGATGGCGGGATGAGAACACCCAATTTTCATATCGGTACATACCCCAAGCCTTGTCTTTGTACTGCTGCCAGGCATACGCGAACGCTCGTCTGATAGCATCCCTTCTCTCTTCCCTCGTAGTCCTTTCCTCCTCAGTCTCCTCGTTCTGGCTAAAGTCGTACTGTACCCGAGGCAACTCGTTCTGCCCTCCTCCTTCGGGGTCGAACCAGCTTGGGCTCTCCCAAGTCTCGACAAAACTGCCCTCGGGTAACGGCCGGTGGATCGAGGGTTCTGGTTCTTCCGGTTCTGTCGGTGGCCGAGGATAAATGTACGTATATCGGTCCAAGGGGAACTCCTCGATTTTGGGTGGAGGAAGAGAGAACGGGTCGATCTCTGGGAAATAATCTTCTGCTGAGGATAGAGTCTCAGGATCCGGATCATCGGGGGCCAGTTCGAGCGCATCGAGCGCCGCTTCGATGGCCTGTCTTCGTGCATCGTTTGACTGGGTTTCGAGCTCTTGCAACAGATCCTCATCCGCCCGAGATATTCCGTCCTTTGATACCAGGCGGTAAGAGAGGAAGAAAAATATCAAGAGGCCAACGCTCGTCACCGTAGCGATTCCCTTGATCCTTCGATGGACGTAACGGCGGGCATAGCTTGAGGCCCGCATGGCTGAAGCGGTCGATTCAACGTCATTCAGCGAGCTCATGACATGAGAATGGACCCAAGTGGTATCGTATCAGTCTAGCTCTTGGAGTTGGAATGAATAATGAAGAATGTCGATTGATCGAGGCTCGTGCGCCGACATTCATCATCATCTTTCATGTCCTTGCTTGGCACGCAACCTCGGGCGGACGGGAGCAAATTCCGGATCCTGTTCGGAAGTAGTTTTCCCGATCTCTCTCTCTCTCTCTCTTCGATACATCCTCATCTAACGAGCCATCCTCGAGAGTATACACGCACGTCTCAACCTAAGCACAATCCATCTCTATCCTCTTCTAGCTTCATCACATCCGTGCGTGTGAACGGCGGCCATCAGTTCGAGACCTATCACAAGCTTAGATGTTGACGGCCTGCTTGCCGACCTGGGAACCAGAGGTGTCAACACCGGTAAGAGACACCTTGGCTGCCAATGCCGCATCGACCGCAACCTTGACCTTGGCATAGACGGCCGGGATGCTGTCGGTAGCATCAACCTGTATAGTATACCAAGCATGTGATCAACCAGGTCCGCAAGGAGTAATGATCGAAAAGCGTCCAGCTCAAGGGCAACTTACCTCGACGACCTTGTTAGCCTTTCGGTAGTAGTCCACGACAGGCATACTGGTTTCCGTGAAGGTACCTATCATGCCACAAAAGACGATACCCCTCACGTTTGAGCTTGTATCCCACCAAAAGAGCACGGTATTCGCGGATGTGAACTCACGGAAACGCTTGACGATGCTCTCCTTGTTGTCGTCCTCCCGACCGCTCGTCTTGGCCCGACCCATCAGTCGCTCGAGCATGACCTCTTCGGTACACGAGAAGAACAGGACAAAGGTCGATTCGCATGTCTATCCCACACGACGTCAACACCGTTAACTCCTTCCTCTTTCGGCATCCTCAACCAGAAGAAGTCTTTGCGTGTGCGTCCGCGTGGAGTTGAACTGCAACGAATCGAGTTGAAACTCACAGATCGGTCAAACTCGATGGCCTGGTCCATCTTCCTTGGGAAACCATCGATCAAGAACCTTCCCTTTCCATCTTCCCACCCGACAGACTTGGGCGGGTTGTTGATCGTCTCTCTCATGGCGTTCTCCAAGAGCTGTCAGGGGGAGCGTGTAAAACCAGCCGACGTCAACAGCATGCAAGCAGACGAACACCAGGTACTGTCTGATGCATTTATGGAGGAAATAGATCCTGACCTTGATAGTGACCTCCATGGGGACGATGTTACCCTCCCGAATGTAGGTAGAGATCATCTCGCCAAACTCCGAACCAGGACGAGCTTGCTCGGCTCGGAGCAGGTCTCCAGCTGGCATCCACATCATTCCCAAACACGAAGGAAACAACAGGTAGAGAGGAACCAATAGGTAGAGAGGATATCGAGAATAGATGTTCCAGGTTGTTGTCGAGGACAAGGAGTTTAAGAGCTCTGATAAGCTTTTTGACTCGCTCTAGCTGATTAACCGTTCTACGCTTACCCGACAAGTGCTGAAAGCCATAGTCTTTGACCAAGTTCTCACATTGAGTTCCCTTTCCTACAAGATTTCCAAATCCACATTAACCCCAGCTCCCATAGCCCTTAGTTGCTTGAACCTGGATCTATCACTGACCGACACCAGGTCCACCGAGGACAAAGATGACGGTGATGTTGTTCTTGTCAAAAGCGGGTCCGGTGCTTCCCGCGACGGCGTTCTTGAGGTTATCGATGACGGCCATGGTGATTTGAATTAGTAGGAATCTAGCAAGAAGGTTGGGGGTATGATCGCAATAGTTGGCAAGGGGCTAAAACACAACAGCACACCCAGATGACCCCTGAACGATGAGCTCGAGCTGGTGATGTTGGTCGATCACCGGCACCGGTCAGCGGCCGACGATCTCCCTGGAGCGAGCGGGAGCAAATCCGAAAGAAGTGGAGGTCGTCAAGCGCTTGTTGCGTCGCGACGCCTAGGAGCATTTGGTTGAAACGTCGGTACTTGAATGCGAGTCTATCACATCCCCATGTTGCCCTTTGTGCTCATGGCAGGATCGGATCCCATCTTCGGAAACTTAAGTCAACCTTTGGAGAGGTAACTTGGCGCATCTGGCGAACGCGATTGATCCTCTTTCATAGAACAGGCCTACCTCACTTATGCAGCATCCCCCCTCTCGCAAAGCGCAGAGGAGCGTCCTCCCCTCCAACGTCTCATCTCCGAGATCGGTCCCAATACACCTCTTCATTCCTATCGAGATCTCGGCCTTCCTTGTCAAGGCATATGGGGACAGGTTCACGCATACGGTCTTTACGTCAGAGATATTCAAGCTGTTGTAACAGAACGAGGAGATCATTACAACCTTGTGTGTCGGGTTCCTCTACACGATCGGCAGCAGGTTCGAATCTGCTACTTATGGTTGGCCGAACCCCAGTCACAAAGCAGGTATCAAGCTGTTGATTAAACAAGAGGGTGTTCACCCGTGGCCTATCTCGGACCTCAAACGGCGCATACTTGCCGATCTCCAGGATGAACACGACCCTACAATTCGGTTCATGGAGTCACGGATCTTCGAATCAAGCGCCCCGTACCGCAGCGAGGTTCTGGGCCCAGGTCTCGGACTCCTTTTGTACCATGGCCGCGTTCATGATTGCGCATCTCAATTCCATCTCGTCAACTGCTACCACATCGATTCGCACGGAACGCCACAACCTCGACCCAAATCGACCTCGACCTGGAATGACCAACTGCGGAGATTTGTGAACCGATGACCAGTAGTCCTGGTCTCAAGATCAACAAGGAAGATGCACTCTCCGTCATCTGTCGACATCTACAACGCTATTGTAAAAAGGGAACATGTACACTAGCTAACGTTCTCCTTCAATTCAACCTCATACGGATCAAGCGGCCGGCGCTTCCTCCTCCTCCACGAAGATCTCCTTGTACCGTTCCAGAATCGTTTCTACCGCCTATCGATCGAGGTTCAGCATGAGTGAGCGAAGATGCCACCGCTACGATTGAGGGATCTGATACTGACTTTGCACTGGAACGACATGTGTTCCAGGTTCATGCCTCCCATACTAGCAGGGGCGCCCAACAATGTCGGCCCAAAGACAATGCTCAAGTTGGAAACTGACATCTGGTTGACAGATTCTTTCCGCCGAATTCTGTAACAAGGCAAATGGTTTGGTCAACCAATCTGTCGCGCAGGATATTGAGAAATTCCGCTTACTTGTCGAGATGCCCCATGAAGAATTTGAGCGTGGCATAGTTGGCGTCCGGAAGCTCGTTGACTTGTTCGTGCAGTCGGATATGCCGTAACCGGTCATTGTCGTAACCTAGCGAGTCGAACAGCGTCTGCATGAGAATGGCCTAGTGTAAAGACAAGGGTCGGCATAGACTCACGAGCAGCGTCAATGAAGCCTTGATAAAGTGCATGCGTAAGCAACGGTTCCGGTAGCTCGCGGAACCACTGTTTCAGAACTGAAGCTACGACATTGATATCGCCGCTCCATTCGTCCGACATGACATCGACCGCGTCCAGGTCTGCATACCGTCGTCATCGTGTAAGTATTGTCCATCAACAAGCGAAATTGTTTATCCTCACCGGCATCTAGAGCTGCCTTCAGCCGTTGCACCTTCGAGGTCGTTCCGCTCAGCCGATAGATACCCATCTGATCCAAACCTGGTTGTAGACCTAAATCAGTCTTCAAACAGCACGATTTTTGTAGCCTGCTGTCACTCACCGTATGCTTCTATGGCCTGAGCACATTTTTCGACCACCTTTGGCACTTCTGTGCCTTCGCTGACGACCTGTTCGCTTAGCTCGACTCCGAATGTAGAGCCTGATACTGCCGGTGGGCCAGGATTGTAAGCGCCCGGTATAGCAGGTAGCTGAGAAGATTCTCCATTGTTAGCTGTTGACTGTTGCGTCTGGGCCATCTGGGACGCTTGTACGTGAGGTGGTAGTGCCGGCATCTAATGGTAGGCTGATGGTCAGGACATCTTTAGCTTCCAATCTAGGTGCAGAGAGCACTTACGAAACCGTCCTCATACGGTCCATCCTTCTTTGGAGCTCTTGCTGCTACAGGACCGCGAGCAGCATTGTAGTTCTGCATATACTTGGTAAAATCTGTTCGATTGTCAATAGTCTCGACGATTGCCCGGAGACCGATAGCTAACGCAGTCGTATGAAGTCAGCTACACAATCGCTAACAAGTCCGACTTGGACGCGCGCTCACAGTCCTGCGGCAACGCAGGCGCCACTGCAGTAGCATCCGCTAATATCGTCGACTCGTAGAGATACGCGTATCGGGCCATATGATACTGCGTGCCCATATCGATCTCGTCGGCGCATTCTTTAAGCAGCTGAACGGGAACCCGGTCGTCAGCGAGTGAGTAGGGCGAAAGTCTGTTATTTGCAGGCGAGACTCACCCGAAGGATCTTTGGCAAGTGCAAGTTGAAGTATTCCTGTTTTGCCTGCTGATTGCTCTGCACAGCCTTCCGGAACACCTCGCTCGCCGAGTTCATTCTCTGCCTGACCTCGTCCTCTTGCCTCTGCATCTGTGCCGGCCCTTTGCTCTTGAACAGCATCCCTCCCTTGGCCATGGCCTTGCCCAATCCACGCTTGTCCCGTGATGACGAACCCGGCGAGACCATGTTCCCGCTGTCACGCACGTTTTCGCCTTCTTTGGCGATGAGAATCCGTTCCAACTCTTCTGCCGTGGTGTCGAATCTGCTCTTTGCCTGCGACGTGTACATGCCCATATTTCAGCACCCGCGTCGATCCTGAGGGGTTTCATCACGCCACCGACCTTCTCCATATACATCTCAGCCTCTTGCACATTCCTCTCATACCGTGCCCCGTTATCCTTGTGCTATTGGGGCAGGTCCAGATCCAGTCAACTTCTCTGCGCGCGCAAGTCCTCGACGTCATACGTACAAGCTTTCTTAGCCGCTCCCCCTCCTTGGCCAGGTTGACAAGCTCTTCGCTCATCTCGTTCAGCCGGGAGGCGAACCTCGACCGGTTCTGCGCCAATGCCTCGTGCACGTCCAAAGACTTTTTGTACGCCCGGACAAACGTCCTACCAACGATCCATGCAGCCCTCATCATCAGTCGCCTATTTCGCTTCTTTCTGCGAATACATTGATTGCAGCTCACCCGGCTTTGCAATAACCCCTTGCATAACTATCATCGCTCATCCTCTTCAATTCCAACCCGCTTCTCGCGTACTTATCTTCCAATTCCGACCGGGACCGGAGGAAAGCGGCGAATTGCTATGATACCACATGCATCAGTCACCTACACCTACATCTTGAGGGACTAGCTCGAGATCAGAAGTGTGTTCGCGGCGGGATGACTCACTTTACATGAAGCGATACTTTGTTTTATGCGCTCCGTAATCAGTTGCAGAGCGTACTGTCGAAACAATATCTCAGCCCGGCGTTAAACCATGTCTCTTTGAGTAGACCCGATCGCTATTCACCGGCGAATCGCACAACGCCCTCAACAACCCCTCGTCGAAAGTGATCGGTTCCCTCCCCTTGTCATCCAGCGCTCCCATAGCGACCAGACCCGCCATTCCGCCCGAGCTCTGTCGGTTGACCATAGGAGGAGGGGAGATCATCTCGACCTCCTGCAACCTCGGCATTTGCGTCTGCGTTTGACCTGGAGGAGAAGAGGAAGACGAGGACGCCAATGTCGTCCTGGTATCATTCTGTCCTGACGCCGACCCCGAACCTAGACCGAAATCGGCCGTATTGGAAGTAGAAGGGATGGCCGTCATCTCGCTCCTCACGCTTCCCATGCTGCCTCGCTTCTGCCTCTCTTCCTCCAACTGCAAGTCCCTCTCCCGCTTGTTCGTCGGTTCGATCTTTTCCTCTTCAAGGGGTTTCGAGAACGACAAGGAGTGCGGGGAAGAAGTCGACATTGACCCAGGAAGTTGGCCTTGGGTGTAAGAGGAAAAGATCTCGTCGTCCGTCATGCGTTTCCCCGAGGTGATGTTCGGGTTGCCTGGCGAGACGGCGTCCAGGTCTTGGGAAGACGTCGAGGTGGATGACATCCGGGTCTGGGTCGGAGAGAACATCCCTGGTCGGCTTGGAGACAGTGACGGTAGAGAGCTGGAGTTCGAGCTCGAGTTCGGGTTGGAGGGATATGTCGAGTCGAATGCTTGGTTCTGATACGAGGGGGAAGGCACGTTCGGTAACGGGTTCGAGCTCGAAGATGCTCCCTGTCTGTTTTGTACTTGGAGCCCCGCCATGTAACTGTCCAGATTCTCTTCCAGTGATTGGCCTCCCGATTCGTTCCCATTATTGAGATCACCCATCATTCCCTGTCCTGGGTATCTCGTTGCCTGATGCTGCTGCTGCTGTTGATATACACCTTGAGTCGGCTCGTCCAGCATGATCTCCTGATCCGACAAACGTTGATCCTGAGCAAAATCCGGCGGGCTCATGAACTGATTGACGATACTAGATTCCTGAGAAGACGAATAGAACTGTGCGTTGTTGTAATCGCTGGGCTTGTAAAGTTGACTCGTGCTCGAATAGACGGATGCGTCGGACTCGGACGAGTGATGCGAGTTGGCTCTGTGTGAAGCGTTCATCGGAGGACGCGCTGCCGAGAACGATGTGACGGGTGGTGATGGTACTGATGATATCGCCGCCGTGGTGGTACTGATTGATGGACCTGCAGGGTAGTGGGTCTGATGATGAGACGTCTGAGACTGATACGGCTGCTGCTGCTGGTGCTGCAAGCTAGAAGTTCGCGTGGATGGAGGGTTACCCGAGGACATTGGCGCGGCGAGCTCTTGATGGACGTGATCGAGGTTGTTTCGCCTACTTGACTGCCCAGAGATCTCTTTGGCCCTGGGTGTAGCTGCAGCTATGAAACAGATCTTATGTTAGGGAGCGGGATCGACCCTTTGAGATGATAAGTAGGGTGGTTAAGGCGTATCAACGAAAGAACGAGGAGGACCTTCCGGCGCGCGGGATCAAGCTGAGGAAGGGAGAGAGCGAGCGGGAGAGTTGCGCCGGCACGCGGGACGGGAAGTGAACAGCATCAAGACGCAGATCGTCTCAATCCCCAGATCAAACCGCAGCTTCCAATCATCTGGAACTGCTCAAGGATAACGCAGTTGAATGACTATGCCGGCCTATGTGACATGTGTGTTTCGGCGTGGTTGCGCAGTCTGCATGGCAAATCGCCCGTGAGATCAAGCGGTCCTCCTCTTTCGGCGGCGACAAGTCGAGTGCTGCTCACACGCATGACGGTAACGCCAACGCACGGACTTTACTGCTGAAAAAGTAGGCTACTTCATCCTAACCTCAACACATATAGCCTGTGTACATGTGATCAGTGGCCAGTGGCTATCTGAGATCAATTCTGGTACCTAGTAGTTTTACCTTGGACAGTTGAAGACGCGCTTGAACGCTTCCCTCAAAAAAGGTTCCGGTGGTGAATCTGCCGTAATCACCGCCGGCTCAGCACTTTCTACCAGCTACCTGCTACCTTGATTCTACATATTCTACGATCTAGTACGTACGATCTACAAGCTACAGGCTACAGGGGGTATCTTACTGCCAATTCCCATCACCCCAAGTGACAACTATCATCTCACCTTGATCGTATATAACTTGACCAGGATGCTCCGCACAACCACCCTCCGTACCACCTTGCCCTTCACACTGACCCGAAACATCCAGGCAAATGTGCCCCCTGTCCAACGGTTCATCTCCACAACCTCTGTCCTGCTCAACGAGCAGACATTACAAGAGGATATCCGGTCGAGATTGAAGGCCGCGCTCAAGACGGCGATGAAGGCCAAGGAGAAGGATACGGCGGGTACCATCAGGGTGAGCGAGGCTTTTTGATCTCGAGTTCGGACAGGTTAGGTTGGAGCGAGCTGACCATGATCGACTTTGAAACTCACCGTTCCTCGATTCCTCCTATCCCTTGTTCAACCTCACGCTACTCGCTCTCTTAAATCTCTGGGATATGCCATGTGCCGGACTATCCATAATTGATGTGGGTTCCCGGTACTGGCAGGCTGTCATGTCGGACATCACCTACCACGAGAAATCGCAATCCGACCCCAACGCCGCGGCGAGCGAAGATACCGTCATCGACGTCCTCCGTCGATCCGTCGACAAGCGGGTGAGTCCCATCCTCTCTCGACTTTGCAGCTTTCAATGTGCCCAGCCCGGAACTTAAGAGCTGATCGCTGCTGACTTCGACTTCAGATACAAGCCTCGGAATCATACCCCGCCGACCACCCCAACCGCCAAACCCTATCCAAAGAGATCGAGTTCATCTCCTCCTTCCTCCCCCGAACGCTCGAACCGTCCGCCATCACCCAGATCTTGAGTGGCATCGTCTCCGGTCTCAAGGAGGAAGAACGCCAGTCCAAGGGCGTCACCGGAAAGGTCCTCGAGAGGTTCTGGCAAGGGGTGACCAAGGGGGAGGTCAAGGATAAGAAGGCGCTGGGCAAGGAGATTGGCGAGTTGTTGAAGAAAATTCAGGTATAGACTAGGCCCCCGGGCGCCCGACCAGAGCCCTCGAGATGGGTACACGAAGAAAGTCGCTCCGGAACACCCGAGAACCCCGAGCCAAGAACACTGTAACATAAGCACGCACCACCAAAACACACCTCCGCATGCTCGGCACCATATCTGCAAACCACGAATATACATATAGATGTCGTCCCATCCGTATACCACCACGACCATTACATCCCTTTCTGTCTGCCCCCTCTCGCAGAACATCCCGTAATCATCAACCAAGAACAAGCCCCACGCAGAGGAAACCCCTAGTGGTTGTTCTCGGCCTGCCACGGCAAAAGAACCTGCGGATCGTCCCTGCCAGCCAAAAACTGATGATGATGAGATGGGTTAGGATGATGCGATGAACGGTCTTGTCAGTCAATGTTATCCTCATAGTCGAAGTGGAGCACGTGTTTGTGAGACGAACCTTGTCCATGAAAGTCGTAGGAGGGGCTTTTAAAGTGACAGGTTTCAAGCTCTATAAATATCTGGTCCGCGAATAGTAATTCACAAATGTTGGAGTCAGACATACCAGCGGTCTGATGAGCAACAACAGAATGAAGGCGATTGTGAAGTCGGACGAATATGGGGTTTATTGTAGGTTAGCAAGTTTGGGTAACCCATGGTTGGTGGAATACGAGCTCTCACCTCGTGCTTCCTGAACCAGCTCATCACGTGGGCCTGACAAGTTGAAAAGGGGTTATCAGTCTCAACTTGTGTTCGGAATACAGGCCCGAAGCCACCCCCAGCTTCAATCTCGTTCTACCCATCCGTCTCGCCTAGCCGCTGTGCCGGCAACACCTCCAACCTGTGTCAAGGACTTTGGACACTCACCTCGGTCTTCCAACAGTTCATCGTCTCCTGGTACTCCTGCTTCGACTTGAAGATCAACATGTCGATCACGTTGACATCGGTGATCCCCCTGTGTCGCTCAAAGTCGGCTCGCTTCTTTTCACGGATCATCGAGGGGGAGATGTTGAGCGCATAGAGGGAAACGATTTGAGGTGCCTATAGTTGTAAGAATGGTGAGATTATTTTGTATTCATAGAAGGGAGATGGTAGTAGACCAGCGATTGCGGACGTACGGATCGGTACCAGTCTCGGTAGAGAGCCCTGACTCGCTGTCGGGCGATCTGTTGCGTGCCCGAGATGGCGGATACGGAGGCGAGACGAGAGGGGATAGTGGTCATCTTGGCTAGGTGTAGAGCGATAGATACGAGGAAGTGTGGATTGAGAGACTGTTCGAAGATGAGATGAGCTAGGATGATATCGTTTGAATGGGCGCATGCATGAATGAGGGACATCCCGGTTGGACAGATCGGTGAGCGACGAGTCTCGGGTCAAGAACACGAGAAGTTGGGCAGCTAGCAGCTACTTGCTCTGGACTTGCATTTCCTCGCTGTCATCAGGACCATCCTTGATCCATCAGAGCACAGTCCACTGTAATACTATCGCATACAGGCAAGTAGGTAATCTACAATGGCTCTAGACCCGATGGAATCCTCGACAACGCCGGCCGCAGGCCCATCGACCCAACCCGAGACCGCATTCGAAAAGTGGAGGTCATCTCTCGCACAATTGACAGGACTCGGCTTGAACCCGGTCGAGGCCAAGCACCGGGACGAAAGACTAGCTCAGGAGAGGCTCGAGGGAGATTGGAATCAGTGTGAAAAGTGGAAGACGGGGTTGATGAAGTCAAGTGGGTCTTTGCAGATGCCTAGGACTGTAGGGCAAGCAAGTTTCGAGAAGCTGGTCTGATCCGCATTGACTTCGGATCGCAGGTCCTGCGGTTGTTTTCATGATGAAGCACCTCACCCTATCCGGCTGCCCATTCACAGCAGCTTCTATCCAATGCCACCCATGTCCACCGACAAGATCAGGAGGTTTCTCACCGGATCACGGGATCCTGCTCTGTCAAGATCGGTTCTTTAGCAAGAGACATATGGAGGACACCATCGTACACGAGATGATTCACGCCTTCGACCATTGTCGGTTCGAAGTGGACTGGGGGAATTTGCGACATCATGCTTGTAGCGAGGTGAGCCGCGCTGAATGATGACCTAATCCTTGGAGATATCTCGCTGAAGATCGCGTCGGAATGTGGTAGATCCGATCGGCAAACTTGTCGGGCGATTGCAAATGGACCCGGGAGCTTCGAAGAGGTTTCTACTCATTCTCCAAGCAACATCAGGTAAGGCCCCCAGCCCTTCGTCTACATACCCCCTTCCTACTCTAACCTGATTACCCTCATTCTTCGACCAACCCGCAGGCATGTGTAAAACGCCGAGCGGTCCTTTCCGTAGAAGCAAATCCTAACTGCGCAGATAAGGCGATGGCGGAACGAGCGGTCAATGAAGTATGGGATAGTTGTTTCAAGGATACACGGCCTTTCGATGAGATCTACTAGAATATTGGCACGGTGGCGATTCTACGTATCTGGACCCAGCCGGACGGAATGGAAAGGTGCATGTGCGTTGTATTATAGAGCATGGCTTGTTGCATATTCAGACACCCCTTGAAAGATCGAAACAAGTCGCTATTTTGCGACATGTTGCATTCGACTTTCCACTGTCGAGCCACGATGGGAAGCACCACGTGTCTACGATTGGGACGAAACCGGTATGGCTCGATAATCTGCACGGCGGTCCCTATCGGTTGTCAAGGCGATTGCGGGATGAAACATTCCACTCTCACAAGGAATATTTAAACCCCGAATTTTCCGTTCCTCATGCTTTCACCCTTTTCATGGATGTTGCCTGGAGAGGAAGATAAGGTTGACCAGTGATCTCTAAGATAAGGCATATTAGAGAGATGAGGTGCAGCGGAATGAGATGCAGAAAAAGGGAAAGAGTTGCGACCCGTTGGCACAAATGAATTGTTTCGCTCCGAGCTGAACTCGATCAGATTAATGGTCAGCGAAACCGATAAGTCCTGGTGAAGCATCCGAAAGGTTTTCTTTCTTTCTTCACCCTTCAGCGACATCTTCAGCCGTTCGACGCGCGAGTGTTGTATCGCATTGTAACCTTGCCGTTGACCCTGTAAGGACCGATGTATGTGGTAACCTGAGTTGCAGCCTCGTTGAAGGTTTTTTTTTTCGTCTTGACTGGAGGTGGTGGGGTCGTTCCGTTCCTGCTCGCTTCGTCAATGAGGTTCTCCTGGTCGCTGATTGCTTTGGCTTGCTTCTGGGCTTCCGTGCAGTGAAATTCGCATAAAGAAGGAACACTCTGTTAGTGATTCACTAGACCCGCTAGACCTGCAGTAGTATCTAAGCCTGAGCGTATCGGTAGTTTTATTGGCTTGGAAGGTCCATCTCTTTGAGCCGACCGGCCATGTTGATAGCGTTGGGAATTTCAACTTGATTTCCCGCTCAATGGCGTCGCTCCTCATGGGCGTATGAAATGTGGTCCTTTCCATCGAGCTTAATCGCGATAGAAGACAGGTAGAATCCAACGACACTTCTGATTCTGCAAAGTAGGTCTTCGACAGAGCCAGTCTTTCCCGTTGGTTCTTAGGGTAACCGTAATGGGTAAGGGGTCAGGCGCGGATTGATCGCAGTGCAAAAGACTTGTATGAACCAGTTTTGTGACCTTTCTTGGAATTTGACAGATAAGGATATCCTCGAAAACGGTGCGTAAGTTCATGAGCACCTCGGAAACTTGACTGAAATGAGCAAGTATTCCGCCGTTCCCCGAAAGCACCGAAAGGGCGAATCATAATGATTGATCCGCCGCATTCTACAGCAAAGCATGCAATGAATGTACACCACATTATTTGCTGCTTCAAGATCTTGGTCAATACTAGATCACAAGCTATGCAAAGTAGTGGTTGAGGTCATCGATTTAAAGCCCTAGCTCTGACCGAACGTCAGGGCAGACTTACGGGTCGTCTCTACCGCCTCATTTAGGAAGTGGTCCTGGAGCACAACGAGGTATTTGTTGAGCTTCTTGATTCAATAGTGGCGACTCCAGTATGCTACTCGTCATCTAGCCTATTTTGGAGTTTGTGTCTCTGGCTGAGCGCTAGTCTTCCAAAATTCTCGAATCTGGTTGCCGAGGTGATCGATCATCATAGCATCAGCATCCGAATAGAGACAAAACGGCAAACTTGCTTGACCTACTGTGTCAAAAGGCTTGAAGATACCATCGACGTAGTTTACGTTCTACTCGCGCGGGCGACAGGAAGGACTTGTTCACCCGGCAGGCTGGAGAGTAGAGCATTAATCTTATGGTTAAGGTTCAGCCAGTCGCCCCGGCTTATCAGCACGGCCTATCAACGTAAGGTTCAAAAACTGTCGATGTCCTAGAAGTGATGTGGGTGTAGTGATGTTCTAAGTTTTGACCCCGCCGACTTAGCTGTTCAGTCGCATTGAGCAGGCAATCGAACATCTCGCAATTGGTGACGAGGCTTAATAAATTGTTTTGAATGTTTGCAGATAGAAGCAGAGGTGGCAGCCGTGCATGAGACACTCGACGGCTGAGGTCTACAAACACGGCTGAGATGCCCGCGGGAATGGGATGACGAGCTTGAAAGCAGATCAAGACCGGCGCCGAGCTGCCGAGCTGATTTTGCTGAGGATGAGTGGATAAGACACTGTAGAGGCTTACTCTTATATGTGGAGCAAAAATTTCTGGGACACATCGACGCTCGATCGTCATATTTGCCACTGTCGAATATGCTCAAGCCACGGCAACACCTGCCTCGACGCGCTTCTAATTGGACATGGACCCAAGCGCGCGAGCCCGGAAAACTCGATCAGAGTCGTCATCGCCGGGGTCAAGGTTGATCTCGACATCGACTAATCTTTTAGATTGTCAAGATTACCATCTTACTGTTCTCATCATCTAGATCGTCTCTTAACGAAACAAATATGCCTACCACTCAGCAAATCGTCGTCGGCTCGTTGGCCGTTTTGGCCACCTCGGCTGTAGGATATGCCGCCTATTTTGACTACAGGCGGAGAAACGACCCGGAATTCAGGAAGAAGCTGAGTGAGTCGAGCAGAAGGGCTTTCAATGGATACTAGTCTAGCAAGGTGGTAATTGAGAGGCTGACCGTGCTGAATGGTCGATATTCCTTAGAGCGAGAGCACAAGAAAGTGCACAACGTTGCGACCCGAGAGGCCCGAGAGAACAAGGCCAAGACCACACAGGTTCGATGAAACCTGATCATCCTGATTTGCCGATCATCTAAGCTGACTGCCCTATCTTTCGATCACGTAGCTCCTCAAAGCTCAACTTGTCTCCATCTCCAAGGAGAGTCTTCCCAACAACCCTGCTGAGCGAGAACAATACTTCATGGAACAGGTGGCTATGGGAGAGGGTTTGGCTCAGGCCGGTCAGTAATGATCGAGGCGAATGATCAGTTGAGTCTAAGCTGATCTTGCGATTATATCGGAAATTAGGCCCTATGAACGAGGTCCCTGCTGCTCTATGCTTCTACCGAGCTTTGCGAGTATACCCTAGCCCCGTCGAGTTGATCATGAGTAGGTCATACGTTCTGCTCATCAAGCGATACAGAAAGGTAGCTAATACAAGTGTAACTACACTTGACTCTCGCTCGAACAGTCTACCAGAAGACCGTACCCGCCCCCATCTTTGCCCTCCTGATGGAGCTCACCTCGCTTGACGTGTCAGCCGGTCAGGCTGGAGGTGCGTCCGCACCCACCGGCAGTCTCGCCAACATCGATGATGATGACGACGAGGAGCCTGCTACCGTCGAGGCCTCCACGGCACCTACCACCACGGGAGGCAGCGGGAGTGAGGACGGCTCGCCGAGTGCCAGTGGCGAGTGGGAGGACGTTGAGGAGAGGTCTTGAGCTTGATCAGTCGACCTCGACCCGTGGGTTATGTGGGACTCGAGTGCAGGTATGAAGGACAAGACGGCACCGAAACGATAAAGACGGAAATGAAAGAAAGACACAATGAATCTCCTATGTCAACGGAGGGCTAAGAGAGTGATCATCGTTGGCACATACCGCCGACTTTGGGACGCACGGGGACGCAAGCGAATTATCACCATATCAAGACATTTCTCCACACCTGTATCATCAATGCTCGAGTGATTGTTCTTGCGTGCCTTATGACCATCAATTATGCTCGTTATGGCCAGTGGTCAGTAGCTATGGATATGCCCGTCTACATGGCGAATATAGCGAGCCATTGCCGAACGAGCTCTATGGATCTATGGCCGCCGGAGGAGGCTGGTACGCGCTCGCCGGCTTGCTGATGAAGCCCGTTCATCGTGATCCACGAACTATGATGAATATGGCTATCGTCCCGGCAAGAGGGTCCTGACCGACTCATCGCCCTTGAGAATTCTGTCTGCCCCTATATCATCTCTCTGCAACATAGCCGGTTGAAATTATCAAAGGGATCTCGTCCGAACAGACTGATAACGGAGACCGACGGCTCACTTGGACAAGCGATTCTGATCGCCGAATGCGCGGAATACTGCAGGGTTGCTCAGAACACCCCGATTTCAACGACCATCCTGCCAAGGAGCAGTAAACCTGAACTCCTCCAACGCAGCTATCAGTGTGGAAGCAAATAATCATGGATAACAGGCGGGCATCTGTCATCGAGCCTGATGTGGTCGAGGTCGTTTCTGCTCGCATGACTGCTATGAATGCGGTACGTCAGCGGAATGTAAGGGAGTTAGTATATGGATACGTACTGATTCCTTTTCGTTCCGCCGACAGACGATAGAGGACCTGGAGGACAGTCTGGTACTGCTCAAACAAGCCTTGAAAGAGTCGGACAAGTCCGGGATCCCTTCAAACGGCGAGGCGGGGGCGGTGCCCTTGCCTACCATTACAACGAGCGGGTCTATCGAGAAGCATGGGAAGAGGAGCAAGAAGACAAAGGCAAAGAGCATGATCGAGATTCCGGGAGGGGGAATGAGAAGTGAGCTTATAGGACTCGACTGTGTACGTCGCGTCGATGGTGGCTAAGCGACAAATACGCCTTCTCGAACAGGACGTCATGCTTCCAGCCCAGATCTGATGAACGCAACGATGGTCGACCCGCAACAAGCTGAACTTTCAACCAATACCCCGACATCACACAAACACAAGAGCAAGTTTCGATCATCTCACAAGAGTCGATCTCGGCATGGAAAAGGTGCTAGCGTCTCGGAGGACGAAGTTGGGACCATCAAGGCTGGGAGGAACAGCGATGCCACCGAGCAAACCGTCGTGGAAAGGAAAGAGCTGCCTCGGCTGCATAGCGGATCAGGTGCCAAGGCCATCTTTGATAATATTTTTCATCGACGACGTGAGTTGCAGGAAATGCCAAAACTGCCACGCCCAGGCGGAGGAGCTGATCGACGGGTGGAATGGGTTTGTTGATCGTAGCCAGCCATCATCGGAACCGAGCGAGCACGGTCACAACTGCCTCAATCAATACCAATGTGGGGACAGTACCACCCCCTGTTCCTCCTCTGCCTACGAACGTCGCCCCACAGGCTTCGATATCCACAGCTACACCTCCGCCGCCTCAATTATCAATCGATACCCTTCTCGGCGAAATCACCGCGGCCGTCGAGAACATGAGACATCAGCATTCGTCACTTCTAACACTCCTACCGTTGTCCAACTTCCATAACGTGATGTCTTCAACGGAGGAAAGCAGTACTCCATACGAGTCGGATGCAGATGCTACGGAAGGCAGGGTATCTCCTACCGAGACGACGAGACCAGGCGGACCTAGCGATAATGCACTGGAAACGGACACTCCAGCAGGTAGCGCTTTCCAGACGGCAATGTCTAGGCAGACGGGCCATCGATCTCGGGGTTCGTTGTCTTCGCTATATGCAGAAGTCGCTTCAATCTACTATGACGCGGAGATCGAGCCTTATGATGACGAGGAGACGGTGGGCCCTCGTCAACTTTCACATGGTCGATCAGGCTCAAGAAGCAGTCTCGCTTCCTTTGAGGTTGATCAACACGTGGAGCGAGCGATGCAAGAGATGGAAGAGCGGGATCGTCGACAACAAGCCGGTGTTCATGGAGCTCAAGATGCTTCCGCTCGATTCTCGGTGGATACCATTATGGAGCCCACGACACCTACTATGAATAACGCTGCAACGCTTGCTACTGCTCCTTCGAGCGTGTCAGGGCCCGTTACTAGAAGGACGTCGTTACCAGCACCATCTCCGGCGTCAGAACCGTCGTTGATAGGTATGTTACGAAAGAACGTAGGCAAGGACCTGAGCACCATCAGCTTCGACGTTACCTTCAATGAACCTCTGAGTCTCTTACAGTGAGTAGCACAGGGTCGACCTGATCCATTGGTCCAAGAGATTGACGGGTATGTTTTCATGACAGAAAATTAGCAGAAGAGGTCGAGTACACAAACCTGCTTCGGCTAGCCACCCAAGCTGTAGACCCAATCGAGAGGCTTGCGCATATCGCCGCCTTCGCCGTCTCCCAATACGCCAATTCCAAGCACCGCACGTCTAGGAAGCCATTTAACCCCCTTCAAGCCGAGTCCTACGAGCTGGTCCGGGAAGATTTGGGACTCAGGTTCATCAGTGAAAAGGTCAGCGGTTTTCGATTGTATACCGCCTTTTGATTGACGTGGAGGCTGATCTCCATTCGTTTGTTGCAATGGTAAACAGGTCACGCATCATCCTCCTCGGATGGCGTGTTATGCGGAAGGCCCAGGGTGGGTATATAACTGCACAAGTTCCGCAAAGAACAAGTTGTCAGGTATGTCATTAGTAGCTCTGCCTTCAAGGAATGTGCGGCTGATCAGTGCATCCTTTGCATATTAGGCATGAGTCTCGAGATCCAGCCGCTCGGAGCTCAGCATATCATCTTGAATGGGAACGAGAGGTACTCATGGTAGGTTGTGCTTCGCTCTGACAGCCTTGAGAAGCCTTCTGACATGCCAGTTGGACATGCAGGACCAAGCCGAAATCCTACATGCGCAATCTGGTTGCTGGCGCCAAATATCTAGAGACGATCGGGGATCTGACCATTCGCAACGAATCTAGTGGAGAAAAGGCCGTGATCAATTTTGAAGCTGGAGGTTGGGCTGGCAAGAGGAATCAAGTCTCCGGAATCTGTTATACGGCGAGCGGGAGCAAGGCCGCTTGGATCGATGGGGTTTGGGATTCGAAGTTGAACGTGCGATATGGGTCGAGTCATGATCCGAGCCATCCTCTTTGGCTTGCCAATCCTTGGTAAGTGACTGCAAGCTCTTAGGGGGGTTGTGTTTTGCTTGAGCTGATTACTGGCGCATAACGTAATCTAGGCCGGCGAACACGGATAAGAACTACGGATTCACTCAATGGGCGATCCAGCTGAACGAACTCACGCCCGACCTTGTCGGTGTCATTGCCCCTTCAGACTCGCGTCTGCGACCAGATCAGAGGGCGTACGAGGAAGGTCGAATCACAGAGGCTGATCACCTCAAGACCGCGCTCGAAGAGGCTCAACGGCAGAGGAAACAGGCCGAGGGGGATTACATTAAACCGAGATGGTTCAAACCTACCTCGCATGGTACTGGAGAGGACGAATGGGAGTATGCGGGCGGGTATTTTGAGAGTCGAGCGGACGGGAGTCTTCTCACAAAGGCTGTCGCAAGTCTGTTCGAACTGTAAAGCAGACGGGGACAGCCGCGAGTCCGCAAGTCTGGACGGAGAGAACTGCTCTAGCGGATTTACGACGAGATGATAATGAAGACAGACTGTATCTAATGCTAGCTTATACTATACACCATGACGAGCGATAATATGTCTACTCGGACACTGGAAAGGAGGATCGATTCGTCATGTCTTGATCTCTCCCCAGGTCGACAGCGCGATGCGCTCCCGCCAAGTCCTCGCGGACCTCGGCCACGGGACATGACCAGGGGGACTCAAAGTGTCAACGATTGTCCTATCTGGGCAGAGCCACACAGTGCGAGTCAGAAGAGGACACGCCTTCAGACGGTCATACACAAGATATAGCCAGAATACTTCTACCATGTCTGATCTGTTCAAGGATGTTCCCGAGTTTGTCGAGGTAGGTTCGAGTCGCCTGTGTTTAGCAGATGCGAATATAGTCATTCAGCTCATGTTCCTTCTCTAGCTCGATATCGGCGAATCTTTGACTGCGAGGACGGAAACACTGTGTAAGTTGACTTGGATTCCTTACAGGATCGAAGTTATCTCGTGCTAATGCAAAGTCCCCTGCAGCTACGTTCCGGGAGCTCGGCCCTCCCGACCTGTGCCATGTGGTCAAAGTGACCGGGTCCAAGAACGCTATCAAAGAAGTAAGGCCTTCGACAGCCATGAAAGTGACACTAAGCTCATGAATCTCTGGCTCTTCCACAGATCGGCTCATATCATTACTGGTGACTATCAGCTCAGGCGAGAAGCGAGTGCGAATCAAGCTGAAAGATTCCTCTTACTCAGCTCTGGAGTGGAAGCTTCTTCCTCAGCATTGCTGGCGGCCTACCTTCATTCTCTGACGTTCTCGGTCGAGGACAACTCGGCATGGTTTAGCGGGAAGAGTGCCAACTGGAAGGTTCGGAGTGGGACATACTGGCAAGTCGCTTAGTTCGCATCGTCACGTCGCAACTGAACGACACTAATTCGTTTTCGCCTACTGGGTACCTAAATAGTTGCTTCAATGCCTTCTCTCGAGTCGACATACGGGTAGAAGTGAAGATTCCAGGAGGCGTGGACGCATACGTAGTGGATCTACGTGGAGAACGGTAAGTGCTACCCCCTTCTCTGCGTCGCTGCCAATATATAGCTCATCTCGATGTACCGGTTGCCCCCCTTTCTGTTGTTAGCATGGAACCCACACCAGCAATGTGGCAGGAGACCTATGTCTCAGCCTTGTTGAGGGCGATCCGATATGCCGATGATCCGAGCTATAGGCTTGCGGGGTATCGAAAGCTGGATCCCATTACGACTCCCGAGGCCGAACAGAGGTTCTTGGAGGCTGCCGAGGCAGTATTCTTTCGAGGTACGAAGGTGTCTCGCTGTCTTTTGGGGATATCCAACTCATAATATCTGTGTTGATTTCGCAGGCTGGCAACTTGGCTCCGACCCAGAGATCCAGGTAGCTACCGTTATTTCGAATCACTTGACGGCAGGAATCATGAAATACTTTGGCGACTCATATCGGCTACAACATGCCGCGAACCTATTCGAGAAGCTGGTGGATAAAGAGCCTGAGGTTGCAGCCTTGCTAGCTAAGAGCTACATCGGAATGAGTGAGTACGAAAGGGCTCGAGGCTGGTCAACGAAATTCCGCTGACTTCAGACCGGCATACTAGACGAGGAGGTCAAGGCGATTCAAGTGCTCTCCGCAGCCCTTCATCAGAACCCGCAATCATATCACCTGCTTCATACTCAGTGTGATTTCCTACGGAACAAGGGGAAAACGGAGTGGGCGCTGAAGCTGGCCAAGCAGGCCGTCAATTGTGCTCCTAGCGAGTTCGTTACCTGGGCGAAGCTGACGGAGGTTTACATTGATATGGGGATGTATGACTCGGTAGGCGGATTCGCAAAACTCTAATCGTCCTCGTGCGGATCGCTGAGTACCTCACGATATGATCCCACCAGGCTCTTCTGACGCTCAACTCGTGCCCCATGTTCACCTTCAATGAGAGGGATCTGCATCGGATGCCTACCCCTCTCCGAACACATCTGCCGATCAAGGGTTTCATTGCCACCTCGAACATCTTGGACGAGGACTCCGGCCGGGACAACGAGGCCGATATCGCTCTTCTCCGGTTGCCTGCACCGAGCCTCCGAGGAACATTTGCCAAGGCATACAGCCTCTTGACTAAGCTCACAGCACAGATCGGCTGGGACGAGTTGCTCAGGACCCGATCAACCGTCTTTGTAATGGAGGAGGAATACCGAAAGCACAAGGCGCATGCGTCGGTAGATGGCGACATGACGCCCCGAGCGGGCGACATGGCTGAGGACAACGCTTCGACGAGGGGAGTACGGTCACCTCGTCCGATGATGCACATCAACACCGATCTCGCAGGATCGAGTCGGACCAATGATGAGCAGCTCGAGGTACCCCAAACTCCTATTCCCACGATCAAAATTTCTAGCGAGTCAGATCACGAGCGAGAACACGCGGCTCTCAAAAAGATGGGCATCCAAGCCAGTGGCGGACCGGATACAGTGCCTTCCCCTGTTCCAGAAGAGCGGGAGGAGGACGTGCAAAAATCGATGGATCCTGATTTCCAGGCTGCTTCCGAGATCACCAAGCCGGAATTAGCTCAACCAGTAGACGAGGACAGGAAGGCCAGTGAAGCGAACGAGGTAGCCAATGGGGATTCTGCACCTGGTGAAAACGCTGGGTCACCTGACCAACAAGACAGCGGTTCCTCTTTCAACAATAAGCGACTTTGCGAGCGATGGCTTGACAACCTGTTCATGTCGCTATACGAAGTATGTATGGAAATTTGGAGTGTTCTTCATATATAGCTCTGACCACTTCATGATTCATCAGGACCTTCGGGTCTACACCATTTGGCGAGCGGAGATATCACACTTCAAGACCCAACACATGTCTTACCGTAAGACCGGCACTGAGGTAGGTTGATAACCCGTTGTCTTGCTTGCCCTCTTGACGCTCATTAGAATCGCCGTTTCTCTAGTGGGAAATTCTTGGTGAACTCGCCCAGCGCCTGCACCACAAGGAAGAAGCGAAGGACGCATTCCAACGTTGTCTCGATACGCGCTTCTCTTCAAAAGCCTGGGTCAAGCTATTAGAGTATTATACCGAAGAAGGCGATCTCGATCGAGCGCTGGGCGCTGCGATCCGATTGGCGACATACCAGAACAGGCGAGTCTCAGTAGCCACAAACATTGCTAGGTCGATGGCTGACCCTAGCGGTTTCACAGATGGTATATGGAATCAACTTATCCCACAATAGTCGCTCATTGTCTATTCAAGTTGGGTCAGATCAATGGCCACCAGAAGATTTCCTACACACTTATGAGCAAGGTGCATGGTCAATCGTCCATGGAGAACCGAAGTCCAAGACTGAATAAATTGAAATTGCGCTCGTTACCAGAACCTGCCATCCGGCATCGCCGAGATCATGGAAGCGTACCTAAAATATGGTCAATTGTTTAAGGTGAGCATTGAATTCGCATGCAGTAGTCTCGACCATTGGACTAGCTGACCGCTTGACATATAGGTGGAGGGTTACGACTTTTAGACGCGGAGGGGACTGGTTGTACGCCTAGTAGGAACATATTCCGCCACGATGATTTTACGAATAATTATACGAAAGTCTTTCGACTAAGCCGCCGTGCTGTCTTGTGATTGTCGCTGCGAACGCTGCCCGCAGGTCTTCTCGCCAAATTCAGAGCTGAGAAGGATAGGATCAACAAGGCCAATCATGGTTACTATGTGATTCCCAAACGGCAAAAGATTGGAGCACAGAGAAGCAAGAATATATGTCGATTGCAGCGAGAGTGGCAAAGGCTAAGAAGGAACTTATATGTGGGCTTTAGAGCTGGATGAATTACAGGAGGATATGATACGTGTGTCACAATCATCCGCAGCAGATCGGATGACACTTCGACTACTACTGTAATTATCCTCACTCATCGTCTCCGCTTCTCATTCGTCTGCGTCATCAATGACCTCTGCCTTTGACTCGACCTTCTCACTCGTCTTCGTCATCAACAACCTCTGCCTCTCGCTTGTCGTTTTCGTCATCAACGCAGAAGTCGTCAAGGACGTATCTGTTCCTGTCCTTCACCGTGAATTTTCTTCTCTTTGAGGAACATATGTCCTCGCTGTCCTTCTTTGCCTTTGCAGGTTTTGTCCCATCTCTGTCGGTCTCATCGACGTCAGAATCGATGGCGGATCTCCGACATTGATGATGGAATCGATTCTAGCGCGATGATCTTTTGTATGAGCAATGATCTTTTGTATGATCGATTCTGGCGATTGAGGGTAAAAGGGGACCTACCTATTGGCCGGCGCAAACCCAGAGATATGATCTTTTGTATGATCGATTCTAGCAATTGAGGGTAAGAGGGGATCTTGTAACAAGGTAAGGTCGAAGTGGAATCCAGAACGGGAATCCCTGACCCAGACCTTTTGGGAAACACCTCCTGTTTTACTCTCCCTCGTGAAAAGGTTGTAACGCAGCATCTCCATATATGGAGCCAGATCGTCTTGCCAAGGTTCAGGACCCTCCTCTTCGTGTATCTGTTGCAAAGACTGCATCCACCGCTTTTAGTCTTGTGAAACGACGATGATTGCCGCAATCGCTTCGTCAGTCGTGCCTGTCAATGAGATTAGAGATAGCGACCAACATCTAGGGCTTGCACGCATCAAGATTCATATTCGGTATACATGATGAGAGCTTCGTTACATACAGCTTGGTGGCCTACTACTCTACTTTGTGAAGATGCTCACCACATCCTCGTTCGCGACGACGTGTGATAGACCGACCTTCTGAGGCTGAGGCGAGAATTTGGATGATTTGCCCCATACAAGCGCGTATCTACAGGAAATGACGACGAGTTAGGCAGGAACGGTGCATCATAGTCATCGGCGTCGTCTGGACTGACTTGAAATGCGAAGCCAAACTTCGATGGACAGAGTGACACACGTCCTCGATAGTGGCGCCGGGTCGCATACAAACTGGGTCATGCAGATCAGGAGCGAAACCCCGCTTCTTGGTGTAAATCCTGCACGAATCAAGTCCGTGATATACATAAGCTTCCCTTTCCGAGCATCAAGATGGTCTAACAGACTGCACGTACTTGACGAGTCTCAACTCCTCCCAAATTCGGTCCATCAGGGTGTCCAACCCGAGCCCGAGCTCAGCGCTGATAACAACGTTCCTCCCGTCGTTCTCCTGGCAGATTTCCTCAATCGTCTCGATCGAGACGGCGTCGACCTTGTTGAAGACGTAGAGACAAGGCACATATTTTCGCGTTCCGAGGAGTACATCGATAAACTCGTCCGGTGTGATCTACATAAAGGTGCATTCCGGTCAGGGCGTGAACAGTAGCTGGCTAACATTCTGCGAAAGACGACTCACATCTTCTCTGAGCATCACATCACAATTGCTCACTGCGGAAACGTCAGTTGATATCAGTCGAGGGGGAGATAGCTGATCTTGGCGCAAGCGACTGACTTTTATATGATTGCAAGATCGACTTGATCATTCTTTCGTCAATCTTTGTCAGTTTGACGGTATTGTTGATCTGTGTGCAGCCAGGCGAGATAAGCAAGCGTATTCAGCGATGTAGTCTCTGATAACACTCACGGTGATGCCGCCTGCAGATTTGGGCTTGAACACCACTGTGATTCGTCGGGTTCATATATTAGCTGGGTATCAGCCATCAGAAGAGATACAGCCCATGTACGCACCGTCGGGTGGTGATGTGTTCAGTCGTATTCCAACGGCTTCCAACTCCGCCTCTAACAACTTTCGCTGCTCATTCGACTTGGTAGCATCCACTGAGCATGCGAGATCCGTCAACTGTCAACGGTCTAGTCTCGATGCCACTCCGATGACAATGCTTACTCATGATGATAATCACGTCCGCAGTCTTGGCAACACTGACGACTTGTCGACCACGTCCTCGACCCATCGCAGCTCCCTCGACGATACCGGGCAAATCGAGCAGCTGTATCCGAGCTCCTTCGTACTCCAGTACTCCCGGAATCGCCTAGAATAGTCGAAGCCTTTCAATAGCTGTGGCTTGAGAATATGACGCTCTCGCTTACCGTCAATGTCGTGAACTCGTACTATCGTATGCGCACAGATAGCTCTCAGCGATCCGAAAGCCACAGCAGTCTGCCTTCAACGTACTGCTCCAGTAATACTCTCCGTCTTCGTCATCTTGGACAACAGCGTCGACTTGCCGACCGACGGGAAACCTATCAGAGCCACTCGGGCATCTGCTTGCAACCAATTTTAGCTCAATGAATAACGATGCCTCTCTCAAGGCGCCCCTCACCTCCACTCTTCATGACATCGAATCCCTCTCCCTTGGGCCCCTTCTTGTCCGGTTCAAGGAGCTGGTGTCGGTACTTCGCCAACTTGGCCTTCAATGTACCTGTAGCCTGTCTATTTGAGATATGCTTGTATCATACTGCAGAGGAATGCACGTACCCAAATGGTACTCCGTCTGAAAACGTATAGTAGATGTACATAAGTATAGCCATGTCTGGTATCAGAATTTCGAAGCCGGAACCCACCGCCTTGCTGTAAATCGAAACCGTTATCGTCAGTATCTGAAGTTCAGAGTCAGGAAGTGCTTGACGCTCACTTCTTCTGGGCTATAGACAAGCGGTCGAGAGTACCCCATATCAGAATCCAGATATTGGTTCATGACAAGCAGAGCGACTCACTCCTCGCCATCTCCTCTGCGATTCGCCATCATATACGATTCTCAGCATGACCACGGTAAGCTATGGGCTCCGCCAATCATACTGACTCTCAATCTCCGCAATCTATCGAGATGGAGAAAGATCAACTTGCAATCCTGCGCAGCTGGAGATTCACTGAACCATCCTATACCTTTTCTAGAACACCCATCTTGACGTTTGCACCGCTGTTTCGCTTTCTCTATGAGTCAAGAGGTTTCAAATACGTCGATGCGAGTGAGTTGGCAGCTGTAATATCTCTTGTAGCAAGGGATGGAGGTACGTCCGGCCTTGACCGCTCGTTGCAGGGGATGAATATACCTGATCTTCGCCCGTTCATGTTCACCTGCATCACCTGCTGATCCCACTTTGTCAACCTCGCGCTTGACCACGACCGCGACCTCGATCGCGCTTCTCCGGCCAAGGTGGTCATGCGCAAATTGATCACAACGTCATGTACGATTGTATGCTGGTCGAGTCTTGCTTGTATAAAGACGAGATACAATGTGCTTTGATCTGTCTGCGTCATCTGTTCGTTATATTATGGTCAAATCGCCGAGAGAATCGTTCAGAGACAGTTGATTCTATAATCATGAAATCGTGCCTTTCTTGAAAAGCTTGCCCAGCCAACTCTGCTTCTTCTTTAATGTTTTGACACCCTCCACAGGCAATGTCGACGAAGCCGAGGAAGGACTGAGGGCAACGACGTCGGGGCTGCTGAACCCCTCTACCGATCGGTTGTGGGTCGAATTATCGCCACTGGACGCCGAGGTCTCGTTGTCGTAATCTAACGGGGGTGTCGTGGGCAAATCTAGTCGAGGATCAACCTGGATCTCGGGAACGGCGTTGTTGTTGCTGGAAGGCGTTTCGAGGGACCCAAGTGATCTCGTTTCGACATCCGTGACACCCCTGGCGATGGAGTAAGGATCGAAGAAGGCGGTCGAAGGAGTATTGTTTCCAACAGTCCTTTCCTCGTCCGGACCATCCTGCGTAGCATCCGATTCGAAGCGACAGCTTCTTAGATCGTCCAGGTACATTACGTCGAAATGACTATGACAGCTGATCGCTCCGCTGAGCATCAACGCTAGTCCCGATATAGGGGACATGTCGCTCGCCCGCTTCATAGGTTGACCCAGAACCCGGTTGCCGAGGACATAGGCTCGCGGAGCCACATGCATCGACAAGCTCTCCGGACCCGGTCGAGGAAAGAGTGATTTGAGATAAGCCTCGGTAGCTTTGATGAGCGCCGGTGATGGTCCCACAGGAAGGACGTGAATCAGAGTCTGCGGCATGTCAACGATCCCGGTTGGGAACACGTTGCTCGAGAACGAAGAAGTCCTCACTGACGAGACGAGCGAGTAGGTCGAGTTTCGTCGTTTCTTCTCTTCGATCGAGTCGGTAGGCGAGATGCGATGGGCTGAGGGCATGAACGGTAGTAGTGCTGTCGTAGTGATCAAGACGTTTTGCAAAGATCCCTGAAATGAATCTGGTCGGTCGTCCATCGGTAAAAAGTTGACCACTGCATCCAAAGCTCTAGCCCGCTGCTTCGGCTCAGAAACCGGTCCTAATCCTTCCTGTGATGCCGTCTCGACATCCTCCTTGTTGACAACCGTCGCCATCGACAAGACGCTCGAAAAGCTCCTTGACAAGGTCGACCGCTTATCCTTCCCTTCCATGATTTCCATACTCGGTCTCCTACTATGCATGGGCGAGTGCGATCTCGAGCTCGATGCTGCATGATCGCTATGTGTCGAACCTCTTCTCGAGCCCAATCCCGGCGACGAAGCCGAAACATCCCGCGAAGAAGCTGGTGGTGGGTTTTCAGCCGATTCCAACGCCTTTCGCTTCTTTCTCCAGATGAGCGCCGCATCGACTGCCTGTTTGACGACATCCCCGACCGTCTTGCTCTCTTTCAGCGAGGGCAAGAATTGCACCTCGGGAAGGCATGCAGATCCTAGCTCGGTGATCAGTTCCATGGCACCCGTCTTCTTTACGTTCGTGTCTATAGACGATGTTGTGGATGACTGTGACAAGGGAGACCGAGGTATTTGATTATTTGTCGATTTAGGGGATGGAGGACCTCGTGGTCCGAACTGGCGACTGAGGCGATCGGAACTTGTCGGTGCTGGAGCGAGACGGCTGGAATCTTTGGTGGAGGTAGTAGATGATGGCTTGAGCGGTGCAGCACTAGGGTTTCGAGCGAGGAGGATCAAGGTGTTGAGGAAGTCAGGGGAAGTCAAGACGGGTTTCAAGGCGGTCGCACTCGGTTCTATCGTCGTACCGTCATGCAGCCTCTTGTCAGCGCTCGTGTCGGGAGCGTCATCTTCACCAAACCTGTCTTGGCCGACTTACCTCCTAGCATCAAGACCACCCTCGATTTGGTCGACCTCGTCCATTCCTTGATGCCCACCTCCATATCATCTAGATCGATCACCCAATCCGGCCCCGTCTTGCTCCTTTCCACCCTCAACCGTTCCCTCTCGAGCATGACCCTGGCTTCTGACAACGCTCTCCCTGGCCTGGCTAACGGGGCCTGAGTAGGGACGGGCGGTTCCAGCAGGTCCCTACCGGGACTAGGGGTAGGCAGTATACTAGATTTAAATCGGGTTGATAAGAACCCGTTGGTCGAGGACGATCTCGGGAAGTCGTTGTTCTCCACCGACACCATTCTCAAAGACAGTGATGACCCAGATGTAACCTCGCTCCGTCGTCTAGCCGCTCTCGCCTGATCCTTCCTATACTGCGCCTGCTGGGTCCGCAGAGATCGTTTGCGACCGAGAGACGAGTCTTCGGGGACAGGATCTAGGCTGTTGTTTCGCGGTCTACGATGTGATGATGATGAAGATGATGGTCTATCGACTGCATGTTGGGAGGGACCGGCGAGTGGGGACGGTCCCAGGCGTTGTTGGGTGTTGAACTCGTACATGCCGGCCGGCTCGATCGAACGTCGAAGAGGTGGCCAGCGGGTGATATGACAAGGTTCGCTCTGATTGATATGGTCTGGTATGAGGTTTCCGGCGAGACAAGATTATGATGCGATTCAGGGGGTGTCCGTGTGACTGTCGTAGTACAGGACGACCGTTACAGTGATCAGTGAATTGGTCCAGATATCAAGCAACGGTCAAGTCCATGTTGCCGATAGGAAGCCAGTCCAAAGAACTATTGAATGTCGTAAATCGAGGTAGCACTATGGTCTAAGTCGTATGCTCTGCCGAGCTGGCCATCTTTAGCCTGACTTGCGGGATCGATGACGATAGTGTCGTCGATATCTTCACAAATTCACAAAGGGCCAAAGGCAGATCGGTATGATGCGAGTACGTGAGTACGTGAGACGTGAAAGTGACGTTTTCGATTTCGGTTCGACCTTGGCAATCACTCGCCAGGATAGGGTAGGATGTCCAGAAATGCGCAGCTGCTACATCCACCTCTTGCCTCTTGCTGCTGACTGGTACTGTAGCCCTCGCTGCTCGTGTGCTCGTGGCCCCCGGTCACCCCAAACCGCACGACCTCGTTCACGCCCCCGCACACGCCTCCGTCATTTTGCTCGATCCCGTACTGTGAGGTCACGATGCCCGACTCCATTCTTAACCCCGCAACCCGGCATCCTATTCCCGGGCATCATAGCGAGGAGGATGGTCGCCGTAGATCGACCCGGCATCTTCCCGCAGCAAGTCGGTTTGGCACGCATCAAGCCATTTTCTTGGCGGTGGTTATTGCTAGGGAGCGGGAGAAGAGGAGGCCGGACGACAGAAAACGGCACGCAAAACATCCCGACGGACCCGAAGATGGTCATGACATGATCGTTGATTGCTGACACTAGCTTTTGCATAGATGAAACAGTAGTACATCGAGGTCCGGTAGAGATACAATTCTGAAAAACGATGACGAGTCGGTGGGATCCTTGGAGTCGGGCTTGATGTGTTTATGCATCTATGCAGGACGGAATTCGTTCGGGTTTAGTATCTGTTCAACAACTTGCGATATCGACATCCTCGTGGAACTCTGAACTCACAGTACGATGTTCCCGAAATGACAAAGCTCAGATTGCTCAACTGATCCTCGGTAAACTTCAACTTGTCCTGGTGCCAAGTATCCGCATGCGATCGCTGGAACGAGGCCGCACACGCCCGGATGGTCGAGCTGATCGGCGTTGGGTCCGAGGCGTGTTCCGCCAGAATATCGCACAGCAGGTTGGGCAAAAACTTGGGGATCGTGTAGGGGAACGCTTCGATGCTACACAAGAGGCATGCAAGCGGATTATTAGCACGTACTTTTCAGATGAGACTGTAAAACTTGCAGGAAGCCGGCAAATTGCCTACGCACAGTGCGGTTATACCCAAAATAGCGCCATGCAGCTTGATAACGGCAGCTTGATAGTTGGGGTTCAAGTTGCCCGCAGCGTCCCGCTTCCGAGGCAATTTCGAAGCCTTGACCTCCCGTACGAATCGTTCCTATGCGAAGTGTGAAGAAGCGCGATCAATCAACAGGTGCAACGGATCGGCATACACGAGGATAGCATACCTTGAGAACGTTGATGCTGGCCCTTTGAGAGCATCTCAAGACTCCCGACAGCGTGCTGATCGAGGGCAGGGTCGTCTTGTCAGTCCATATCGCTGTCACATAGTGCAAGAAGAAGCTTACGCAGCAGCCGTCTCCCTAACTTCCTGATTATCATCGTGCATGCATTGTGCAAGGACCTGCGAGGCACACAGGCAGTTGTCAACGGAAGTGTCTATCAGTGCATGCAGATTCGGCCTTCACACTCACATCCATGATCTTGGCGGCCATCTCCTCGTCTACCAGCGGCAGTTCGCGGTAATAGACGATACTGAGGATGGGCAGGGCGTGTAGTCGGACTTTCCATGACTGATAGTAACGAATGCTGTTCAGCGTTGAATCAAGCCAATCGTCGAAGATTTACAAACTCACTGGCGACTCCCTCAAGGTCTTGAGCAGAGACTCGACCAACGGTTTGACAAACTCGATAGGTGGCGTAATGGCCGTCACGAAGACGAGGACAAAGGCGGCCATTTGGTGAAGGTCCTTCGAATCGACCATTTCTCTCATCTGGAAGATCTCAGGCCTTTTTGGGGGTACGAGTGAGCGTAGACACTTATGCAGTCTCCCGTCAAGCCAGGATACACTCACAGGATAGGCAAGACATAGGAGAAAACAGCAGGCGCGTGAATGTCCGACAGACCCGAATAAAACCATCGAAGAATCGTCCCGGCGGTTCGATCGTACAGCGAGAGCGACGCTTGCGGGCCTGACGGACGTTCGGCTCGCCATCCCGGGAGTTTGGCAGACAACGCTTTGAACTGGGGCATGAGGAGACCTTGCTTTCCCATGATGTCCTTATCCGGGTTGTCCAGACAGTCTCGCAGGAAACTGCGCGGCGAGTCGTATGATGGGTGCCATCGAACGTTGTCGAGACATAAGATATTGCTAGCGACGATTCCTCGAACCTCGACAAAATCGCTACTGCTGGCTTGATTGAAGCAAATGTCGATAAACTCGTCCGCCCATGGTTCGAATCGCCAACCGAAGCACCGGACCAAGGACGACGTCATCGATACGGCTTTTTTGAGCTCGAATGCCGACCCGTTGGCGTAATCGACTGATCGTCCGACCTCGAGCAAATAGTCCACCAACGGCTGTACTCGCCTAGGGTCGCGTTGGAAAAGCACGTGCTCGAAACACATCTTCCAGTATTCAAAGGTGTCTGGACGGATTGAATTGTAGATTTTGGGCAGTCGGGGGACGAGCCACTCCCACAGACCAGCCCTCGCCTTGCCCGACCAGTGTTTCATGCCTCGAAGAATACCCGACAAAATCTCGGCGAGCGCGCGTTGTTTGTCCTTGTCTGTTGTTTCTAGCAACTGCTCCATGACCGGCTTTAGGTGCTGGAAAGGCAGATCTGAGTAGATCTGGCACAGAGATCGGAGCAAGTCAATATTGTCTCCAGAGAGATAGGTTCGAGTCTTCTCTTGAGCCCAGTTGTCAGAAACTGATTTCCACCAAGCGGGATCGTCGACATAGACCTTCATCGCTGCAATCGCCTCCTGCGAAGCCTCTTCCCACTCGAAAGCTTCTTCGTCCCATTTGGCAAGTCTACTTTGAGCTACCTCTTCGCCCCAGCAGAGCCAGCCGACGGAACTCTTGTCCTGCATCCATTGATCCTCTTCTGCGTGATCATCGACTGGCTTGCGGAAAGCGTCAAGATACTCTTGGGTGAAATTTCCTCCATTAGCATCAGGCTTGGTCCAACGCTTAAGTGGGTTCTTCCCATTCTGAAGGAAAAGCGATTCGTCCGATCCTTTACAGAGAGTGCGGAGTTTGATAATGTACAGCAGACGGGTGGTAGCGATCTGCGCGTGACTACGAAGAGCCGGTTGCGGATCGGGAATCTTGCTGACCATGTAACCAGCAACAGCTCCCGATGTCGCCACGTCTCGTCTCATTAGATGCCGAATTAGTCGAGCGGTGGTGACTACGTACTTCCAGTGAGTCGCTGGATCCTGACAAAGCTCCAACAGTTGCGGGATCAAGGCGTGATACGCCTTGTCTCGATATTCGCGAGACGCTACAACGCCTCTGGCCAATGCTTGTCGCAGTTCGAGGTCCAAAGAAGCACCAGGTAGATCCTCGGCAAGCAATTTCAGGGTAGATTGAGCTCCAGCTCCACATTGTTGACCCATCATCATGGTACTTGGCTCTCGTATCAGGTCGATGGCATCGTCCAAAAGATTCCCTACGATGGTTTGAATCGTCGGCTTCTCCTGATGCTGCGCCTTGAGAAGCGTCATCATATAAGGCGTGAAGAAGCGCGCATCGTCCAGCGCAAACGTTAAGAGGGAAGAGAAGCCCAACACGTAGAGAGCGCCCTTCATAATATCGGGATCGGTGCCGACCGCTAGCGAGGGAAGCACGAGGGGAATGACCATGGGAGCTGTGCCTTCGTAAGACACGCAAAGCGAGCCCAGTGCCACCTGAGCGCTCCTCCTGATCTTTACAAAGGGAGATATGGAGAGCATCACCAAGTCCCTGATGAGGAGATCGTCGAGCTCCGAGCGTACACGGCGCTGGGCATTCAACCGGTGGCGACCAGCGTGGTAGATCTCCATACGACGGATCCAAATCGATCGAGGAAGCGACTTTTGCGCTTTCCATGATCGCACTTGCTTTTCCACATGAACGTGACCTTTCCACATGTTGGCGTAGGATTTCTGCTCCACACCGTACCTGCTCATCAGGGTCCCGATGGATCGTACCGTAAGCCGCATCGCGTCGATGGAGCTGTCTTCATCGTCGTTTCGGAAGATGGCGATTGCCTTGTGCAGAATGTTCCCAAATCGCGCTCGATACGCAAGCATTTGCTTGTAGATATCTGAATTGGGGTCGTTCAAGGGCGTTCCGCTCTTGTAAGGCGCGGGTGCATCGATGAATGCACGCGGGACGTCGCTGTGTAAATAAGATTGGGTCAGCATGTAATGACGCGATACAAGGGTGTAACGGATTCTTTGTGCTTACGGCGCTGCCGAGTGCTCTTCGCCGCCCGTCTTGAGCTCGCTGTGTTCCTGCCATGCCTGAGATAGAGCGCCAATGCTGAAGCGGATGTGAGAGATGTATCGACAGAAATCGTTGTTCCATGGAAGTGAAGACGAGGGGCTTTGAAGAAGACTCTCGAGCTTGTCCATCATTGACGAGCACATTGTCAATAGCTTTGATACGAAGTCGAGTTCTGATCGAGGTAGATGAATGCATCAGCAAGCGAATCATACTGTGTTTTCAATTAGCCACTAACCATTGTCTGCAGGAAGATGCCAATCGACCTGAACGTCTGCCAGACGATAAGTTTTTCCCCAATACAAGTGATGGTTGTACTTGAAGTCTGCCAGCGCAAATCCTTTAATATCGTCACCCTAGGACTCTCTCAGGATAAACGAGCTCACCTTCCGAGTTCCATTCTTCGGGGTTGACGAGTCTAGATTCGTAGGGGAAGACTGTCGTCATGTTGAAGATGACCTTCTCCATCAGCTTTCCAGCCCAAGACCAACATGCCTCGGACAGGCTCTTTTCCATCAAGTTTGACAACAGGGAAAGTAGCGCTTCTTGGTGATCCACAAGCTGTAAGGGCAGATGCGTTCAGCTTTCGATCCTGGTTACAACAACTCTGGTTCGGACCAACCTCTATGGAAGCTCCCGACACCGCTCCGACAAGGAGCGCCACATGCCACTGCAGCGCCACATCGGATGCGATTGGTATGGTGGAGTTTAGAGTGCGCCGAGAACCTGCTCCAGAGCTAAGCTCGGATTCAATACGCTCGGCGCACAGCGGTACAAACTTCTTGAGCGTGTACGCCGGGTTGGCGTTCGAACATGCCAAAACCAGACCGCCGATAACTCGCAAAGAGTTAGACCTGACGGTAGTCGTTACATGGTCAAAGACTTTATCAATGATCTTCTCCGTGCCAGCGATCGACAAGTTCATGATGATAGAGTCCATGAGTGCCTGGATGGGGAACAGGTTGAGCTATGATCTGAGATTCGCCACGACAAGCGGATACATACATTGACAAAGCCGACGATGCGCTCTTCACTCGAAATCCCTGCCTTCAAGCTACTGGTTTCGTTGACTTCAGGCATGTTGTCGTAGAGCTTGAAGATTCGCTCCAGCAGATCCGTCACCCATGCCGAGAAACCAGCGGTCGATTGCCTGAAGTACATATCCTCTTCCTCTGAGCTCATCATCGGTGAATCTTCCTCATCTTCCTTAAGGTCAACGGCCAGATCCGCCCGGGGTTCAGCATTTCGAGGACCGGCGATGATACCTTCAGGAACCTCCTCAGGGAGCTCTTCGAGGCGGATGTGCTGGATCGCGTTCATGAGGAAGAGCACGGTCGATAGCTGTCGAGACAAGCGATGATGAGATTCGGTGTTCAGAGTCCCGATCACTAGGACTCACGGTCTTGCCAGGATCATTCATGTCGATACCAGGCAGTACAAGCTCGAGGATGCTCGGAATCTGCTTCTGACCGCTTTTGGACACACTCCTTGTGGTCATCGACCAGGAGACAGCCCCAAGCGTCTTGATCACGGCGTTTGTCCTTGCCGTCTCTTCTAGATTAGTCAGACTGGGGATCGCTCGCTCGATGATGGGCGGTATTATGAGTTCCGGCTCAAGCACCGACAACGTCTTCAGACAAGATCGACTGGCTCCACCCGCAGTAGAATCCTTCGAAAAGATGCTCATCAAAGCCACGGGTCGAAGACAGAGGACAAATTCTTGTCTGATCGCTGGCGTAAGTCTCCACTCTGGAGGTGTCTTGCAGTCCGGCAGTTCCTCCTGCTTCCAACGGGTCAGAAACAGCCAAGCCAGGTCCTGGATGAACGTCGTGAGCACGCGTGACCATGCTCCGTGATTCGATGGGTGGAAGAAGCTTTCGCAGCTAGTAATAAGCTTAGCGAGATGTTCGAGCGATCGAGATCCTCCGAGATAAGTCTTGGTCGCGTCAGCTTTTCTACCAGCGTCAGCCAAGCTGTCGGAACTGGAACTCGAGTGTAGACCATTCCGATCTGTCTTGACCCTCTTCAGAGCTTGATGTTGAGGTGTAGCTGTGCCAGGAGTAGCCACACTTGAATTCGGCTTGGCAGGAGCGTCTTCAGCCATCGAGTATACGATGATCTCAGCCAGAGACACTGGGAACGATCGAGGTTTATTTAGTGCGAGTTGCAACGACGATGAAGTTGACTTTGTGACTTACACAATCTGTTCGTCGGTTTCCTCATAGCTAGAATGTTCTTGCTCGCCAAGGCATCCTGCATACCAGGTATTAGATCAGTAAATCAAAAGTAATCATAAGAAGAGGGAGAATCTCATTTACCATGGGTGCCATGGCGCCGGCCGCTGCACTGGCGACAGAACCTCCCACAGGAGTGCCTGTATACGATCGCTTGCGGAATCAGTTATAAGGAAGACAATACTAGCGGCAAGCAATCTTCTGACCCACCCATCGCTCGCAAGCACTTGGTCATCACAGTCTGAAATTCGATCTCAGTCAAAATTCCGATCTCCTTTCGGATGCCTTGCCAACTGGGATCCTTGCTGGCGATGTCCTCTTCGGCGTCCACACCGTCCAGGTCCATCTCGTCACCTTCAAGGGGTACCTCGTCTTCTTGCACGTCATTCACCATAGACTTGGGGATGTCTTCTAATCGCTTTGGATTCGACAAAGATGGGTTCAGATGACGCTTAGTCAGAACAGCCACTATGACGGAACAGCAGGTCGGAGAGTCAGTTCTCGAACCCCAATCATAGCAGGAGATCTAACGTACGGAGGTCAAGCATTTGTTCATCGTAAAGACCGCTATTGATACCATCCCATATTTTCCACACTGATACAACAAGTTGCGTCAGACTCAACAGGAATGAGATCTTCCGACCTTATTGCTTACTGGTTGGCAGCCAAAGTTGAGGGTGCGAGTATGGCATGAAGTGCACGACGAAAGCTTGGGTCGCAAGGATGGACTAACCGATGCCACGAGATGTAAGTCGAAACTCCTAGTATGAAGGTGTGCTGTACTTACATCGACGTCGTCTCCCACAAAGCGAGGCAAGATTACCGACAGCATCTCCTCGTACTCAGACGGATGGAAGAAACGTTGCGCTACCTCTGCCATATCGAGCAATAGGTTCGAAACGTTGCTGTAAACAAAACAATAGGCGTAAGCGTACGCTCGCGTGACAGCGATGCGAATAGTACCTACGTGTGTCCGACCTTTCGACGTTTCGGGAACAGCTCCTTGACTAGCAGGTCGTGAAGCGGCCTCCATGGCAGGCGTAGATCTTCAATCGAGATGAGCTTTTGTGGCCTATACCATTACAGTTGCAATTATCAGCGACGTTCTGACGAAGTTGGGGGAAAGCTCGACTGACTTGAGCAAACTTCGGACCATGTCCGCGGCGATTCCCATGGCTTGAGGATCGAGACCAGGCATGACAGCCAGTTCGTAGAATAATGCTCCCAATCGTACCCTCATCTTCTTCTTCATCGGATACCGTAGGCCGATCCAGCTATGGGTGTGACAATAAAGGGGGATCAGCTGATGACAGGACGAAAGAGACACTTTCAGATATACCAACTTTTGTAGTCTTCTGGTCCAGTAAGCAAAGGGGTACTCCCAATCACCCGCTTCGATGCAGTCCACTAATCTGCCAGCGATATGTTCCAGTCTTGCATCCATCTCTTCGAGCGTTTCAGTGGTATACGGTAGAGATCGAGCTAGTACCATCCGCTTGCGCCGGGGATCAGCTTTGGTCTTGCCCTTGCTGGGCCCATCGTGCATTCGGGTGTCGACCTCGAGCTATAATTGCGGAGAATATTGGTTTCGAGCAATCGAGGCAAGAGGGAAGATGTACTCACACCATCGAGCTCGGAATCAGAGTTGGACTATATGCAAATCATGGTAAGTAAGCGTAATGTCTTCTCTGCAAGCTGTAGCCAAGACAGACCTCGATAAAGTCCGATTCGTCGGAAGACATCTTGCTTGTTTACTCAAGTAGGTCTTCCCTACTCCGACGGGAAGAGAAAGTGGCCTGAAGTCCCGATCAGGAATCGGAAGGTTCAATTGTCCGGTTCGTCCGGGAAGGTGGGAATGCTAGATTTGCGTTAAGCTAACTGGCGGCTGTTTCGTGAAGCTTCGTGAGGAGCGATTGTACAAGGCTGGACGGTAGACTAATGGAGTCTTTCGGAGAATGTAGCATGTAGAATGTCAAAGGCAAAATGCAAAGGCATCTCTCCAATAGCACCACATCATCATCGTTGTCGTTGTATGAACGGTGACGAACCTTTGTGCGATGCCTCCTTGATGCGATCCACCTCCACCTTGGTTGTACACGCCAGCGTTTACGACGGACATCTGAAACAGAGATTAACTCCGCGTCACGTGGGTTTGTCCAGACCTAGTGATATTATATAGACTCGTGGTACGTCACAGACTTTCAACTCGATTGCTCGACGATTTAGAAATAATGGCGTAAGCTCAGATTATAGAGAGTACATTCTCCACTCTAATGAGTTTATCGCGATGACAATCGGAAGTCTCCAGCTAATCTCAGGCATGAAAGTGTGAACGCGCGAAACCGGGGCGGGGAGAAAGTATACCGCACTGGCGGATTCTGTTCTTGTTGGCCAGGCAAACGGTGGCCTGAAAATTGGAGGGTCCTGGCAAGCGGGGGGAAGAGATCCAGCTCGTTTCTGCAGACATTCGCGACCTTTTTGGTCCTCCATTGCCGTTAGCACAGTGCAGAGATCGTAGAGACGCTGGCGAATCTGTTCGTCTCGCGTCTCACGTCTCGGGCAAAGCATTCGCGGGGACCTCGGCCGCCCAAGATATTCTCCGATCTCCGACTGTCGCTACGTCTGTGGCTTCGACGTCAATCCCGTTGCAACTACAGTAGTTTCCATTTCTGGGCTCTCCGAGTCCGGCTCCCCGTGTGAGCGGGGTTGGGTTTGTCCAACAGGGTCGGCATGAACCCGCGTGGAACACAGGCACCAATTTGCAACAATTGCTACTTCGAACCTTGTTCGACGCGCTTGGCAACCTTGTTCTTCGGCACCGACACGGTCAGGTGACCATATGCTGCAAGGAAGCCCATGTTCGGAGAGATCAGCGTTGGAAGCACGCACCTCGGCCAATTTCGTCATGCCGGAGGGTAGAGATGACCCTTGGCATGGGATCCTTCTTTGTCTGTCCGGCACGATTAGAGGCTCAAGGTACATCCGCCCGTATACATATATAAGGGGTCCCGGTCTGAGGACCTCGTCTTCTTCGACAGTGTAATTTCGACTCCATCAACCCTCATCTCACGACAAACAATTACCAACTCTCACCGGACCAAGACCTTTCCGAGCATGACCACCGTACTCCAATACAACTTTACCTCTGAGAACGTCCCAGGGGCTTATTACGGTCTCCTCCCCGAGCTCCCGCACGCCCAGTTGTCGATGCCGAACGGGTCCATCGATGTACAATACAATTACACAAGCGCAGACTTGTCGAATGACGGAAACGCCACTCGGTGGGATTCCCTCTATACGATCTATTTCAACCGACCGGATTCCGAGAGCGTCTACCCATCGCCTTCTGGGTATCAGTATAGCCTGGTAAGTCAGATTAGGAATTCGACGAATTCCACATGCTGTGGTAATGGAATGCGTGCAAGACTGCTGATATGCTGTATCTTTTCATCAGACCCTCTTCTATGGGCATAGTACATTCGGTCCTGCAACACCGACAACTTTCACTACGACGAGTGGTCCGTGGTACTACAATGACACCATTTACCTGTTCGCTCCCGGAGACAGCTTTGTCCCCCAATTGATCGAGTTGTCCGAAGATGGTTCCACGCCCACTGGGAATCGATTCTTTGGTCAGAACATCACTCTGGTCAGGAACGAGACACTACCGATCACGACGACACAAGTAGCCTCAGACGAGATTTCGAAGTTGTTAGGAACCCGAACGGCTACTGCAACGTCGTCAAGGGCTCCTCCAGCTACGACTTACCCTTGGACCGCCGAGGCTGCCACGACTACCGCTGCTGCTGCTAGTGGAGGAGAGAGTTCGCCGGCGCAGACTTCGGCACCGGCGAACGCGGGGTCGCGATCTACCAAGGGATCCTCCTTGCTGCAGTGAGTCTAGTTTTACTTTGGCATATGTAGTGTGAAGGTGAGGGTCGCTGATCGATGGTCGTTGGGACAGGATCGGTACTGCCTTGTTGTTGATCAGCGCTGCAGTCGGAGCGTTTTGAAGAGGCCCCGTCTGAGCCAGGCCTTCGACTTCTTTCGACCTGCTTCCCAATCCGATGGCGAATACCATGATACCCTAAGACCACTGTATAGTATCCCCTTTTTGTTGTACGTTATAGCTCATACCCATACGTTTTCATCTTCCAATCCTTTATCTTGTCAAGCTTCTGAGAGCCAGTTCACTCGACGAGATGCTCGACATACTGAAGACAACGAGCCAGGGCAGTCGAGGAGCATTCCCAGACAGTCCGAGGGTCCGATGTTGCTGTTACGCAACATCAGCAACATCAACAGAGTCACATATCGGTTCGAGTTCGTCCTTCGACAACCCGTCTGAATTGAGACCAGCATTCTCCACGCCGAGTTCAAGCACAGAGAAGCAGGGCTGGTAGCCGCAATCGAGATGCGGATCACCGGTATCGATAGCGTCACCATGTACAACACGTCTCGTGAAGAGATGCAGCGTCTCCTGCACACAATCACACATGAGTTGAAATGGCTGATGCGCTCGTCAATGAGTCGTGAGAGGTGTTCCCAGCTGGATGATCGACCTCATATATGCTGCGGCGGTGTTGCTTAAATATCCTCCACACCTTGCCTTCGTGAAGACTGAAACAAGCCGAAGGCCGTGACGATGGTTTCTATATTTCTATTCATGATCCCCGACATCGACGACGACACGACGACGACGTAGATCGTGTTTGAACCTAGGTGCCTGCCGGGGCGACACAGCTTTTTGCGGCGATCGACGACCCGATTCCCAACAGTTGCCGTTTTGATTCGGGTGGTTGGGGCATCAAAGGAACGTCATCAGCAAACGCCACCCCGGGGCCCGGCAAGCAGAGGCAGGGCAGACGAGAGGGCGTTACGATTACGGCAGCGGAATAATGACGGTCTTCGTTAACTTTTGATCCCGCTGTAGTTCGCAGTCGTAACGGGCTGGCTGTGTCGGTGTGTGTGCTCCAGGTTTGGATTCTTTGGATTGCGCAGACTCTTTGCTCACAAATCGATCCCCCGCCTGTCATCAACGTCGTCAGCCTCGATACAAAGAGAGGCAATAGAGGCGACATCACCACATATAGACAGCTAACATACGTCCACACCTAGACATATAAAGGACTACTTTGGTCGACCCACGATCGCCATCCCCCTTCCGATCGAACCCGCCACAACAAACCACTACGCCGCCCGCTCGGATCGAGCAAACTTTTAATCGATCCAGCCCCGCAGCGACGACGCACACCCATAGGCAACCTCCATATAAAGGCCTAGGACGACGACTCGTATAGACGCCAGTAGCCCAAAGACAGGCTCGATATAGTCACGACATCCTCCCTGCCGCGCAAAACATTACGCAGCAGTGTTTAGCTTGGCAAATCGACACAGCAAATCTCTATCATAATTCAGACCGAATCTCCATAATCTCGTTTTCGCACCGCATCACATCATATACCCTGTGCTTTCAGAGGCAATAATCAGCCACAACACGATCACATTCACTTGCACATAGCATTATATCGACCTTCGAAAACGATGATATTCACAACAATCGCCCCACTGGCAGCCATCCTGCTCGCCTCGACCCCCTCCACCGCCTCTCCCACTCTCGGTCGGGCCACCCCTTCCATCCCCGAATCCCGAGCGACCATCCCTCTGAACCACAACCACGCTTACCACGCCCGTCGATCGAACCCGGACCTCGAAGTCCGTCAAGCTTGGTTGAAGAACGAGGCTAGGAACCTGAGGCGCAAGTATGCAAACTTGTTGGATGAGCGTGGACAGGGGTTGATGAGGCGAGATGATGCTCATCTGGAGATCATCAAGCGTGATCTTCAGGCTCGTCAGTCTACATCGACTTCATCGCAGGAGGGATCGCAGAAGGGAGAAGAATACTTGATCGACGTCGGGCTCGATGCCAGTTACACGGGAACCCTTTATATGGGTACCCCGGCACAGGAGTTCGAGGTCATCATGGACACGGGGAGTTCGGATCTGTGGTTGGCCGATTCAGAGTGTACGAGTCAGACTTGTCAGGGAGTTAGTTCGTTCAACGAGGGGGCGAGCAGCACCTTGAACATGTGAGTCGTGTTCTGAAGTCGGCAATTGATGGATAAAAAGCTGAAACAATCTATTCTTCGTCGATCTCAGGTTGAACACGCCTTTCCAGATCACCTACGGGTCGGGTGCTGCCAACGGTACTCTCGCCCAAGATACCGCCAGCATGGCTGGATACACCGTCGAGTCTCAAACTTTCGCCCTCGTCACCCAAGCCTCGGATGACCTCCTCACCTACCCTTACTCGGGTCTCATGGGTCTGGCTTGGGCTCGATTGGCTTCCTCCCGTTCGACCCCCTTCTGGCAACAACTCGCTCAGACTGGACAGCTCGCCACCCCTGCCATGGGATTCTACCTGGCTAGGTATAGGGGTGACCAGTATGCGACCCGTGTCGAACAGGATGGAGGTCTCATGACCCTGGGTTACCTGAACCAGACGCTCTACGAGGGCAACATCACCTACGTTAGCATTGCGGACGACGAGAAGGACTATTGGAGAATTCCTATTGGAGGGATCAGGATCGGAGACACCGCCATCGGGATCGTGAGTCGATAAATTCGTCTTGAGAGCGTTTTTGTATTGAGCTTGAGGCTGACCTTCTGTTGACAGGCTCAATCCAACGGAGATGCTCCTAGCGCTGCGATTGACACTGGTACTACCTTGATTGGAGGTCCTTCCAGCGTTGTCGACTCGCTGTACGCGGCCATTCCCGGTTCACGTCCGGCCACTCTACCCGGTTACGAGGGATACTACGAGGTGAGCCCCAGCGGAAGATTCCTTGATACTCGTCATGCAGAACCGCTGCTGACCATGCTTGTGCTTCTTGTTACGATATTAGTACCCTTGCAGCACGACCATCAACATGAGGATGGTCTTTGGGTCCGTGAGCTACCTGATCTCCGAGGCCGATTTCAACCTCGGCGCCTTCAGCCAGGATTCGCAATACTGCATGGGAGCCATTTTCGCTCAGGATCTCGGCTCGCAAGCCCCGATCCAGTGGATCGTCGGAGCCACTTTCCTCAAGAACGTCTACTCAGTCTTTTCCTACGAACCCGCCGCGATCGGGTTCGCGGCATTGGCTGGAGAGGCGTCAACCGCGACGACGGCTTCCGGGGCCAACGCTTTGCCTTCTTCTACTGGATCGCCCGCCTCAGGGACGTCCGGTTCGAACGGCGCGGCTATGATCGGGACGCCCAACGTTTCGAGCTTGGTCGGATTGGTCTTGATCGTGCTCGTTGCTTGCATCAGCGCCTAGTCACAGCTCGATATCAGCATCGACAAGATCATCTTGATACCCTATACAACATTGCATGCTAGACATATACCTCTTTTGCTGCTAAAGCATGGTAGCACACATCAGTCTCGAAAATCCATTCACATGGGTGCGATACCTTTCGCATGACTCTCACACTTACACTGTAGCAATAGTTATAAATTTATGAATCGAATGAAACACGTCATCTTTGTCTGGTTACTCGAGTCTCGACCAATCAGGGCGATCGTTTTGACGAGACGGTTGAGTGGCGGTGAGACGCGCGGTATCCGCGGTTCGCATCATTTTCGTCGCCATCGCCCTCGAGCCCTGCGAGCCAACAGCATCGTCGACATTTACCACCCTCGAACAAGATTCAAGGTGATCGAATCGACATTCTCTATCCAAGTCGTCTCGTTATTGACATTGACATCCTCCGTGTATAACCGTCCAGGTCGTATTCGATCCGTAAAACTCTAGGACCGTCTCGCCTTGCCCAAAATGGCCTCCATCGGTAGAAAACTCGTACTCGGTCGACTGGCCAACGCCTCGTCCTCTTCCTTCCTTCGAACGGCCCCTCCCACCGCTCACCTCCTCGCCTCTCCCTACCTGGCCTCGAGATCACTCAACACGTCCTCCTTTTTCCGATTCGCTCAGCCCGCCAACACGTCGCCATCAAGGATCCAGCAGGGTCCGATCAAGACGCCGAACCCTAAAGACAACGCTCTGGCAGGTGCCGCAAGTCCTGGGTCGACCCAGAGCGCTCCTGCTAGCGAACCCGCTCAGGTCGGAGGGTTGCAGTATGCGGACTACAGCAAGGGACCTAGCGCTTTGGACAAGGCGGCTCAGTTGTTCTTCTTTACCGAAATCTTGCGAGGTCAGTATTCGCCGAGTCTTCTCGATCGCTGTGAAATGTAGGTCTGATGAATCGGCGGCGGGTTGCGATGCGAAACAGGAATGTGGATCGTCCTGGAACAGTTCTTCCGTAAGTCAACCACGACTCGACTTCCATGTGTTCCGAAAAGAGAAAGGCGAAACTGAACAACTACTTCGCCTCGTCGATTACAGGACCTCCTTACACCATCATGTACCCCTTCGAAAAGGGTCCCATTTCGGCCCGATTCCGTGGAGAACACGCCCTCCGAAGATACCCTAACGGTGAAGAGCGATGTATCGGTACGTCTCCCTCCCTCACTATCTTCAACCATCGAGTCGACGGGAAGGTGAAAGACGGCTGGACTGATGAATGTTGCTTTGTTTTGTTCTTACTCGTAGCCTGCAAGCTCTGCGAGGCCATCTGTCCTGCACAGGCCATTACCATCGAATCGGAGGCCCGAGACGATGGGAGCAGGAAGACCACTCGATATGATATCGACATGACCAAGGTGAGCTTGCTAGTCTGTTCACGATCGACGTTAAGCGAGATCGTTACTGAACTGATACTGAACTGATGGATTTGCCTGTTACGCTCTGGGTGAATAGTGTATCTACTGCGGTTTCTGCCAGGAAGCTTGTCCTGTTGATGCCATCGTCGAGGTTAGTTGCCGTTTTCGTTCACAGATCGAACTTGGGGAATGACGTTGCTGACTTTAACATGACTTGACGACAGACTTCGAACATCGAGTACGCCACTGAGACTCGAGAAGAGCTTCTTTACAACAAGGAGAAGCTTTTGGCCAACGGAGACCGAGCCGAGGCCGAGATCGCCGCCAACTTGCAGGCCGAGCACGTGAGTTATAGCATTCTCAGTTCAATAGGACATTCGAAGCGACACTTGCTGATTAAGGTTCTCTCCTTTTGAATTTTGCAGTTCTACCGTTAAGCCGGGTTTCTTGCTGTCATACGAGAAACCGACCCGCGCACGAAACCTCTGAACAACCTTAATCATTCTTTCCTGTCGGACGACGACCGATCGATCCGGCGCTTTAGCTCAGACGCTCGGTCGCCCTTGTACAGTAGTCTTTCTCCTTCATGAACCATCGGATGAAACATCCCAACCTGTCCGTCGAGATCGAAGCTTGCACAGCGAGCCGTGTCTGCTTCCAATTAAATCCACGTATACAGTAGGTACAGATACATCATGATACCCGATTAGAAACGGTCTTTCTCGATTCCATTATAGTCCTGGGCCTCCGTCTCCTTCAAACAGGCGCGGGAAATCACCCTTTAATGTTGATTGCGCTCTTGTTCTACTATAAGTTCGACCGGCGACTCGTCATCAGTCAAGATTCTCATACCCGACGAGAAGTACCACTGCTCACCCGCTACCCGCTTTGCACTGCAAGACAGCGTTCAGAACACCGGCGGCGCCATCGGAACACCAGCAAAGACCATCCTTCCCGTCCCAACCTCCTGAACTACCTGGTACTCGTTACAACCCTCCTTGCACCCCTCGGAAGGTTCAGGGTTCCAGACCAGGTCGAACACCACTTGCGACTGTCCCCTTGAAAGCCTGCCGACCTTGGTGATGATCTCCAAGCCGTATTCCTCTGGTTGGAGGACCGAGTCCGGTGATCTAGTATCCGAGGAGAGGAGAGACAGCTCGTCGTACCACTCTTTATACCAGTCGAGCAGGTCCAAAGGGGTTTCCTTTTTGCTCCAGAAAGCTACGCCGAGGTAGACGTTGTGCTTGGTCCTGCTCCACGAGGAGATACAGATGACCAGGTTCCCAGGGAGTCGGATACAGTTGTGGCAGTTGTATAGTCTGCCGGAGGAAGAGTGTTTGTAGGCGGTGTGGATGGAGGTGAAGAGGTGGCGCATGGTATGGATGTAGTCGGTGGATGTCGAGGTCATTACGCTGAGAAAGCTTGGTCGCGAGTGGCGTGTGTATTTGCGGTCGAGCAGGGATCATCTGCCTATATGTACAAGGGTTCAAATCGGACAATGTAGTATAGCTAGTATAGCTCATATCATCGATACCATGTCAGGCTTCTCAATGCATAATCGGGCGAGGAAAAACCAAGATCGTCGTCCCTGTGACTTTTGACGTCGATCGTCGAAACAATAGGCAATAGTAGTCTTCCGAACGTTTCGGGCATCGGTCATGTCCGGAGCGGAATCAATCACTTGCTTCGCGTTTCGTATGCTCGGGTCTGAACTCAATCACTACTTTGCCGGCTATCATTCGTTGCTTCGCTCTTATGGGCATCAGCTCGACGGGATCCCATCCGATGAGACTTATAGACTTGAGAGCCTAGATCTGGATTGGAAAATGAGAAGGATCGAGATCACGTTCGTCCTCGCTCGATCCACCCTGTGTGTCAACGCACGTCATGCTGTTCTATTTCATGATATCATCGGCCGAACCATCACTACGTCATGGGTCCTTTGAGCTGATCAGCCCTTGCAACAATTCGAGGGTGACTATGACGTTCGTAGCTCGTAACCCCACAACTCATCGTCATGTCGCACCACGCATCACATTGAAGAACGACTATAAAGAGCCCGCTCGAGTCGTTGCATTTCCGATACCCCTCCTTCAAACCGTCAGTCGTTCTATATCACGATATCAATCTACACACTACCCAAACCAAAACCATCATCAACAAATCCAACCATGTGGGGAGATCACGACGACACCGACGAGCAGAACGCCTTGAGGAAGGTCGAGGATAACGATGGAAGTCTCAGTGAGTCCACCCTTACCCTCATGCGTCGGCCTCAGATTGCGCACATAGACTGATTACTTGCCGTTTCTTCATATGCTCACTTCATGTAGGCCATGACGCCTTGGTCGGAGGTGCCGTCGCTGTCGCTATGAAGGAATGGCAAGAGAAGAAGGAGAGGGATGGGGAGCCCCAAGACTACGTGAGTTGGCTGGGTTTCTCGTCTCATATCACAGATCGATATGATACCACCAGGAACCCAGACTAACATCCGATCTCGGCTCGTATTCTCTTCTCCACAATAGGAAACCGGAAAGACCGTCTTTGCCGGTCTGGCCGCTGCCGCTCTGACCCACTTGGTCGAGACCAAGTGAGTGACAAACATCCGGACTATACTTCTACCTTTACTTCAACATATACATCCCTCCAAGCTATGGCAAGTCGAGCTGATGTGATCGCCTTTCATTCTCTTTCTACTTCTACCCGCTTCTAGGGGTATGGACCAGATCGACTCTTTGAAGGCCAAGCACGACGCTGCCGAACAGGCCAAGAAGGCGTTGGCGCAATCTGGGATCTACGGGCAACAGAGTTACCAGACCAGAGAGTACAACCGGGACGGCGACGACAATGACAACGATCGTTCGGGCAGCAGGGGATACGGAGGAACGAACAATAACAACGATGATAGCTACGGGAATAACGAAAGGAGTAACCGAGCTGAAGTGTACGGAAACAACGAGTCTGGTGCCTACGGGTCCAACGAGTATGGGAGGGGAAACCAGGGAAATGAATACGGTAGCAGGAACAGGGACGAGAACGAGTATGGGAACGAGAACCGGTACGTCCTTGTCCGATTATCAGTCAACTTCGGTGCGTGGTTGCTAATTTTAGACGTTCCGCTTCTTCTGACAGTCGTGGCGAAGGCCGCGGCGAGGGGTACGGCGGCGACAGGTCCAACGACTATTAGGTCCACGTCGGACTCGCTCACTCGGTTCTGGTCGTTCGTCCGTCCACGATCGAAACGCTGAGGAATTTTATCCCTGTATGACTTGCTTACGATAAGACTGTTTATGTCCACCGAATGTCAAAGATGAAATACACGTGTATCTTGCGAGTGGGCTCGAGCGTCTCGTGAGCCGTCTTTCGGTAGAATCGCTTTTCCTGACGCGGGAGTCTAGCAACACTGAAGCGCACGGCAGGTGTACGCGGTGAAACCCTTCCCAGGGCTTCACAAAGGAACTGTATGACGACAACTGACGTGACTTCTCGCTCTTGGCCCCATCTTCAACTATATATATACGGACAAGGCTAGGTGACATCGCTCGCAATAGGCAACTCTTGCGCCCACCTTTTCCAAGACAATTTCGTTGCCGACCTTACCATCAATATGCCCGCCTCCATTGCCAGCTCCCAAGTACAAACCACCCGAAGTGTGGTTTGGAACCAAGGTAAGTCCCCTCCCGGAACACAGAACACGAAATCCTGCCCCGATCGAGAGCTGATAGCCACTTTCGTACACGTTTTAGCCGTCGCCGGTGAGCTTCAAGTACCCGACGCAGTCACGATCGAGGACTACGCCGCTCTCGTCCACCGGATCGAACTCGAGGCGAACAAGAAGAAGACGATGGGCGCCGGCGAGGTGGAGAGGATCATGCCCTACATGACCCGGGTGCTCCTCCGCGTTCGAGCGGACAACCCAGATCTCAGCGAGGCAGACCAGAAACGTTTGGACCGGTACGTCGAGAGAGTTGGGGATTGTCTCAAGAGGTGCATGGTCGAGGATCCCACCGCCATCGAGATGACCTCCTAAAGTCCCGCCAGTGCCAAGGAGTTACGCCCAGTCCGTCCAGTTTCAAGTTGTACCAGCGAATCGTGAACGAAGAAGAGGTCGTGGTCATATCGCATGTAAATCCGCCTGTTTTGCTCGCTTTATATACAACCCGAAGGACAGATTCTCGTTTGCCGTTTGAGAAATTGCACAAGCACGATTATGCACGAAGTCGAAATTTGTATCGAAAGATCAGTAACCTCCCCTACCCCTTCCTCCTCGGGGCGCAGCTTGGCCGTAGCCCCCATATCCTCCTCCTCGACCGAGATTGCCTCCCCCATATCCACCGTAGCCTCCATACCCTCCGGCAGCAGCGCCGGCTGCACCCCCATATCCTCCATAGCCACCTTGCGCGGCTCCGTATCCACCATAAGCAGCCTGACCGGCAGGTGCGCCGTACGAAGCTATTCCGAGGTAAATCAGCATAACCTCTCTCGACTCGTTCGTTTCTTCCAGACCAGACTCACGCTGTACGTAAGCAGTCTGGTAAGCAGCACCTGCCCCACCGTACCCTCCGTAGCCACCATACGCTCCGCCAGCATTGTAAGCACCCGTACCTCCGAGCCCATAGCCGCCAGCCGGTACTCCATAGCCTCCAGGATTGCCGGCGTAGTGTTGAGCTGGAGGCTGTTGCTGGGCACCGCCGGCTCCATACCCTCCGTAAGCCGGAGCCGAGTAAGCAGCAGTCTGCCCACCTCCACGAGGAGGACCGTTGAACGCGCCGCCCCTTCCACCTCCACGGCCTCCTCTGCCTCCCCTTCGACCCGTGCGGGTCTGCTCTCGATCCTGCTCATTGAGCACCGTTTGCGGGTGCCTAACACCGGGTAGTAGCATCGATCGATGCGGCCGCAGCATTTTCGGGAAGTAATACCGTACGGATAATGTTCGGTTGTCGGTGATATCTGGGCATTCTTCCACGTCCTTCAAGGGCGAGTCGAGACTGGCTCCTGGAATGCATTTCGGATCGTCGAGAACAGCTCCGCAGATACCTCTTGACAGTTTGCCGTCGATCGGTACGGCCTGGATGTAAGATGGCAGGGTTAGCCAACCAAATATCGTTGATGCCAGGTCGATGTGCAACTTGTCAACTCACTCTCGTCGCCTTCTTTTTCGTGTACAACTCGCAAAACTTGGGGTACAGATCGTTGTCATCCGATATTAACATGACGTTGTCTCCTATCGTGTTCCGTCTCTTTTCGTCCGGAGTCAAAAGCGGCTCTACCGTAGCGATCGCGCCGAGCAGTCTGTCTTGAGAGATGAAAGGCAGCAGAGCGATACCTTGCCATGCCATCTTCTTTCCGTTCATGTCGATTTCGAAGTCGGGAGGATAGAAATCCAAGATCGGCGAATCCTCGCCGATCATCAGTTGCTGGTACGGCTCTGGCAAATGCTTCTTACTGTTGCGATAGATGGCAGACAGCCAGAATGGTTAGCAAGATTGAGCTTCACTGTCGAGAACGATGTGGCTCACCTTGCCGCAGGAAAAACCCCCATCAACTGCTCAAACGGTTTGAAAGGTCGGCCCATAGTGAACGCAATGTCGTAGTTTTGAATGTCCTTGAAGTCGGCAGCGAACGGGGCGTAGTAGAACGGGTAGAACCATTCCCACGATGGGGTCTAGAGATGCATAGATCAGCATCACTTGAAGGAAGGAGTCCCCGATAGATCATGGCCTGCTTACGCCTTGGAAGTAGTAGTGCAAAACCCAATTCATTCCCTCCATGTAGGCTTTGACGACTCTGTCCAGTGTTTCTTATTAGCTCATATCGGCTTCGTGTGCGGGCCATATCGATACTCACTCGGTCCTGAACGTTATATCGCTCAACTCTACCCCAAACTTTTCGCGGTAATAACGCTCTCTGTAACCGGGCTCCCACAGTCTGTTCAAGCAGATGATCAGTATGTGGTAATCATATACCGGCAGTAATGTACCTACTTCACGGTATCCTCATAGTCTACGGTACCATCCGGATTCTTCTTCAGCTTGAACTTCTTCGGTAGAGGTTGATCCGCATCCGGGTTGGGAGGGGCTTCGTCCTCGTCTGCATCGTCTTCGTCGTCAAGAGCGTCCTCTTCTTCCTTCGCGATGACTGGGACGGGCCGGTCATTCTTCGCTTTCCGTTTCTTTCCACGAGGCGAGGTACCATCTCCAGCCTCCTCGCCAGCTTGATCGTAATCTTCACCCGTCAAGTCTGGTTTTGTCTCCTCATCCGTCTTTTCGGTTTCTGTAGAGACCTCTGTTGAACCTGCGAGTTTGGCTCGAAGAGCTTCGGCAGCAGACATGTTCGCCTTCTTGATCACGGTGCGATCCTCTTGAACCGGATGATCAACAAGGCTCATCTTGCCACGCTGTCCGATTACAGGCATCTCTGCCGGTGGCGCAGCAGCGGGCATGAAACCGGGCCGAGCCGGCAGAGAATGATGGATAGACTTGACGGGCGGCGCGCTGACTTCGACCAAGGAGACCTCGTGTGCTTGTATAGTGCCAGGAGGTGGTGCCTGTTCTCTGGTGTTTCTTCGAGCATTGCCTTGGTCATTCCCTCGGGTATTCCTCTCCCGCTTCATGGCTGGGTTCTGTCGCTCTTCGGCTGTTTCATACACATCGGATGACAATCAGAATGAAGAGAGCAAACATTTTCACAACAGAGCGGTCTGAGCTCACCTTCCCGTCTCTTCTGGAAGATGCTGTCCTCATCGGCAGCGAGACCCTCCAAGATGAATTGGGCACGGTCCATCTCGACTCGTCCGTGATTGGTGACATAGCCACCCATCCTCTCAAACTCCCGCTTCCATATCCGGAGAAGGGTATCAATGGCTCCTTCTCTGATTTCCAAACTTGGCAGGTGGGGCAAGAAGTCGTTTCCGACAAAGAAGATGAGGAAGACCCAATCGTCGATGGCTCGTTCGAGCTCAAAAGGTACTACCGGCGATCGCAAGTCGAGCTCGACAGCTAGATATTCTCGTAGAGTGCTGACATCTAGGAAGATGAACGGCTTCTCTTCTACCGGAGCGTTCTTGACGTCGTGCTTGTCCTGTTTGACCTTTTTCTGTCCCGTGCATTGAGCTGCGATATGCCCGACTTGTCCGCAGATCCTGCAACCCGAATCGCGAGACTGCTGGAAGAAAACGTCTTCTCGCAAAACTTTAAAGTAGGGTTCATGAGTCGCCAGAGCTAGCATGATCAAGTCGGCATCCTAGAAGCGCATAACCAACAGCGATGAGCGAGCGACTTAGCTGATTGCTAGTAAAGGCTTTACTTACCAAACCGTAAATAACGTGGCTCGTATTGGGATCGTGCTCCGCTTGTGTCCGCTGTCTTCGAATCCAGTCCATGATCTTGTGCTCTCCTTCTCCAGGTACAGATGCATCGGAGATGATGACGTCGAGGTTCTTCCAACCAGGATCGTTGTTCAACTTCCAGGCAACCCAATATCGTAGACTCGCCGCCAGTAGGTCCATGAATGGTGTACCTGGCGTAATCGCGTTCGTGTCCCATCCCTTCTTGTCAAGTTCAGCCTGAGTCGCCGCGCTCACGGGATGACCCATCTCTTCAAACATCTTGACCGCCTCTAATCTGCTCTCTTCTTTGTCTGCCGCCTCCTGTGCAGCCCTGAATCTTCGCGATCGCTGCTGGTTCATCTTGGCTCGAGGCGCCACACCGTCTGGATAGTCGAGATCTGTCCTTAGTCGCTGATACAAAGGCGGCGAGTGAACAAAGCTTACCGATCGCCATCATAAGGACCTTCCGGGGTCGGGCCATGTTCACTACTCGCTCGGTGTACTTGAAGACCTCGACCATCATCTCTTCCTCGGTTTCGGGAGCAGGCTAGAAGTGGAAGACTCAAGGTGAGATCGAATACACTGTGATCGCCCTGTCTAAGCAGCTCACCTTTCCCTCAGGGTGGGTACACGGATGCACGATACCGTTCATATCCACTAAGAAGAGCACAATCTATCAGCCAATCAATCTACGCACGGCATGCCCACCCGTCAGGACTGACAGTACAGGTTATCGACCTCGAACCCGTTAGGATTCGGACCCCCATAATTGATCTCCTCGTAAGTCTCCTTGCCATCAGGTCCGGTCACCTTTTCAGGCTTGTCCTCGATGACCCGTTCGACTGCGTGACATCGACTTGTTCAGCATATGAAGCTGGTTGCTGCAATCCGGCGCTGAGACTCACCGATCTTCGGGTATTTCTTTGAGAGCCATCTGAACAAGGCTGGGACACCCTGTTTGAATATGCAAAAGGCAGTCTCAGCAATCGGATTCAGACCCTTTGCCTCATCCTGACACACCATGTCGATCTGGTCTGCTCCGGGGGTATGATTCGCGGCTGAGTAGCCGTACTTGCGGATTCAGGGAGTTCTAATCCCACACGATGGAGATTCCGACTAGCTAGATAAGAGCCGTTAATAACAGTGGATTGATGGATAGACAATGTTGTACTTGTACAACGGTTCAGACGTCAAGAAGTCAAAGAGCTTTACGCCATCGCCGGAGCATCGATCGAATGAGAGAACGGACATGAACTATCGAGCAATGTCCGCGGGAAATCGCCGGACTGTGTCTCGCTCAGGTGGTCTCGGTTCAGATCAGGCAGAGGAGGCATTGATCAGAACGCAGATTCTTTTTGTACATGGTATACAGCTTACACAGCGATTATAATACAGTTGAACAATCGCACAGAACCGCAGAAGGGTATCCTCGTCCTCCTCCTCATCTCATGACGACTCGGCTTCCGGTCTGATCATCTCCGGTGTGTTTACCAGAACGGTCCCATTGTCCCGTCCCCTTTCCGCCCTAGACTTAGCAGACGAGGCAAGGGCAACAGAAGCAGGCGGCGATCATCCCCCAATACGTCCCACAGCAGATTCCACAGCAACCGGGGCCAGAGTCGTCCTTTTGCCGCGGCTGTTGTCCGACGACAATATTAGGCGGTGGTCCGTCTGCCAGATGAACAGGAGTACAAGGTCAGCAGCGTTCATCGAGGGATCGGATATGTGATGGTTGGACATACTGTGCATCATCGGGGCTTGTCCGTACTGAGGTGCGTATTGTGGTTGTGGCGGGTGCGGTCCGCCGTGGTACTACGAGGAGGACAAAGGCGTGTATCAGTAACTCGGATTGTGAAGGATGCATGGTAGCTTTTCGAATATGCTGTGTGCTTACACCGTGTCCACCATGACCGTGAATAGGGGCAGGTGGCTGGGGCCTATCAGTCGAAAGCGAGAAAGACGTCAGTCATAAGCCGTTTTACGACTTGTTGGAGGCCTTGCACTCATCTGACGTACGGGTAGTACTGAGGCTGTTTCTCCTTTCCGAACATGGTCATTGAGTAGTTCTTTCTCTGCTGGGTTGATAATCAGATAGCCTGGCTGGGTTCGTTGTAGTTGTGAAAGAGGCTGCGCGAGGTTATCAAGGTCGAGTCTGGTAAGCCTGATGTCACAAACGCGAGGAATGAAAGGAGTTACTCACGTATGCAATCAGAGGTTTCAAGGGGTTGGTATACCGTAGAAGTCGCTTTCAGGTTCTAGATCGATGGCGTTCGTTGCCGTTGCAGGTCCTAAGGAATATATATATATACACAGGATCAAGTTTTCGCCCAGTTGCCCAGTTCGCAGTCTCTTCAACCTGGATGTCGTATTGCCCGAAGGCGATCAGCTGTGCTCGGTCGCCTTGCTCCGACGGGAGACAACGACCGGAAGCAGATCTAGCCGTGGCGTAGTAGTTACGTAACTCAACGCCAAGCCGGGAGGCGAGAGATGGTTGCCGAAGCTGCACAGCGAGGAGCGGTCAATGTCCGTGGCAAAACGCAGATGTGGGGGCTGCGGATCGTCGATCGTCGAATTCAATGCTCGAGGCAGTGTACGCAGTGTACCGGTCACAAGTCGCCGTCGAGGGCGCATCACATGGTCTTTCATCGACAATGGCTGTTATGTGCGAAGGAGACGCTGGCCACCAGGTGATGGATATTGTCCGCCAACGACACCCGCATTGTGCCACAGCGCCACAGCAAAGGGTCGACACCGATGCATGTCGCCCCTCATACAAGACGTTGCAGCGTCATGCGCCAACCGTCTCAATCGTACAATCATGTGGAAAGCCAGACATCTGTAAAGAGGATTGCCCTCCCTGAGCGCTTCACATCCAGGACCGTCGTGAAAGTTAAGACGCTCCTGACCGGGCTATGCCTTTCGGTTTCGGTCACTTAGTGTACAGATCTACAGAGCAGAAGCAAAAGCTTTGACTTGCGCTTCACATCCCGTGAGCTACCTATGCAATTTCCCCCTGAAAGTCATTTTGTGCCCCGACACCAGGATGCACCTTGATGTCTTGCTTCCAAATACACAAAGTCTTGATACGTGTTCATCACATATCTCTCTGTATGGGGTCATCAGGCACAGCTGGTCGGGCAAGCCGGTGTTGAGGACTGTATGGAGAAACAAAGGGATGAAGACGAAAGCAATGATGCTGGAACCGACAGATACTCTCCTGTCAATCGACTTTACTGTCTGGTATCGCTTGAGCTAGGTACAGCAATCTATCTAGGTCATTTCTGGTGCATTGTCCGTGAGGCGCTTCACCGTGCTTATCCCGGTATATCGTTCGAACACAAGCTATTCATCATCAAAGTCGTGAAAGTTCTATCTCGTGACGAAAGCAATTCGATTGATATCGCTAGAACTGTTCTCCTCCAAGTCGGATTGCGTCGAAGATCTTCTCTCGATTCGAAAGCCCGCATGGCCTCGCCGGCGTTTTCAACGCTTTGGAGGTACTGCGCGGATCCGTCTCTTCTCGCCGTGAGCCCTATTGGCAGGGCCAGAATCTTCCAGGAAAACGTCTGCCGACCTCTTCTTCTCTAACCTGCTCCCGCCCACCTGGAACCTAGGTCCGCTCGCAAGCGGGACGGACGGACCTGCCATCGCTGGTTGACTACTGACGAACGGGTCATCTAGGTCCATAGTCATCGCTGGTAGGGTTCTCTTCTCCGATTCTGTGATAGTCGTCGTCGGTCTCTTCTTTTCTAGCTCTGCAAACTTGAGGGAAGAGGAAGAGACCGTCTGTGCCCTGTCAAATTGCCTCCAGCTCTGAGATCCGCCTTTTCGCTCGTTTCGCGCTGCTCCCTCTTTTGTTCTGTCGTTCCCTTCCACCTCGACCGATTCTCGCCAGGTCTGAGACGTGCGGACTAGGGTGACCCTGTCATCGTCGATCGTCTCACCGATCTCCCTTGTGGTAGTCGTCGAAGAGACACTCGATGTTCGGTGCACCCTCTTCGTCCTGACCTTGATCTCTCGTCTGGTAGGCTCCGAAGCCTTCGAAGTCGATTTCGCCCGCGATTTGAGCGATCGATCTTGAGGATAAGGATTCATGACGAAAGAGTCCTCGTTCTCTTCCGCGCCCGATCCCTCTGTATCGCTAGGGCCTCTATACTCGTTATCTGTCGTTGGGCCCTCGCCTTCTGAATCGCTAACTTCGTGTCTACTGGCCAGATCTGAGCGCATGTATTCGTCGAGGTTTCGGGGGATCTTGGTGGGTTTCGGCTGGGCGGTTCCATTTTGTAATTCTCTGCATCTGTTCTTATAGGCAGCCAACTAGAATTCGGGAAGCACTCATCAGCTATGATCCGGTCGTCTACAGTGTGACCGGGTACTGACAGCAGATTTCGTAGAGGCTAGCTCGCGTTTCAAGCTTGTCACCGTCATCTTCATGCGCGAATCCTGCTGCCCGTGTGCTCTGCAATATCACAACAGAGGTTCTGCTCAGCTTGCTGTATGTTATGGTCGATCGGTCCTCGGAATCATGTCGGCTCACTCTTTCAAAGCTGCCAGCTCAGTTTTCACGCTATCCAACTGCGCCTGGAGTGACCCGTTCCTCTCCTTCCATTTGGCATTGATCCTCCTCAACTCTTCCGTACTATGCTGCCGCTGTACCGTCATCTCTTCCTCGTGCAAAGTCCTCTCGTTCTCGATAGCGACGGCATGTTGCCAGAAAGTCTCCTCCGTCTGTTTCTTGTTTGCGCTCGAGAGTTCCTTGAGCTGTTGTCTCAGGCTGATACGTTCTTGAGTCAGTTTCTCAAAGGTTTGTCGGGCTTTACGGGTCTTTTTAAAGCTGTCGGCTATGTATTTCCATTTCTTGTGATACTTGTCCATCTCCACGAAGGTCCGCTACAAGCAATCAAACCGAATATTGGGATTGTCAGCACGGTGTAGATTGCAGTCTGTCAGTACGGGGACTCACCTTGGTCTCCTCGACCGCCCACATCTCTCCTACCTTCTCCACGACCTTGTCAACCTTTTCCCGTATCTCCCTTATCCTCGATGGTTCCGGATTCCCCAGCCAAGCATCCAACATGACCTCGTCGATCATTTGATCGTACTTGTGCATATCCGTCGGTATCAATCTAGGCCTGAGCTCTTTCAGCATGGCTAGCAGTTCCAAGATCTGCCTCGTCGCAGGGTTGAAGGATTTGAGGACCTCTTGAGGAGGGACGGGCTCGACTTTGGAGTCGCTGTCATCGTTACCGGAGAAGAAGCAGATCTTGAGGTTTTCGGGCCGCTCGTCGATGGGCGTCTGGCAGCAGGGACAGTCGGGGATACGATGTTTGTCTGCCTTCGAATCGTACCAGACCTTGGCACAATAGCGGTGGAGCATGTGTCCTATACAAAGAGCGATTTTTCAATCCTTAACAGCGAATTGTGAGAGAGCATAGTACTAAGAGACACTCACCACACTTGTGTAACCTGACTACGGTATGAGCGTGGCCCAGGTCGTCGAATCCGCCGATAAGCTCATCCTGGCAGATCGCACAGATGACGTGCTTCTGGGAAGGCATTCCTGGGATCCTGGGTCCGATAGCTCTCAGGGGGCGATATCTTCAAGCTGAAAGGTGCTATACCGCGGTGTCATGCAAGAAAGTTGTCGATGGTAGATGTGAACGTCAAGTTATACAAGTTATACATGCAAGCTAGCAAGTTAGCAAGTCATGATCAGACTGAACTCGCACAAGATCAACAACCTCAGATCTGACGCGTCAGATCACGCGCCAAGTGAACAAAAGTAGGAAGCGAGATTAGCGAGCGCTACCTGCGGTACTCTTCCCCAGACCCCAGACAGTGCAGTAACTGACACCGACAGCTATACGTGAGGGTTGCTGTGGACGTCCTTTGAAGTGCATGGTCCTGGTCACTCCTCACTGGCAATTTCTGACAAGTAAGCTGACTTGCGATCGACCTCGATCAACGAGTGACAATCACGCGAAAGCCTTTGTAAGTTGTGATGTTTATACAGAACGACGGGGCGATGGCAAGTCGGATACGCTGTACGCCGAACGGTACAAGCTTGCGACACATCATACTAACAAGCCTGAAAGGTATGCCAGCTACTTGCTGCCGGTACAGGTCTGACCCCTGCGACATGTCTTGCAGATATGAACGGTGGTGTTTCGCTCGTGATACCTTTCCCACGCATCAACCGAACCTTACGCGTTTCATTAAGGGGGGAGAGGTGCTTCTACCCAGAGCCGAGACTCGTCGCGAAGCGGGTCGAGGACCGGGCTATGCTGTGGTCCCGAGGGCGAGGGTGGTGGGGGGAGAAAGAACGGAGACACATCCACTCTTCATTCGATCAAACAACTTGAATCGATTCTCATTCGAAATCTGAAACAACTCAACGACGACGTCGCATCATCTGCAGACACTTCTCTCGACAACCGTAGAGACGTATCGCGATAGTCCTGCTTGCTCGGAGGAAGCATCTACACCCGACGACATCTGGAGGACGGCTTTCGGGATCTATTGTTGATGTGGCCATCGTCGTCCCGGCCACGCATCTATCAAACGCTCCGTTCAGCCGAGCGAAGGTTCGAAAATCAAACTAGGATTTGAGAACAAAAACGAAGAGGTTGCACGGTCTCTCCAGAGTGAACGGATAGGTTGTAGCTGCAGCAAGGCAGAAGGCGGCAACGGTCGTCGATCTCCGCTTTGGGCATCTAGTCGAAAGGCGGCTCGTGGAAGGGAGCAAAGGGTCGAGAGATCAGGGTCGCTAGACATCTCCTTTGGCGACCTAGACAGGATCCTGCTATTCTCCTCAACACTCCGATAGTAGAGAGCTGGAGGTCTTCTGTCCACGATGAACCCATCAAGTCGTCTTCATCCAGAACACATGGCCTACCCTAGTCAGGGCCCGATCGATCAAACCGGTCAGGGTCGTGTACGCAGGATGGATTCGACCTCAGGCACGTCCCACTCCTCTCATCACTCGTCTGTCAACTCGCACTCGAATCATCAGAATGGTGCCAGCGCAAAGAGGTACCCCGACTACACCTCCAGTAACGGGCATGCCAATCTCGTACCCCAGCCTGCTAGTGGACAGGCTTATAGATCGAACCAATATCAAATGTCACCGAGGTCTTCCCGGACCGACCTGAGGGAACGGGATCGGGACCATGGTGCCTACTCGCCAGCATCACACCCTTCTTCCCCTTCACTCCCTTACCCACCAGGTTCAGGTCCGAGCACCCCCACCCGACCTTATTCAAGCCAGCATCACCCGTTCCAATACGTCCAGCATGCGGTTCAGGTGCAACCGGGAGAGATCGTCGGCTCGAACCCGTCTCAAGGTCAAGGTCAACCTCGACCCCCTTATCCTTACTTGAACCAACCTCCCGTATCACCCCACAGTGCTGGGCCTAATCTGAGTCCAGGTCTGTCTGCGGTGATGAGCGATCTTCGGATGCCTCAGCGGAGTGCGACAGATCCGCAACAGTGGGATGAGAAGCGGAATCGCTATGAAGATGGGGGAAGGAGTAGGAGTCGGACGATGTACCCAGCGGCCGGCGAAGACACTTATGGGTCGTACGGCGGTCAGAATGTTGCGGCGTCACAGGGTCGAGGGAACGAGGGATTGGGGCTCGGACCGGTGGAAGGCAACGGGCAACTCAGGGATAGGAGCCCGAACAGATCGTACGGTGTACCAGGCCCGGGACCTAATACCGAGCGTCAGAACCATAATCCTAACAACCTCCGGATCGCTCCTCCATCGCCTTCGAAAAAAGGTCGTCGATCGCCCAATAGGAGCCCGACGACGCCGAGTTCGGGTAACATGCCGAATTACATGCAAGTCCCGCTCCCGCCAGGATCCGATCAGAGCCATCAGTCGATCTCGCACATAAACGTGACCTCGCCGAATGGACATGTAGAGGCGGTCCAACCAGGTCAAGTGACCCGTAATCCGAGGAACCTCTCGCCTACCGCTGGACATGAGCAGGGGTATGCGGGTAGACCTTATGACGTCCACACGCATGGAAATTTCGCGAGTACCGCACCGGGACCTCCTGTTCGGCGGGGATCCGAGCGTGCGACTAGTAATCCCGCCGGTCCCGGTTCTGGCACGATGACGCCTAGTACATCAGGGACTTTGACGGCATCGAACACGACGGGCACGTATAGCTCGACTTCTGCGACCTCGTTCGAAACGTCCACGTCGAAAGCCGAGACGGTTGCGCCCGGTGGACAAGACGCAAAGACTACGTCCAATGCCGTCGCAAACCAAGGGTCCAGGGCGGCTGGATCAGGCGGGAGTGGAGGGACGCTACCAAGTGGCAGTATCTGCGGGAGTTGCACTAAACCCGTGAAGAGGCAGTTTGTCCGAGCGATGGGCAAGGTCTATCATTTAGATTGTTTTAGATGCAAGGTGAGTCCGGACAGTCCGCAAAGTTACGTTGAGATCATGCGCTAAAAACGTTGGGTGTGGCAGGATTGTAATACCGTCGTCGCGGCGAAGTTCTTTCCGGTCGATGACCCTGACGGCTCATACCCCTTGTGCGAGCGGGATTACTTTGCTCGCCTGGATTTGATCTGCGGGCAGTGCGATAAGGCTCTTCGTGGAAGCTATATTACCGCTTGCAGTAAGCCGAAAATCATCTGCTCGATGACACACCTTTTACTTGCATTAACGTCCCAATGAAACCCTTCACAGACAAGAAGTTTCACGTTGAACATTTCACTTGTTCGGCTTGTGCGGTAGTGTTTGGACCTCAGGACTCGTATTACGAGCACGATGATCAAGTCTGTGAGTAGAAGATCCGGGTTTCATAAACTGGACACGTATCCCTAACGAGCATGATGACTTTCTAGACTGTCACTTCCATTATTCCACACGATTCGCTACCAAATGTGTTGGGTGCGCAAACGCCATCCTCAAGCAGTTCGTGGAGATTAACCGAAACCAGAAGGACGAATGTTGGCATCCTGAGTGTTACATGATCCATAAGGCAAGTCGAGATGTCAATCGAGCTCGAGGCAAATCGAACTGACGCGGATCTCTATTGAAACATTCAGTTCTGGAACGTCAAGCTCACTTCAAAGTTCCGAGCGACACCTGCCAACTCGACTGATCCCTCAACAGTGTCCATGTTGGGCGACGTGGATGGAGTACCGGAAGAGCACAAAGAGACCGCCGAAACACTGCGAGCTAAGCAGTTGCGAATGGAGGGACAAGTAGAACAGATCTGGCGCGTCCTCTCCGCTTTCGAGGAGAGCTCGGCAGCTTGCATATCGGAAATGTTGCGATTCGTGAGCGCCGGGCAATACGCTGAAGCGATCCTGATGGCGGAAAGGTTCATCCTTCATGTGGAGATCCTATTCGCCGCTATCGATGATCTGGAAGCGCAGTTTGCACAAGAGGGTGCGAAGGGTCAGTTGTGATCGCCGACTCTTGGATCTGCTCGACTGCCAACTGACGACCGTATTCATTTCAGGAATGCCTCATTCTCGCGAGGCGAAGATGTTGTGCCGCAAGACGGTCAATTTCTTCTCGTTGCTATCGCATACCCAAGATTCCCCTGAGCAGAAGGCACAAGTCACTCAGGAGCTACTGGCACTAGTCACTGGTTTAGCGCACTACCTGAAGATCTTGATCCGCATCGCGCTCACGGGCTCGTTGAAGTTGGAACGGGAGCACGGGAATCTGAAGGCCCTCGACTATCTCCTTGCCAGGTTGTCTTTATTGGCTAGGGATGATGGTGATCCTCTTATTCCTAAGCGAGGCTCTGGAAAGCGGAAGATAGACGCTACCGTCGATATCCCGCCTGCCTTCACCGCAAGCACCAGCGGGATAGCCTACGGATATCGTAGCCTGGCCGTGCGTTATTCGTTGTTCTAATTTCCCTTTTGATACAGTCTGCTGATCCAATGTGCTTGTCTTGATATAGCTCGAGGTCGTTGGCGAGTCGGTCCTGAAAGGCAGACCGTTAACTCCCCGTGGTCTCGACGAGTGCTTGAAATGCCGCAAGACGGTCGAGGAAGATTGCATACGACTAGGCCTGTTCGAAAGATGGCATGCTCCTTGCCTCAAGTGTGCGGAATGCGACTCCGCTGCCAGTATCATGGAAGATGTGCAAGCTCCTCCTGATGCGGACTCGCGGCCGCCCAAACGGCGAGCACTTCCTCGACCGGATGGTTTCACTTACACGGCTGCCAAGGTCGTATCACAAAATGCGGTAGAGGTCACTGCAGTCTTCTGTCGGGTCCATGCGCAACGTAATAGTGTTGCCGGATTCGAAGGCGTATCTAGGCTGGAACAATTCGCCTTTCTCCTTAACGTCGCGCTTCGACGACTTTGGGATCACTTGCGACATGCAGGAGTCATCACCGCATCTTCAGGTAAGTCCCGAACGATCGCTCTTATGCGCGAAAGGCACGCTGACCGTCTCGACAACAGCTAATGTCGCCCTTCCTGCAACGGCCGAGACGACTTCTTCGCTGTATGACTCGTATCGAGATTCTACCGACATCAAGAGACTCAAGTCGGTCAACCTCGACCGCAAACTGTCAGCTACTGCTCGTATGCCCCAACGCTCGACCATCGTGGAAAGTCCATCAGGAAAGACCGCCAAAGGAGACGGTTCCTTGGAATCACAAAAGTCAATTGACGGCCAACTACACAGCCTATCGACCAGTTCGCCTGGGGGCAACAGGGAAGAGGGACCACCCATCTCTGCAACTCCGTCCGGCGCCAGTCACGAGATCGTTATTGTGCAACCCGCCGATGAAGACGCCAACGCAAATACGCCATCTCGCGTCGATATACTCCGACCTGCTTTCGGTCGCGCCAACACGCACGTGGCCATCGTCAGCGACAATTCCAACGAGAACTCGCCGGGTGCCTCGACACCTCAATTGCTTTCTAGATCTGAGACAGAGAGCTCACCATTCGAACATGAGCAGGGTGTGACCTTGGCCGATATCCCTGCTTTAGTCGAAGCAGAGCAGGCCAAGCTAGAGCATCGACCGCCGCCAGTATCCGAGGGCAGACCGTTGATGTCAGAGCTGTCTGCTTTGGACGCGACAATCGTGAAGCACTTCGCCTTGATCGCTCTCACAAAGTCATCTATAGCGCATTATATCGACATGGAGGAACTGTTTGAGCTGGTCGAGATTCGGAAAAACCAGTGGTGGAACAAGATCTTCAAACCTGGCAAGGACAAGAAGGACGTGAAGCGTAAAGGTGAGCCGTAGCGCAGCATGTATGTGATGCGCAATCGTGCTGATCAGAGAGCCCAATCTCAGGTGTCTTTGGAGTTCCCTTGGAAATCCTTGTTGAGAAGACCGGCAGTGATTCTCAGCTGGGTCACACCAATGCTCAGTTACGAGTTCCAGAGTTTATGGACAATGTCGTTTCGGCCATGAAGCAGATGGGTAAGTTCGGTATCCAGTAAGGACGGGTGCTCGACCCACTTCACTAAACTCGATTTCGCTTCAGACATGTCGATCGAGGGTATCTTCCGAAAGAATGGCAACATCAAACGGCTCAACAGCGTCGCCGAGGCCTTGGATCGCGATGCTTCTTCCGTCAGCTTATCAGATGACAACCCCGTCCAGCTAGCGGCTCTGTTGAAGAAGTTCTTGCGGGACTTGCCCGACCCTCTCTTGACTTTCCGTCTGCACAAGCTATTTTGCGCGGCGCAACGTACGTATTCTTTCCTACATCTAGTACTTTGCTCTATTGCTGAAAGGTTTCGCCACTGCGTTCATAGATCTTCCTGACGAGGAGGAGCGTGTTCGTTGCCTCCATCTATTGGTTGCAATGCTTCCGAGGACGAATCGCGACACATTGGAAGTCCTGTTTGTATTCCTCAAATGGGTGGCATCTTTCTCGCATGTCGACGAAGAGACAGGCAGTCGCATGGACGTGCAAAACCTCGCGACCGTCATTTGCCCGAGTATATTGTACTCGAAAGGGACCAACGCGATGCGAGACGACAGTTTCGTTGCGATCCAGGCGGTCAAGACCCTCATAGACCATCAGGACGAGTTCTATACGGTCCCCAAGGAACTGCAATTCGTGCTGGAGGAAAACGTCAGCCAACTGTTCAAGGACAGCCTCGATCTCCCGCCTAAGGAGATTTACAAGCATTGCTCGAACTATGCCAACGCACGTAGACCGTACTATGCAAAGAAGGCGGAAGCTGGGCCTATTCGTATGGGAGAATACGGCCTTGCCAGTCACAAGTCGGATGGAAACCTCATCGCCACAGCGGCGGGTCTGTCGAACGGTCGAATGAACACGCCGATTCAAACCAGCGGACCATTCAATGTCGCGGCCATGGGCAATGCGACCTCGGGCTCTCCAACTAGGCCGCAGAGCTGGGCAGACGCCCCCGTACCTCCTTTTCACAACATGTCGCAGTCCGTGTCACATCCGGGCCTTCCTCATCACAACTCGGCAGGACACATGGGACCGCCATCTGCAGGCTCTAACTCGATACCGTCGGGCTCGCCCAACTCACGGCGAATGTGGTATCCCGGACACCGAGGCTCGACGCCATCGTCGCCCGTCATCGCCGCTGCGATGGGCGACGCAGATCGGCGTCCATCTTCTTCTATGGACAGGGCCATGTCTCCATCTCATTTCGGCGACCGATAGCCATTTTCTTCGATCGACTACAAAAATCCGGCTGGAACGAAGGGTTCAATTTTCGCTTAGGGTAGTCAGTCAGGCGGGAGGTTGCGATCCCTCGACTGTTTTACGGCGTGTATTCCGACTCTTCCCTTGTATCTACTATCAATTCGAGTGCAGGGAACATTCGTTTCTCCTTGCTGTTGTGTGTTCATGGCGCATCTGATCACGATCCGGTCATGTACTAGTACGCTAGCGCGAAAGACGGATGTTTCAGATTCAACACGACCGACGATCACGATCGATCTTTAAAAATCCCTCTCATATCAGATCCATTTTCTGGTAGAGCACGACATGAAGAGAGACTGTTATATCGATCATACTTCCGATTCCATCACTTCCTACCTGAAGCTATCAACACAGCCTCACCAAGATGAGCCATACAGCCCATCTCCATACAGGCATCAAGCACGGTGCCCAAGACTATGTCGAGAAATACTGGTAGGCCGAGAAATTTACATCAGCTGTACAACAAGTGCATTGATCAACTTTCATTTCCTAGGAACGACCCTGTCGACCTTGATGATATTGCAGAGACTGTTGTATTGACGCAGCAAAGCAAGGTCCTTCATGCAAATGAGCCGTTCTGGTCCGACAAGGATGAGTTCGCGAGGTGAGTTATGGATCCTTTGAAGCGATCCCTCAAGACTTCTGATGTTACCTTCTTTGCAGACGAATCGTAATTGCGAGCAAGCGATATGTGGCTGTAGTTCCGAATCAGCTAGGTGAGCTGCATGGTAGCGCCTTCAAGGGGTCTTCTGGAGTTGACATGACCTGGATCTCATAGCTAGGAACGAGCGGACCTATCCTCAAGAAGGTTTGATGGTCAAAGGGAGCCTGCAGTGGAGATGGTCTGGTATAAGTGGCGATTTGTGCAGTCACCTGATCGAAGTTACCAAAGGTATACCAAGTAAGCAAGCGAACCTTTGCATTGCTTGTCAATTTTCGCTGTTAAAGTTCTGCGTCGCAGTCTCGCGGAACGGCCCCCCTATGGAGATGCCCAAATCTCGTACTTTCGTCAAAAGCCTCAACGACTATTACACTGAAGAAAAAGCTCCCAACCTTGCCCTTCAAGAACTTTTTTACACTATCCTGTACTTTGTGTACCTGAAGCACGGTCAGGGAAGGGCATGAGGACGTAGTTTGGCATAATTTCATTTGTTGAGGTCACAAACGCTCGGATGCCATGTCAAAAATTCGACTATCACCCCATCACTGCAGGACGATCCCCGGCTCGTTCTTGACTTTCGGTTCTTCCCCGGGGATGATCCCATCGTGCATCCTCAACTCGTCCAGAAGCCTGTCGATATCGGGCGTCATGACGAAGTTCTTGTTGACCTCTCCTAGGACGGTCGCGTTCCTCCGATGGTGGTCCATGTGGACGAGCTGTTGTACAAACGTCGTAGGAACACCGGGAGAGACCTGCCAGGACGTCGCGTCACGTTGGAAGGGTAAGGATCGTCAGCACTGCAGCGAAAAATCTGATCACGGTGGACGCGGATACTCACGTCCATGACAATCCCATCCCCGAGCACCATCTTCACCTTGCCACTCTTCATCACTACCATCGTTCCGATCCTTCCTTCCGGCTTCCTCGCCTCTTCCTTTTTCATCAACGCCCGTAGTTTCGCATCCTTGGCTTTCTTCTCCTTTTCCTCTTCTGCAGCGAGCTTTTTGGCAGCAGCCTCGGCGGCCTTGTCCCCTCCGGCTTCTTCAGGCTTGTCGGAGAATGAGACCCCCTTTTTCGTCTTGTTCGTTGCTGTAGATCCCGCTGCAGCCGTCTCGTCACTTAACTCAGCTTTAGGCTTCAGATCGTCAAGGTCGACGTCCTTCAAGAACGATCGAGCGGGGTCAGGGATGAACTTGGGGAAAGGATCGGGGAACTGGAGAAGATAGAGCTTGTCCTTCGGATCGGCCTGTAGATCGTTTCTCGATTAATGAGCTCCGCGCATTCCGTTTTGCACCACAATCTGTTGATCACTGTGACGTACCTCTCCTTCAAGGTGAACGAAATCACCAGTGATATCCTCCTCGTAATCCTCGATCACGATCTCGTCCAGATCGATCGCCTGTTTAGCCTCGACCACTTCCTTTTCCGCTTCTACGACCTGGTCGATCCTGTTCCCATTGATATCAACGTCCATGTCCATATCCGCGTCTGTCAACCTGTCATCCGTCCTCCCAACAGCTGCAGGTCCTTTCCCCTTGTCCCTCCCACGTCCGCCTGTAGGGGGCAGTTCTCGAGCTTGTTTTTCCGGGGAAGCGGGTTCTTCCTTGACGACGACCGGTTGATCCCTCAGCCTCACCCCGCTCGACCCGCCTTGCTCATCCGCCTGACCAGATCCAGGCTCGGCCTTGACCGACTTCTTTTTCCCCCTCCCTTCCTTCTCCTTCAGAGCCGCAGCGATACTCCGATGTCGAATCAGACCCGTCGGAGCGCTTTCCCCGGATTGTTCTGGGACGACCTCGAGGTCGATGATGTTGTCGTTCTCGTCGTCACTATAGGATTCCCCTTGGGCCGTGAAAGTCGGTTTACGGTCTGCATTGGCGTGCATGGCGGCCATCGGGTCGGGTCCGGAGGCGGCTACTCGGGGTCGGCCGGTACCTGGTAATATAATTCAACGTAACATTGGCAGTGAACTACATGTCAGCCTGAAAATCCGGCGTAACGAGAAGGAGCAAAATCAGGGACCCGCAAAGACTCACTCATACTCGGCATAGCAAAAGGTCCACTCGCGACCATCTCCTGTCCAGGTCGGGTAGAGGGTGCAGCCTGACCCGCTCCGCGACCTCGACCTCGACCCCGTCCTCGGGTCCCATCCCGTGAGCCTCTTGCTCCTGGTGCTTCCTAAGATCATCGATGGGTAGACAAATTATCGGTCAGCCACATTTCTGAATAGGACAAGCCGGATGGGAGAGAGTATTTACTGTCTTGACCACAGCCTCGGCAGCGGGTCTGCAAAGCAGAAGAGACACCCGGTCTAGCTCAGCATCGAAGATTTGATCGGCCACATAGTCTCGTGCTCGGACTCACTCGGCCTTGACCTTCTTGGTGGGTTGTAGAATTGGCTTGAACTTCATCTTCGGTTTAGGTGCAGCGGGAGCTCCGGCACCAGCACCTCCTGTTGTGCCACTCGTACCTGCGCCCGCACCTGCACCAGTGCTAGGTCCAGCTGCGGCATTGCTAGGTGCCGCCGTTCCCGGAGCTGCGGGTCGAGCGAATCCTGAACCGATACCTCCAAGCTTGGGTGGCATGATGTGTGTGTATAGGTGTTTGTGTTGTATATGATTATGAAGAGGGAATGTCAAGTTTTGGACGAGATGTTCGACTTTTGAAGCAAGAAGGTTGCTTTGAATTGCGCAAGTTCGAGCTTTGAAGTTGATTACGTAAGTGTTTTGCATCCGAAAGGGGGAATGATCACGGAAGCAGATTCGATGCTCGGACATGGGCGTTGCATCGCTGCCATGCCGTGCTCCACGACATCAACATCGATCATCATCCTCACCTTCACCTTCGCCATCTCATCTCACATTACTCACACATCTCCCTGTCACTCCATTCACCCCAACAGTCACATCTTGGAATTTGATACCGATATGAAGGTCTTTGCCGTTATCACCACCCTCCTCACCGCCGTCAGCGCCGTATACGCTACCGGTCTCCAGGTCGAGACGACCTACAAGCCCGTCGATTGTCCCTTGCAGAGCAAGAATGGCGATAAATTGAGCATGCAGTGAGTCTCTCCGGTCATCTCCAATGTGATCGTTGGTGCTCAAGTATTGACCATACTGTCGTCTTGGTCATAGCTACACCGGAACCTTGGCCGACAACGGCAAGGAGTTTGATAGCTCCAGGACGCGAAACCGGCCGTTCGAGTTTACCAGTGAGCCATCATCGGTTCCTCTTGATCCCGCTTGAGGGATTCTGGCTGAACGTGATGATCTTGATTCTTCTTGTATAGTCGGTAAAGGTCAAGTGATCCAAGGATGGGAGCAAGGTAAGCCCCACCTCTAGACTCCTCGATGCTCATGCGGAATTTACGCTTACTAACCTGTCCTTTCTTGCACGACAACCCGCGATCACGATCACCGAAACAAACAGGTCTCCTGGACATGTGTGTCGGGGAGAAGAGGATCCTGACCATTCCTTCCAATCTGGCATACGGCAAGTCATATTCCCTCTCTTCTTCTCCCAGCACGATCAGGATCCCTCTCCTTCTCTTCCGAACGATCGCAGTCTCGTCTCTTTCCATGGCTCTGTCCTGCTCGATGAATGGCTGGCTGATATTATGCTCTTCTTACTGGAATGCTTACGGATTGAGCAGGTGACCACGGTGCCGGCGGTGTGATTCCCGGCAAGGCGACCCTCAAGTTCGACGTAGAGTTGTTGGATATCAAGAACCGAAAGGCCGAGAGACAGGAGCTTTAAGCATGAACCAACACTCTCGGTGTACGGTCATACCACCAAGGTGGCCGTATACAAAGAGGCGGCATCCAGCGGAGATGGATGCTCAGGCGGCAATGTACAAGAGCAGCGGGTGTGCTTATGTTACAACATTCAGACATCTAAATGCACCACATTACAATAATCAGGTCATGTTGATCCCGAAACGAAACCCCAGCTCCGACGCATCCTATCCTCCTCTATTCTGGTTTGGCGCAAAAGATACCTGCTTCTGCGGAGAAGCCACCCCCGGTTGACGGTAATAAAAGCTCGTCCCGCTCTCTGGGCTGCTGAACGAAGGCATGTTCGCCGGTCTCGTCGCTCCTGACGGCGCATGCAAAGTGACGTATGGCGGAGCGGGGCCTTGCTGGCCTGGTAGAGTCTGCTTGGTGGTGAATTTGCCTACGGTTGGTGGGGCCGAGTAGGGTGGCGTACTCGTTGCAGTGGAAGTATAATATGGCGTGGGTGAAGGAGGAGCGAGCCATAAAGGGGCTGGAGGGGTCCGGTGTTTCTTGCACCGGTTCCCCGGTGTCAAGCGGCATTTCCAGCAATCGGCTATCGGTGCATCAGGTAGGTCGTCGTCGTCGTCAGTCAAGGGCGGTGTTTTCTGTGGGCGGAAAGCGCGAGACGAACCTGCACCCATATCGCCGCCGAATTTTCACAAATAGGATGAAGCAGTTGTGCAGGCTGGCCTTCTCCGAAAACCCCACCCGCTATGTGGCGAAATGGTGAGCGAGCTGGTAGGCATATATACCGCAGATGGTAGCTCAATACGAAAGGAACTTGGTAGTGCGAGAATCAGGGGGTAAGTCGATGGACAAAGGAACGCCACGACTTTCTCGAGAACCACAGCACAGCACAGCATACCGACGAAGAGCGGTAGAAAGGGAAGGAGCGAGTCTCAAACAGACTATATCGCCAGACCGCGGCTCACGACGAAACAGACGAGGTCGAATGCCTTTCGCTATGAAAGGGTTCCATGTATATCCGAGATGGCTTGATTTACAAGTTGGTCGAAATCACCTTCCTGCGAATGTCCATATGTCCGGCCTAAGAGTCGGGATCGCAAGGTTTCTATGGCCTCTTGAGTCTGTGTTGAGTTGTCTTGCGTCAGGGCTTCTACGTGTGTTACTAAAGCGTGTTTCGAGGTGATGCGTAAATGCTGTGGCGCGGCGAAGGCTTCAGTGTCGCAATACAGACTTTCCAGGTCGTTTCAAGCCTCGACTCACGGTGGCCCCTGAAGGCAGGTTTACGTGCAAGTCGCGGTAAAACTCTGGTGTTGAACCGTACGTCCAGTCCCAGCTCTGTATAGACAATCGGACGCCTTAGCATATAAAACCCTCTGGAGAAAAATGATAATAATCCTTACCTTGAGCTCCGAGATACCCTGTTCGATATATTTCGATCTTTCCGCACCACCTTTCAAGGCCTCCTCATCGATCTGCTCGATTACTCCGCGGTCGAAATCTGGAGCGAGCGCCTCCTCTGCGACTTTTGAAAAGACGCGATGAAATTCCTCGGCGACGGCATGCACGAAATCGTCGTGCGTGACATCCGGTCGCGCCGAACGCAGGGTTGTCACGGGCGATCGGACCGAGTCTACTGATTTGGTTATCAGATCGGGCTACCCCATCCAAAGTGGAATCTCAGTATAAATCCTGGACTCGTGAAGCATCACGGTTCGATCTTGAAAAACGACGTACCGACTTTGACCTGAGATAAGTCCCCAACGAGCCCAAGTCCGAGGATATCAACATCGTCCCGTGGTGGTAAGCTCGTTGCGCGACGATCTTGTACGCCGACCCGGAAATGTGTGTCGACCGAAAAAGATGAAGGATAAGTACATGGACTGAATCAGAGCTCCTTCAGAAAGGAGGGGGAATGAACTCATCTTCTTCCACTTGCGATCCTGCCCGCTTCGACTTTCGTCTATCCGTTCACTCTCGCCTGACGAAGCCTTGTTACGATTGCCGTCGTCCTTGTCCCACAAGATCAGATCCCCCCTCTCGTTCACCCCCGCTCTCCCGATCTCCAACCTATCTTTCAAGGCGGTCTCGATGATCCCTGAACCTAATGAACGGGTGAAGAGGTGCCGCGGGATGAGGATCGAGAAGTTGATGTTCCCTTCGTCCTACAATGACGCATCGCGGTATGAGGTAGTCAATGTGAACCAAGTTAGCCATTCAAGTTAGATTGCATGAATGTATGAAGCGCTTGTGAAAGAGAGCTTACGTGGTAGACGGTTCCTCCGCCCGACCGACGACGTATCAACGGGATCCCATCTCGCTCCAGTAAATCCGGGTTTGTCTCCTTCCAGGGGTTCTACATATAAGATAGCACATAGAACAAAATGCAGATGAATATGAGACGCTCTGATCACAAACATACTATGCAATCCGCAACTGCTCTTCTGCGGGGACGAACCTGGTTTTTGCCGATCACCACGCAAGAACGATTACGGTAGAACAGTAACGTTGGGGTGGAGTTGGGGGTCTTCCGGAAGAGCCTAAGAGGTTCAAACGATGCGATCATATGCCAGTGTTAGTCAAAGATCGATCAGATTGCACACCTGTCGCGAATAAGAGATGGGTTGGAAGACTGACCAGTCTTCGAATGACAGGTTAAAGTATGGGTCGAGCGAGTTGGAACGATATATCTTTGGCTACAAGGCAGAATTTCGTAATCGTATAAGCTAACTCTGTGAGAAATCCAGCATGATAGCTCGACCTACTTCGTCGAGTTTGGATTTATCGATCCGGCTAGCCTCCGAGCTGAGCGGTCGAGATGCGCATAGGTATATCGTCGGTCGGTATGTCGAGCGTAGGCTCGGGCTGCTCCGGAGCGTGCGTAGCGAGTTTATAGGCGGCATCCGGCTGGTAGAATGTCCCTCACTACTGCAGTTCACCAAGAGAGTAAACTGTCACCTATGGGCCTATGACGAAGTATGCTACTACGAGAGACAACCCCAAAGTGCAAGAAACATCGAGCTTTCGAAGCAAGTCGCAAGTCGGTCCCTTCGTGTTTACGATTTCGACATCATCTCCTTGCTCGATGAGTGTGCTTACGTAACTCTCAAGTGATGTGACGTAGTTATCGATCTATCGAATCGACGTCGCCCCGCCTCTTGGCGCTGAGACTGTGTTGTTTACAATTCGGGAGCTTGTTGGGCTTCTCCGAGTTTGATCATCATTCGCATCATCAGACTCGGAAGTCCCAAAGGATCTATCATCAATTCTCATTCCCTTCAGTTATCAAACCACTCGTCTTCCAGTATCGTCAGGAGAAGAGTAGGGATGTGTCAAAGATAACCCTCTTGCATCCACCGAAGCATCTTCACACCACTAGACCCGTCGGGCAACAATCGACCATCACGATACTTTCTGATTCAATCACGCCCACACTACAAAATTACTTGACCTCCTTTACGACCTCGAAAGACAACACACAACCTCCTGCACGACTATACTTTCACGAACATGGCGGACGAGATCCTTTACAAGCAAGTCCTCTCGCTTCATATCACGTGGAATATCGGAAACTGATCTTCGCCTACCTTTGATGCAATGCGTGATCGACCCTCAGCGATGCAGCGCTCAACGCACTTACGAAACCCCAATTACACGCCTTGTGTGAGAGGTATGACCTCAAGACCAGTGGAAAGGTAGGCTGTGTAATCATTTCCATATCTGTAATATGAGGGTATTAACTCAACTGGGATGATCGAACAGAGCACAGAGATGGTTCGACGACTCGGAGATTGTAAGTCTAGCGTCCATCGCCAAGTCAAAGGATGGTTATATCGTTTCCTTTCGGGAACGGCGAGAAGAGAGCATATCGACTGACGAACGTCCTGCTCCTCCCCGGTAATCTCGGTCTTTCAGATGGTCGACGACTCAATGCCTTTGAAGCTGCCAATCCCGTGAAACACATAGGTGGAGGAGGACAGATGGAAGTCCTCCAATCACAATCAACAAGACCCCGTCTACAACAGAGACGGTCTTCCCGTTCTTCACACTCTCGATCGCCTTCGCCTTGGAATCTCTTCTCGTCGGCGTGTCATCGTCAGGAAGGTCCGCTATTCGAAGGTCTGGGACGGCCTTTCAACACCAGGGATGATGATGGCGATAATCGCATCTACGACAACGATGAACATGCAAGAGGGAACGAATATGGCGGCGGGGAAGCGTCCGAGATGACACGAGATGATTCGGCTTGGGAAGTCCTCAGCGACCGAAGGGCGAGCTTTGAAGAGAATCAGACTCGGAATCCGGCGGGTGTGCGTGAAGATAGTCAGGAGGACGAGGATGAAGCGACTATGCTCGGGAGGAGCATACCGGGGTCTTACGTCAAACATGTACCTGGTTCGACCATTCCGCTCAACGGAAGGACGGAAGGAGGGAGGTACGAGACGTTGAAGAGCTGGAAATCGGCTGATAACGGTGCTACCGGTACGAGAGGCTGGATGGAAAAGAGTACGAGCAGGTACGAAGGAGACGGAGAGAGGATGCACATGCAGGATTTCGGTTCGAACCACAGGGGTCACAGTCGCAATGGTAAGCGAGTTCTATATTATGTGCTCGTCGTCCTCATTCGACGAGCAGGGAGTCTGATCTTGCTCTGTTTCGTGACAGGAACGGCACCTGAACACAAGAGGACGACGTCTTTGACCAAGAAATCGTTCGAATCGCTCAAGGCGATGACGGCTTCGTTCTCCTTGCCGACCAATTTGAGGAAACGACGGTTCAACCCTGCCGCGGTCCTCGAGACCGAGGTGGACAGTTCAGTCCAGCCGGGCAAGGATAAGAGGGCAAGGAGGTCTTCGGGGAACGTCCTATTGAACCGAGCAAAGAGCATGGTCGACGTCACCAAGAAGCACGAGAGGAAGAGGTCGAGTCCGTTCGTCCTTCCTTCGCCTGGAGCTACTCGGTACATACCCTACACGCCTCCAGAGTACCGAGCTCGACCTGTCACCTCTATGGCTGCCTTTACCTTGCCTGTGGATGAACCTGTTGTCGGTGTTCCGCAGAGACACTCTCAACATGCCGATATCAAACGGGGTAGTACGATCCGGATCGTAGACTCGTCGACGTTCGAAAGAGACCGAGTCGGTTCGGACGATGGAACCAGCTTGAGCGGGTTGTCTGAAGGAGCGTGGATGTTGGGCCTCCCAACGCAGAACAAGGTCAAGAACGAAGGTTTAGGACTATCAAGGAGTCCTAGTCCGCCAGCGTCTAGCACGCTACCGCCTCTTCGTCAGAGCACCATGGCGGAGGACATGACCGGGTTGGAATCTTACCTCGATACTGAGATCGAGCACGGTTTAGAATCCGAGGAGGAAAAGGAAGAGTTAATGGACGAAGCTGTGCCGGCGAGCGGGCATGATGATTATGGATTGCCCGTCGAGAGCCCGACGTCGTCCGGGTTCAAGCTGCCGGGAGCTTATCCCTCGACTAAGGAGCGCAAAGCATCGGCATCGGCTGCAGGAAATGGAAATGGCGAGAATGGGAACCACTTTGCCTTTGGATCTTCCTCTCAAGGCGTTTCCAATGATCAGTTTGCGAAAGCGGGAGAAGATCTTCTTCGGGAGCTGAATGCCAAGCTGATGGATAGAGGGGTGGCGGGAATCGCACAGCCGTTGTCGCAAACGACTCGAGAACGAAAGAATGATGGTACAGGGATTCCTCTTGATGTCGAGAAGAGGGTTCTGGCGGGAAAGTATGATAGGGCGCATCAGAAGGAGTTCTCAAAGTGAGTACCTGATGGGTTGCCTGTGGGCTTCATCTGATGCTGAATACTGACCGCTCCGGATCCTGCAGGATGGCAGAGCTCAACGCGCATTTCCCGGGCAGAAGGGTCGTCAGTGGCGGTCGACTCGCTCAGAACGGGCTTCCATCCGACAACGCGCGACCTGTTCAGACAGCTAAACGCAAGGCTTCTGCCGAGTTCACACCTTCCGCGCCCAACGGACTGCCCTTGAGGCACGTCAAGTCGGCTGCTTTTCTAGGCCGACAAGACAAGACACGGAGGTTGGACAAGGTCGAGGATGTGGAGGATAGTCCTCGAATCAAGAGGATGAGGGTGGACCGGTCAGCTGCTGCGAATGAGAGGAATGGAGGTAAGACGTCGCGAACGCAAGTCGAGGTCCTGCAATGCATGCTGACATGTTACAACGCCGTCTCTACAGGCCGGGCCAGAACGGCGAGCGGATTTGGGGTGGTGACTGCGCTTGCAAATGGGACCAAGAATACCGTATCGACCGTCAAGAAGCGGTTGTCGGGCGGTCCCGATACCCTCTTGAGCAAGGTCGACGATCGTGCTTCGCATGCGCCTCGGAGGATCATTTCCGGCAATAAACACTCGGTAGTTCCGGAAGGCCTGCCAAGTCGAAATGCCGCCACATCGACGCAGAGGGATATGCAATCTTCGCAAAGCCGTAGCTATGCGAAGAGTAGCAGACCTCCTCCGCCTATTCCGAACGGACTGTCGGAGTTGGGGATTCGGACGAGAACTGGAGCCAGCTCGACCCAGCCTTCGTCCACGTTGCCGAGCTCGCTACATGATCGTCCTCAACAGACATCGCGGATTCCTTCGTATCGGGTCGTGTCGAACGGTTCGGCGACGAGCCGCACGAGCATGTTGCGGTCTCATGGCGAGAAAGCTGGTCCGACTGTCGCTACTGAGCGGGGGCGGTCGACAGTCCCGGCTTTGGTTCAGCGCGACAACAACCAAGATCGAGATAGGAAACCATCCGGAATCCCTAGCAAGCTCGTCAACCCGAACCCTGGGGCGTCGTATTCTGCAGCTGAACCGGCGGATATCAAAGCGAAAGAACCGCGTCTCGCCAAATCGGTTACGAGGACGACAACCACGTTTCGTACTGCAAAGACGGTCGCGGCGACTAGCACGCAGAGTCCCGCCCGCGCCAGAAGCAGACTGCGATCCCCAACCGTCCTTGGAGTCCGTGGCCGTGTCAGCCATGCCAACTTGCGGATGGCGGCCAAACAGCACGAGCTGGTTACCAAGCGCTCCCAGATTGAAGCGGAGAGGGGCTTGAGAGAGGCGCTAGCCTGAGAAACTGCCCGTAGGACGCACGAAGTGCTCGCCACGCCACGACGATGATACGAATACGATATAGAGATCCAGAGAATTGATGACCGGCCGCATTTGCGTTGGGGGTGTCGGCGAAACTCGATGAATGGCTGTACATTCATTACGTACAATGCGACACGCTAGACTCGACTGTCAAATATGATTCATGCGGTTCTAGCTGTATGCGTGGAGATCCCTGTCCGCCTCGAAGATCAGTCTATTTCAGAGTTTCCTTGTGCATCGGTTATCTCGGTGGCAAGCTGGACGAAATGATTGTCATTCGCTTATTTGCCATGGGATGCGAAACTATCCCATTTTCTCTCGTCTTTATAGTGACGATCCGAGCAGAATGATTCATACTTCCATCTCTCTTGCGCCAGCTCCATCTCCTGGACGAGCCCTTCAGACCTGTTCCAGGCGCTCGTGACGATTTGTCTCTCGGAGATGGAGGACTCTCGGTATCTGCACGACGCAGCTTTCTTCTGATACCTCAATGGTAAAGCGGGATTTCCCCGCACCGGCGGTACAGAAGTGTTCGCAAGCAACTTCGCAAAGGCCTTTCGACCATTTGAGATGAGTTTGGGAAGGTTACGGGTTGTGGAACGCATCGAGGTGAGCAGATGAAAATCCCTTCAAATCGACACACTCTTCGAAACTGACCGTCTAGAACTCGGGCCACGTCTTTTGGAGCGTTTTTGCCCCACATGGCTATAATATATCCACGCTAGCAGTCCATTCTTCGATACAACATGGGGATCAGAACTCGATTTAGCAGCCAGCTCGACTTTGCATGATGTTGAAGATGACTGATGAACCCTCTTGGCTGACCTTCATATACAATGCTGCGGAACCAGCTCTCCTCCCCAACCAAGAGGAAGAGAACGATTTCGATGACACGGTTGTGACGAAATCAGGGACTAGCCAAGAGCATCTGCAAGATGTTCAGTACAAGGCCGTCTATCAGGAGGATTTCAAAAGGCATAGACGGGTCAGCATCGGTGTGACTATCAGCCGATCGGCTGGCGACCTCGGAACAGGTGTTCAAGACCTGTAAGAAGGCATCCCCAATTCCTCACGTTCATGACGAGGCAGTGCAAAAAAAAAGCCAGCTGCAGCAAGGGATATTGCTCCGATGCGTCCTGATCAGTATTGGGACCGGACCAGACCTTCGACCAGTCCGAACCATAGAGATAGAGACAAGACGACGGTGTTTTCGGTTCTTTTCTCGACGGGAACTCCATCTCATTAAGCATTACACCAGTCTCAATCTCGGGTTGACAACCGAATCTATTCGTCTCGACTCGATTTCTACTTTTTCTCGTCCTTCTTTTCCTCCTTGGGCGGTGGGGGGATCTTGAAGTTCTGCACATGAAAGAAAGCAAACGGGCATACTTGTTCAGTATCGACAACACGATCGAATATACGTATATCGAGCTTTGAAGTAGACCTGTAACTCACGGTAGGAACGTAATCCACACCCTCCTCGTGTTGACCCCAAGGACTGGCGGCGTCCCCAAAGTTTCGGAAGGCCTGGGTAAGCTGGAGAGGTTCGTAGACGACCCGTTTCTTCTCCTCGTCGTATCGAACTTCGGTGTAACCCTGTCATGATCCACGTTCACGCATACGCATAAGCAAAAGAGCGAACAAGGTGAAGGTAAGCCGGGGGAAACACTTTGAATGGGGAAAAGAGGAAGAGATGATACGCACGGTCAGGGGGAAATCTTTTCGCAGAGGGTGTCCTTCGAACCCGTAGTCGGTCAGGATTCTTCGGCTACGCGGGATCAAGCAAAGCGGGAACCGATGTCAGCAATTGGAACATACGGTATCCTCTCAGATTTATGCATTCCTCGACTCACAGATCCGGGTGACCCGAAAAGAAGACGCCAAACATGTCCCACACCTCCCTCTCGTACCAGTCCGCTCCCCTGAACAACCCCGTGGCCGAGGGCACCGGCGTGATCTCGTCCGCATACGTCTTGACCCTGATCCTGCTGTTATGCGCATAACTCAAGAGGTGGTAGACCACTTCGAACCTGTGCGAACGGGTCGGGACGTCCACGGCGGTAATGTCCATGACGCTCTTGTATTGGCACCTGTGGTGGTCCCGCAAGAACTGGAGCACGGGGAGGACGCCGGAGGGAGCCGTGTAGAGGGTGAGTTCATCCTTGTAGATGGAGAATTGCTGAACGTATTTAGGGAGACAGGTAGTCAGGTATTGGCCGTAGGTGTGGAGGGGCGAGGAGAGGGGAGCAGAGTGAGTGGCAGGGTTGGGAGGGAGTTTCTCGGGAAAGGGCGGGACCGAGCCTTGAGGGACGTCGGCTGTGGGCGAGCGGAAGAGGAGGTGACGGTATCGTATCAGCTCTATGTTGGTCGACGATGAAACCTGTATCACGATCGACAACCTCGACTCACGCATGTTGACGGCAGCGCTCGAACGGATCCCTCGGGCGATCACCGCGGTCCTTACGGGACGCACGGCGGCCTGCCTGAGCACGCTGGTGATGGAGGTCCTGGATGCCATAATGTCCCGAGTGTGAGAGGTTACGGGTAGCTAAAGGCTATACAGGTGATACAATTGTGATGATTGACATGATCACAGAGCTCTCGATGAATACGAGATCGTCGATTGGAGGGGGTCGGGTCAATGTGGATGAGATGGAGGGAGTTGAGAGGGAGATTATCAATCCGCGGTGCAACCAGAGAGGAGGCTATCTGACGTAATCTCTCATTCCCGATGCCGGCATCGCTCTCTCCACTCCCTTTGATATCGCTGCGACGGCACAGCCCATGTCAATAACTTGCATCTTCGGGGTATGCAACGACTGTGCAACTGTCTTGGACACCATAGTCGTCAATAGATAAGAATACGCAGGGTATACAACCTACCTGCTCTCGCTGCAAGACCTCTGTTGACGAGTAAAGCGCTCTTCCCGCGCACATTCATATAGGACGCCAGGCGAAGCACCACTTTTGCTTTGCCCAAGATGATGGTGCCGAAATGGAGATACTTAGCCGCAGCGGCTGGAATGCTGGCAAGTCGTTGCAAAAAGCTCCCATATCAAATTTCGAATGAAACTACGACCCGAGGCTGAACGAAATCGCTTGGATTTGCTGTGAATAGTTCGGGCTTCACCTGCTCCTTTCAGTCACGTCAACGACATACTCTCATCATACCTCCATCACCAAGATCCTTCCTAACGGCGTCAAGTCCTCAAACCCCACTGACGACTCTTCCTTATATCATCCTAATGCCGGCGTACCAGGCTGGGCATCAGAGCATACACCTTGGCTAGAGGGGAGCATGGTCGTGCCCCCGTCAAGCATCCCCAAGAACCATACCGACCCCAACAGGCGTAAAGCAAAAGCGGTCTTCGTGGTACTGGCCAGGAACTCGGATTTGTGGGCCTTGACGGATAGTATGAAGCAGATGGAGGATAGGTTCAACCACTGGGCGGGGTACGATTGGGTGTTTTTGAACGATGAGCCGTTTGACGACGTCTTCAAAAAGTGAGTCCTTGACGCCCTCTCGACGTTTCTTTGGGGGAACGCTGCCTGGGGAATCGCGTTGATTTATCGCTTCTTTGGTCGGCTTCTCCCAACCTTTCAGGTTCACTCAGTCCCTGACCAACTCTAAATGCTCGTACGGCCTCATCGAGCCTCACGAGTGGCATCAACCCGATTGGATCGACGAAGAGAGAGCGACGGCGGCGAGGGAAGAGATGATCAGGAAAAAGGTCATCTACGGGCATTCGGTGCCTTATAGGAACATGTGTCGGTACAATTCGGGCGTGAGTCCTGCAGTCTCGCGGGGGTCGTGCTCTAAGAGGGAGAAAGCTGAGATTGTTTCGGTCGGTTTGGTTGGGTAGTTCTTCTTCAGGCATCCTCTTTTGGCCGATTACGACTATTACTGGAGGGTAGAGTGAGCTCGGCAGCGTTCATCAGCTGAGGTGGTCTTTAACGCTAATTCGATCGACGTCCACCCCCTCTTGCTAGACCGTCGGTCAAGTTTTTCTGTGATATCGGTGAGCACAGCGATAGCCCAGTCCTACATGTGAAAGGACGACATTCTGATGCTCAATCCGCCCTTGTTCGTGTCACAGCCTACGACCCCTTCCTCGTCATGCAAGATCAAGGCAAGGTCTACGGATTCACGATCTCCCTGTTCGAGTACATCGAGACGATCCCATCTCTTTGGGACAGCGTCAAGGGTAAGTGCAATGATCTCGATCTGATCTACGCCCCGGTTGTGATACGACGGACCCTCAAGCTGATATCACATCTGATGCCACCCCGTTCAGACTTTATCAAGAAGTACCCTGAATACATTCCGGAAGGAAACGGGATGAAGTTTTTGAGTGACGATGGCGGCGAGACGTACAACAGGTGTCATTGTGAGTTGTCAATCTGCTCTGCTCTTGCTTTGTGCCTGTAACGGCTCGTTAAGCCGGCTTGCTGATCCTTCGATTTTATTTTGTGGAATGTTTATAGTCTGGTCCAACTTTGAGATCGGTGACCTGAATTTCTGGCGATCAGAGGCATACATGAAGTTCTTTGAACATCTGGACGAGGCGGGTGGATTCTACTACGAGCGATGGGTAAGCTCTTGTGTTTGTTCGGACTCGTAGCGAAAGTTCATCGATTGACGTATATGTCACGGGTCATAGGGAGACGCACCGGTCCATTCGATCGGAGCGGCGTTGTTTGCGAAAAAGGAACAGATCCACTTTTTCGAGGATATTGGGTACAGGCACGAGCCTTTCCAGGTGAGTATTCGAGTCAAAGATCGAGATCGGACCCTATGCTGAGCCGATCTATACGATACGAACAGCATTGTCCGCAAGGCGAAGCTCATTCTCGAGGAAAGTGCTGGTGTGATGTTAGCAACAACTTTGATTGGGAGTGGTAAGTAGTCTAAGGCATATATATTTCGGAGACGAGAAACAACCAGCTGAACCCCGGCAATCACAGGTACTCTTGTACGAACAAGTACGTTGACATGTTCAAGGATGAGTGAGAATTAGACAGTTTCGAATAAGGGAAGGGGTCACGAGGGAGAATGTCACGGCCGTCTCACTCTTTGACAAGCGCGACGGAATAAATAGTCGTCGTTCTCATTCGTCTGGTCTGGAACCAGGAGAACAGAGAGCCATCTTGTATCAGCGACACAAAAAAGACAAGGCGCACGACGCTGAGGCATCTAGAGACCACAATGACGATTCGCATGCAGGTCCCTCCGTATCAGAAGCTCTTATTTACAAAGTCGGTCTTCGTTTGGCCTGAGATTCCTCGCGCGCCGCCCATCTGATCTTCAGATGTTGGAACGATTGAACTTCTTGCTGCTTGGTCGCGGTGCTCTGAGAACATATAGGTCTTTAGCTATCTATAGCATTACCGCCACCTTCTCGTACTTCATATAGCAACACAGTTGAACCAGAGATGTTGTCCAAATCCCTGGCGGAAAGCCGGAAAAGCGTCGAGCGTTCGAGGCGCTACTTGGAATCGGTCCGACAAGAACCTTCCCCGTCGCACTCCCTCTACACCGCATCCTATGACGCCAACCATGTCTCATTGACTACCGTGCTTAAACACCTTCGTCAAGAGGTGACTTCCCTGTCCCTGGCCTTCTCTGGCAAGGAGGTCCTTGTCCCAGCTGCCATCGCTCAGGCTGAAAAAGTGGGCCTCAACTTCGATCGATTGGCGGCTTGTGTGCTCGCTGTGCCAGCCGGAACATGTCTACAACAAGAATGGCGAAAAGGCGTCGATGGGATCGGAGAACACATATTGAAACTCCTAGACGTGTTCATCGAGGATCTGAAGACGTCGAATAGTGATGTTGCAGCCATGGCCAAGGCATCATCGTCAAAGCCGGGACCGAAGCCTTTTCTGGTAGCGACATCGGCTATCTGGTCAGCGATCGACCTGATGCTCAGCAAATCGAGCTCGAGCGAGCGACAAGCCCTGAAACAGGTCTGGAGATATGATCGGGAGTGCATGGACGACGCCTTTGCCGAGTTCAAGGAGATGCTCGAGGTCGACGAGGGAGTCGGAGAGGACGAAGATCTTGGTGGAGATGATGAATGGGCAGAGCTAGAGAGGAACCTTGCGGGAGGTACCGACAATATGACGGAAGAGGAGAGGGAGCGTGTAAGAAGTGTAAGTACGGCACTTGAAGACTCGTGCGCAAGGCTCAAGGCTGACTCCTTGCTGTCGAATGACTTGCAGTACGACACCACGGTCCGCTTAATCATGGCGATCCACAATCGATTTGCCAAGTTCACCCTCGATCAGCCGCTAGCACTCGAGCTACCCACGCATCTGGAGACATCACATTCGCTCTCCTCGAACATGGATCTATTCGTGTCTAGCCTGTATTCTCCTCAGGCGGAGGGAGACATCGTCAAAGGGGCCGAGGGAGTGATCGCTGATGCATACAAGTTGTGCGATCTAGCGGTACAAGCTATCGAACGAGTCGGATCACAAACCGATCAAGCGGCGGCTGCTCTGGACAAGCTGGCCCTCGACGACACGCGACCTAGTGAGGTAGCCAACGATGACGGTTTGGAAAAGGAGAAGAAGTGGATGGACGTCTGGAGACAACAGATGGAAAAGGCGCAGAAGGCCCGCGCAGGAAGCGCATAATAGCTGTCCATACGGTTCAACGTTGTTGGCGCATTCACCAAGTTGTATAATTCCTAGGCAGCGGTATGGAGACATCGCTCACCGTGGCGGGTCGCATCATTCCATCATATGATCGATAGCATCGGTGTCGAATAAGTTGAACATTCCCCCCGGAGAGGATGTAAGGTGTGCCCTGTCGGACAGCGAGAATGCACGTTTGACTTTTCGTCGGTCGCTCGGGACTCGGTGTCCAATCAGACCTGCCTTGGCGTGAGGTTGGGAGGAGCGCTTTCTGGCTGATGGGGGTCGGATCTTTCCTTGACTGGATTTCGAAAGCGAATTGAGCCGATGCAAGGGCGCGTGACCGCTCGACGATCGACGAGAGTAAGGGGCAGACGGCGAGACAGGCGATCGTGGACCAGGAACAGAAGGGCCCAGATCCTCATTTGGGAACCAGAAGCACGGCCTGGAAGCGGGAGAGGAATACGGAGAAGAAGAGCGCAATTGGGTATCGTGGTCGACCGGGCTCCTAGCAACGGACCAAAGGTCGGCTGTCAGAGGAGACGGAGTACGGGGTACTTTGGCGAGACCCAGCTCTTTCATCTCTGCAGCTAGGGCATCGTCCTCTGTGACTCCTTGATAGTGACTCAGCGCTGTACGAATCAGGTCTGTATCGGATTGTAAAATCCCGGCTGACAAAACCGTGTTTGTGTTTGTCGTTTGTATAGCAGGGATGTTCGTATGGGAATCGGACAGTGCAGCCCTTACGTTTCCGGTGGCAAGCGAAAGCGACCCCGTCCGACGTAGCTGACCGAGCTGACTGTTTGTTCGGGTGAGCCCGACAATGGTTGCCATACTGTTCGTTCGAGATCTAGCAAGACCGAGCGCTCTTCTCGGTAATGATCCAGATCGTTGTGAAGGCGGTGTGTAAACGAGTGTTCCGCTCATGCTCGCGGTACGTGTGATACCAAGAGTGATTCGATTATTGTGCGTGGTCCGTCCTCGGCTCGCGATTTCTGTCGATGCTCCCGACAAAACTTGTAGAGAATTCCTGCGTCAGACAGTGATGCTAGTCAGTGCTCCGGCTCGTATAGGATCTCAGACAGACAAGCTCATACCCGTTTCGTCCATGACCGCTCGTTCGCCCTAGGGTCCTCCTTTCACGCCTCGCTCCCCTTTCGTTTCCGTTACTATGGTTCGGATCCCGTGCGTCGCGTTCCGTTTGGCTCAATGCTCTCGTTCGCAGAGGCGTGCAACCCGTGTTCATGCTAGAAGGTATCGACTGACTATTTTGAGAAGAAGACAGGCGAGCCTGTCGAGCGGCGGTTTGACGGAGAGTCGAGCTCGATGGCATATCGGAGGCCGGGGTCCGATCATGGCAACCCAATTGACCGTACTTCGCTATCATCGCATCCAGTCCCAGTAGCCTTGAACTCGCCGGTCTGCCTTTTCGAGTAATCGGATCTTGACCGTGAGAGGAGCTCTCCTGGTTGCCTTCCTCAAAGCTGCTTCGAGTCCGCTTGCTGCTTCTGCCTACTCGGACACCAATTAGACTGTGAGAACCCAGACAAGATCCCTTTCAAGGACTCGACTTACTCTGAGATGTTCGCTTCACAGGTATTGCAACCCCTCCGATATTATCAAACCGCTGCGGGTCGGTGTGCGAGTTTGTCGAGGTAGACGGCACTGAGCTAGCTCCTGCTCTGCCCACCGCGGCGTGATGCCGTTCAGGCATGTTGAAACTACTCTGAGACGATTGGCGACTGCCAAGGTTATTCTGCAATGAATTGTGACTTGATGTACGGCGTTTGACCGAGCGAGACGTCATAGGACCCGTTTCCTGATCAAGAACGATCGATCATCATCAGCTTCTTCGGCGAGGCGGCTTATATACGTCGAGCACACTCACATCGTCAGCATCATCTGCATTATCGATCAGGATCCTCCTTCGTTTACCGATGAGATCGCCTCCAGTTCTGACTGGCGGCATTTTGGGATTGAGAAGGTATCAGAAGGCTTTCCAGACAGAGGGCAGTGCGGTGTCGAGAAAGTCGTGCTCTGCTCTGTCCGCCGTTTGAGATGTTCTGGAGACGAGGTTTTGAGACGGTAGATCCACAAGTTGGAGTCGCCTGCCCAATACTCTGCTCAGTAGAGTCGAATGGTAAGTCAATGATGGTAGTTGATCGCACTCCAGAGGCTATTAAACGATCCAAGAAGTCCCAGTCCGAACCGAACTGAACTAAACGCCCCCCACAAAGTAAACAAGAGAAAGAATTACGTCATCGAATTTGCAAGACTGGGTTCGTCATACAAGAAGCAAGAAGGTCATTATATATAGTTGTCGTTGTTATCAAGAGAAGTTCGTCATGATTCGTTCGTATGTCGGTATGCTGTATGCTTGATCTGGTATGGAAGTGCCCGACGTCCCGGATAGTTACGCACAAAATACGGAAAACAGCTGGAACCATCGCCGGCTGATATCAGTCGGAGCCTATCATGATGCTGTTCTCACGGGGACTGACCTCTCTACTGAGCGCATCTCCGATCTTTTGACGTCCGTCCCCTTGCACCGCATCGGCAAAGAAAAGCTCAAGATCTCGGACCTTTGTTGTTGAACCTTCGAGCCGAAGCTTCTCTTCCTCCCACTCCCGTTTCCTCTCCTTGAACCCCGTCCAGAATGCGATGGCGGTAGGATAGCGCTTGATGATCGCTCCGACCTTCTCGGCAGACATCCCCTTGACACATAAGAGCATCTTGGCCCATACGTCAGCTGCGGTCTGATTGGCGTTCTTGCCGTTGATCGATTGGAAAGTCTCGAACGAGATATGAAAAGGCTGGTGAGGATGCTGGGCTTTCAGTTGTCGCTGCAGCCGAACATAGGTCGTCCGGGAGATGTACCTCGTCGGTATCACGTGCAAGTCTTGTCCCCTGAGAGCTTCGACGATATTCTCCGTCAAGACTCGCAAGAAATCGATAGTCTCGGACAGCTTGTGCGTCTCTTTCAGGAAGAAGCCGCTGACAATCTGAGTCTGGGATTTGGCGGTAGCGATTTGTAGCGATAGTGAAGAATCCGGTTTTCTCTCGATGTCCCAGCTTTCGACAACGTAATAGACGTGTCCAATGGATGAGTTCGTCAATCGATACTGCGAACAGGTGGTCAGTGCCAACTTCAGCTGGTAACTTCCGAGGACATGCTCGCACTCACCTTCTGATCATCATACCGCCCATCCCGTATACTCGAGCACAGGTCGTCCAACCGTTTCCTCTCGACAACGTAATCCAACATGCACTCCCTCTCATCCCCAGAAAGTTGTTGCTGCACCCCAGCTTTAAGTCTCGCCATCCAAGTGATATCTCCCAGCTTGAGCGCCCTGACATCAACCCGGATCCCATGGTCTCGCAGACCTTTACAGATGGCTTCCTCGTCACGGCGGTTTTTGATTTCTCGGGTGTCCATGACGAGGACAATCTCGTAGCTTTCGGCGTCGTAGCGTATAGCATCGCAAGATCGGAAAGATGGGGTGTCGTTCGGGGCCGGCCGGTCTATCGGCTCATCCATGCCAGGAACGGCAGTCTCCTTGGACCGCGGTGCAGCAGTGCCACCGCTCTTCTGCTTTTCGATATTGTAGCTAGTGGTTTCTGTCTCCTCGATGTCTAGCTCGATGACAGAGCCAGTTTCACGAGATCCCGTTCTGCTCACCGGATCGCGATGCTTTTGCGGACGAGGAACTCGCAGTGGAGCGAGGGGAAAGTCTTCGGCTGACGACTCTGACTCGAGCTCTTCTCCAGCGGCAGTATCAGGGCCGGCGATATTTTTCGACACGCTCGACAGTTGCTCTGTCTGCGCGACGTATGTGCTGATCAAGGCGTCGAAGCCATCATCTGCGTAGACGCTTGAAGACGGATGAGGAACTTCCATGTCTGCATTCTCGATGGTCAAAGCCGCAGCTGTAGCGACGGAGATGACAGCCACCTGGCTAGTCCCTCCGGGCGCAGCCTGAGTACGAGCCTGCCCTAGAAAGCCCTCGCAAGTCTGTGGGGCATTGGCTTCCAATATCCAACCGTCGAACTGCATCCCGCTAGAAGTATCCCGCGCTTGGACCAGATTCCGAAGCCGGCTAGCTTGCGGGTGAACAAGGTGTTCCGCTCGGACCCTGATCTTTCTGACGGGCAAGAAGAGTTCCGCATCTTCCGAGCGCTGGGCGTCGATCAGGTGTTCCACTGGGACATCTCCGGGTCCTGTGTAGGAGGTAGAATATTAAGAATCACTTCAGGTTCTGTCGAGACGTGGTAAGAAAGAACTCACCTAGGTAGCTGAAGAGCAGAGGGTTCCCTTCTCGAACCAAAGTCGGTGGGTTTAGAACTGCTGGTCGCATCGAGTCGCTCGCGGTCCGGGCCACAGCACTACCTCGAGCAACCGAGTTATCCGCCGCCGCCTTTGCCCCTCTGCCCGCTTTTCTGGTCTGATCAACCGGGCCCAACGCCTCCTTCAAAGCCAGAGCGCTCGCCCATCCATCCCGTGTCAACCAGAACCTAGCCGGATTCCCCCTCGTACACACAAGCCCCCTTCCCAATAACGTCTTCATAGAACTCCAAGCGGTATAATGCCCCCCCGTTTCGGACTTTTCGAAATCGGAATCGCAGTGCTTTTTGGCTGCGGCGATGACGTCCTGTTTCGTCAACTGGGCGTTCTGAAGCGCGATGTTGAGGCGGTCTTGTTGGGCATCTTCAAACGAGGCGATGTCTTCAGGGTCTTCTAGATCGGAAGGTGGGAGTTCAAGAGGTTGTTGGTAGTCCTCCGTCAGGTTCGAGAGCAAGGAGAGCAAGATGGCATAGCCTCCACTACGAGCTTTTGGGACATAGAGTTTCGGTGTTTTCGCTTGTAAAGTCTTGGTCTTTTTCTTCTTGTGTGTAGTGGACGCTGTTCCATCCTCAGATCCCGAACCTTGTTCTTGGGGTGGGCGTCCTTTACGTTTGACTGATTGCGATTGCTCTGGTGCGGTGGTCGGGGCTGTAGTTGATAGACCTTCAGGTCGGCCCGGCGAAGTCAATGTTAATGGTCAAGATGACTGGATAATCCGTCTTCTACGGTCTCGCATACTGACGGGGTCGTGGCACAAACCCCTCCTCTGCTTCGTCTTTTTCTTCACCTGAAGGGGATACCGATACCGTGGCTGCTTCTTCATTCCTTCCATGCGGAAAAGGCACTCCGAGATTGACATAATGCTCTTTCTGACGCTGCTCGAGCATCTTGACCATGGTGGGTCCGACATTCGCCAGGGTGATCAACTCCTGCGGTTTGGTGAACGGTAAGGGGCAAGATCGGATCGAATTACACGCTTTCCTGTAAGTGTTTGCGGCTTTCCACTGCTTGATCTCGGCTTCCTGCTGAATAGCTAATCGGGGAAGAGCCAGTGGATCAGAATGTTGATGACCTGCTCGTCCTTGTGAGCTCTCTTTGGCTTACCCTCAGCCCATTGCAGGAACAGCGGATTGCCGCACACGGGTTTACGAGGCATGGCTGACCTCTCGTCCCCAGACTGAACCTTCTGAGATTCTAGCTCTTCGGATGTGGCAGCTTAGGAAGAGCCGGAAGAGAGGCCCCTTGGTGAAAATGAGAATGGTTGATAGAAGTTCCTGTTGTTGCATGATCTCTCTGTTTCGCGCAAGACCGAGCTTACGTAACATTTACGGCAGCGGGGTACAGCGACCTCCCTGTGGTCTCTCGGGACCCTTTGAACATCATGGACCTCTCAACTCGATCACCGTTCACATTTTGTTGTCATTGCAAGGCGGATCAATCTGCTAAGTTGATAAAACACTAGACCTCTACATTCTTCGCTCTTCGTACCAAAATGGACAGCGACGCTCTTTTCCTCGTCAAGCAGCTCTTCTGGCAGGGTGAGCCGAAGGCTCGCTGTTACCTGTCTAGGCTCTGCGATTGACACCTGTCCTCATTCCTACGTTTCTTCAGGGGCTTACAAAGGTCAGTCGTTGGGCTGAGGCGTCCGATTAATGACTGGGGATTGTTTGCTGACATGCCTTCCGTTGACACACAGCTTGCATCAACGAAGCCACCTCGGTCGACATCAGCGATCAGACCGATCCCGAATCACTCTCCCGAGCCATCTACGCCGCCCGAGCCCATCTAGCTCTTCCATCTCGCGATATCTCCTCTGCACTCTCCGTCCTCGAACCTGCTCTTACGGCTGACGAACCCGCCGCTTCCGTTCGTGCCGTCAAGTCCTTTGCCGAGTACCTCCAAGCCGAGGACAAGGCGAGCAAAGTCGAAGAGCTGAGGGATCTCGTACTGGAATACGATGCCGAGGAGGTCAATGACGAGACGAGAGAAGAGGAGAGGATCGTAAGGAGTATGGCAGGGACGGTATTTATCCTGGAGAAGGAGGTCGAAGAGGCTGTAACGACCTTGAGCGAAGGTTGCGGAAAGACCGACTTGGAATGGTTAGTTCAACACCTCCATCATAAAACTACCAGTAGCTGATGATCTCGCCATACACAGCACCGCTCTCTTGGTGCAATTGCTGCTCAGCATCCATCGTCGTGATGTCGCCCAGACTATCTACCAGAACGCAAAGTCGTTCGGCGAAGACTCGTTGCTCATGCAAATCATGGAGGCCTGGATTGGAATGAAGACGGTGGGTCGAGGCAGTCCCGACTGTGCGGCATGGAGGTCAAGCTGGCTTATACGTCTGGTCCCTTGATGATCTATCTTAACAGGGAGGTCGACCCCTCAACCAGTCGTACTACCTCTACGAAGAGCTCTACCAACTCCCTTCCGGTCGAACCCCTACCGTTTTAGCGTCTCATGCTGCGGCTCATCTTCTGCTCGGTCACGTCGATGAAGCCAAGGCGGACATTCTCGAGGCTCAACAGACTGAGAATGGGAAGAACGATGCTGCTGTGCTTAGTGTCGGCGCCACGTTGGGCATGCCTGGGTGTTTCGAGTGAGTGTTCCCAAAGAACTTCTGAATCCAAATTCGATTGCCCAGGCTGACGACACCCTATTTTATGTCATCGTGCTAGGCAACTGAAATCGGTCGATCCTTCTCACCCGAGCGTCTCCGAGTGGGAAGCAAAGTCCCGAGAATTCGACGAGGCGGCCGCCAAGTTCAAGCCCGTTTCGGCTTGATCTCGCGTAGACCTGTTCGAGCATGTCAAACTGTTGTAACACGAGGAGTTTCTCTAGATGGAGATGAATGAATGGCCACTCCTGTGCGAAGTTGTTCTGTGCTTCGGTGGGCGGGTTTGTGCGACGCCGGATATTTACGTGAAGCAATGTTCGATGGATGGTGTATTCATACAGTGTGCCAAATTCTGTAGCTCGGCTGTCATGCTGTCCCTTGATTTCTTCGTCAACCTCTTCCGTTCCCCTTGCCCGTCTTTGCCAGTCTAGTGCATGCCCCCCTTCTGCTGCTCGATCTGCTTGACGATGAATAGCGACGAATCGAGGAACCTGTCCACACAGTTTTCGAGACACGAAGCTTCTCCTCGGCTGAATTTCGACCCGATCGAACCGGTGATGCAGCTAATGGTATGCAGTAGCACGTAGTTTGCACGGCGATATCAGCATCAGCAGGAGCGATTTGTGAATATGAGCGGAGAAGTAAGAGGTCGGGGCGGGACCGATGACTCACGTGTTCCAACATCGATCAGTCAGATCGTGGATGGAAGATTGCATCTTGGCCTTTGCCTGCTCCTGCTCCAGGAAGGTAGCGAGCTCTCGCTGTTTTTGCCGAACATGAATACAAGCCCGAGCGATCAGATATTTGGTCGCGAATATTGTTGCGGCTGAGGACGAGCGGGACTCGCCTGGGTGGGCTCGTCGAACACCGGTTGCTGGTTGGATGCCATCTTGTGAGTATCTATCGAGCTGATGTCGAGTATGACAGGGCTTGAAGAGGCTGTTGCCGGGACGTTCATATGAGTTCCAGCTCGTTACGAATTCAGGATCTTGCTCGTTGCCCATCGCCAAGATTCTTGCTTATCAAGAAAAGCCAGCCTCGACAAAATCAAATGAGATGACGAAGATGACGTGTACAGAAGGCCTCGGATCCTCTGATCCCTTGCTCGTCAAGAGAGACAGAGGTAGGTAGATGACCTTGACGCTACTTAGCTCTTTGACTGGACCCGAAACGACCTACAATCGTACTGTTCCACTCTTCCCAGGATGAGTGACGCTTACGATTTCCGTCCAGGGGGTTCCCTGAAACTCAAGGGCGACAAGGACAAGAAGTGGGTAGAATACAATTAAATCGACCTGCTGATTCGCGAACCGAAGCACTGATTTTACATTCGCTGCATCCGTTAGGAAGAAGAAGAAGTCTTACACCGATTCGGAAAGGGCAGTAGTCAAGGATGATATAGAGAGGTCAGGTCGGGCGGCAGAGATCAAGGGAGGAGAAGGTTCCGGTCAGGCCGGGTCGAGCTCGAATCCTGGACTGGTCCCTGAAGGAAGGAAGAAGACGGCAGCTGAGGAGAAGTATGACAAGATTCGAGAGGAACGAGTGGGTAGATGTGTGAGCTGTCGGGAATCAGTGCACTAGTCTGATCCCCTTGCTGTCGGGATCCGGTTTTCTAGCGACGGGAACGAGCGAAGAAGCAGGCAAAGATGACACACAAAGACCGGGTGGCACAGTACAACGCAGCTCTCGATCGTCTAAGGTGAGTCGGTCGTAATGGTCCTGCAATCAGAATCGTATTGATCTCGATTTTTAACAAATCCCAGTGAACATCACGACATGCCGAGGGTAAGCTTGGGGACTACTATGCTACCTGATTCCCCCGTGGCTAATCGTGGTCGTCATACAGATTGGACCCGGTTAATATCCTTTCTCTCTCGGTGCTCAACCAGCGTCTCGGTACAGAACCACTCTCTTCGGGATCAGCCACTATTTCCCATTTTGTATATAGCCTTCATTGGCGAGATGACAGACATCCCATCGACATTGACACAAGATCGCGACCGCCCGAAGGGCTTCTGGGACAACACTCCTGAACGACATGATACAGGGCAGAGGTCTCTCTCTCTTGTCGAGCAACTGATTCATCCGAAAAAATCTATTGACAGACGCAAGTACATTATGGGAACAGAGCTAGAGCTCGACCTGGGCGATTGGGCCGGACATCTGGGAATGCACGGCCATCCTACAATCAATCAAGATCCACCTATGGGTCACGTGAGTGTCAATTCCGTTGAGACTCGCCAAGTAATCTTGACTGCTTGTTGGATCGACGCCGGACGAGACGATCTGAGCTTCGACCGGCGGATGTCTGACTAGCTACGAATGAAATTACAAATACTTTCGACTACCATGTCGCAATCATCGCTGATCAGCATGTCGACGAGCTCTTGCGCAGTCCTCTGTGACGATAATTCACACGGAAAAGGTTGCTTGCGTATTTCTTGGTAATGACCCATGATAATATTACCATCCGTAGGCGCCTTGCGTTACAAGGACAACATCATCACGACGTTGTGTGTATGAATCTGTAGATTATCCGGCCCATTGATGAGCTTCTGACCCAGCATCTCGGACTGCCGCGAAGATGTCGAAGTCGAGCAGCTTCAAGCCGAAGATTGGCGCTCCATGTAGGAAGAGAGAAAAACGGGGCTGTAAGTGACTTATTTCGTCCCTGACACCTCGAACAAATACCATACACGGGGTTTGGGCTATCCATCTAGGCAAAGGTCTAGAGTTTGCCTATGACATCCTGCACAACACGACCTTGGAAGAGGGATCAAGGAATTGGTGGGGGCAACAACCGAATGCTTGACCCCTCCCTCCTTATTGACACCAACGGATCTGGCGGATCACCATCATGATCGCATGGAATCTCCATGCTAGTAGTGAAGGACGGCAGTTTCTATGTTGGCAAGACCCGTCACACAATCAAACAGCATTGGAAGGAGTACCCCACTGCGGGGTCAATCACAAGGTGAGTTGCGCTCAACCGCAAGCCAACAAATATCCCACTGAATCCGCCAAAGACGAAGACAAGACCGGAGCCGAGTGCGAAGTCGAATACGGCCTTGTAGAACTCAAGGCCGAGGAGCCAGACCGCGCATGGGACGATTCCGACGACTCGGTCGAGTCCAACGACTCAAACGACTCAGACAAATGTCGCGAGTCAGACAAAGATCGCAAGTCGGACAAATATCGTGGAAGGCAAGATTGCGCAAGTCGAAATTGTGCGAGTGAAGGTTGGGGCGTAGGGACTGGGGCCGGCAGGAACATCCTGGTGCCTTCCTGCGGCCGGCATCACAATTTCAATGAGGCAAGTCCACAAAGGTGGTAATTGAACACGTCTGACAAACTTTCTAACTCCTCCCACCCCATCATTCATCAACCGACCCCCCACCCACCGACCTGAACACCCATCCTGGCTGTCCCGCGATCCGGGACCCGACAAGGTCCGTGCCACTGAACCTCACCAATACAGGTCCAAGCACGAAAGAAAGAAGGCAAATGGTCTGGTATCAGGAAGCGAGGGCAAACAGAGGTAGACAAGCAAGGATGAGTGACTTGACCGGGAAGTCTAACTTCGATTCAGTATGTCGCTTATTGGAATTTTTCTGCTTGATGGCGACATCGGAGTTCGAAACAGAGGCGTTCTCTTCGGTTCCAGCGTTCTCCTGCTGTCGAGAGACATTCTCATTGCTTTCTCCATTGTGTCCAGCAGGCTTCTGACCCATCTTTTAGAGTTGAGGTGAGACAAACATCGTGCAGGCGTGTAGGCGTGTAGCTTGCAGACAGACGGGACTCAGTTGTCCGAAAACTCAGTGTGGCAACCGAATTCTCTCTTTAATGCAGTAACAACGTAGGCATGGTTATTTTGTCGCAGCGACGTAACTCGTCATACGGCTGTGGCTCCCTTTTCAAGGCTGCGAATAGCGATTCGAGACGACACGTTATATGAATTGCTTCAGTAGCGATTTTCTTTAGGGGTTGCGCTGCAATTGCAATTATAGCCTTTGTTCGTTTCCCATCCGAGACATGATCCTCATTATGATGTGTATATGCGTGCTGATCACACAACATGCAACATCAGCATATGCGCGACCCGCTACTCGCCTGCATGAAACGGAAAAGGATACGACGGCGGGAACATGGTTCTCGGGAGTTTTCGGATATCACCGTCGTTTCATCGGTCGACCTAGCTCGCACGCGATAACCTCGTGGTACGTGGTTCTCCGACCGAGCTACCCGTTCTCTGATCTCTGAAACGTTCTTTCGCACCCGTAGGCCGTAGAGATCGTCGTGGTGACCGTCCTCTTGTTGCTTGTTGAAGGTTCGAATCGTCTGATACTCTTCGTTTGGCTCGCCCGGTCCGACCTGAGTGGACGGTCACGGTCGTACAGCGGGCCGAAGCGAGAAAGGGACCCACGCGGCATGACGTCACCAGGTTGTTCCCCCTCGTCTTCCTGCCTCCTGCCTCTCGCTTCCCTCTGTCCTCTGGGCCTCGTGGGTTGACTGACGAAGGTTGAGTCCGGGTACAGGTCTTGCTCTGATGTCGACGTCGGACCAGATTGTTGTTCTTCTCTTCTAGCTTCTTGTTGATCGCTCTGACTCTACTTTCATCCTAGGGAAGTCCAGGGTAACACCCACGAAATCGAAATTACCAGCCAGTCTCACCCAAACTCCTGTGCCTCGTTCGACCAAGTACGCGATATCGAAATAGATTCGTCCGCCTTTGCAACTCGAGCGCAACCTGGCGAGCCCTTTGCATACTTCAAGAAGACTCGGTCGGCTTTTGATCTAAATCATTCCAGTAGGACCTGTGGCTTCTCGCTCTTCTACGACGGTCTATATACACGCAACAGACGTAGGCGAAGACGAGAGCTATTTGTCCGGAAACAACGGAACCGGCCGGAAGAAACAGACTATCTATTTGTTCAGCAGTACAGCCTTCAATTAAAGTGCAGCGATCAACTCACTAGTTTCTTGACCTTAACGGTACAAGGCGGAACAGGAAGACGCATCCTGGAAATAACGCGAGACGTGAAAGAACCATCGCTCAAGACAATTGAACGCCGACTACTGTCATCTGGGCCGACCGCTTCCCCCGTAACGATAAACACGCAATTGTAGAAAGAGCATAATTCGGAGTATTTTGTGGAGTAGTCCGTAGAAATGGCAGGCGATCATCGTTGCGAGGTGAGTCCGAAAGCTTTTCTGCATTGTCGTCGCGATCGAGATGCAGAAAGCTAACAATCTGTGTCTGCGCGCGCTGCTCGCTGATACAGGTTTGCGGGGCGACCTTTACGAGACCTCAACATGTCGGTCGACACATGCGTTCCCGTAAGTCGACCCTTTTGTGCGATCGAGACTCGTCAAGCGAAAGCGAAAGTGAAGCTCATACGACATCGTAATTGCACGCGTTATCCGTTTGCTTGTTGCAGATACCGGAGACAAACCGTATCCTTGTCCTCATTGTCCGGACCGGTTCGCGAGGAGGTGAGTTTCGCAGAGTTATCCAGAGCTGGGAAGTGACGGTCATCTGACTCTTACTTCATCTTCATCGGGGCGGTTGCTTTGTAGTGACCTTTTGTCGCGGCACGTGAACAAGACCCATTGTCCCCCGGATCCTAATGCGCCCGTTCCGGTTGGGAGGAAGAAAAAGGTCAAAGATGCCGTTGTTGCTGCACCTGCACAGTCGAATGGGGATGCGGTTCAAGCTATGTCTCTGCCTGATCGGCGACAGGATGAAGCATACGGGAATGATTTGGGGAGACCGCATGGTATATGGAGAGACGGAAGCACTGGGTCTAGCAGTCAACAGACTGCTTCGTCCTCGCCTCAATACCAGCAACAGTACACGATGCCGCCGACGCAGCAGCATCTACAACAGTATCAACAGCTACAACCGCAATCGCAAGAGTTGATGGGCTGGGTCGGTTCCGGAGTCAGCGTGGGACCGCTCGCCGGGGGAGACGTGATAGAGCGGTTGGCAGCGGGAACGGGGGAATTGGACGGCGATGAGAGCGAGGATGATGATGCGTGGGACGGGCTTGCAGGGTGAGTACTGCAATATCGTCATTCATTCACCGCAAACGAGGCCGGAGCTCATAGACAGGGACCTGTTGATAGGCAACCGGGAATGTTTCAGTCGACGAACGGGTTCCCGTTGAATCCGACGATCCAGCAGATGGCCAACATGCAATTGCATCAGGTGCCGACGGGATTCGAAATGACGAGTTATGGGACTCAGGTCTATCCTCCCGCGCCACAAGCAATGCAGACGTCTCAGCCAAAGCAGCCGCCTCAGACGTATCAACAACAGCCTATGTATTACGCAGATCCGACCCGAACTTTCTCCGGTATACCAAATCAACCGGATGGCTCCGACTTTCTGGCCTCGCCTCAGCGAAACATGTCGTTCGGCTCGTGGTACCCGCCCATCTCGCCGGGCCTTATGGCTGCTCCTCCGATCCCGCCAGCGCACGACGGTTCATCATCGCCACACACGCAACAACATCAGAGCCCCGTCAACATCGGCTCGTCACCGTTGATCAATGTAGTCTCACCCGTCTCTCACAACCGCGCCGCTGGACCGAGTAACTCGTTGTCGCCCAGCTCGTCCGCTATGGGCAGACCCATGGATCTAGGATCGTCTTTGTCACCGTCATCGTCTTCTTCCGGACACATCGTCTCGCCCTTTGGCGATGGGTACTCTTCGAGCATGCCCGTGGTCAATGAACATGCGAGCTCGGCATCGAACCAAGTGTATATCACCCGACCCGTCAAGAAGCGGGCGTGTGAACAGTGCAACACTAGCAAGGTCAAATGTGATTCACAGTTGCCTTGTCGTGAGTATTATAGCGGGCTTGCCTTTCACGCGAGAAAGACGACGACAACGCTGACCGCAACGCGTCGATGACAGAAAAATGTACGATGCGGGGGATACGGTGTACTTATCCCATAGCCAAGAAGCTCGGTCGGAAGAGTCTCTCCAGTCAGGCCCCTCAACTCGGCACTGGCGGATCCGAACCGCAACCCTGGATGTACATGCAGGGTCAGGACTCTATTCGCAAACCCGAAAACTCCTTTGACAGGCGGTCCTCGATACATTTCGGGACGGCTAGCACGTCGTCGTCCACGGCGATAAATGGAGCACCCGCACAACAAGGAATGAGGAGTTCGTTCTCTGCAGTGCAAGGCCTCCGTCAATCTCAACTTGGGCGGATTCGGGACAGCTCACTTGAAGACGATGCGGTATCGACCACGTCTGGCTATACTACGAGTCACGCAGGCGATAATTCGCGAAGGGAGAGCATGGCCGATTCCATCGTCGCCGTCGAGGATGTGACTGGTGCAGGGTTGCTGCAGATGGGAGATATGGGTATTGCCCCAGCCGTCATTGAAGGTACTCTCCCACCTACTTGGTCAGGAAACGGATTGGGAACAGGAATCGAACCATCCGACGTGATGGGATTGCCCCGCCCCGGCTTTCCTACATATCAAGTCGACGGTACGATCACGCATCGGGCGCCAAGCTTGTCGGACGTCAAGGACGCTTGGAGACAATTCGCAGCGGGTCAGCAGCCTATATCCATTGGTGGCCTGGTTCCCGGCCCGCAATCTCGTCCGCCCTTTATTCATCGAGCGCGTTCAAACTCGGTTCCCGAAGTATTCCCGAAGCATCTGGTGGATCTTGCGGTCACACATTTCGCCTTGACAACGCCGCGGGCCGAGGCCGAGTCCTTTAATTTCAACCCGCCCGCTTCGATTGTCGCTTCTCCGGCGGATCTGCAAGCTGGATCGTCCTCTCCTGCGAGTGTCGTCGAGGCCGCAGCTCAGTCCGGGGCCTCGAAGCCGCAATCGATGCTGCGAGGTAGCAGCGGAAATAGCAGCATCAGTATGGTCGAAGCTATCTTACCAGCATCGAGCGACGTCAACAACAACCGAGCGGTTCATCCACCACGGCAAGATCAAGGTAGCTTTGCCATGCTTCCTGATCGAGAGGGACAAATGCCGCAAATGAACCCTCCCGCCTCTCGCCCTTCTATCGCTGTCTTCCAGCCTACTGCAGGCGGAAACGTGGCGCGACACATTCTACTACAAGGCGGATCTCAAACGTTGGCTCCGGAACGTCCTCCTAGCTTTCTCAATGCGTCTTTCATCGACACGGATCGCAACAAGTTCAAAGTGCCTGGCTTCGCCGGACAGACTGGCTTTTACGCACAACCCATCATGTCGACAAAGATGTCGTCGCTCGCCGCTCGTCCAGGCAACAAGCGCCTGCCGAGCCAAACCCTCGGTCCGGATTATCAGAAAAAAATGCCAGTGTCGATGGATTTCGGTCATCCCAGTCCTCTCACCAACTTGCAATCACCATCGCTGTTGAACAATACCCCCGCGGCGACCAGTTCTCACGCACGACGATACTCGGTCCCAGGGTGGTTGGGTGGGACCCCGTATGGTACGACAAACGAGTTTGTCGACTCGGAGAGCTCTTTCTTGCAGGCGGCCTTTCCGGGGACGATGGCAGTGCCCGAATTGACCCCTACGCAGAACCCTCTTCTTGCAGGGTTTCCTTTCCCAGTACCTTCTTACACATGAACCTTGTCCGGTAAAGTTGCGGGTAGCCGTGTATTGTAGAATGGACCTGAACCGAATGGACATTGTTTGGTTCCTCCAGGAAGAATTGTATTTGCCCTTCGTGAACTTGTATCGCCTTGTATCGTCTAGCTTTTCATCGAATCGAATGTATCGATACGCCGCCCATCCCGTCTCGTTAGCCTTTAGGAGCAGCGCCAAGTGCGAACGCCCATGTCGCTTCGGCTAGCATCAATCGGACCTTCGTCCCGGCGTTCTATCTCCTTGAACGCTTGCAAGCCTCTTACGCTAGTGATTGGTAGCGAGTTGGTCGCATTCTCTGGCATGGCTGGGGACACGTACCGAAAGCTCGCTCATTCCGTCGGGACCGACTTGCAGGTTAGGGCGTTCAGGTCAGCCACCCGATGAAGACCCTCGAAGGCCAAAAGTCGACTTGATAGACGGATCATGGGTCGTATCATCTGTGTGCTGTGCTTGCTATCAGTCCGTCAGTACCTGAACCAGACGTCAAGACGAGCTGGATACGGAACATACCGAGCGGCTGATCGGAAGATCGACGGTCCCCTCCTCGGTCAGGCACGCGAAGAATAGAAAGCTGCGCGCGCATTTGCGTCAGACAATAAGGAAACCTCCAAGCGAGAGAAGCATTCGAGTGAGACACCGGGTGGACACGCGAACCCCGAGGACAAGACCAGCCATGAGTTATCAATCTCGCCGACTCCTCCTCTCCTCCTGTTCCCACGGTAAATTCCCTCGTGAGCGTGCAAGGCGAAGCGAGTCTTCTTTTGTGGGATCAAATTGTTCCCATCCATCAATCCCTCGATCGTTTTGACGAGGCATGGTCAGACCAGGCGCGCACGCGCTCGTCGACCTCGGCCATCTTCTCAGGCTCGGGTTCGAGTTTAGGGTTCGAACATCGATCCTTTTCAAGCCTTCCGAGTTGCCGATGGCGAAAGTAATTTACCGACGCCTGGCTAGGAAACGCTGGCCGCCGCTGGGCGCACTGGGATTGATGGCCGTACGCTACCGATCTGGGAATACGAAAGGGTCGCGAATCAATCCATCTGAGACATCAGGGTCTAACCTTGCGAGTGTACTTGGCCTGAGGCGGAACTCGACCTTTTTTTCATTTCGGGTCCCTGGACGAGACTTACGTGTACTTGGGAAGAAAGGATTGATGAGATCGTACGACCTGTGTATATAAGTCTCGCGACGTGCAAAGCGCTACGGCCTCCCCTTCGCCTGCGTCCTCCCGCGCACCGCACGCAATTTACCAACCCATACCCTTCCAATGATGATATCCTCCTCGAGATTTTCCGTCCTTGGCCTCCTCTGGCTGGTCAGCTTCCTCAGACTGTGCAGCGCCGACAACGCTTTCTGCGGATGTCAGAACAGTCTGACATCGTCATACATCACCATGAACCCACCGTCGGGGCAGACGAGGTACAACTCGGCGACCCAATGCCAACAGGTTTGCTACACCGCCAGTAACCCTACTCCGGCAGTCGTTGGACGTACGAATTACCGACATTCTATGTACAGAGCTACCGATGGACAGTGTCTCTGCACAGACAAGTACCCGAGCGTGGCGTACCAGTCTAATGGGATGCCCGACGCGTGCGCCAATCCCGCCGACTACGACAACAGGATCGTGCAGACCACATTCATCAAGTATCCGGATTGCTACGCCGGTACTCCGGCCGGGATCGTCATGTCGGGGATCGCAGGGCCCGACAGCTGTTCCATCAAATGTGCCAGTTCTTTGAACATGGTCTTCTGGATGAATGCGGCAGTGAGTTTGCCCGGCCGGAAACGAGAATCCTTTTTGAAACATATAGCTGAGCCGTGTCATCTCGTTGCAGGGCGGTAATTTCCAATGTGGATGCGGAACCGTCGGAACGTTCCCAGCAAAATCAGCTACATGCGGACCCGACACCTACTTTGTGAGCTCGACCTCATCTGCGGGCCTTCATCCCCGAATGACATCCTAACCTGGCTCGTCAGATCTACTACCATACCGTAGCGCAAGCATCACAAGGTTTGAGTCGAAGAAAAGCACGCGACGAGCTCGTAAGAAGACACAAGCCCAAGGCGCTTTGCCCGAAAGGTCTCACGGCATGTCTAGTGCATGAAGGCGCATCAGCGTTCGAGGTAAGTCACAATATGTGCTTGAATCCATTGCGAGAACCTGGAGCTTATCAACTTTCATCTCGTCGCAGTGTGTCGATACGCAAAACGACATCGACTCGTGTGGCGGATGCCTTTATGGCACACCCGATGCTCCTGAGCTTACGAACGGTGTCGAGTGAGTCGGAGGCTGTCGTGGTTCATCGCCCTCACGAGCGCGACTGATGGAATCCCTTGCGTGCTTCAGCTGTTATACATCCGGAGCCGCTCTGGGAGCCGCCACCTGCTCTGATGGCGTCTGCAATATAACACAGTGCCGCAAGAGATACGAGTTGAGAGATGGATCGTGTATCAGACGAACTGGACGATGAGCGACCGGCAGGCACGGTCGGAGAATTTGATCGAACATGGAATCAGGGATGGACAGTCAGGTTTCGATTTTTGATGATTGGTACTGCCAGGACGTACGAATAGATTGTATCGAATATAGAACGTTTTCATGTAAAGACCAATAGCTCATAATTACCAGAGGGATTCAGGAAATGACAATCCACAGCGCTCGACGATCGATGAAACCCCCGGACTTTAAAATGTGAAGACGCGCTTCACGCGACGCGTTTATCGTATCGCGAAGAGGGGGGGGAGGAGGGGTTGATGATGTCTTGATTGTTACACTACTTACCCTATCGTGCGTGGTCTCGCTAGCCATCGTTCATCTGACAACGACTTCATCCTATGCGGCTCCTAGCTGCTCCCGCTGCGTCCTCGACGGTCTGGGTCGCGCCGCGTGCGATAGACGAGGAGAACGATCAGGGGACTCGGATAGACCGGACAGAGGGTGATCGGTCGTGGTCGTCAGTATGATACGCTTCGAGTACACGATCCTACCGGAGTCCTAATGAAAGCATTAGTATTCCGAATACTTTCCTAGAGCCCCACCACCTCAACGCTGGACGATAAACCCGCCGCCTCTCCAGCGGCTCGGTCCTAGTCCGGGTAGCTCTCTAGCTGCACACTGCCTCGAGAACATTGCTCTCAACATTACACGATATGAACCGGCCTCTTTCCATGGAGTTGAGGAGCGGTACATGCGCATGATCTGGAACTATCTGAGGGAGAGGTTCGAAGCGAGCAGGATGGAGGCAGGGGAACAAGCTGGACATGATGGACAGCCTTGGGCTCGGGAAGATCTGTTTCTATGGCTACTACAGCTGCAGACGAAGAGCAAGGGCGAAGCAAAAACACTTGGCAGCGAATCGACCAGCGTCAAACAGAGGCCAAGACACCATACTCAACTCGTCTCTGCACCCGAACTACTGGCCTACCTACCCACCTCGTCGCCCTTGACCATCCTGCAAATACCGCCCACTCCGTCGTTTACTCTCCTCACATCGCTCTCACTCTCGACCCACCTTTTGAACGACCAGACCATCCTCTCGCTACGGAACCTGCCGCACCTGTTTTTCCTCTTCCTTACCGCCTGTTCGGGGGTGACCGACGCGGGGATCAAGTCGTTGGCTATGAGCCTGGATTACGAGCAGGCGGTCTTGCAAGTCAAGCCGGGCGAGGCCGAAGGGAAAGGTCGAGGGTGTTGGAGGTTGAGAGGGTTGTGGCTGGATGGATGCAAGAGGGTGACGGATAACGCCATAAGGGATCTCGTCAAGTGGCCTCTGCTCAACGTGCTCTGTGAGTGAGCCCTGTCAGGTCGACGCACTGCATTCTTGTGTGCTGATTGGCACCTGCTTCTCGTCGGTCAGCTCTTGCCAACACCGGGATTAGCACCCAACCGACCTTTCCTCCCAACTCGCACTGGTTCCGAGCGGCCCCAGCAGACAGCGCCTTCCTCATCCCCCGTATCGCATCACCTTATCATTACGCCGCATCCGATCCTCAGGTCAACAAGAAGTTCCGGGCTTACCAGGCTCGATGGCCCGCTCAGTTCCGTGGCGACAACGTAGGGACGATAGAGGTGGTCGGCATGAGCGAAGAAGAGCTTAGGAGATTCCGAGGCGAGCGGGAGGTGAAGCGGAAGATCGAGGCGATCAAACGGAACACGGGCAATTCGGCCGAGAACCCGGTGTCGATCGAGCCGGACGAGATGGATCTCGTCACACCGCCGGATGAGACGACAAATTCCGCATGGAGGATGGATCGTTCGATGGCTTTTACGACGGGCTATGGTAAAATGCCATCGTGGATGGCTGCAGCTGCTCGCAATCCGATGGGCACCGGCAGAACGAGAAACGGGGGCTCGAACGCATCTAATGACGAGCTCGATTGGCTCTACCTGAGACCGCCTCCGACGGTGGCTTCGGTACGGCAAGATCTCCTGGAAAGAGCAGCTCAACGAGCGAGTTCGACGAACCGGCCGGCTCAGACGGCTCAGGTTCGATCGGTGAATCACCCGCGTCCGACTTCCTCTTCTTCCTCTTCCTCCTCCCCATTCGCCCCATCGAGTCAACGAGAAGAGATCACCCTTCAGCGGCGGAAGGGTCGGAGTAGACAGCTCGTCTCGGTCCCATACCAGATCCCGCAGACTAAACTTCGAGCGAGTCAGCAGGGGCCTGGAGACGGATGGGACTTGGGTGCGTCACGTTCGACGATACCGGCTCTGGGAACGGCAAGTCTGTCGGGTTCGAACGTGGGGTCGGCTGCTCCCCCACGGACCAAGGGGTTCTCGATGTTCAAAAAGGCCAAGCGATGAGAGTGTCCCGGATGTCAAGTATAATGATGTAAGACTAAATACCCACGCATATACCCTCTTGTCACTTCCTGGTCAGTCTCAAGGCGATTCCTATCGATTGGATCAGTGCGCTAGGTGGCTAGACCGGGCCAGGGGATGAGGAAGCGCACGACGATGGATCTCGACCTCAGCTCACGCAGAGGAGTCTCGCTTCGTCTGACCGCAGCTGCATGTTGCTGCGCCGGCCTGTCTGGTCACAGTTGCGGGATAGCAACTTCGGGACACAGGATCTCCCAAAGCCAGAGTTTTCACCTTGCTTGGTTTCTCAAGATTCCTTGCCAAATCACAGAAGACCAGTGCTGTTCTTTCTAATCATCGGATACATTACGTACCAGATCGCCGTAAGCAATAGGAGTTTTTTTACGCACATCCGCTGCAACGAGTCGTACGGAGCTACCGCCGAGGATGGATCGGTCGAAGGCCTTTCGTGCAATGTATGAAGTGTGGGCAGATTTCCGTCTGTCCTCTCGGAAAGGTTACCATCTGAGCCCGAGGTACATTCCACCCCTCCTAGTGATTTTTCCACATGCTACATTCCTTCGTCGTCCTGGTCTGTCTTGAAAGCGAGGGCCGGGTGCGTTGGCGAGATATGATGTGGGTTCAGCACAAGATGTAGTAGGAACTCCGTCAGATCTGGTGTCATTCCCTGGAAGATTGTGGCGTCCGTCAGGACAGGGTACATTTGATGGCTTTTGGCAAGATCATATAGGAGACTTGCGACCGGATTGGACTTTAGGCTCAAAATGCCGGAAATCTTAGCACCAGTGCCTCGTCGAAAGTGATCCACTTGCTTGCCTAACAAGATTGTCACGTGAGCTCGATGCAGCCCTGGTTCCATGCACATAATGGCTTTTTCAGAGCTATTCAGGTGAGGCTGACAAGACTTCCTCCGAGCATGTGTGGCACAGGCATACGTATATCCATTGCATGCAACTAGCATCGTGGTACGAGAAACTATAATCGTCAAAGTGATCACAATTTCATACTGTCTGATTAGGACACTGATCTCTGCTCCTGCTGTCGGGTCCTCTCTCGAAAGGCTTTGCGGATCGTTCGATTTGGCGAAAGAGGTTGCATGCAACCTTCTTCGAAACACATGTTCTTTTTTGTATGATGATTGCTGGCGCCGTCGGACTGTCGTCAATCATCAAGTCACACTGCTCGTCCCGTGAGGCGGGTGGCGTCTGCAAAGATGAGCAAAAGAGCACATCCTCGCCTTGTTGTCCGTCCTCACGGGTCGCGCAAGCTCTCGTCGAGACCATACGGAGCGCAACCAAGACGCGCGTTTCACATCATGCACACCCTGCGACTCTTTGAAACCAAGTCGAAGCGGATTCAGAAGCCGACAGACTTCGATGCAAAAACCGCATCGGGAGAGCATTCATGACGATGCAATAGCCTGCCCTATAACGATCAGATGACCTTGCTGGGGAGAAAATGCAGGGCCGTAGCGGAAGTCGTGTGAGACAAGCGCGTCTGCGGCCAGGCGCGACAGAGAAAGACTCTACCTATCACTCCGGGAATTAGCTCTCAAGGTCAGGGTCACACTATATCAACACCTGCTCATTTGCCGTAGCGATTCAACGCCAGGGAATGGTCGCAAAATTGATGGGTTGATAGACTCTAGCAAAGAAAAAGGTCCCGGCGCATTTCGGGCAAAAAGAAATCTCTCCAATGCGAGTCGAACGCATGACCTATTTCCAGTCATCATGCGTTCGGCGCGCGCGACGAGAAAATCGGTGATTTGCTTCCGAGCGGAAGTAATTTTGCGCGTGTCCGGTCATCATGCCATAAGCATGCCGTAACGCCTCTGAGCCAGATCTGGTGATACGTCATTTCCGTGTCGACACGAAAATGACGTGTAGGCCTGTCGCGCGTGAAGTTGGTAGAACCCTCACGTGATTCGGACCAGGGGTGGCAGGTCCGAATCACGTGAGGGTTCTACGCTTCTGGGTTTCAAGTGAATTCGCGACAACAGTGACGGGCGCAGCCGCGGACGAGAAGGCGATGCCGAAAAGTTAAAGGACCCTTCCCTTCACAGATTTGCCGAGGAGTGCGACGAGCGACGAGGTGGATCGAGTGAAACCGTTTCGGGGATCGATCTCAGAGGAGGCCAAGGAGTGTGACAGCGCGACAGCGGAATCGACCCGAAAACATCAGCTCCCCCTCCTTTGATCACGCGATCGGCCAAAGGCAGGTCTCCTGTACCTGGTCGTACGATAGGGTCGCTGCGCGCTCAGGCCTGGCCCCTCTCTTAGATCTCTTATATATCTGTATCTCTTAATTCCGTCCGGATGGACGTCAATACTAAATTTTCGCAGCTAAAGTGCCCCCCATCAGAACAAGGCGAAAGGAACGGACTTTGCACTTGGTGAGCAGTAGACGGCCAATACTAAATTTTCGCAGCTAAAGTGCCCCCCATCAGAACAAGGCGAAAGGAACGGACTTTGCACTTGTCGAGCAGTACGACGTACTACTACTGTCCTTCCTCGTAAGCAATTCAAGCACCGCATCGACCGACCACTCGACCTAACATCGATATCATTCAGACGTTAAAAACTCAGTGGCTTCTCGATCTCGGTCAAGTCTGCCGGCCGCACGATGTTCGAACTCGACGAAGCCGACTTCGAATCCCTTGCCCTCGCTGTCCAACATGAGGTTACTGAGCGGTCAGTACAGGTCTTCACGATCGGTCAGCATCGTAACCCGGCTAACCTTCCACCCTGCTACTCTTTTACGTTCTGAACCTGGCTACCGTCACCTCAGCGGGACGAGGACATGGGAGGAGGTGTTTGCAGGCAAGGATCCAAACTGGGCTGCATTCACTGTGGAACAGTCAAGTCTTGTCATTCCCAAATCACCATCTACAATCCGTCGTTGTTGGGCCCTCATCAGAGAGTTCACAGCCTATCATGAAGCTATGGCCCACAGCAACCCTGTCAAATACGTACCGAAAAGGTCCCTAGCGAAGAAAGGTTTGGGCGAGCGGGTACTCGAATTCTTGACCTGGAAGGTGAGTCACCATCACCTATATGAGATCATCGCGAAGCGCTGATGTCTTGTATGCGTCAGGTCGAGAAGAGTATCGAGCTGAACAAGGAGAGAGGCAAGGAGGGCCCCATGTCCATGCGATCTCTCGACGTCTACAGGTGGGACATGAGGACGATCCTCGTCTACAGGGCTTCGCCCGCCTTCACACAGGAACAGTTGCACACTTACGACACCCTCGTCCGCCAACACATGGTCCTTCTGAAGGATACCTACGACATCCCGATCGGGACGTCTTTTGAACGCTTGCTTCTCGGCAAATCAGACCTTCGTCGCATGGTTGAATCGCTTATAGGGGGAGTTGCGATCACTCACAACGATGTACAGGACGCCACCCTACACCTGGTCCATTACTTCACCGCATGTCGACCAGGGTCGCTCCTGACGACGAAGGTCTACTCCTCCTTTCTTCCCTGGGAGAATATCGAACTGCGCCCGAAGTGGAAGGAAGATGGATCATTCTTTGGCATCGACACATCGATCAAGCTGACTACGTTCAAGGGGTACCAGCATGTCCGCGCCATTGCGGTTACATATTTGGTTCTCAGTATGAAACACATACAAAATCAAATATTCGACATCGGGTCGTTCTTACTAGTCCTCGCCCTTCATCGCGGGATTACCGACATCACGTTGGACGACCTCGAGAAGAACACAGGGAGGTGTCCCGCTGTGATTCCATGGAATCACAGGGCCAAGGACCCTGTGTTCCTCGCCAAAAAGTCTAGAAATAGGCTATCCTCTGGACCGTTGTCCGCTGCTGCCGCGCTGGTCGGTCTCAAAAGGCTTCTTGACAAGCTTGGCATCATCGAAAGCCCCACACAACGTATTACATTCTACGGATATCGCAAATATTCCCTTACGGTGAGCTTGGATTTCATTCATACAGAGATGTCCGGTCAGCCATGGCGATCGTATGCTTAATCCGCGTGACACTTTACCATCTTTCTACTCGACCCGCACTTGAATTTGGCAGATGTATTACAATACGCTCGGGCCCACCATCGCGAAAAAGCTGGCGGGACACAAGACCAACAGGCGGGTTGGGACTGAACTGCTTTAAGATATGACGGAATGACTGACTCATGGAGTGTTACAAACAGTACTACACTCGAGGATAGCTACCTCGCTGGTATCTCAGCTTATAACCTGGCAGCCGCGATGTTTGGGGACGAAGAGGGACAAGACGGAAGCATGCAGGAACAGATCTACGATCAAGCTTTCATGCGTGCCGGTGAACCGCTTACTACTGTCCCCTTGGGGGATGCTATCAAGATGGACCCCGAGTGCATGAAGCTCGCCACTACGATCGACATTCTCCGGTGAGCGTCGCCCTATCAATATAACCACTTGCTTCGCTGATGGCTGGCATCCGCTGCAGTTACTGCGAAGCATCCAACTCGGATGCGTGGAAGAAGCTTCCCGCCTACAAGAACCACGCCGACAAACCTCCGCTCGTGTAAGTGTATCCCGTCACCGACATCTCTTTATTGAAGAGCTCACGCCTCTTCGCCTCCCCTCCATCCAAGTGTACTCCTTTACAACGCCAAGAAGGAACTGAGGAAAAGGGTAGAAAGGATGCGTCGAAGTACCAAAAAGGAAGTCTCGGCCGAGACCGACAAGATACTCCTCAAACGTTCCTATATTGAGAAGGTCAGTGTTCTGCAACCAGTTCTTCCGACGTCAATGCCTCCCTTACACCCTCCTTGTTCTTCCATCGTCATTTGCCTGCCTTGAACCTTCCATGCCCGCTGCGTCGATCAGGCCGCCCATTTCGACAAGGCCGACAAAGCTTCGACCCTTCCCCAAGCTATGGCTGCAGGTAGGTACACGCTCAGACGGTACGAGTAGAAGTAACTGACGCAGCGTTCGGCGTTGAATAGCCTTTGACGACATCGAGAAAGACCAGGCTGCCATCCTGCTACAACATTCGGAGGATGTATCGGTGGAAATTGATGTACAAGAGACCCTCGACGACGAATTGGACGACACCGACATTGATCTGGATGTGGTGGAGAACTTAGCGGCCGTCAACGCAGATGAGCAGGACGAGGATGAGGACGAAGTCGAAGTCGAATTTCAGCGTGATGAGGACGATGATGAGGACGATGATGAGGACGATGATGAGGACGAAGATGAGGACGAACATGACCAGTCTCAACACGAACCTGTCGCAGCTACGGCCTCGAAGACTTCGACCTCAGGCCCTTCGACCTCGAACGTCGAGAGATTTGGCGGTCTAGCTGGTCCTGAAGCTGATCCCGAAGCTGATCCCGAGGCCGATCCCGAAGCTGATCCCGAAGCTGATCCCGAAGCTGATCCCGAAGCTGCTGGCAAAGCTGCTCCTACCGTCGCGACTACTCGTATCGGAATGATCAAGTATCTGTTGCACCGATGTAGCGCTGAGCCCGGTGGACTCCTCTGCGAGAAATGCGTCGCCGATCCCACCTGCAGTAAGGAAGAGAAGAACAAGCTTTGGGACGGTGGGTCCGCGTATAACCACAGGAAGTCCGAGTTCCACACATCCCTGAAACTCAAATGGAGACGATTTTTGAGGTACGTGCCGTGCCTTGTTTGAACCACTGTTCGTCGACATATGCCCATAGTCTTGGACCTGACCTGTTTCCCGTCCTCCCGATCCACCCGTCCCGCCTTCCCACCGCTCTCACAGGCAAACCACGGGAAAAGAATGGGTACGGGAACCCTAGAGCGTTCACATCGCGTCTTCATCGTTGACGGTTTCCTTGAGCTCGCTATCTCCTTAGGTACGACTCACCAAGAATCATCAAGATTGCCCGTGGTGCGAGGACTACGTGGCCAAGCATCTACAAACGTTCGAACTGCACTGCGCGAAAAAGCACCTGGATGATATCCCTGAAGAGTATCGCCCGCATCTCACTGAGGTAGCCGGAAAAAAATCATCCAATTGTAAGCAGCGGGCATGATGATGGTGATATGATGTCGCATCCGGTCTTGATATTGCGTAATCGATACAGCCCGTAAGGGGAAGCAGGCGGAGCCCCAAGAGCCATTCAAAGAGCCGTATCAGTACCTCGAAGAACTCGCCGACGTCGACAACGGTCTTTCGACTCGGGTTGAAGTGATTGACTGGGCGAACAAATTTGAGAATTGGTTCGATCAAGTCGCAGTCGGATCTGAAACTTATCATGAAGAGAGACGTGAGTGGCTAGTGGCTGTTCGGCATTTGCTCCTTAAAAGTCAGAACTGACTGGCGCATGTAATTGTCAGAATCGCCTACCTTGAGCGATTTCAGTGCTACTCTCAGTGACTTCGACGCGTAAAGGCGACTTCGAACTAGAAGCGACTTTGATGATTCATATGCAATCGCGGCTACGTGACCGATAGATATATTACGAAAGACATTCGCGACATAGACATGCAAGCGACTTTGATGATTCTTATACAATCGCGGCTACGTGACCGATAGATATATTACGAAAGACATTCGCGACATAGACATGCAAGCGACTTTGATGATTCTTATGCAATCTGAATATTTACGCCCTGGATAGGTCAAACTCGGTTAGCGGGATGTCTTACCGCACACGATCAGGGCGCCGACTCACATGACCTGAAAATATGTCACCGATAGATATATTACGAAAGACATTCGGTCTCGTTCGTTTCGTTCCCGTCCTTTTCGTTCCCGTCCTTTTCATTCCCGTCCTTTTCGTTCCCGTCCTTTTCGTTCCCGTCCTTTTCGTGGTGAGCGGCAAGGTATTGGCTGAGTAGTTGTGGACTAGATGAGAGCAGTTGTCGATGGAATTCGAGGGTTTCCTTTTTGAGCTTCGCGAGAACGATGTCGGCGTCGATTCGTCGTTCCATTAGGTCGAGACGCCGTTCTTCCAAGTCTAGCTCCCGGGCGCTTTTGGCAGCACCTGGAATAAGCGCTACCGGGGAGTCCAAGATCCTGTCGATCTGATCTGCCCTTCTCTGATCCTGCGCGACCCTCTTCTCCGCAGCCTCTAGCATCTTCTTGGTCAACACTGCCGTTGTCGGTGTCAGCATACGAGACACGACACCTGGCGGCGAGGGCAATGAGACTCGATTTGCGAAAGAAGACTCACCCAGATAACCACCAGCATACAATCGAGGAAGTGCTTTGGCAGGGATCGGTTTGCCCGGTTTGCCCATCTTGCCCAGTCCAGTCAACGCATTGATCATGTCGATAATACTCTATGGGGGAGTTACATCAGCAGGTGGCCTCCCCATTCGATGCTGCAGGCAGTACTTACCTGGTTCACCGCCGCCTCTGCCGTAACTCGCTGCTCGATCTCGGTATCATTATCGCCATCCTCATCAGCGTCATCCTGAAGCTCGAGCTCCTTGTCCTTCTTCTCTTTGGCCGCCTTGTCTTTCTTCTCTTTGGCCGCTTTGGCCGCCTCTTTCCTCTTCTCTTCGGCCGCCTTGTCCTTGTCTTCCGCCTCTTTCGCCGCGGCCTGCTGGTCCTCATCCGCCTCGCTCTCCTCAAATCCCCTGCTCGGCCCCGGCCTCGCCATTCCCCGTCCCCTTCCCCCCCTCCCTCTCGGCCTGCCTCGTCGCGATGTAGTTCCTCTGGTAGTATTCGAAGGCTCATCATCGTTAACGTCCTGGTCCTCGGCGAGGAACGGCCTTACGGTCGAACCTCTAGGTAGGGAAGCTAACTGGTCCGCAGCAGCGAAACCGTCGACAGGTCGATCTCGATCCCTCGAGGCGAAAGGAGCGTCATCCTCGTCCAGTTCGAGATCAATAGAGACGGCAGTCGCATCAGAGATCCTGTTACGATGTTGATTTTGTCGAGGTACCGGTCTGGGCGCGACAGATCCGACAGAGGTTGTTTGTTGATCATGTTTTTGATGTTTGCTTTTTCGGGGCGGAGTCGAGCCAGTAGCAGTAGTTTCGTAGTTCCTTTTGGTTGATTTGGTTGTAGACATCTTTTGTGATCTTGTGACGTGTGAATCTGATCAGTCGTCACGTGATCAGTTGTCACGCGATGCTGATTCGACCTCGTCATATTGTCTCAACTCACCCAAGGGCTCGATAGATCCGTTCGCCAACTAATCCTGAGGTTCGCAAAGGGCTATTTAGGCTAGAGACTAGGAGACTTGACGGAAACGGTGTATAGCTTTATATATCTTCCTCTGGCCTCCAGCCTCTCACCGCTGTCTGGACCATCGAGCATCGATGGTCCAATCACCCTTTTTGGATCGATCACCTAATGCGCACAGACTCTCATCTCGCTGCATTCTTTTCGCCCCTTTCCCCTTTCGATGAGCCATGTCACATTTCGCTTAGACGCTTATCTCTCGGGGCTGTGTTGTGACGTTATGTCCGGACGTACCTTGTTGCGACCGTGCACCCTGAGACATGCTGATCCACAGACGTCGGACCAAGGGGTAAACGAGACGCGATGAAACGCAACATTTCCGGGTTGAAAGAAGGTCACGAGCTGTAACTGGGCGGTGGGGTCGGGAGCCGCTTTGATGGCTGCACGAGCGACCCTTTGATAGTGCGCGATAGATACGGTCAGGCAAACAATCGAGTCTTGTACAAGACGCCATTCGTCATAGCCCAGTTGGCAGGAAGCCAGGGACGTGATGGTCAAACTGGTTCGATGGGACGATCTCCCTAGCTCTATATAGCTACCTCTCACCGTCGCCTAATTCGCCTAACCCGTCGATCGATCGCCCACTCATCCTTTTTGATCGATCACAGACCCGCACCTCGCTAACCGTCGAATGAGCCATGTCATATCTCGCTTAGATGGTTTGCTTCCCGAGGCTGTGCTGTGATCTCATGATCGGCAGATCCGGGGCACACGATGACGCTCCCTGTTGCCAATCTCCACCCGACGACATCCTGATCAAGACACGGGGTAAGTGAGACGCGATGAAACGTAACATTCGCGTATGGGCTAGCGCGGACGGCGGAAGCAAAACAGTGACGGCTATACGTTCATGCATTAGTTCAGTTTGTAATGCAACTGACGTTGAGCATGATGCTCGCTGTAGCTCAGTGGCAGAGCGAGGGACTGTAATTGTACGAGCGTTTGGCATCCCTCGGTCCTCTGTTCGATCCAGAGTAGCGAGAAATCTTTTTTTTCTTTTACGCTCAACGGCATCGTTGACGCTTCCTTTTGTCCGCTTGACTCCCTCTCGTTAACACCGCTTGGGCATCAACCTTGCCCGATCATAGACCGTCATTCGGAAGTCTCAGCCAGGCCTAACATCTGACACCATCCATCAGACAACTTCAAGCTGTTAAGGATGTCGGATGTCTTGGGAGCCGCTTCCCATGACACTTCCGCTGAGGCTGAGCCTGCTCTGGAACTGACCCCAATCAAAGTTGAACCCCCTACGCCTTTGCAAACCGCACAAGCTGTCTATTCAAACAATCTGATCATGTCTCTGGTCTACCGCTTTGTTATGGACCAAACAGACCTAGGTCGATGCTTGCTTGTCTTGGAAGAGGAATACGAGCCCGCTGAACGCATTCAGATTGGGCTCAGGAGAGCAATTACAGTCCCTCGCTCTACCAACTGAGCTATAGAGAGTCATATGTCCCCCACCAACCCTCTGTGACATCGATCTCATCAACAGGTAGTCCACCCAATCGATTCGTCTCCAATCAGCAAGCACCAACTCTTGTACAAGGTTCAGTGGTCACGTTACATCCCCTCGCCTACCAACTGAGCTATAGAGAGTCATATGTCCCCCACCAACCTTCTGTGACATCGATCTCATCAACAGGTAGTCCACCCAATCGATTCGTCTCCAATCAGCAAGCACCAACTCTTGTACAAGGCTCAGTGGTCACGTTACATCCCCTCGCCTACCAACTGAGCTATAGAGAGTCATATGTCCCCCACCAACCCTCTGTGACATCGATCTCATCAACAGGTAGTCCACCCAATCGATTCGTCTCCAATCAGCAAGCACCAACTCTTGTACAAGGTTCAGTGGTCACGTTACATCCCCTCGCCTACCAACTGAGCTATAGAGAGTCATATGTCCCCCACCAACCCTCTGTGACATCGATCTCATCAACAGGTAGTCCACCCAATCGATTCGTCTCCAATCAGCAAGCACCAACTCTATCTAAGAGGGACCCCAAAGGGGTCCCCCTGGCGCGCTGCGCGCGCTTCTTACACGGCCTGGCTCATATTTTCGGATCGAGTCCCTCCTTGTCAACCGGGGTACTGCGCTTCCTCTAGCCCACAATACCGACACGTCGGCTTTAGAATATGCATCGTACAACCACGTCGACAACGTCACCACTATATGGTTAATTCTCTCTTTCATCACGTTGTTGCCACAGTACGATCTCTCGTCGGTCTAGCCGCCCTACGCCCCAAGTCCTTCCACGACTTCAGCGCGATGATCCGCTCCAGATGGAACCGCTCGTCGGCTTCGCTCTGTTGTTGCTGCCATGAGTAGTCTAGAAGTCAGCACCGCCGCAAGCATGACCCGGACAAGCACGCCCAACCCACTTTAAGCCTGTCGATGGTCTTTTCCAGCTCTTGTATCCGCTTGCCATCTGCCGGAACGGAACCCGCCGCCGTCCCGCCATGTCTCTCCTCTTGCTCCTTGAGCAAGTCCTTGGCGGCCATCAGCTTTTGGTCCAGCGCCTTGACCTGTTCCCTGAGCAGGACGTTGTCCTCCTTGACCCGAAGGAGTTGCGTCAACTGTTGATCCGTCAAGCCGTCGTCCGCGTGCAGGGATCCATTCTGGTCGAGGGATATTGCCGCGACGTTTACCCTGCGGGCACGGCCCAAGTATCAGTCAAAGATCTCACCGGGACACCTTGCACGACCGACTGCTCGAGACTCACTCGGAATCATCCAACGACACGTCGCCCTTCAGCCCCTCGACATCGCCCAACGTTCCACCCGGTACCGGCGCGCGTGCACCCAGGTCATGCTCCAGCTCCTGCACCCTCTGCCGAAGCTCCTCGATCTCGTCCTCGCGTTGCCGTAGATCCCATCTGAGCTGCTGATCTTCCAGCTCGGATTTCGATCGATCAGAAGGTCCGGAATGTAATTCATCCAGCTCGTTGTCGTTCCCAGTCGAGTCGACCGGCCCGACCCTGACCCCTCTGGAAGAACTGCTTAGCTCCTTGTAGTTGTCCTCCAACAACGCGTTCGTCTCTGTCAACTCGTTGTTCTGCGCCTCTAGCGTCTATCACACACGAGTCGAGCAGAACGGACCTCATCAGCCTTGTCTTCGAAACCTCTCGTTCAGATCAAATCCGGACCCACCTGTATTCGATCTCGTAGATCCGGAACTTCTTCCAACCGCTTCTTCATCTTTTCCAAGGTCGCCTCGCTCTTCTTGAGGTTATCCGAAGCGTGCTTCTGGACTTCAATCTCGTCACGCAAGGAATCCATATCATGCGTTTCTTTCTCCAGTATTGCGATCTGTAACCGGAGCCAAAGCGTTGCGCGTTTAGAACCTCGCGATGACCAGCACTATCGCCCTCGTGCCACACTCACCCTCTGAACGTGCTGTGCGATCGTCCTTTGACCTTGTGCGACCACCTCTTCGAGCCGCGCTACCTCGTCCGCCCGCTCATTGGATTCCTGCTTCAATCGTTCGATTTCGAGGTTCTTCATCCTCTCCATCGGGCTAGCAGGCGTGTCTGCCGACGATTTCCCACCCAGAGGCTTTTTCCGGATAGGCGTGACGGGAAGATCGGAAGGAGATGAAGAGGGGTTCGGGTCTGTGTCATCGCCGTCGTCGGAACCGCGAGCCGGGGTGGACATCCGCGATCCATTGACGCCTAGTCTCGCTCGAGCTGGGGTGCCTATTGTGATCTGCCGCCAGAATGCGAGTATTAGCTCTCTCAGCAGTCGCGCCCAATGCGTTCCACGGGGATTCATGCTCCACCTTTGGTTTCGAACCAGACGCAGCCGCAGTAGCTTGCTCTTCTGCCTGAATTCGCAAGTCCTCCACCTGCTTGACCAATTCTTCCCTCTCCGAACTCCTCTCTCTGCGTTCCATCTGCAAGTTATACAACATTTCCGCCCTATCGACAGACCAGGCGGAGTGCCCATGTTAGCCGATGACGTAGATATCAGCCACAAGCTGGTGACTGACTGTATATCGACTTCATCCTTGGCTTCCGATTCCTCCGACAAGGCCATACTCGTCAGAGCCTGCACAACGTTATGTTAAATCCAGAAAAGAACGTCATTCAGCAATTACAAAGGCTCACACGCATACCTCATCCTCGACTGACCGACTCGATGATCTCCTTCAACACCCTCTGATCGTCCACTCCTAGCTCGGTGATGACCCCGATTACACCGGCATTCTTCTTGCTCCATACGGCTTGGACCAGGAGTACGACCTTGCACAGACCCAGCAGCTCTGCCTGCCATGATGATTGTGTGGACGAGGTCGAGCCTGCTGAGGATGAGCTGGCGATGATGGAGACATCTGGGGGAGGAAGGTACGCAGCGAGCGAGCAAGAGGGACAGGTGAGGAGGTCGTGGTAGATTCGCTTGAGATAGCGTTGTCGAGCCGCTGGTTCGGCTAGCTCGGATTCGTCGATAGGAGGTGGGAAGTGTTCAGGCTCTCTGCAAGGATTCGAAAAGTTTGGGGGCCATCGATGTCAATTGCAATTCCAGCTTGTGAATACGATAAGAAACATCGAACTTGCTCATGATTCAGTGCCTCGGCGATGATCCGTCCATTCCGCAAGCTCTCAAAGGTAACGGGTCGACCGATGACCGTGGTAAAGTATGCGACAAAGGCTTGCTCGGCCGAATCCGTACTGTCGTCTTGCATGTTGGAATATGTCGTGGTATTGCTGGGTTGTCACGTTGTCAAGAGCTGCAAGATCGTTCACGACGTTCTGGGGAGATGCTTGGTTCGGATCATCCCGAGCTCAAGGTTGTTGCTCTGGACCGGGGGTTGTGTACTCGTCACCCCACGTGACACACGCACGCGGACATCAAATAAACGAAACAATGTCCGCCAACGGTATCTGAGTCAGCCTGGCTAGACCTGGATCGGTATAGTCACTCATCAGTAGTGAAGTAGTATTCATGACTGTTGCTTGCTTCTCGCACTGTTCGTCTTCCAAGTTGTCGAACACCATCACATCACACCATGTCTGTACCCTCTCCTCTGATGACTCTCTCGCAAATCCAGGCCGACCTGGCCGTGCTCGCCCGGGACCGAACGCTGCTGGACCCGTTCTTGCAACTTCAAACCACCGACTCGTCCGTATCGACATCGACCTTGCCTACAAGTCAGGACAAGAAGATCGACCCGATCGTCTCCCCCGCAGGTCCTGCCGAGTCTCTTGACTACGCGCAAGGTTTCGTACAGGCGACTAGGAAGGGCGTCTTGGAGATCTCCGAGGGGAGCGCTGTAGGGGAGATGGGAGGACGGTTAGAGCGGGTCAGGGGAGAGTTGGAAGGCCTAGGAGCCGGGCTACAGGGGCATTAGCGGAGAGATGGAAGAGATCAGAGGTGAACGGACCGGGTCTAGGATCGTAGGGGCAAAAGGTACATAGGGGAGCGGACGACAAAGGGGGCGGGTAGCGGTTCCGGTCGCATCGGCACAAGTCTTGGGTGGACAACGTCTCGCAAACACGGATCTCAGCTATCGGTCGACAGATAACCCACACCCCGTTTTTCCTCGACAAAGCTCACAATCAGCAATCAGGCTCTACATCGTTGTACACCACTTTACAAATATACCAGAATCGATCGGATCGCACCCGAATTGCTGCCGACCAGTTATCATAGAGATAAATCGCAAACTCGCTCCAACCCAAAGTCACACTACTGAAGTGGAGGACACCGGCTCGAACGGTTGCGCGCATTTGACGGCCACCATGTCAGATCACCCTAGGCGTAACGAGTGACGCAAGATCCAGAAAAAGGAAGAGACCCAAGGAGCTTCGTCTCAGCGAGGTTTCACGCGAACCCAACGCGATGTACACCTTGCGCAGAGGCTCTGATGGTGTATGCATTCGATGCACTCTATGCGTCACCTCAACCCCAACTCGCTCCGGTCTGATCGACGGGCTTCGCTCTGTAAAACACGGACCTGGGGTGACGAGTGCGATATCGGCCGACCGTTCAGATTGTCGTATAGAAATCAGAAATGGGTATATCCGATGATCGGATTCCCTCGTTTTCGGCGCGCGCGGCATACTTGTAATCCCGGATCGATGTCATCGCTTCCGGCTCACGGGTCAATAAATGATTGCTCAGATCGCACAACATCACCCACCTCGCTTTCAGTTTGCAAGAGGCAAGAGGTGACGGAATGCGAGTCAGTCGTGGTGATTCGTCTCTAGTAACCAGCTGCAAGACCAGGTGTTCCTGGTATGGGAAGTAGAGCACTTCGGTAGAGGCACGTTATGTTGAAAGCCAATGCCACGCGGGGAACTAGCATTTTGCGATTCCTCATATTCAAAATCAGCCTCCCGACTAGCAAACGGGCCTGAGCTCGGGATGCTTGGCCATCGTTTCAGATCTCCCCCCGCTTGGAATGTCATCATATGAATTGTCGTCTCCTTCTCTTCTGATTTCTAATTTCTAAAGCGGCTCGAGATCACATTCTCCAGTTTATCCACATCACACCACACTGTATCTGGCGAAAACCACTCGATTCGACCGTCCTCGTGACAAATTCGGGGACCGTCGATCGACAAACTCTCCCACCCAACTCCACCCAAGGGCGACGCAATCGCCTTTGACCATCCACCCTCTCGACCCTCGACTGCGCATCATTTCAATCATTCCTTCTCATCATAATCATCCAACATCTTCATACCCGGTACCCATCATAGTAACAACATTTGATTAATATCCTCCTGACCATCTCCGAGTAATCGACACGGCGACTCATCACAAACGCACGCACGCATTTCGACCCCTATTCATCGAGGATCGCTCTGCCCTCGAGGTCGAGCTGCAACACAACAAGCGGAGTAATCAGATCAAGATCCAGAAAACGACGTCGAAACACTGGGAGCGAGGTCGAAGCGACAGACATTCCAGGACAAATTGCTCGCCTGGGCACGTAGAACAACGGGTCTGACGCAATCTCCCCTTGTCGATCGAACGGACCGGAAAGCTATCACAGTCCGAGGTACATGATAATACGGATAACCTAGGACATACCAAGACAATTCCACCTGCACTACGTACGGATACCAGCTAGGGGTATATTACGACATGTCTGGCCTGAATCAGGCATCCCCGTCAGTCCGGCTACCAACCCCACCTACAGCCAATCGGCCCCGGACACAGGAAACGGGCTCGTTAGCCACGTCTTCTTCCTCTGAAGCCACGGTCCCGCCTCCAGCTCCGAGTCGACCTACCTGGGCTACGATCGCCGATGACGAGCTGGACGGCGACATTGAAGCTGAAGGCGACGCCGATATGGACTCGGGAACGAGGTCAAGATCGGAAGTAGACCAGGATCAGGAAGAAGGGATGAGGGGGATGAGCGACGAGATGACGGACGCTGTCGGGGGGTTGATGCAGATGGCAGGCGGTGGAACCGGACCAAGATTGGACGAGGCGGTGGAAAACGGGGAAGACGAACTGGGAGACGAGCAAGAGGAGGAAGAGGACGAGTTGACCGTCGATCCCGAGGTAGAGCCGGCAGGGAACGGGGGAAGAGGACGTGGCCGACGAGGAGGTGCGGCACAGGCTGGAGGGTCAGGTAGAGGCAGGCGAAAGACGGATGGGACGACCGGTCCGAAAAAGGCCGCCAGAAAGTCGGCTGTCAAACCGCTCGTAACTACCACTCCGGCTACCAGCTTGACCCCTGCAATCGTGGTCCCCGGCGAAGATGAACTCGCCGGCCCGAACCCGGTCGACTCGATGGAGGTAGACGAGATCGCTGACGAAGACGCCATGTCGACAATCACCGCTTCGACCGCCCTTGACGTCCCTGGCGCATCAGGATCGACATTGACGGCTACGGGCAAGAAACGGCGTGGAGGGAAAGGTGGACCTGGAACAGGGAGAGGCAGGAAGAAGATTGACCCTGACGCGACCAATGAAGAGGTCGAGGGTTCGGTACCGGGGACACCGGTCTCGACGAGTAAACCAGGTGGAAGGAAGAAGAAGGCTGTCCCTGCGCCGCCTTCGAATGCGGGGGATGGGATCGGACCGGGACCTGGAGGAGTCACCAAGAACCAGCCGCAGTACCATGTCATGAAAAAGGACGACGGCGAGATGTGTGGCAGGGCGGATATCCAGGTGAGTCATTCGCGCGGTCTGTTGCCGCCTTTGAGGACTATCACGACGGTTTCCTAACCTTTTCGAGATTCAGTTCGACTTCCTCGAGGCGGTTTTCACGGACTCGACAAAGGCATTCTCGGCCCCTCAGATCCCCTTTCATCCTCGACCGCTTCCACCAGAGACAAAGCTCACGTTTGGCGAACTCTACTGTTACACCCTCTCTGGATCGCCTCGAGCGACAAAATCCAGCAAAGAAGCGTTGTTGGGCTTGGAGCCGGGAACCTTGCCGGGAAAGAACAAGGCGGGGACGACGGCGGCACTAGCCGCAAAGAGGAAGAAGGAGGCCGCTTCGAACGGACAGGATCTTACCAAGGTCGAGCATGTATCAGGACTGGCCTCGGTTGCGGGAAGCGTCAATGGTGCGGCAGGGGACGAGGCTTCGCAAGCGGGTGGCGATGAGGGCGAAGAAGTCGAGAATTACGAGGGGCTCAAGGAAGGGTTGTCGAGAGTGTGCATGATGGTACGTCCTGTCTCATCTATGAAACCAAGGACGATGGTGTAAACTGACGCGCTGCGTCACTCAGATCAATGTTGGACGGATAAACACAACGTTTGCTTGTGAGTACGAGCTCAGATTCATCCGTTCGGCTTCGCGGCTAATATTTGTATCCTGGTTATGTACCAATCTTTCAGTCTATCCAGTGAGTGATTGGGACAAGGTCTCGCCGCACAAAGCGTATGCTAATCACATGGCAATTCATGTGTAGCTGATGCGAACCATGCTGCGCTCGTATCACTCGATCCCGTCACTCCAAAAGACGCAGGCAACCCGGAGAGCGCTGCAAGGTCAGCTCCGTTTGATTCGTTATTCAAAACATTTATTAACCGATGTGCCATCGCAGACGCACCCCGGCTCAAAATCATGCTCAAGGCTGTGTTACTCGAACATGAGGATAGCAAGACGGCTCCTACCGGGCTTAAAGAAATCTGGGAACGAGGCGAGACCGGGAGGAGTCCTGTCACCAGTATCTCTAATCTCCTGCTCGCCTTCGCCCTCCGACCAGAACCAGCGCACGAAAAGTTCTTCCGCGACTACCCCAATTACGTCAACATGTTGACGCTTTTCACGCCTTTACTCATCAAATCTTCCGAGCGAGCCAGGGCGTTCCTATATATCATTTACCACTATCTCGAGGCTCACGGATCGCCAAACCCATTCGCTGAAGAAGGTCAACCAGACAAGTTACCCACGCTCAACATTCTGTCGCAAGAAGAGTACGACGCCCTGGGTGAAAATATCGATACTCCCGAAGAGATCCAGTTCGGTATCGAGATGAAGGCGCAAAGGCTACAATGCGTCGCCGAGCTCGCTCAGCAGAAAGACGAGGAAGAGCGGGTCAAGGCGGACCCCGATCTCGCCGCTGCGGCTGATGCAGCATTGTCCCGCGAAAACACCATGTGGCCCAAGCCTAAAAAGGCAAGAGGACCGGCTGCAAACGGCAAGAAGAGGAAGAGGTTGAGCGATGGACGACCCGGTGATGCCAGCGACTTTCTCACGCACGAACAGCTCGACCGGGATCCCGAGCGACATGACACAATCAGTGAGTGAATTCTGTCATCGTGAATACGTGACTTGGTCTGAATCTCAATCCCGAATGTCTAGGCCACGACGGGTCGAGAATGACACGAGAATACTCTGATGTTCAAGAGACCAAATATGTTCCGCGGTATACGCCCTCCACGGACGACGACTGGGCCAGCGGTGTCGAGACTTTGGGTCTGGACAATGCCACTGTGCAGGAACTAATTAACCAGGTGAACAAGGAATCATACCACTGGAACACGGCGGGAATTCGTAAGCCAGAAGCGACCAAATTTGTTGAGCGTGTCGTCACTCAATCGTGCCCGCATCGCGTTTCCTAGCCCCACAAACACGAGGATCGTTCACCTATACTTCACCTGAGCGTGAGTCAACTCCATCTCACACGCTTCGCTACACCGCTGACCCTACCCTGAGCAGACCATCATTATACGCCTTCGCGGCATATGTCGATTGAAATACCGGCACCACCTCTTGCATACGCAGAGACACATCGAACACCTCCACCTCAGCAACAGCCTCCCAAAACGCACTCTTTGTCTTCGCTACTCAATTAGTCATCGCCCAGCTTGAGCAAGCAGAGAAACGTTGTATTACAGAGCCACTCCATCATCACATCGCATTATCGTAAGCAAAGGGAAGAAGTGAACCGGGATCACGTGACCAGTCGGTTGAGCGACGAGTGATTGTGACGAATATGCCTCGGGAACGTCTGAATGCCCTTAGTTTATTGAATTTATCTTAGTATCGTCATACGAATCTACTTGTGCAAGAATTGATACCTCGAGCTTGATAGACTTGACCTGAAGACCGACAACCAGAACAAAGCGCCATGCAGCAAACGTTTGCCTTTTATCCCATGTTCTCGGCCGCTGTCCGACGTCAAGTGCCAGGCTCGAGCCGAACATCAGCAAGGTCTGAATCTATCATCCTGGCTGCCCGCCGATCTTTCGCTTCAAAGGGTCAGCAGGAGCCACCGTTCTCGGGCTCTTCTGAAGCCGCGTCCGACTTTCGGAACCGTCTGGAGAGCGAAGCGAAAGCCGCGCCAGGAGCCAATGCCAAGTTTGGACCAGAGAGGTTAGGGCCGTTCCCTATGGGAGGGGGTCGTGTGCGGGCGAAGAAGTGGGCTCCATGGAAGGATCTTGACATCGGCGGAAAAAGTGAGTCAGAGTTCCGTGTATGTAGTATAATTTTACTTACCCTTGAGCTCTACGATCAGTCGTTCGGACGACCGCTCAGACTGGCAATCTCACAGTCAGCATCTTCGGCTCGAGTACGATCTTTGAGATGGATGATGTAATAATCCTATCTTTCCCAGGTGGTTGTCTTCGGAGGAGCCCTCTTCGTATTGCTAGCCTACTCGCTCAGTACCGAGCTGTTCTCGCGAAATAGCCCCACAGTACTGCTCAACGAAGCCATAGATCTGATCGAGGATAGCGAGATAGTATGTTCGCCTCAGCTTGTCATCATGACGCCGGGCTCGATGAGCTGACACCTATCTTCCAGATGGACCTCCATCTCCTCCGACCATACTCCTTCACACACCTTCCTTCCGCCTCGTCGTCGCGAAGATCGTCACCGGTCCAGAGCCAGGTCGTTCGCAACCCTGAGACGGGCAACGAACACCTGGTCATGCGATTCTGGGTGCATGGCAGAGGGATGGATGAGAAGGACACGACGATGGGATGGATCAAGGCTCGATGGAGAGAGGGCAAAGTTTGGGTCAAGCAGGCCGTCAGGGATATGGGCGGTGAACCGGTAGACGAGCAGCCCGACGTGGAAAAGGTCACCGAGCAAGCGGTCGTAAAGAAGGAGGAACAAGGATGGTTGTCTGCCATTTTCGGTGCCCTTCGACCGTCTTTGCCCAAGCAGAACAACCTCTCGACGCCTAAGAAGAACCTACCTCCTCCAGGTACGTTTACCAGCGGAGAAGGTCGGGTCGACTTTTATCGAGACCCGGACAGCGGGACGTACAAGATGTTGACCTTAACGGTAGACGTACCCGGCACAAGAAAAGCCAATCAACGAGCGGTACTCTACTGGTCAGGATCAACGGAAGTGGCTAAGGAGAGCATATTGGAGGGAAAGAGCTATCGCATTACGTTCTAAGCAGAAGGGATGCCATCATGTGGCGTCTATGTTATAAGTGTACTCGTATCTACAAAAGACATAATCGGGTCGAGTGTCCGTGATCGCGTGTTACACAAGAAGCGATACATGCGAAGTGACAGGCGGGCGGTATACATTTGCGAAAACGATACAGCGTGAGCGATCTCGCCTTGTCCTCGAGTAGACACAGTCTCCGGAACAAGCAAAGGCGGGTGAAAAGAGAAAACGTTCAAACGTCTTGTATGGCTTGGGGCGAATTCGAAAGTGGCGAAAGGCAAAGGGCCGGCGGAGGAGAACGGTCGGTATTGGGACCCTGCCCGGACTTGTGAGTGATCTAGAAGTTCACCTTGTTGGCGCAGACGGTGGTTATCCGTTGAAAGTATCGATTGTCGACTTCGGTCAACTATTTCGCTCATTTCAAATGTCAGGATCGAAAGCGGTTATCAGGCGAGATCCGGTTGATGGCTAACCTCGGCGACGCAACTCTGATTCAGACCGGTGATGTCTTCAAACCCGTAGCCGTGCTCGAGCAGTATGGGTTGCATCACTTCGAAAGAGGCGGCAATTTGTTCCGGACTGAAGTGATCTGTTGGTTGCGATGATGCGCAATTTCAGTTTCATAGATCAAGGTGTTTATGACGCTATCCCACTTACCTGAAGCTACATGTGCGCCTCCCGTAGGTATTCCAATCTCTTCCACGATCATATCCGGTTGACTGCAAACACAGGCCTCCTCATCAACCGCTAAACTTCGGAAGAAGGGTCGAATCCGGCTTACAATACAGCACTATTTGCAACCAACATCCTCAATCGAGAGGGGACGTCTGGGTCGACTGCAAAACGAATCAGGTTGTGATCAGCGTCAAGTAGCTCGAAGATTTAAGATTGATCCCTGAAAGCCGACTCACTCCCTCGACCACGCAATGCTTCGCGGAGCGCCGTTTGCCATGTTCTTAGACAAGTCGCTGGTGTATATCCAGGTATGGCCGAATGCTACAAAAAACAAAGCAGGATTATGATAAGCTATCAATCCTGTCCCGATAGCCGATACTTTCAGCAGGACGAGAGACCAACGTAAAAGTGTTCCAGCTCGGTAACAACCAACAATCCACCAGGCCTCAATATCCTCGCACATCGTTCGACCAGTTGTAGGTAATTGGTGATTCCGGTCGAAAGGTTCCGGATGTGAACGACGTCGAAGGATCCCGAGGCGTATGGGAGCGGGTGAGAGACGTCTATTTGAATCAACAATGTAGCCGAGTACAATGTAGCCGAGTGAGGACATGCATAAGAGGTTCATGAATAGAGAGACGAAAAGACTGACCGAGAGCGGTAAAATCGACATTGTTGTGCGGTGTTCCTTCTTCAACACTTATTCCTACGTTGCCCAGGTCGATACTGTACTCCAGATGAGATGGAAAGTTTGTACGCAGGCACGGGCTCCTAACTCACTCTACTCCGATCACGTCTGCGTATCTGCGCGGAAGACACGAAACACGATCGAAACGGGATCAGAACCAGACTGCCGATACTCGAGCCGATCGGGCTCATACACGCCCACTCACTCTTCCTGGCCTCCGAGGTCGTAACAGAATATCCCCGTTCCACAGCCTAGATCCAGCACGCTGCTCCTCCTGCCCTCGGCATGAACTTTCCCTAAATGCTGCCTGATCGTACCCCACACGTTCGACCCCGTATGGGCCGACAAGTATTTCAGGGCGAAATGTAACGAGACTTGACTGTCTCGTTCGGAAACCGGATCAGGGCGCAAGGAAGACGTTGTCGAGGGCGGAGATGGAAAGTAGGCGTAATTCGATGGCATGGGTCGTTCAGGCCAGTTTGTGTAGGTGCAGGTGTGACAAGGTGGGAGTGGGAAAGGACAGACCGGACCACGACGGTGCGGAGGTGTATAGGCGATCGGAGAGAGTACGGCGGGAAAGGATTCGAAAGGATAAGGCGGTGGTGGTGATGAAGGGTGTGGTGGTGGTGGAGGATGAGGTGTATAGGTCGAGCCAGTTGTGGGAGGATCGATGGTGACCGTCAGTATAGGAACGTCGGGACGTCGAACATGAAGCAATGTCGAGCCGTTTGGCGTATGCACATTAAACGTGATTGTGTCCATCGTGGTACGTGGTAGGATGGTTGAGAGGAAAGTTCGAGAACATGTCAGCGATCGAGCATAAGACTACAGGTTGCTGAATTGCTGTAGAGAGATTCGCTGATCTGCTGATCGTTATTCGAAAATGCTGTGCAAATAGTCGACTTACGCATCGCAGACATCCATATCCTCCTCCTCTCTTGCTCTCGCTGCCTGTTCCTGAAAGACGGTGATGATGATGATGACGGGTGGCTATGCCCTTTTTCTCGCACGAAATCCTTCTCTCGCTTAGAGTTTCACCTCGATCAAAAAACGGGTCGTGGAATCCTGCCTGCGTGTGTGCGTTCGTACTCCTGTGATCACGTTACCTGTTGCTGATTTTCCCCTGTTTGATCGCTCGTTTCCCCTTAGCGGCTTGCAGTCCGTGCGTCGAGATAGCCGGTGATACAGTAAAAGAAACCTCCTTTCGTCCGCTGTCGATCGCGTTTCACCTTGTCTCACTTTAGTGCCCGGGTTTACACCGTTCGGGTTTTCGGGTCGGGTCAGTGGGAAGAGGTTCGGGCGAGTAGTATGACGTGTCCGTCATGGTAAAGCATGATGAAGGGAAGAAGGTTGCGAGGACGATCAGATGGTCTGCGATCTGCGACCTGTGCTCTTTTCAGTGATCAAACCGACTCACCTTGATCCGAGCTTCGATATCGATTTATCTATCCTGTGCCCGCAGTTAGCGGTCCTACGTATCTATATCTTTGGAAAGGTGCAAGTCGTCCTATCAGACCCTCCCTGCCACAAGAACCGCAAGTCGCTCTTACTATGTGCCCTTTAGGCTAAGCTTCTCGACAGGGGGATCGTCCTTTAAACTCTGACGACTCCCGGGATCGTGCAAAAGGGGTCCTTTGAGCGCTCCGGACAAGACGGGATCGAGGCGAGGCGGCCGGAAGTAGATCGATGATGATGTTCGGTCGTTCGGAGATTGGTTCCTGGAGACGGGATGGGTGGATCGAGATTCGGAATGAAGGGATGGGTAGGTAACCGGTCAAGAGAGGCACAAACGGACTTGCGAGAAGGAGGGGATCCTTTGGTGAGACTGGTGGTAGCGGTGGCGGTGGATTAGCTGTGGGTATTGGCTGACGGCAACGCTGGCGTTGATGGGTGGCGATTATGATCAGGTCGACGGGATAGGTGAATATATCCTGATACCGCTGATTATCAATCAAGACACGGGTGAAGGGATATTATCCGAGAAAGAGTAGTCTAGAAATGATCGAAGAAGGTGCGAGGACGATCCGTTGAAGGTGCCTTGTTCGCCCCTGGTCGATCCCTCCGGGACATTCTTGTATGGGCTCCTTATATATACGAACACGGCAGAAAACCCTCAGACTCTTGTTATTGTTGACGATCCCCTCGTGCTCCTTGATTACAGATCACATCAACACTACATGCCTGGATCCCAAACAGGGAAGAACGAGGTGGACCTCTTTTTGATCGAAACAAGAGAACCTTGGTGTAACAAGCTCAAGCTTCCCCGTCGATCAGGGAGAAGACGGGTAGAGGCGGCAGGGACGGCGGAGAACCGACAAGGTCGTGCATCTGTGACGCTGCGTCAGCGATCAAGGGGTTCGGGAAATCCACCTGTTCAGGAGCCGAGAGGTTGCACCAGGACGGGAAGTATGAGTATCACCGGGTTGATGTGTTCCATATACACGAGGCGATGCCGTCGAAACGTGAAAATAAGGGGATCGATCGGTTGCCCTTGTACTGGGAGTTGGAGATGACACGATGGTAACAGGTGGATCTCTCTTCAAGGGGTTCCGACGATCAGTCCTTCTCCCCGAAGTCGCTGAAACGCGGGAAGGTTTGGTCTCCGGTCTGCAGGTGGTTCTTCTGCTCTTTTCCTCCTTCTCAGGCTTGAATACCAGTGAGTGAATAAGGTTCGACGATCAGACGGGATGGGCGATCGGAGCCGAAGACGATGATTGAACAGGAGAGGAGACAGATCGGCCAAAGAGGACCTCACAGTAGATGACCAGATAGGTAGAGACAATGGGACGAGCGAGCGTCGTCTTGGTGTTCAGAAGCTCAGACCTTACCGGAATTCTATAGCTTTCAAGGCTCTGTGTGAATATCGACAGCGACCTGGTAGCCTTGTCGCTTGTCATGATGTAGGAGAATCTAGCAATCATGGCGTATTGACACAGACATCTGACAAAGAGTCAAAGGGCTGCATCAGAACGTCCGCTGGTGTACAACACCGCTCGTACGACCGATATCATGACTGTCGACTCGGCCGAGCTACGCAATCACGATTTTCTCCGATGGATCAATCCTTCCAGAACACGCTGATCCGGGTCGCACGCAACCGATTGACCCTCCTTTGATTTGATGAGCGAGACGAGTCCCGCGAGCGGCCCGGGTCAAAGGCTGCCAAGCCGTGGACTGGCACATTGGATTTGATGAGGCTGTGCTCGCCGACAGCGCAGCCGAATGGCGGTTGCGCGACTCCGCCTGATCATGTTCGATCGCTCATCAAGGGATAAATTGATCAACGTGAAACGGCTCGCCTGCGCGCGGAAGCAAAGTGGCGTTTCTTCGGCGCGACTCTTTGGCCGGGTCGTTCGAGTAGCATGCCTGACAGGGTTTAGGACGCAATACAGAGATGAATAACAACAACAATACCGATGCCATACTGCGCTCTAGATATTTACCACTATTCAACTCTATCAGGATGTTCGAAGCGGAACAAAACTCAACTTGCCAGACGTCCATTACTTGCACAACGCCTTTTCCTGGTTTGCACGTAGAGATTGAACGATAGTCTCCTATTGATGGATGCTTTCAGAACTGCTATAAGTCAGGATTCGATCTATTGGGGATGTGGATGGGCCGAAAGGCAATGCGGGCCCGGGTAAATGATTCCCAGGCGATCTTTTTGCGAGGTGAGGGAGAGTGAAGAGGGGCCGGTGTGTTCGAAGTGGCGGTCTGAATTTGCAGTCCGACAAGCTGTCGCTCGATATTGCGAAAGCCGTTTCCGAAGAAAAAGTGGTTATCGCGCCTGCCGAACTCGGAGATAGTGGGAATGGGAGACAGAGCCTCATCGATAGAAGTCCCTTTCCTATCGATAACGCCAGGGGACACTAAGGCTCAGCAGAAGGTATCCAGATTAGGAGGTGTGGGCGCGTTATTGGTGTTGCGGGATAGAAAGCGGACACAATCCTTTTGGCCAAGAATGTGTGGAGCTCGATTCTGGTGTTCGAAACAGACGAGGGTTTACCCTGGGACCGTGATGTATCTGCTCGTCGTGGTTGTAGAGATGTGTCATAGCTTTGTTACTACAACTCCTAACACGGTTATGATGAATTCTCAGCCTGACTTGCCGAGTTGCGTACCACGTTCGCTGATTCTAGCGGAGGCTGGGAAGCTTTTGCAGCTCTACCTGTCAAGTAGTATGATTAGCTGCTGTCAGCCCTTGTACCACCTTGATCTGAAACACGGTCAAGTCGTACAGGGAGGCCAGAGCTGATCAAAAGAAGAGGTCGCCTTCGCCCTCTCCCGTTCCCGAACTGAAGAGGCCTAAAGTCTGAGAGGTGAAGCCTGAGAGGTGCGTCATGATTGGAAGGTATCTTGTCCTTCGATCCTCTGAGGCCAAGACTGACTGCAGCTCAGGTCATCCGTTAGATCACGGATCTCAAGACCAATTTGAGTCAAGCCGAAGAGACCTATGCCGCTTTGAATGAGGTCGTCAAAAAGCAGCAGACTCAGATTGACGAGCAAAAAAATACAGAAGCACAAACAGAAAGTCGAGATCGACAGGCAAATTTCGATATTGATCTTTATTTTGGTCCGATTCGCTTACTTTTTGTCAAAAGTCTCGGCCGTCATGAATCTCTGAAGATTACGAATGGACGATTTATAGAGAATTTACCTGCAGGATCTATTTCTTGACGCTGTCCATGTATTCGAGAATGTCATGCTGATTGTTGAGCACATCCTACACAACCAAGAGCGCCGACTGCTCTCCCCAAGCAGCCTGGCGGCTAGCACTTGCCTGAGAATGATCCGAATTTATGACTGATCAGTCAGTCTTACAATCGGACGCCTCGCGACTCTCACAGCTTAGTGGATTCCTCGGTGAGCTTCAGTATGTCTCACTGAGCATGCTGAAACGACGCTGGATCACCTTCCTTAAAGCGATGACCAACGGGGCACGATTGTCATGAACACAAGATCCGGCGCCATTGCCCTAGAGATTTGCAGGGACTGGACGAAGCGACGGCTGAGTGTTCAAGCTGAAAGCCTTGCTTGATCGTTCCGGGAGTCCAGATCAGCAACAGCATCAGCCAAGTACACTTCAAACGGAGCATAGACGACCAAACCTCGCTGCAGAACGTATACCGATTCCATTATATTATACATCCGGATAATGTACCCATCCCGCTCGTATCCACACCTCTATCGCTGCTGCCGGCTCATACTCCTCGTTCTGGGAACCCGAGCCAGGTCGAGCCGAGCTAGCCCTCCTACATCTTGCCACGTAATCTCTACTTCTTGCCCTTCTTCTTCTTCTTCCCACCGCCCGTCTTTCCACCTGTACTCGCACCCGCTCCCGCCGTCTCCCCCGTTGCGTCCTTCATGACCACATCCCCCCCAGCCTCCCCGGCACCAACAGACTTCTCTCCCGTTCCTGCTGCCGAATCCACACCTGATGGTACTTTCGTTGTAGCTGTCGTTGTTGATGAAGCTGGGGCAGGGAGAGGTCGGGCGGACATGGAGAGGAGTAGACGGAGGTTGAGGGCTTCGAACCGGTTGAGGATGATGCTCGAACGGGTCTTGAATTTGAGGCACTGTATGTGGTAGATCCAGGTTCAATTCGAGTCAGTTTAAGGCTGTTCAGATCATATCAGGTAAACGGAGAGTAGAACAGGCGAGCTCACCTTGAAATCGTCAGTCACCTTGAGCACGAGCTCCCCATCCTTTGGTCTGAATTTGACGCAATACCGAGCCTGCCATACATCAGACGATAGATTTCTATCAGCTGACCTACTCGGTAAACTGTTGCACGAGTTCAAGGAAGCACGAGAACTTACTTTTGTAGGCGACTTTTTGTACAACTCGATAGCGGCCTGAAAGAGACATTATCCAACGCGGACAATTCAGTAAGATGCCTCATTTTAAAGGCTGTTAATTCCAGAGCTATGAAGCTTACCGTCTCAAAATCTTCCCACCGGGAGATGTATACCATCTTTCCTTTTCCGTGCTTTGCTCAGGTGTCCGAGTTGTGTGTGTGTGTGTGTTTGTTCGCTTCAGGGTCGGCCCAACTTTTGTAGCGACAGGACTTGTATGTCGATCCAAGGATGCCACCTGTTAGGGTCGAGAGGTTCTTTAGATCGTCGATGATATCCCGAGAGAGTCTATAGTGGTAATGTTGAGTGTATAGCATGTGTATATGTGTATAAGGTACTCTCGAAAAGATATCGATTTAAAGGTCAGGTCGTTCTGCCATGCACCCACCTCTCGTCCTCCAGCGGATCCGGACGCGTACCGTGACATGGCTTACCTAATACAGTATCATCGCACCGGCAGTAATTTTGGCTCACGTGGTTGATTTACTTCCGAACAAAGAGCGATCGCGATTGTCCGGTTGATGGGACGTGACGTTTGAAAGGGACAAAGGTAGAAGTCGATCCCCCATCATTCCTCGGTCAGGTCGTCCAATCATATCGCTCGCTCTCGAAACATAACAGAGTCCTGCAGGACAGATAGACCATCAAATCCACTCGGAGCCCGAATCGCTACCGAGAAATGCTGACACCAGCTCGTCGGATTGGGTGGACGGTGAAACGTTGAGACGAGGGGACTCGTTGGATCCTTGGGCAAAAGCGTATCTCTTGATCCCGTGTGGTCCGTCCGTTTGATCAAGGGGTACCCATCTGAAACACCAAGCTCCGGCGTATCAGGAAAGCAGTGCTGGTAGTGAGGAATACCGGCCACCGGCCCGCCAGCCCAAGCTGAAACGCTCTCACAAGCGAACGAAGGGTAATCGAATCAGTCCTTCCACCGACGACATCTCCCAGCCTTCAGCTTCCAGCTTCCCTCTTGACTGCACCAGAGGCAGCGAGTGGAGGCTTCACACGAGGAGACGGGAAGAAAGCTACTCTTGTTTTAGAGTTTGCTGGTCGCGTCCTCGATCATTCTTTCGGGCTCATCGTCACGATCGTCATCCGGCATCTCCTCTCGTTCCATCCCCTTGCTTCCTTTGCCATTCCTTTGGATCTCGGCACCGGCTCTAGGCTCTTGATCCTCTCTCTCTCTTCGGTACGGCGGGCGGACCGCTCTCTCGGCAAGGCAGCAAAACGACCTCCTGTTCACCTCGTGGTTCCGGGTGACGAGCGACCACACCACTTTAATCACGAGAGGGAGGAGGAAAACTTTAGGCTTAGGTCACTGCCCCGATCAGTCTCCCTCTCTGGCTTCTCATCCATCAGTCCCGATCACTGATCACTTGCTGTCTCTCGGATCTCTCGTCGTCTTCCTGGTCGAAACGTGGACGAGGCCAGCGAAGTAAAGAGGACAGCCGTAACTATATAGTCACGACCCCCGATCGACCGTAAGAGCCTAGAGGAGAATGGATATCGCCAAAGAGATCTTCCACTACAACAAGAGGTGAGCAACGCGATCGACAAGATACAGCCGATCTCGATCTAGCCTCGCCATTCGATCGTCGGAGATTTCTGCCTACCTCTCTTGTCCATCGGGATACCCCTTCACTCCATATTATCTTCGCTCTTTTCACCTTCTTCTCCGGCTGTCGACGTCGACCCCTCCCCGACTTCGACTGCTCATCAAAAGAGCAGAAACGCTGACACCTTCGATATCCCCTCTATACGAAACCTCTGCTTGGTCGCCTGATAATCTACTGGACCTTGACATAATCCTAATACATTACTACTGCCATCATAAAAAACCGCGACGATGCCCTCCTCGATCGCTACGTTCGGACGCAACCTCTCGAACCCGCTGGCCACCCGAACCAGGTCGAGCACCTCGGCCCGGAACGGCGGCGATTCTCAGTCCCGGTCAGAAAAGAACGGAGAGGAAGACTTTTTCAAGTTCAAAGAAAGCAAGAAGGACAAGGAGAGCAAACGAGACAAGGAAAAGGACAAGGGCAAGGACAAGTCCGATGGCAAGATCACGAGCAAGGGAGGGTCTTCGGACAGGATCCCGATACTAGGTCGAGTATCGACCAACAACATTCCGACGAGTTCAGGAATGGGAATAGGGATGGGCATGAACACGCCCACAAGCGGGATCCCAAACATCCTTATGCCGGACGGTCGGATCGCTAGCGCTGCGGCGAGCCCAATCACACCTGGTGATTCGCCTAGCAACAACAATAATAACAACAACTTGAACGCTCCAGGAGGCCAGGGTGGAGCTCATAGAAAGACGAGTACGGACAGTTTCGGGAGTGGAGGGTTGGGGGTGATGAACATCGACAGGCTGACGGGGGAGCAAAAGGCCGTTGGCGCCTTGGTAAACAAGTTGCTGGTCAAGGTGGGTCTCTGTGCAGGCCGTGTTCCATGATATCTGGCGAAACTTTGGCTGATCACCGAGAGGGGGCGGTATATAGTTACCAATGTCCTCTGGAAGGTCTTTGAGCAGCCTCGACTCTGATCCCATCGTACAAGAGACGGTGCGCGGTTTGGAAAAGCTCGCGGAGACTCGTTTATCGGTCGTAGCCCACGCGCTGACCGGGGTGCTCGACGGGCTGGCCAAGGTAGGTGGATGGGATTTGTGGTCGCGGAAAGCACGGCATGGACTTACATCTCGACCTGACGGCGATGCAATATAGCAAACGTGGAACGTCTCGAGCGCAAATCTACCTTTGAACTTGTTACAAACACAATTGTTCCTCCTTCGCACGCTTTCGTCATGTATGGACTCGTATTGGCGTCATCATCACCAACTCGGTCTCCGCACAAGCCCTCCAGAATTGGATCCGAACGAGGAGGGGTTTCAGAAACCCTGGGCCAACCCGCCGGGAATCGAAGAACCACTGGCCAAATTCATCCTCTCGGTCATGATTCTCCTCATGCGGATGACGACGTACGAGGTCTCCAATGTCGTCGCCAGTTCACCGGGCTATACGGGTCCTCCTGCTGGGTCTTACATGACCAAGGGCGAGAGCAATCATCCTAGCGTTGGGAGGAGCATCATCCGATATCTGCACGCTGGTCATGGCGGAAGCGACATGGATCTCGGGTTCCGATACCGTGGACCACACGACATGCGCAACTTGGAGTCGGGACCTTCAACATTTGCCGGCGGCGAAACGGGTTCCATGATGAAGGATAACACGTCGATGATCCTCTCTGATCCGTCTTTTCAACGTGGTCACAAGCGCAACGTCTCGACCGACTCGACCGGGGCGTACAGTGTCGGCAACTCACCAGCTTCCGGGCTATTGTACGAAATCGCCCGAACCGTCGGCAAGGTTATCTACTTTCTATCTTCTGCCTCTTGGCCCGTCATCTTTGCCAGGATCAGGAATCGAGTCTTGTATCTCAGCGCGGCTGCAGAGGAGCATCCGGACGCGATCGAGTTGAGGTTGCTGGATTGGTGTAATTTGGATCAGGCGCGATTAGTCCTGCTTATGAGGGGTGAGTCGCAACGTATGTTGTGCTCGAGATAGGTTGCATATATTGACTGCGTTGGTCATCTCACACATAGAATTCACAACGCACTTTCTTCACATGAAGCGGTCCGCTCAGCCTGCGGTCGCTCACGCGATCGAGTCCATCATCATGAACTGGGTCGAGTCGCGGCCATCTGAATTTGTCAATCTCTTGAAGACCGGGAGACGGCTGGATGGGGGCGCCGAAGTCCTCTTTGACCAGGTCCACAATCTTGCGACATTACCTGAGAACACAAAGAGGCTACGCGCTTTCCGACCCGCAAAGATGGCATTGTTGATTGTCTGTCCAGACATCTTGTCCAAAGCTTTGCATGGGGAGACGACCGGTAGTACAATGACGAAAAAAGTGCGTCTTTGGTGCGTTTTACTTAGATGGAAACAAGAGGCCTAACTTTTACGCCCCTGCCTGCGTAGACGACCTACCTCGAGGTCCTCAGGAAAAACTTGCGGTCGAGCGTGGTCGAAGACGCGGTCTTGCAAGCATACATCAATGCCTGCCGAGCAGGATCAGTCATTCCCCTTTCTTTGACCGGAACGGGTCTACAAGAACTCGTCGGAGACATCATGAGGGAGCTCAAGGTGAGAGAGACTCCAAACGGTCGGATGCGGGCCGTTCAGCTGATCGAGTATTTTTCCAGGATGGTTTATACGGAAATGCGCAAATCTCGGAGCAACGGGAAGACAACCTCCTTATCGACGGATTTGCTGGCTTATATCTCGTCAAACCGCCTTTCTGCCAGAATGCCGTGCCTGCCTTGATCACGGACGCTTCAACTCCCAAGATCCGCAGAGTATTAGCGACGGCTTGCACCATTTTGGAGATGGAAGTAAGTGGCTTCGGCGAGGCAGCGTTCGCACAGCGGAGTGTCTGATGTACTTGCAATCGTTAGTCGAGCTGTAATCCGCAGCGGAAAAGCACACAGCAACTTCGCGAGATGGTAGCACCTACGTTACGGACGTGGCTGAAGAGCTCGGCTCGAACGCTTGTCAGCGCTCAAGGGTCATCGGATAACACGGTTATGCGAGGTTACATCGGCCGCCCAGAGACGCAATCTCACAGAGAGGCCACCGCCATTGTGCAAAGTATCTTGGCTCTCTACGCCATCGAGCCTACCTGGGCGATCGAAAAGGCGGCTCCAGTGCCACGACTTGGGAGATCCGGGCCCAATGGCCTATCTGGCGACTTGTCCTATGACCACCGGTTTGGGATCGACGTAAACGAGGACAGTCTGCCGGCGTTGATGGCAGTTTTGTCGTCGCTGAACCCCAAAGCGGTGTCCGACGGATACCGGGACGGCTTGGCTTCTGCATTAAGGGCGATCCAGACGCATCTCATCGCACTCGAGTACGATACGACCCTGAATATCGGCTTGAAGCGAACGATGAACCGGATGAAGTAAGCTGTCAGAAATACGTCGTCAGTATAACGCGCAAGAGACTGATCCTCTTTCGTTGCAATCAGTGCTGCTCTTTTAAGAGATGCTGCACTGCGTTGCATAGATATCATGCTCGCCTTCCCCGTCCGTTCAGGAATACAGGTAGCTGTTTCTGACGTAATCGCACAGGCAGAGTTATCCCTTCGCGTGTGGAAAGAGATTTCCTTGGTAAGTTGACCTGCTCTAGTCAATACAAAGCAAACCACTCAATGCTACGTACTCCGACAGATTTGCGGACCATCGGCCAATATGGCCGAGGCGTTCAATGCATTGGCACTTGCAGACGTGACCTTGATTGCCTACCTCATCTCAAACGAACACGAGGAGGTAGAACGAACGCTTCGAGCCATAGTCTACCTCGGGGATCTGCGAAGCGAAGCGTTCCCGGATCTGGATAGGCTCAGCGGCATCATGGAACACGATATGATGCTCTGGTTCCAATTCATGGCTGATTTTTCGGAAGTCATCAAACAGGAGCGATTGAGCGAAGAGAGTGAGTCTTTGTAACCGCGCAAAAGTCCTTCTGAGCTCACAGCGCGCCGTCGTCAGTCCGGAGTGAACAGCAAAAGAGGATTCGATCGACCTTGCGGCTTCATACAGTTCAATGCAGTACAGCCCACGTGCTCTGGGACATACAATACTGCCGGTACGACCGACTGTCCAGCAACATCATCCAAGGGGCTTCTCCGACAGCAATCCACATCGGTTCCGAGGCGATACCGGATAGCATGTCATCAACCCCTTCCCATGCCCTCTTTCAGAACTTGACCTTATTCTTGGCCGCCTTCAGCGGGGCACCTCAATCGCAAGACAGTCCTAAGAGTCGCTTCGGTACGGAGCTGTCGACCCTTTTGCGCAAATGGGAAACAGCCCTGGACGCCGCCTCGCTACCAGTCTTCTTCGAGACTATTACGGATCTTACCGTCTCCGATTCGCCAGTCGTCCGATACACCAGTGTGCAGGTCGGATCAGAGGTCGCCATGCCATATCTTCGCTTGATGATCATGCAGCTGAGCAAGTAGGTACAGATCTGTCGATAATGCATGCCTGTCGATCGCAGCTGATATGCCACCCCAAGTCTGATGCAACATAGTATCAGTAACGGCATCGTTGAGCGGAATGACGCATTTGACATGTTTGTTGACAATTGTACGGCGATCTTGAAGGGGATACAAGAGCGACCGAGGGAACAGGCTTCGGACGCCTTGCGCAAGACGCCCGAACTACCTCGGCTAATCTTCATGCTCGCTCACTATGCCGACGAAATGTCTGGCGCGATCGCCGACCGATGTCGCTCGCGGATCGTCTCGCAACTGGCTGACGGGGTCGACTGTTCCACCTTCAACAACGTCTCCAAGGCGTCCCTTCTTCTCATCATAGAATCCTGGATGGAAGCACAAGTTACAGATGGCATCTCGGAACAGCGCAAACCGTATGCGTCACACGTGCGAGGCAAATCTGCGAACGACGGCGATCACCTCAAAGCTTTGGTCAGACTGAGCGATAGGTGTACATTCGATGCCGAGTCTGTTCGAGACAGTCGAATGACTCCGGCTCAACTCTTCGCCTCACACATGGACTTTTTCACACGACATGCTTTACGCGTCTCACAGGCCAACAGTGTAAGTTGTGCGAGCAAAGACTGTGGAACGCATTGCACTAATTGCCAGCTTCGCTCGGTTTCGCCGCAATCAGGTCGAGAGCACTCTTCAGCATGCACTGTTGAGGCAAACCATTTCAAATCTAATGGTCAACAACGCGGACTTTGCCATTCGAATCGTCTCGCCAAAGCTTCTGCTTCCTGAAGCCGACATCCGGACGCTCTATATTGCCGGGGCGGTTGATGTGCTCGAGCACAGTAACGTCGACCTCGTCCTGAATCCTGGCAAAACCGAGGGAGAAGAGACGAAGCCTTTCACAAAGGTGAGTTCCAACATCACTATAGCATAGTGTGCAGTGTCGCTCATGCAGAACTGAATCTATCCTGTTTCACATCAGCTTCTGCTGCAACGAGATGTGAGCGATTGCTTCCAAGTTGTTCTCAGAGTTACCCAGTCCTGACTATCATCTCTGTCCATATAGTTGCGACTGGTCAAAGCCCTCGTCCAGATCTGTTCGGTCAACGAATCGGACGTCCTGTCGATGGCGATCTTCAGGATCTGGGAGCGAGAAGGATCGCTTCTACTTCTGATAAAGGGGATGCTGACGGAAGAAGTGCGAATGACGGGTAAGTGATTTGGGCGAAAAGCTTTTGGGCTGGACAGCAACGCTGACATGTCCCTAAGCAGATTCCCAAGCGCAGCTCTTCCGAACCAATTCGGTGACTACCAGAATCGTCGCCTTCTACATCAGGACCGTCGCCTTCAACTATTTCCGGGGTCTATTGCACCCGCTGATGGATCGGCTGAGGTCGTCCGAACTTGACAGTTCCCCAGCAACGATCGGGGCGCTCTCCCAAATGGTGATCGACGACTTGATCAGGACCATGGACGTCCCGGCTCCTGTTCGTCAGGTATTGGGATTGGTTTCAGCTGCTGCAATGACGAAATTCCCCGAAGCGCGGTCTCAAGCCGTCGCCAGTTTCTTGATCCTGCGAGTATTATGCCCGGCTATCATCTCGCCAGAACGTCTAGACCTGCAAGTGCCGGTGGAACATCGGCGCACCCTGGTCCAGGTGTCCAAAGTGATCATCAACGTGGCGAACAATCAGTTCTTCGCAAGCAAGGAGATGCAACTTTCCAGCCTGAATGATCTGGTCGGCAAGAACGTCGTGCCGATTGCTCAAGCAATGACCGAACTTGGATCTCAAACTCCACTGCTCAATACACAATCCGGTCTCGATGAAGACGTTCATGTAACGAGATCGACGGACCCCCTCGCCATCGACGCCGACGAATCCTACCTCCGGTACTACATGACGAGAAACGAGACTAGACTGGCGCTCGCCAAAAACCCGAACGTGGAGAACTTCATCCCATTGATCGAGTTGCTGCGGAGGACTTCGGCAGCTTCTGGCAATCGGATCACGGCTTACGAAGAGTAGGTGTTATCGGGCTTCAAGTTTAACTCGTTGATGTACTGACTTATTGCCCGCAGACTGAGCCGTCGCCGCGGCGTTCGTCATGCCAAAGCCTCATCTTGGTTCTATGAAGGCACACCCAGTACTACAGTGGGTGTTCGTCGGCTGTGCCGCTTTGATACGTTACAGGCGCTCAATAGCAGTGTTTCCAGGGGTGCCGCCTTTTCTATTTCTGTGCTGGCGAAGAAGACATCGTTTACGATGAGGCGTTCCTGAAGCACGTGTTGAGGGTTAGTTGAACAGTTGAACCATCTAGTCAAGCAAAGTACAACATACTGAAGATTCGTCTCGACCACAGTCATTAGCTGATGTACACACCTGGGAGTTGGTCATCGATCTGACCGGTTTCCAAGATCAGCCCCCTGCCATGTTCGTGGAACGACTGTTCGCAGTTTGTCCTACTACCGTGCTCGAGGGTCTCAAAACGGTAGCTCTCTTTCAACCGAACTTTTCGAGCTTCCCTACTCTGAAGAGCATCTTCATCCTCTTGACCTGTTCCGGTAAGTGTTGGCTCTCGGAAGCACAGATCCGGGCATACGTTGATCAGACTGCATTTCCAGGTTTGATATCCGAAGCCAAAGTGGTGGCCGTCGCTTCTCCCAGTCAATTGATGACCCATATCCCTTACTCGCACCTAGACTTGCCCGCCACGTCTGGTGAGTCCAGATTCCAAAGTGAAATCAAATTTGCAGGCCTTTACTGAGTTTTCGTCGTTTAGTGGCTGTTTCCGAGATCCCTGCTCAGCATGTCTACTACGACATCTTCTTTGAAATCGAAGACGCTCGTCAAATCCCCATCTTGGGCTACTACAAGGACGGCTTTGTCGTGCTCCAGAGCCGTGTTAAACAGGAGCTGCTGGACGGCATGACGTCTGAGTTGACCGAGGTATATCGAATCGAGGATGTCAATGACCACGTTCTCAGCAAGATAAGTGGACCTGGTAAGCGTCATCTAGAGAGAGTACATGTCAATTCGATACACTGACGCCTACGTTCAAAACAGGTGCGAGCCCACTGCTAAAAGTAATCAAGGATGCTCGGCGAAACTTTTCCAAGACTTCTCGACCGCGCCGCCGCTTCAAGGCGCAGGAACCACAACGTCTGACCACCTCGGTGGTGGTCCTCTGTGCTGCTCTGTATTCGCTGATAAGCTCGGATGACGTTGATTGCCGAGTTGCCGCTCTCGGACTGTTGAGAGCAGCGAACGAATGCTTTGCTTTCGGGCTAAGTGCCCGCAGTCTTCGACTCGACGGTGAGTTGACATATTGCTGGCGATACTAGAAGACGGATAACCCAATTCCTTGGCCTAACAGATCCACCCGTTGACCACGTCCTCAGGATCGGGATCGAATTGGCGAAATACCTGCCGCACATGAGTGTCGAGATGGCTGAAGAGCTCATTCGCCTGCTCAGCCATGTACCCCCGGAGCATCGTACCGAATTTGTCACATTGACGTCTGCGTGGCTCGGATCCAGCATATCGAGGTCATTGACGGATGGTGAACTTCACGCGGAGCGTCTGAAAATGACCCGAACACTCACGAAGGCGCTTGTCAGCTTGATGGCACAAGATTCTGATGTGAGCCGCAGCGAGTGTTTTGACGTCGCCTTTCGTAGCTGATCTGCAACCTGTCTTTCCTTTCTAAGGACTTTTCTTGGGTTGACCCCCTCTTCCAACAACTGGGCGACAGGAGCCATCCAGATGTTCAGGAGATTGTGCTAGAGACCATGATCAGCCAAGCCGTCGAACTCGGTCGTAATTACACGGCTGTGGGCAAGGTCGCTCGTGCCCTTGACATCTGCAATGCAGACGGCTTGACGATTAGATTAGCAACCACTCTTCGCAAAGTAGGCTACGCTCCCGATCGTGACCCCGCATGTCGGTAGAAGCTCACCTCCCATTCTTTTGCAGGAAATCACTAGCACCAGCCATAATCCCGCCGCAACTTTGAACAACCACTCGAACTGGAAGAAGATCAGCTGTCTCGTCGAGATTCTGCGGGTCCGCCTTCTCAAGCCCTCCACACTTGCCGACATAGCAACTGCTGTCCCGGACATCGTCTTTACACTCCTTATGACGGCGGGGCTAGGAGCGCCCGAAGTACGCGTCACCGTACAAGGCTTGCTCAGTGCAATTGTCCGCGACATGGTGGCCATGTCGCCTCGAGACGACAACGACAAGAACAGGAAACGATTGACCTTTTTGGCGCAATTCCAAGGTCTCGCATTGCTCCAGAAATCAGACGGAACAGGTGGCAACACGAAGAAGCGCATGGAGATGCACATGGAAACGTTGCAGCGGGTGAAACAGTTCTGGACATTGGCGATAGAGGTGCTAGAATGGTGTGCACCCAGTCATGGTAAGTCTCGTCACGTATCGAGGTTGTGCGCCATTCGCTCACAATTTGTAACATTAGACGCTCTCAACCAATGGATGAGCCGTCTATCTGGACTGTTGTCCTCTACCTGTTTCCAGAGGAACGATGCCGTTCAACACCGGGCCCTTATCGCCTTTGGCGTTTTCTCCTCTGCCGTGTCGCCTGGCGAGATCGAGGACGATTTGCTGGTCAGTAGCAGGCTCCGGCTTATACTAGGATTCTGACACGCGTGCTGAGAAATTCCACTTCGCAGTACCAACTCATTGTTGCTGCGCAGAACGCCATTGCAATATCTGATTCAGAAGAGATCGTCGTCAGTCTGGTGAGATGCCTATCCTTGGTCGTCAATGGCGTCTCCCGTGACAGCCCATACGCAACCGGCGCGAACAGCTTGTGGTGGCTCGGTATCACATTGCTGCAAACCTCGAAGCAATCTTTCCGATTGGCTGCACTCGAGTTGTGTCAAGCCATCCTCGATCAGGCTTATCTCCGGAATGCCCGCAACCAGCATCGTACTTACGAGATGTTGTTCGAAAAGAGGACGACGGGATATTCTCATCTGGACTTGGCGACTGGGGTCAACTTTGATAACGAGACCAATTGGGGTTTCTCCACCGTGGCTCTGCTTTATCCTGGACTTCGGGATGACGTCTGCAAAGACCGCACTCACAAACTGCTGAGCGACCTGCTCAAGTTGACTCTTGCGGAAAGCCCGTCGTCTCCCCTGGTCACGGGGGCAGCTTTGCCCCTCTACGTGGCGCTATACACCGGTGCGCCCACGGAGGCCAGCCGACGAGCTCTATGGGCGGAGACACTTCATGTGCATGGGAGCAAGAACAAGACGATGCCTTCGCTTCTGTCGATGTTGGACATTCCGTGAGTGATGAGTAGTCGGCCGCATTGCTCGACTTCCGTGGCTGACTGTCAACATCTCTTGATAGCGACAACTCGACAGCTGTCCTGCTCGTTTCATTCTTGTTCGCGATGCTGAAAGCCTCGGAAAACAACGAGGATGAGAGAATGGTGCTGTCGGAAACACTGGCCGATGCCGCGAACCAGCTACCAGAGGTCGTACTGATGCTGTGAGTCTGACCGGACTGCAACCACTCCCTGCAACAAGAAAGCGTATGCTGAAAAGAACCAACTCGCTGTCAGGTTTGGCCATTGGCAACCGACCTTGCTCGCCCTGTTGAGCACCGAAAATGCCCGGATCTTGCGAGCCGTCACTAGCGTGCTCGCACTAGGTAGTCTCCGCCGAGACATCTACCACCACCAAGATGGCGTGAGGACCGCTTCCCGCTTGTCTGTGGACACCAATTCCGAAGGCGGAATGGAGGCGTTACGCGAGATGGGCATGATCAGCGTCGAGAATCTGTCGCTGTCAAGCGCAAGCTCTGAGAGGTAAGCTCGTCGTTGTCTGGCAGGACCACGGGCTCATGGCTCACGTCTGTGGATTGATTACTCTTTACCAGGACGATCGTCCTACGCACTTTGGCCGCGCAAGCTATAGGCCACTTGACTACATCTGAGCAGACTTGGTAACTTGCTCTGTAGGAGGGATTTTCACGAACGATAACGCTTATAATGACCACGAGGGACGACTGGATTCGTCGCATTGATTCTGTTGTATATCCCGCACTCACACACGACGAAGGTTAGGGTTGGTGTTCTATATTTTATATTGCATACTGTCATTGCGCTGCTGCTGGCGCATTTTCGAGCGATCCACCTCCACGTCCCGGTTGAACGACATTCCATCTTGTCCCCGCGACCTGGACCTGGATAGTCAATAAATGCTAGATTGTATCGACGACTCTTTTCGACAATCAAAGGCTCGACCATGTCTGGCTCGCCTTCTTATTTCTGCCCTCTGCCGCACCGCAGAGGTCCTTCCGCTTCGTCTTGGCCTCCATACCAGAAGCCGCATCTCCTGCATTCATATCGACATCTTCCTTCTAGAGACATTCAACACGATGCCCCACCGATAGCATACTATGCTCGCGCACCTATAGGATGCAATCTCAACAACGGATTCGAACAGAGAAAGGAAAGGGACCCTCGGCTGGTAGAGCATCTTGATGGGTTATGTGAAGGCTTGCTACGGTATGCGAGAAAAAAAGGGGGCCTGAAGAAGGGGGCGTTGATCACCTGGAGAGGCATGCTTACTAGGTTAGCCGACGAGAACCTGCATTACTGTCAATCTCTGCGCTACAGCTGACAGTTCTAACTACCTTAATCCTTCTCGATAGGCTGCTAGTCGCAGCCTACAATGATCGAGACAGCTGGGAGATGAATGCATTGTCTCTCGATGGAAACGTTTACCTAGAGGATTCCGTCACTTCCGAAGCCGTGGAACGCAAGTGAGTCGGCCTCATCAGCTCGACATTGACCTGCACAGATTGACAGATTCGATCACAGAATAGCCGAAGACAAAAGCTCGGCGATCTTTAGCTATTACGGTTACGCCTTTGAGTCCTACTCGACCGTCAAGGACACTGCATCAGGCGCTCGAACTCTGGCCTGGACTGAGGACATGGATGTCGATACGAATGAACAATGGTGCTGCATTGCCAAGTCAAAGATTGGGCACACGCGACTGTATTGTGGGGGAGAGGCAGATTGCGTCGAGGGTGAGTCAATCTGGCCGTTCCGTCTAGGTGAATCAATTGACCTACAACATTTCACTGCAGGGCAATGGCGAAACTCGTTAGCGGATTGTGTCGAGCTCAAGACCAATATGCTCATCAGAGACAGCAAAGGTCAGACGAATTTCGAGCGGTAGGTGCAGCGGATCATGGCATAATCGATCTTAACCGATCTGAAAAGCTGCGTCGCTATGTTACAGCAAGCTGATGAAGCACTGGGCACAATCGATGTTACTGGGGATCCCGGTAGGTCCTAGCGATCAAGACACGCACTACGTAGGCTCACAGATCGGGCTCGTAGCACGTTGAAGTAGGCTTTAGGGATAATCGTGGTATCGTACAACAAGTTCAAAGATTCGAGACGATGCGAATACCGAGAATGTCAGTATGCGATGATAAGAGCCATAATCTTTCAAGCTCTAATACGGTCGGTATCCTCAGGGTCAGGTCCAGCAATGAAGCAAATCCTCTTTGGACATCTCAACAATGCCTCGAAACCTTTGACGTGCTCGCCAATTTCATCGTCCAAACGATCCTGCCATCGGACCCGATTCCAGGCTGGAAGGCTGCCGACGCAGAATCGCGCTCACAACTGCCCGAGCCTATCATATGGCGAATCGGGTTCGAACCGAAGAAAGGGATCACCTTGAGCGTGGCAGAAGACGCATGGCGGGACGAGGAGGGCAGATGGGGATTCTTGCCGCTACCATATGTCCAAGAGTTAGTGGATGCTCCTTGAAGCGCATCAGTCTGGCAACATCCATACGGCCTTGCAGCAGACTATGCTAAGAGGGACGTATACTAGTAGGCGTCGTAGAAGGTGTCTCTGAGTAGCTGTGATGAGTAAACTTGGTCTATATTGATCTCATGATTAGCAACCGACTGTCGACCTTCTGCGGCACGTCGTCAGGTGGTCTACCTGTCCACAGGATTGGAAATATGGAAAGTAATCTGGCTTGCTTCGATGTACGCCAGGTCCTCCTCTTGATTCCATAGTAACCTAGAAGATCAGATGTAGACAGCAGCTGCCAGGCGCATGACCATCAGCGTTCTGTCAACAAATGACTGATAGAGCCCTCAATTCAGCAGAAAGGTTGATCTACGGTGTAAACGGAAGATTTCATTCGGCCAAGAGGCACATGGTACAAGCAGAATATGCTAAAGACAAAGAAACCACAAAGAGAAGATAGCCACCAATTCATTCATCCTGTCTCCATGCCAAACGCACTGTTGTGCAGGAGAAAAGACCCCATCCCACCCCATTTTTGTTCGTCATCCGGTCCGCCGCGATACCATCTCCTTCTCGAGCCGAATATGGTTCGCCAAGCCGCACCCACAGACGGTTCTATACGGCCTGACCTTCCGGCACTTTGCCCTCTGCCAACATGCGTTGCAACCTCTTGACCTCTTCGATACTTGATGCGCCCTTGATAGCCTCCCTCACCCTTGCCTTTTCGTCCTCCGTCATCGACCTCGCCGCAGCACCATTGGCGTTCTTGCTCGCACCGGTCGAGGATTGGGCGAGGACGGCGTTGGCTGCGGCGTTAGCAGCGTTCGTAGCCGCTTCCGAAGTGAGCGAGTGGGCGAGTTGGGAGGGTAGACCGGTTTCGGCGTCTTCAAATAGGGATTTTGCAGATACTCGTTCGGCATCCTTGATTCGCTTGTAGTCGAGCACTCGGAGGTTGGTCTTTCCGAGCTGCGTACAGTACAGAGGCACAAGACGCCTCCCAAGTCGTCAGTTGCCAATCTCATCGTCTGCTTTGCTGCGGACATCGCTCACCTTCCATATCAGCCATTCTCGGTAATGCTTTTCCGATCTAACAGGGTTCCCGATCAAAGACAAGTGTTCCAGCTTTTGACAGTTTGCCAGAGGAAGGAGGGCGGAGAGAGATGCGAGCGAGTTGGAGTTGAGAACTGTATGAACGGACACAGTGCGAGGGCGTCGCGTGAGCCTGGGTCATGAAGATGGCATGGGCCTAAGAATGGGAAAGGAAGACTGACTGAGCGTCTCTAGGTGTGGTACCTGTCAAACAGCGAATAACCGATCGAGTCAGCTACTTCCCGCTGAGATCTTCCTACGCAAAGCAGAGTTGGACTCACACTCGTAGCCAAGTTGGGTGCTATCGACGAGATGTTGTTCAACCCCACGTGAATTGCTCTTATACGAGGAGCTGTTTTGATGCGTTCGTCATATTCGAGCCGTAGGGGGTTCTTGGTCGTCAGCCTGTCGATCCATGAGGACCGGTGGTCAAGTCAACAGTAGGCTTACCGAGAGGAATATTTCCTAAGCTAATCAGCGCGTTATCGGTCAGGTTGAGGGTGTCGTATGTTCCGAGGTGGGAAGCGAGATTCTCGATCAGGGGGATTTGAAGGCCTGATTGATAGGTAGAGGATGTATTCCAGATTGTAATGGTCGATCGGTCGCATAAGAACGGGACACCAGGAAGTGATTTTGAAGCGTCAGCGGTCAAAGACGGACAGGCTGACGTATGTAGCCTTGAAGCTCACCTCGCAGCTCGAGCTCTCGTTCCTTCAAAGCGTTCAGATGCTATATCCCCGAATCACCCATTCACCGAATCAGAACCTGGTTCTATTCCCAAGCACCACCGAGATTCTTTGTACTAACCGTCTGGCTCTTGGCCATGACCTGGAGAAGACGACGTAGATACAGACAGGGAGGAGAGGTTCATCGTTGAGCTAACCGGTGTTTCGCGAGGGTGGGATGCACGAGGTCGGATATTCCGCTTTGTGACTGGACGCAGAGAGGGGCTGATGCTTACCTCGGGAGTTAACCTCATCTTGCAAGGGAGGAAGTGTGCGCTTGAGAATTTTATGTATAGGGTTCTGCGATAGAGTGATGGAGACGTTACGATGAACGATGTATCTTCAATCGATTGTGCGATCAACAAGGAGAAGGACGATGATGTCGAGAGGGTCGAGGTGGATGACACGTCATTTGTCTTTCTTGCGTGTCGATTATGGAATGAACCCCATATTTATTTGATAAGAGACACCCATATCGCGCACATCACCATCACTTCCCCGCTCATCAGATGGAGAGAGAGAGCGAGGAATGCGCTCATTATTGCCCAGCTTCAAGTGCTCTAAAGTAGAGTCATCGTTCCCGTCAAAGTAGTCATATCGTTCGCCCATTCCTCACTCGGTACGGAGTCTAGAAGATTCACCGCCAGCACGACGGCAGTCAACGTCACACAGCTCTCACGACCATCCCAAAAATAAACAAAAGAAATACACTATCCTTTGAAAGCTCCTTTCGACCTCTCAACGACATCCAGACATGACCGACATCGGGTCTTCAGCTTCTCAATTCGCAAGCAATACGACGGGGATGACTATGCGAGAACACAACGGAAACCCCAACGGAGGGGGTGCGTTTTCCGACTCGCACGAGTCCGGCATCACTCATCATTCGGACGAGAGAGACCGATCACCTTCCCCCGGTCCCGGAGGTTATGGAGGGTACCAACAGCAGCAAAATGGCAATGGGAACCACCAGCAGAACGTCTTTGGGGACTATGGGCAGCCTACCGCTGCAGGACCTCCTGCGGTCATGCTGGGCGGACATCATCAACAGGCGATCAATAACAACAACAACAACATGTCGGGCTCATCTTCGGGTTTGCAAGGCGCAGCGGGGATGGTCAGGAAGAAGCTCGGCAACTTTGTCGGGTTCGCCAACTTGCCAGATCAGGTACACAGGAGGAGTGTCAGGTGAGACGGCTGCAATGCAGGGGTGATGCTGAATTCTGACGAGACAGACAGCTGATATTGTCCTCGTTGCCGGCCCCTGCTATTTTGCCTTTGATTAGGCGTGGTTTCCAGTTCACCGCCATGGTAGTCGGTCAGTCGCCATTTTTACCCAAATATCGCTGTTTAGATCTCAAACCGCTCATATTTCGCACGCAACCTCTTTTTTTCCGTAATACAGGCGAATCCGGGTTGGGTAAATCCACCCTCATCAACACCTTGTTCGAGAACAAGCTGTTTGACCTGGAACAACGGTCCAGAAACGCGGCTCCTCCTCCAGGGACGGAGAGGGGAAGGACGGTCGGTATCGAGAGTCTCAGCTCGGGTGAGTCAGGGTGTTGAGCTGGACAAGAGAAGGGTTGAGCGCGGTAGCTGATCCCACTTGAGGTGGTGCAAAACAGATATCGAGGAGAATGGAGTCAAGTTGAGATTGACGGTAGTAGACACTCCGGGATATGGAGATTTCATCAACAACGACGATTCGTAAGTTGCGGGTGGTAAAGTAGCAAACCGTCTCCTCGCCCTACTGACTATACCACTCTTCGTCCATTCCGTCCGCAGCTGGAAACCTATCGTCGACAACATCGAGGCTCGGTTCGATGCTTATCTCGAACAGGAGAACCGGGTCAACCGGGCAAAGCTGATCGACAACAGGATTCACGCATGCATCTACTTTATCCAACCTACCGGTCATTCGTAAGTCGCCCTCCCAACATTTGGCTGAAGCGGGACGAGAAGAGGGACTGACAGGTCGTCCTGCAAATCTAGCTTGAAACCCCTCGATATCGAGTTTATGCGACGTCTGCATACCAAGGTCAACTTGATCCCCGTGATCGCCAAGGCCGACACGCTCACGGATGACGAGGTGACCGCTTTCAAGCGAAGGGTGCGTTGTTGCGGGTATCCAAGTTTACGGGATGAACCGATCCTTACGAACCTAAATCTTGGGTGGAGTGTAGATCTTGGACGATATTCATCACCATCAGATCCAGATTTTCCAGCCGCCTGTGTATGAGAACGAGGACGAGGAGACTATCGCAGAAAACGAGGAGATTCTGGTGCGTACCCGAACAGCAAAAGATCTCGAGCTCGTCCCTAAGCTGAACTTTGATTGTGTTGCAGAGTAAGGTCCCATTTGCTATCGTCGGCTCCGACACCGTTGTCTCAACTGCCGACGGTCGACACGTCCGAGGTCGTGCTTACCCCTGGGGAACGATCGAGGTCGACAATGAGGGTCACTGCGATTTCGTCAAGCTCCGCCAGATGTTGATTCACACCCATATGGAAGAGTTGAGGGAACACACCAACGATGTCTTGTATGAAGGCTACAGGAGTGAAAAGTTGATCGCTATGGGTGTCAACCAGGATTCGAGCGTCTTCAAGGAGATCAAGTGAGTGCTTCTGAGAATATGTAATCAGGTGGAGACGTTTTGCTGAAAGGCCCTCAATGGCGATATCTAGCCCGGCTGCCAAACAAGCGGAAGAGCGAAAGCTGCACGAGGTAAGCTTCGTGTCGACTCGTCATTACAGGCAACCTTGACCTCGAGCTGATCATCTCGATTCTCACACGCACAGGCCAAGCTTTCCAAGATGGAAGCCGAGATGAAGATGGTTTTCCAGCAAAAAGTCCAGGAAAAGGAGAGCAAGCTCAAGATTTCCGAAGAAGAGCTTTACGCGCGTCACAAGGAGATGAAGGACGCGTTGGACAAGCAGAGGATGGAGCTCGAGGACAAGAAGAGGAGGATCGAAAGCGGTCGACCGCCTACGCCCGACAAGTCTGGCACCGTAAGTTCGGATGGATGACACTCGCGTTAAGTAGAACGAATAGGCTGACGTGGCAAGTCGTTATCTTTCGGGCTGATAGAAAAAGAACCGATTTGGTATCGGCAAATGAGCGGGGAAGCGAACCTGTCCTTGTGGATCATTCCCTCGTTCCCGTCTCTTTTCGCTTCTCTCCATCTTGATGAAACAACGCTGGCTCGCTCGGTTTTACGATTCTGAATATACGTCAAGACGATCGGAGCGACCGGTCCCGGCCCAGGCGATTCTTCCGTCGGCTCGTCAACGAGTTCTTTGTTCGGATCGCTGGAAGGAACCCGGTACGGCTCTCGATCTGGTACGAAACTTTTTCTGCCTATTTTGGATTCTCGTGTGCGATTGTGACCCATTTGTGCGACTCTCATATTAACGCTTGTTGATGACATCTGAATGATACCTCTTGACTCGCCGTCGGCCTCGTCGTTTTGGTCGACTTGCGTCTTTGGGCCGGGTCCAAAGGATGTCGATGTAGTTTCTACGCGTGTTTCAGATTGATCGACGCGGATTCTGATCAAAATCGTCATCAGAGAGGCGTGAGGGGAGGAATGTATATAAAGAGCGGCAAGATGATGGATCGATGGATTCACATCGACATCGATTCGCCACCGACCCACCAAACTATTCAACAACCTCAACCTCGATATACTCTGCCTTCAACTTCCATCCGTTCAGGCACTTCTCCCATTTCCCAAACGACGTGTCTCAAGATGCCCTCCGTCGCCCATACCCCGATCAACCAAGGCCACCGCTCTCATCCTTATCCATCGAAACGTATTCCCCATCAGCTGTCGTCGCCCATGGGCCCCGCTGCCTCTACATGTGAAGCAGATCCCAAGAGGTATCACCGGAGCTGGTATGCAGCTCGACACGACGAAGATGCGGTGACGTTGATTTCGTAAGTAACAGCAGTCGGGTGATTCAGCGTCTTCGATCGATTACTGATTAAAGACGATATACAGATCGGGAAACCTCCATTTCGCGGTAGGTCAATGATGCTGTCCTGTAGTGGAGTTTAGGTGATTGATCAGAGTCCATGCGTTCAATATCGTTTTAGGTCCCGGAATACTACCTCCAGGCTCACAGGTAAGCGATCTCTGTTAGAACTTAAGAAGCGGGTAATGTCTAATACGTCATCTTGTTCTCAGCTCAACTCTCAGGGAACTTATCGGGACGCTTCCCAAAGGTCCGGCCGACACCAGGCTCATTGACTTACAAGCCTATCATCCTCAAGTCATCTCCCTCTTCCTAGATCTGACGACCAGTCTCAATGCAAACCGCTTGACCGAGATCAAAAGATCTGCTCAATACCTTGAGGTCAAAGCGTTCGCCGACCGGTTCGCCATTTCCGGCCTGGTTGATGGACTGAAAAAGATCAGGGATAAAGTCATGAAGACGGATCCGTTGGGCTTCATGCAGATCCTCGCCGACGAGGCCGTCGCTTCAGCTCAGACTGCCGATATCGAACGGGGCGTCACACAAATAGTCGAGACGATCGCGGCAAATCAGCCGTGCCCACCGAAGCAACGAGACGCTATTCGATCCAGGGCCTGGGCGGTGCTTTCCTTGGAACTCGCCGGAACGGGAGTAGGAACGGTCAAGCCCAAACGCCGGCAGACGCAGTCGAGTGCCTCTACCAGCGTTTCCGATACGATCGATACCCTTATTCGCGACGAAGCGAGAGCTCTCGCCGGAATAATCAAGACAACCTACAACGAGGACAATGCTTTTACCAAGGCCCGGCAACGCATGTACAAATCAGACGAAATGAGGGATACCATCTATGCACTACAGCATCAATTTTACATCACCAGCGAGAACCATTATCCGGCGCGTTGGTCGACTTTTCAAGAAAGCATCTACTGCACCGATACGATTGAATACGATAACCCGGCCCATGCGCTCCCTACTCAGGTCGCTCAGGCACTCGGTATGCCCTTCTACAGAGCGTTCACATTCAGCCTGAACGAGGCACTGATGCAGCAGAACTTCCGTTCCGGGTACAAGAGGGATCCTCTGGGTAAACCTCCCTTTCATGCCGAACAAATACAATCTCATGAGCGGATGGAACAAGACGTACAGCAAGGAAGCAGCCAGAATGAAGAGAGTCCTTTCGTCGTGCTTCCAGAGAACGCACTCGGACTAGCCTCGCAACCGGTCGTCCGACTTGGGAGTCCGATTCCGACTCAGTCGAACCTTCGCGACGGGACACCTCAGCCTTCGCGATCTCAGCAATTCGGCCCAATCCCGACTAGCCAAGGCTCCGCTCCTGCTTCGTACGTCTCGCCTCAACAACAGCACATTCATACGCAGTCTTCGAACGGTTCGCCGAGGTCGTTCAACCGTCAAGCGTTTACCGCTCCTCTGCCCGACCGCCCTTCGCAAAAGACCCCGCCATCCACCGGATCCTTCAAACCGCCTCCAAGCAGGATGTATCCTCCTGCTACAAAGGTAGTGAAGAAGCAATCGCAGATTCAACCCGCCGAACCCGAAGTCAAACAGGAACACGAGGGGGGCCTCGCCGTAAAGGACGAATTTGAGTACTCGGGTCAGGAGTTGTGGGAGGAGATTTGGACCAACATGAAAAGCCACTTGGAGACCGGTCAGTCAGGAGCGCGATTTGGAATTTAGCGCAATCGCATTGTGCTCACGCGAATTTCGTCATGTTTGCTGAATTTGCAGAACTCAATCCCATCTCTTCCGTCTGCGATTGGGATGATTTCGTCTTGGAGGAGATCGAGGAGACGTTTGAAGCGGATGATCAAGCTTCGGAACTGGATATGCAAGAGGATGGAGAGGTCTTTGACGGCAAGTCTCCTGTAGCGGGGCCCTGCAGTCCTTGTTAATACTAAATCGAGTCTTCTCATCAGCCTAAACGCTGCTGCAGGTCTCGATAGGGAAAGAACGAGCCCAGGATCAAGGACCTGGCCATGAGCATGAATACCATTATTGTCACCCCATTTCCCCCAGAAGCTAGCTGTCCGATACAGTCTGAAACAGAGTCGTACTTGTACAAAGTGTTGCGCATGTCATTAATCTCCGGTGGTCTTCATAGATAGCCGATCGCAACGCTCCACCCTCCATTCCGTCAGAGATGATCGTCGTTGTATTAAAAGCTCCGTCACACCATCGCCGCCTTGTCATCCACTCCCGGCCTCGTCGCCCTCCATTCTACCTCGCTATCCGCCTGATCCGACTTGACCCGTTCGATCAACAAGTCAATATCCTTGACCACGACCGTCCGGTCCTCCAAGTCTGGTGTATGAGAACGATAAAGACGGCGGTTCTCTTCCGGTGTCGCCGGATCGACAAACGTTTCGCGTTGCTTGCCCTTATAATTAGGTGTAGGAGGGGAAAGGTATTCGAGACCACTAGGGATCGTCGGAGTACGTAGGCCCGGTTCGGGAGATAGTGTCGAGCTTGAGGGCAGTTCCGCCGATCGAGGCTGTTCATTGAAAATAAGAACGCTTGCTGTCAGCGACCGAGCTTCTCGTTCGAAACATGCTGAAAGCCACTCACGGCCTGTGTGCCTTGATGTTCGTACCCGCTCTTGACTCTATTATTGCTCGATCCCTCTCTATCACGTACGATCGCAACCAACGTAGAAATAATGAGCAATCTCTCCTTATTACTCCTGTCTCCTCCCTGCGGTACGACTCTTGGGCTACGAGATCCAGACTCAAGCTCACCTGATCTCGGCAATCAGATCCTCGAGCTCGTACCACCCTACGAAATTGTAGACCATCGCTTTTCTGTAATACGATGCGAGGTCCCAAGGACCCTTGACGGCGTGTAGGTGTATGTGTGCGTAAGGGTGTCGAGGATCGCCTAGAGGAACCACATGAAAGAACGGGTTCGGACAGTTGGTGAGACCAGTCGACTGAGATCTCGACGCAAGAGGAGGTCGGAAGATGTAGCGAGGGGTGTGTGAACTCACGTAGCGGACCGACGACGAAACCGATCTTCCTCTCCTCCGCTTTTGTTCCCGAACCCGGCTCCGTCTGATTCTGACCGGATGGATCCTTGTCTAACAGATCGTTGGCTATCCTCAAAGCCCTGGTTAGGAGCGGCACGTCTGCGCGGCCCTGATACGTAGAGCGACCATGGGTCGATCAGCTTCAACTTGACTGTATGGAACCCGCCGTAGCGCCAGGAAAGACACAGAGGCAAAAAGGAAAGATGCATGAGTCGACACAGAGGACTTACGAACTGATAGACGCTCTCCACATGGACATTGAAAGCGAGCACCAGATGCCTCTCCCCGGAAGCCAACGCTTCCCCAGCCCGGCCCGACAGTGCTGGCCAGACGGTCAGATCCGAGTCGGTATAGATCGCTCTTCTCTCTCCTGCCACTTTCCTCGAAGACGTTGAAGTCGATGTTGAGGGAGAGGTGAGTGGTGCGTGGGCGGTAGGTGAGGTCGGGGAAGGTTGTTCGTGAGGGGTAGTCGGGGTAGGAGAGGCTGGACCAGGCGATAGCGACGTGGCCCAGGGTGTGCGATAAGCGTGTTGTATGTCCACCGGGATAGACTCGCTAGAGCCAGAGTTGGTTGAATTGGCACGGAGGTTGGTAATGATCGTGCAGAGGGAACAACCCGCTCGAGGTGAGTGGGGGGAAGATCGTTGAGCTGCCATTCTGGAGGTTGCGAGCTCGGTGTTCAATGTCCTGTTCTCTCCGTGCTGTTTGGATTTGAACGTCCAGAGCTCCAGAGACTATGAGATTAGATGTCTAAATTCTGGCCGTAGCCGTTTGAGTGATGATGGGGAAGATCAAAGCGGATGGAATGCGAGATTGCGCAGTCGAGCGGCTGTTGCCTTCTTTATCTCTTGGCTGCAAGTTCTCGTCCTTGAAGTCGCATTTGACACGTTACGCGTTTCACTTCTAGTTCGTCGAACTTGACTTGCTAAAGTGCTGCCCTTGTTACTTTGAGAAGAGTACGAGAATGTAGTAGCACAACCATATGCCATCGTCATTCGTCGCTAGTTGCTAGAATTGCTAGCTGCTATTCTCAGTGACGTTGAGGTCGAGGTCGGGCTCAGTTTCGCCGATCACTTGCTGGTGACGTAATTCCCATCTCGTAAGAAGGGGAGGTATGTCACTAGCGCGCGGCAACCAAAAGTCAAGAGAGCTGGGTCAAGTTGCATCTCGTTTGACATTCGATACCACTCGACATTCCGCATGGTATCATCATCGACCGTCAAGTCACCAACCTCTTGTCACACTCGTAATGATATTCAGAAGATTCCTCAGTTCGTCAACACGCCTGCTCAATCAGTCAGCCGCGGCGTCGTCGTCGAAACGACTACCTCGAATCACGCTCTACACCGGTGGTCCCGAATGTAGCCTCTGCGAGGTCAGCCCCATCGTGTCCTTGACATGTGATTTGCCCCAAGTTGCTCACTCATTTCTTCTTGACTCGTCGTCTCTTGCTTTCGTGCAGATCGCCAAGCAAGACCTCCAGATCATCCGGTATACCCACCCATTCGACCTGGAGACGATCAACATTCATGAACCTCCCGAGTCTCTGGATCCCGTCAAGGCGGAGAAGATCAGGGACGACTACAAGTTTGATATCGTGAGTCTCGACGTTTGATGGCCAGATGGTTGTTCCAGACGGGAATGTCTGGCCGAGCGTGCTGCAGAAAAGTTCTTTGCAGGCTGACCAGTGTCTGTTTTCCGGACACGCGTATCTTACAACATCATCACCCCCAAATCACCATGTCCAACCGTCCATCCATTCCTGGGATCAAACCCACAGCCGATTCTCCACCTAGACGATCACTATATCCAGAAACACCGCGTGAACAGCACAGTCCTCAAACAGACCCTCGAGGCTTACGATCCGACCGACCCGTCCCCCAGTTACGCCGAGAACAAGTTCAGACGAGATCCCAGGCCCGTACCGGGGATCGGAAAGAAGAGGAAGGGCAAGGGTAAGAGGTTGGAAAAGGCGAGAAAGGAGATGAGGGAGGCCGAGGAGAAGGAGAAGAGGGAGCGGGAGGAGAGCGAGAAGGAGGGGGTACAAGGGGACGTGGTCGACGTCCACAGGGAAAAGGTGGATCTCCGGGATGTAGGACAGGCTGGGGCGGATGTCAGTGGGAGAGGCTGAGCCGTGTATGATCAGCTATCGGGGGTGGTCATCCCGGTCGATCCTCGCTGTAAGCCGTAGATGCGGAACGAGACGACCTTGTGATTATACTATACCCGCACCATTCAGTGGATCAATGGGGAGCAGACGACACTTCTACGTCATACCGACTGAAATACGCAAATAACACTGTTTTGTAGGAGCATCTCGACACGCCACTCTAGCCTTGGATGGACTCGTTCCGACGGTTTGATGCTAAGACTACGGAACCGTACATGGCAAGACGTCTAGCGAGACAAGGAACGAAACAAGAGACAATCCTGGAGGGCATCGTAGGTAATGGCAAGGAGCAGCCGAGTCGCCAGCGAATTCGGGAAACCTCCGACAAGTCACACGACAAGGCTTCGAACAGCCAACGTGTCTTGCCCGGTACTTCGAAAGGCTTCAGTCGTCCAAGTACTGGAGGGCGCTCGAGGAAGGGAAACCTCCGATGCTGTGGGAACGAGCGGTCGACTGCCTGTCGCAACGAAGAACACCGTAGGGGGTGTTGATAGTCCTGTGCCCGCCAGCAGTAGGAACCTCGGTGACCTTGGGACGTCCGGCAGACTCGCCGACCTTCCAGGTCTTGCATCCGTGACGACAAGCGGGAGGGGCATCGGCGTCCCAGTAGATGGCGTACGCCGCAAAGGACTTTCTGCCCATGTTCGCAATGTCGATCAAGAGACCGATGGTCATGGCATCGACCTCATCGCCGCCCCCGTAGACATCGGCGGCTTGCTTCTTGGCGGCGATGGTCTCGGACCAGACCTCGGCCCACCTGGCCGGGCCGACGCGGTTGGCGGTCTTGTCGAAAAAGGTGATCGACAAGACGACAGAGTGGGCGCGGCCGCTCGACTCGATGCAGATGGAAAGGCCACCGGGCAAGCGGATCCTGTCGTGACAGGCCTGAGTGGACGCAGCGGATTCGTGCAAGATCGAAGTGTAGCGAGTGACGAGGCCTCGAGAGGAGAGGCCGTGGTTCGAGGTGACTAGACTGGACATGGTTGTAACGTGAAAGGGTAGAATCCTTGTCGGGTTGTGTTTGGGTAGGTTGAGTTGCGCGCGATGTGAGTGGATTTCTGAGGATTAAGAAGGGTAGATGAACTCAGGTAGGAAATTGTTCATCTTCTAGCTGGCCTGGAGGCATCTATATATATCTCGTTCTTGTATACACGCTCCCTGACTTGGGCGCGGGACACACGTTTCGCCGACGGCGGTCAAAGCCTAACAGTACAGTCAGGCTGGAGTAGAAACACGACGACAGATACGGCTGTCGTCGTCAGTTTAAGCGATAAGGAACAACAACCAGTAACACCGAAACAAGCTCGATAAGCAAATCAGCGGATCAGCGGCAAGACACATTGACTCGACATCGAACGACAAGGTTGGTTGTTGTTCGCGTATACGATACGTCCAAGTCACAAACTCAAAATCTCGCGTTTCAAGACGACCGGTTCGGCCTGTCGCGCTGTTTCACAATAGTCCCTCCGATCCGATCAGCATCCAGCAACTAGTTTAGTTGATCTCATTTATCGATTCGAGGTGACAAACGCAAAAAGCTCTATCCAACTATTTGTGTCGTGGACCACGACGCAAGGCAATAGTATCTTTGCGAAAAGTCGGCCAGATCACTCGCAACGATTTGAGAGGGGGGGCTGCCCTCAAGCTATGATAAGCCTACCGTTGGTTTCCATCGCTATTACGTAACAGGTAGGAAAAGCAGATAGCTCTTTGTATTTCATGAGAGCTGCAAATACAAATAGAAGAAGTCACAGGAAATTTCAAGCGATAAAGTATCTTCTACCTTCCAATCGGCCATGAACCACGTCCTTCTTCAGTGAGGCGCCTCGTCCTTGACGACTTCCTCTGGTAGCCTGACTCAGATCTTGACTAAAGTCTGTTTCAACCGGCTTGAGTTGGCGTCAAGAGAGTGTGATTGGTTAACAAAGGTTGCAAAAGATTCGATGAGAGGACGACATACCTTCTAAGCAACTAGCGAGGCCGAAAGACCATCACGCGAGACTTCGACCTCCATCTCGGGATTCTCAAGCCAAACCCTCCAATGCTTGCAGTTGTCCAGTTCATCTTCATCTTCATCTTCATCTTCATCTTCTGCTTCAGCTTCCGGGAGATCAAGCCAGGCTTGGCAGGTAAAGTCATTGGAGTCGTTGAACTTCACGATTTCTAGGCCTACAGCGCTCGGCGCAACGATCTTGGTGTATTCGGCAGTCACCTCATCCCTCATGTCGAGGATGTGATGGAACCAGAGATCCGTCCAGGTGACCATGTCAACGCTATGACCGGTGCGATCGCGGAATGCGATAGAGAATGACGCAACGGGAGCCCCCCGTGAGACGACCCTGAGGATCAGACCAGTAGCCAGTTCGATGGTATGGGAGCGGGGTTTCATCTTTCCATGAAAGTTCTCTTGTTGGAGGCTTATGTTGAATATCAAGCTTCTGGTGTACTCGAGTGATGCATACATCCTTTCTGATAACGGCGTAAGATGGTCTTGCGAGAGCGGGTGTATATGTCTGAAAAAGTATTGCAAGGATGTCGATGCCGATTATTATAGGCGTCACGTGACGCGCGACCTACGGTGCGCGTCGCCTCGGGGTCTCGTCCGGAGACCCTCTCGGAGACTCTCTCGGAGACCTTTTAGGAGATGTTCTCGTAGACGTCTAACTAGTACCTTGTAGTAGTTAGACATCCGTTATTACATTACTATGCCTACCGTTACCTTTCCCCAGTCCTGCGACCTTATTACCTCAAGACCCGGCAGGTCGGCTGCCAGGCCTTATAGAATAACGGATCACCAAAGGACCCCGGCTGGGAACGCGAAAGGGGGTAGTGATGGGATCCCGCTGCACATTGGTGCTAGCGGTAACCCTAGTGGTCCGGAGAGCCATCTCACCCTGGTAGGGGTATTCTACCCGCAGGGAATCCCTGTGCAGGCGGTGATGATGGTAGATTCGGGAGCCACGGGTATGTTTATGGATCGGACGTTCGCGCGGATTCATAACTTTGATGTGATAGACCTAGAGAATCCTAGGACCGTCACGGTCATTGACGGAAGGGAGATAGTGGGTGGCCAGATCACCCAAAAAGCACATGCTATTGTGCGGACAGGATTGCACCAGGAGAAGGCGGAGTTCTTCTTGACGGATTTGTGTGGGTACGCGGCGGTCCTCGGGATTACATGGTTACGACACCATAGCCCACACATCCAGTGGGATACGAATACGGTCACCTTCGCGGACGACTGTTTGAAGAAAGGATGCGTCAAAAAGGTAGAGGTAGTATGCTCCCCCGACGAAGTGGAGATAGAGACACGGAATATCGATCCGCTGTCAAGAATGAAGGAGCCGATCACGGAGAACCTCGTGGCGGCTCAAATGCAGATGACGAGGGAGGATGAGGAGCGAGCCCGCAGGCCGGACCTGTGGGATTGGGACGTCAAGCCCACCGACTCGATTCAAAACGAGCTCGATCCTCCCGAGTACATGGAGAAGTTGAGGGACGTTGTGCCGAAGAAGTACCATGAGTACCTCGGAGCGTTCTCCAAGACGAAGGCAGACTCGCTGCCTCCGAAGCGCTCGATCGATCATGCGATCGAGCTGAAGCCCGGAACAACTCCCACGTATGGGAAGTTGTACAACCATTCGCAGAAGGAGACGGACGCTCTCAAGGCGTGGTTGGCGGAGAACCAGGCGAAAGGGTTTATTCGACCCTCGAAATCCTCGTGTTCGAGTCCGGTACTGTTTGTACCGAAGAAAGGGGGTGAATTGAGGCTGTGTATTGATTACCGCCGCCTCAACGAAATTACCGAGAAGGACAGGACCCCCCTGCCGCTTATCTCGGAGACCTTAGATCGCTTACGGGGATCGAAGGTATATACGAAGATGGACCTGAGGGGAGCGTACAACCTCCTGAGGGTCAAAGAAGAGGATGTCTGGAAGACCGCGTTCACGACACGCTATGGTCTGTTTGAATGTCTCGTCATGCCATTCGGTTTGACGAACGCGCCGGCGACGTTCCAGCGCTGGATGAATCAGGTCTTCCAGGACATGTTAGACGTGTGTGTGGTCGTCTACTTAGACGACATATTGATTTACTCCGCCGATCAGGAGACACACGACGAGCACGTACGGGAAGTGCTGAAGAGGCTACAGGCGAATGGCCTGTACGCAAAGGCGGAGAAGTGTGAGTTCGACACGACGGCGACGGAGTTCTTGGGGTATGATATTGCCCCTACGGGGGTCAGCATGAACCCGTCGAAGGTGAAGTCGGTGTTGGAGTGGGCGGCGCCTCGAAATATCCGAGGCCTGCAGTCGTTCCTGGGGTTCGCGAATTACTATCGCCGGTTCATACAGAACTACTCCAAGAAGATTCAAGGCATGACGGCCTTGACGAAGAAAGGGGTGAAGTACCACTGGCCGGAGTCAGCGGATGCTGCCTTCAAGGAGTTGAAGAAGGCGTTCACCGAGGCGCCCATCCTCGCTCACTACGACGAGGAGCGCCAGGTGGTACTGGAGACGGACGCATCGTCAGGTGCGATGGGAGCGGTGATGTCGCAGGTAGGGGACGACGGGAAACTACATCCCGTGGCGTTCATGTCGAAGAGCCTTACGCCGGCTCAACGAAACTACGACGTACACGATCGCGAGCTACTCGCCATCGTGTACTGTTGCCAGATATGGCGACACTACCTGGACGGGAAGTTCCCGGTGAGGATCCTTACGGATCACAAGAACCTTGAGTACTTCAAGAAGGACAAGATGTTGTCCCACCGACAGGCGAGATGGTCTCAGCTGCTGAACCAAATCTCGTACACGTTGGAGTACAAGCCGGGGACAGAGAACGGGAAGGCTGACGCGCTCAGCAGGAGGGAGGAGTTGATGGAGGAGACGGAGCCCAAGCAGGCAGAGACCCTGCTGCGCCCCGTTAATGCAGACGCGCTGGTGGTCAGCGCAGCAACGGTACAACCCCCGTTGCGGTTGTGCGGAACGATCCCCGTCATAGGGGATTGGTTCTTAAAAGCGTTGATCCCTGCGGGACAAGAAGATCCGGTCGCGAGAGACCTGATCAAGGGCGTCAAGGAGGGAACCTTGACGAATAGTCGGTACAGTCTGAGCCCGGGAGGCGCGCTCATGTACGACGGGTTGGTGTATGTTCCCGATGCGGGAAGCTTGAAGACGGAGCTCTTGAAGAGGCTCCATGATGGGAAGACCGCCGGACACTACGGGCGGGACAAGACGGAGGACCTGGTGAGTAGAGATTTCTACTGGCCGGGTATGAAGGCGTGGATTAGCCAGTACGTGGCTAGTTGCGACAAGTGCCAGAGGAATCGGAGGCCGAGGGCCAAACCAGTCGGTGAGCTGGCCCCCCTGAAGGCGGAGACGGAGCCCTACCAGTCGATCACGTGGGACCATATCACGGACCTACCGGAGTCGAGGGGTTCGAACGCGATCCTGGTGATCGTCGACCGCTTCAGCAAGCGGGCACATTTTGTGCCTTGTCGGAAGGACAACGACGCCAAGGTGTTGGCACAGATGTTCTTGCAGGAGTGGGTACGATTGCACGGGTTTCCCCGGCAGATCATCTCGGACAGGGGAACGCTGTTCACGTCGAGATTTTGGAGGGAGTTCTGTGAGTTGTCCGGTGTCGAGCCTAGTTATTCGACCGCCTTCCATCCCCAGACGGATGGTCAGACGGAGCGCAGTAACTCGACGCTCGAACAGTACCTGCGGACGTATGTCAATTACCAGCAGGACGACTGGACCGATTTGTTGCCCATGGCGGAGTTCGCCTACAACAACTCGAAGCACTCGGCGATTGGTATGTCGCCGTTCATGGCATCGGAAGGGCGGGAGCACGCCGTCGAACTCCCCATGCCCATCGCCAAGGATTCGGCCGTGGAGTCGATACAAGAGTACAGAGAGCGGATGAACAACATCTGGGAGTCTGTTAATGTCGCGCTGAGACAGGCCCGAGAGGATATGGCAAAGTACGCGAATCGGAAGCGTACGGCGGTACCGGCTGAGGGGTACAATGTTGGCGACATGGTGATGTTGTCGTCGGCCCACGTCAATACCGTGAGGCCGAACAAGAAGTTGGAATGGAAGACCTACGGCCCGTTCAAGATCACGGAGGTTGTAGGAGAAGGTCGCATGGCGCGACGTTTGGAGTTGACACCGGGGATGCGTAGGATCCACCCGGTGTTCCATGTCTCGCTGCTCATCCCGTATAAGCCGAACGAGCTTCCTGGGAGAGCAGTAGACCCACCCCCTGAGCCCGAGGTGCTGGACACCGGGGATTTGGGATGGGTGGTATCGGAAATCGTACACTCCAAGGAGTTGCGTTCAACGCGCGCCGGGCGTAGGACCCAGTACTACGTGCGCTTCGAGGGGTACGGGGACGAGCACAACGAGTGGGTTAGCCCCTCGGATTTTCACCACAACGACACGCTGGTGCTGGAATTCCATAAGCGACACCCTGAGTTGCCGGTACCGGGCCGCCAGGAGTACGGCGATGCTTGATGCGTTCGGAGCTCGCATCTAGGAGGGGGATCCTATTATAGGCGTCACGTGACGCGCGACCTACGGTGCGCGTCGCCTCGGGGTCTCGTCCGGAGACCCTCTCGGAGACTCTCTCGGAGACCTTTTAGGAGATGTTCTCGTAGACGTCTAACTAGTACCTTGTAGTAGTTAGACATCCGTTATTACATTACTATGCCTACCGTTACCTTTCCCCAGTCCTGCGACCTTATTACCTCAAGACCCGGCAGGTCGGCTGCCAGGCCTTATACCGATCAGATGGTGGGATTCAATTGCAGACTCAAAGCGTGCGCTTTATAGGCAAGCCATTTGCTTTAAGTGATGCTACATCATACGTCATAGTAGATCACAGACCGCGATCGTGCACATACGTCATGCGAAGCCCCCTAAAAAAGGTTCAAAGGATGCTACGATCATCGAAGTTTAACAAAAGAGGGTGTTTCCACTTGCAAGCGAACGCGTAGCGCGCCGAAATTCCGCGTGGATTTCTATCTGCACATCTGGCTCTCCAACGAAACAACCACTGCATTACTGCATTGGAAGTTTGGGAAGTAATGACCAGTAGCCGTATAGAACTCCTGTGAAAAGAGCCTATACCCATGAAGTCGTCGTCTCACGTTAGTATAATGGCTGGTGACATTGTAATAACGGGTACGGTCGTCGGTTGGGTCGAGGCCTAAGTCGCGTCACACATTGGAGTACAATTGTATTGTTGTGAAGTCAACAACACTAGGCAAAACATGAACTCACCTTTGGTGTAGTAGGTTATGGTGCGAAATGTTGACGGTCAGGTCAGTCAGGTCAGGTCATGAGTTCGACTCACGATGCAGCCTGCATTTCCATGAGTTTTGCCCTTTCCGCTCATAAAAAGATAGACCTATAGGCTTCTCGTGAAAAAAGTGAGCTTCCAAATGAAGCGAGGGGACTGGTTGGCTATGGTTAGGCGCGCTGTCTAGTCATAGTTTATGTCTTTTTGAAGGTTTCCTTTTTGTTATTGATCAATACATCACACCGTGAATATGCACATTGAACCCTCTGCAGTATGTCGGGCACCAATCATTACAATAGAAACAGTGAAGGACGAAACCAATGGAATACCCAAGGTCAGCATTTGTTCTGCTGAAGAGACCGTTCCATTCGCATCTGTCAACAATGTTATTGGCAGTGATTGTCGAGACTCTTGAGCCAATTCTACATCATCTGGTAGATGGGGAGAACATTGTCCACAGACCGACCCTTCTCAAACGGCTGTTGCAGGAGTATGGTATTCAAATCAGGTAAGTCACTAGCTTAGAGAGCGATTCAAGTAAGAGGGTTCAGCTGACACGTCGGACTGGAAGCCGTTCAACGCTCAACAAATACCTCAAGCAATTCAATCTTGGAGGACCAAAAAGGGCTGGCTTCTCCATCGAACAGGTCGAAGGAGTCATTGTCATGCACATCAGACAACACGACCCTCAGAACACAGACTTGCCCGCAAGGATAGCAGCGGCTTTGGGCAGCCGAGGGATACACATTGCTCGGTAAGTTGGAGATCAGCCATCGATCCCGAAACATATTAACCTTGCCTGGCTCAAAGTGACATGGTCCGAGCAGTGATGAAGACACACTTCCCTGAAGGATTTGATCAACGATCCCGCTCAGCTACAAACAAGACATCTCACAATGCTGTCATTCAGTCTTATGGACCCAATGATCAACTCTCTATCGACGGGCATGACAAGTTGTCGAGTATTGGGTTTCCAATCTATGGCATGCGGGACAAGTTCTCCCGCAAATGGATTACTCTTGTTGCAGTTCCCAACAACCGGACTAATGTCATCACTTCATATCTATACCTCAAGACGATCCGGGACATGGGAGGTGAGTACAGTCGTGGCTCTCTCTGATTTGACAACTGACGTAGACCACAGGCATACCTCTACAGGTCACGAGCGATCATGGTAACGAAGTCATGGATATATTTGGATACCAATCGGCTTTGAGGTCAGTGTTCATATCGTGCTGGCAAGTGATCGGTAATGGATGCTGATTATTATATAATGGTAAATTCCAGAGAGACCGCTGTTGCCCCTTTGGCAGATCTTATTGCAAAACTGGATATCGGTGTTGCACCCGAACCTCATCGCTTCCTGTCCTCAACCAGGAACATCACAGTGGAACGGGGTTGGAAGCCTTTGGTGACCAAATTCAACCGGAAGATTCTCGTCAGTACAACCAATGCAATTGCATCTGGTGATTACATTGTGGACAATCGCAGTCATCGGTAAGATTCCTAGACAGTGATTGCGATCTCAACCCATATTCACTCACGTTACACAGGGTCATCTACCTATTCTTGATGGCACCTCTTGTTCTCGAGGAATTGGAGATGTACAAGAAGGCTGCCAATTGTCAGGTTATCCGCCGTCAGAAAGGGATCAGTCTGCCATCTGGCATGTCGGCAAACACAGCTTATACATCGGAAGGCCAAGATTGTCTTCTGAGGCTGTCACCTGATAGCTTGGATCAGGTCGATCGATGGATTGTGGACATTGAAGCAGCATACCCTCGCCTGCTATGCTTTCTCACATGGGACGAGGAGAGCTGGGTCATGTTACTTTGGAACCATGTTTGCTCGGTGACCGGCGAGCAAGCTCTTCCCAAGGTTTCTTTGCTTAATATCTGGTCCACCTTCCGTTTGATGACAGGACACATCACAGATATCCCATGTCTTGTAAATGAATGATAAGTTGAGCGAAGATTATGGTATACAATGTTGAACCCGATCATGATCTTGAACCAAACGGAGTTGTCGGCCGCACAATTCTCCCGCTACTGGTTGCCTGAAATGGTATGTCGGACATCAATGCTAATAGGGCGCAACAGTACGATGATGTGTGGGATATCCAACATAGATCCAGCAATGCGCTCACATACCTTGGCTGCCAGCCGCTTGATGCTGTCCCCTTCCCCTTCCCCTTCCTCTGCCCCGAGTAGATACCCTTCCTCGGGGGTTATCTGGAGAGATAGCTGGAACTGTTGTAGCTCGACGGCCACGCTTCGATGGTCCGGCAACTGGGTGATCAGGCAGATCCTCATCGATTTCCAGCACCCTTTCTCTAGCTGCAGCCGCTAGATCAGTCTCAGGGACCGCTTTGACAGGATCCAATCGATGTCATGGCAGAACCGGTTACAGAGATGACCATCAATGAAAGCATTGATTCCGGTCTCTCCAGCATCACCAATGCCGAGTTCCCCTTGTAGACTGCCAGCAGAGTAGGAGACTGTCAATACCAGTGGGACCGCATCAAGACAATCCACTTACGAGTGCAACATAGGATCAAAGAGGAGAATGTTGACCGAGGTGAACCAACCCTCAAGGTCGGAAAGAACCATACTGCGGCCACTAGCTTCATAGGCTAGATGAGCATAGGCCGATACAGTCCATGCTGACCTTGTTTCCCCTTGTCCAGCTTCAAGGGAACCTGAGTACCGGACAGGTTGTCCGTTCTGGAAGTCCTCCAATAACCAAGCTCGATCAGCCGGATGCTCGGTACCCTCTTCTCCTGGGCAAAACAAGACTCGAACTTTAGCAAAGGCTAGCGCTGTGCAAGAAGACCAAGTTATCATATTTGTAATACAGACCGACACAATTGAGCAAGCTTACGGATAGCCTGCCTCTCAGATGGCGTGCCAGCTATGGCTCGACTGAATTCTTCAACCCATATATCACCCCACATGTACGATTCGGCTTCAAGCTGTACCAAGCGGAGGATTGAGAGAGCCCTTGTATCATCCAGGACTTCGGGCTTGATCTCTTTCGCAACCATCTTGTTATTAGGAGCCAACCCAGTACTGCCTCCAGGGTGATCGCTAGAAGCAAATCGGGCCTGGAACATTATACTTGTCAGTTGCACTGTTACAACGCGCAAGGCTGGCTCAAAAGTAACTTCACCTCATAGCAGTTCCGGGTCTGACCCTGACCCAAAATCTTGTTGTCGATCCAGAGATAAGCATATTCAGTGCTATCGCTCCATTCAATGGCAGTCCGATCCCGGTTCCATGTTGCAAGGCTCTCGTAGACAAAAATCGGAGGATCACCTTGGCCAAAGGGGGGGCGTACTGCTGTCAGGGGGACTGGTAAAGATGATACATACCGCCGAGGTACAATGCTGCTGACCCTGGCCATGCTCATTTGAGGAGTGGCAGAGCTCCCTCGCAATCCTGAAGCGAAAGACAGAGGTGTCATCTCGTCTTCACCCTCCCCAAAATATTCAACCTGGTCCGCCCGAACCTCGATGGTCAAGGTGAGAGTATGGGCATTTGGATGATTGTCCCGTCCAGTAGTAAGATGGTTCATCTTTGCCCATCGGTGATAAACTCCAAGCTCCATATCATATTGAGTCTTCTCGATCAGTGTTCCTTTGCCCTTGCCGGGAAGGGACAGGGTAACAACTGCCGGCTTCTCGGGATCATCACTGGCATCCGCGTAATCCACCATCATCGCATCCGTCATCCAGCCGTCATCCATTTTGTAATCCCATTTGTCATCCCATCTGAGTTAATCATGGTGTGCGCTGTATGGTCCAGATGACAGACTCACATATTGATGAAACCCATGGGCCTATCCATTTGTGCGGTGTCCCAATAGTGGGTCTGAATCTTGCGGACCATAGTCCGGAGCATATCCTTGATTAAGGTATCCCGGCTGACGCTTAGGTAATGAGTATGCCCTTTCTTGGCCCGGCCTGAGTATCCGTTTGTCTCAGAATAGGTATAGTGAACCTCCAAGTTTGGGCCAGCAGCATGAGAGTTTCCCGAGCTAGCAGTGGTGACTCGTTGTTGCCCCTGGCGGGCTACTTGAGCAGCCCGAATAGCTGCGTGACCTCCTTCGTTTCCACCGGCAAGATTGTTTCGGAGACGAGTCCCATTTGCCTCATCTCTGTATGCTGAAAACATAGCAGGCAGGATACCTGGTGGGTCAAGCTTCAATGGCATATTGTGATTTGTTTATACCACAGGTACATACTATTGTTCGACTGCACAACCGGCACTGAGCTTGCCTTGACACACTCCGAACACATATCTTCCCCTCGTTTCTGTATCCTGCCATCTCGCATACATAGTTGAAGCGACTGATATGTGTGATCAGACAGGCTCAGAATAGCTCAGAAGTATTGTCATTACCCATACCTTGGACGCATTGATAGCAGCAGGTGAACCACGCTCAATTGCAATGTACGCACATCTGCCGCACTTGCTAACAGGTGATGTGTAGGCACCCTCTTGACAGGTGTTACAGGGGAAAATAGCAGGAGCAGTGGAGTCCATGTTGACTTATTCTTGTTTGATCGGATAAATGCTATGTCTGAGCTACAAGAATTTATTCTGTTGTTACAAACTAAAGGATTGCCCGAAGTAAAAGATCTGTGATAGCCGATGTTGTTTTTATCTACACACAAGACAATACGCGATTTAGGCCTCAACCCATTCGACGGCTGTAAACGGGAGTTCAAGTCCCGGATTTCATTGTTGATATAAGCTTCCACTAAAGGCGTTTTTACCGAAGCCGGGTACTTTCCCGTTTCATGGTATTCGCTGTGATCTTTCATGCTTCATGTGACCGTCAAACAAGAGTCAACGTGATAGCTAAGATGATGCCACTCATCTTGGTACGTGACCCGTTACCATAAATCTCTTTTCGCATTTGGTACTCTTGCATTCATCAACATCGTTGTCCTGAGCACAGCATATAGTCGGTTTCCTATATCTGAACATTCACGATGATCCCATGTTTACATCCCGTTGATTACACGAAACCACAACAATCCCGGAAATAGGGTCTCAAAAGCCCAACTGTCATTATGGTCGTAATGTCGTCTTTCTCGTCGGTTTCACCAGCTCGCCACTGTAGCAATCTTGTCCTTGTCCTTCCAGCTCCCGAGCTTGAATCCGGAGCTCATCCACCCCTCGGCAAGATCCCCACCCCAAACTTTCCTCGAGCGCCCTTGACGCCCCATCCTCCCGCGCCCGCACCTTGAACCCTCCCAATTCCCATGTCCGACCCCATTCCCGTGCCCATCCCCGATAGGGAGAGAGAGGCGGGAGGTCCGACAGCATAAGGTCCGCCGGCGTACAAGAACGCCGTGGAAGCGAGAGTGTGTTGAGCGAGGTCGTGCAGGGTCTGGTAGTCTGGATTGGGGATATACTCTACGTCCGGTGAGAGGGCTGCGGAGGTGGGTCGTGGGGAGACGAGGCGACGGTGAGTGAGCGGATTTATCCGTCCGGGGAGCGATTTTGTAGAGACGTCGGATGAGGGGGCAAGAGTGATGATGGTGATGACGATATGCAAGTCAAGGCCGCACATGACGATGAGACATCGAGAGATAGAAAAGAAGCAGGTCGCAAGGATGAACATCACAGCTTCGCACGAAATGCAACTCCGGTGGAGAAACAGAGGCTCACGAAAATCAAACATTCCCCGCTGCGGACCGTGTTTGAGAGCCGAGGATTCCAGAGGTCCTTTCCAGCCTGGTTCTCTTTGCTTCGGGTTTGATTTGGGTTTGAGACGAGGAGTATTGATACTGGTTGTCATGGCTCGGAGATGATTGTGGTGCTCAACATGATGATCGAGGTCCAGAGTAGAGGAGGTCGAGGGGAACAACCCGATCGAGTTGAAGATCTGGGTTTCGAGGTCCCCTTCGTCTTGCCCTGATCCCTCTGTCCCGTAACCGTCTTCTGGAGTCCCGTGCGTCCCGTCCTCGTCATCCGAATTGGCGCTGATGTTCGAGTCAGAGCCGGGGTCGAGGGACAAGTCCAGAGAAGGATCGTCCTGGTAAGGCGTCATCCTCGGCTTTCCACCTTTGCCCGCCTTCTTTTTCGTCTGGCTGACCTTCGAGCCTTTCGACGACGATGTACGAGTCCTCGGTCGAGGAATCTCAAAAAGTTCATCCAGATCGTCCCCGTCGGTGCCTGAAGTATCTACATTCCCCCTCGCACGAGCGTTGTCCCTCTCCCCCCTTGCCCTCTTTCTCGTTCGAGTTCTCTGCTCACGATCCCGTCGTGTCCGTCCTCCCTGTTCCATCATCCGCTCGAGAGTCTCTTCTCCTGCAGCGAGTTCATGTTCTGGTCCGAGTGCAGAGCCGGGTCGAGGCGAGTATGAGGTGAGCGAGGTAGAAGGTCGGGCGTAGGGCCTTGGCCTCGATCCTGATGCGGGATCGGGCTGAGTAAACGAGTCGAATAACGAGTCTGGGGTGTGATCATGTGACATTATTGTGTTGTCATTCGTCGTAGCTAGTTGTGGCACCTTCTGGTGATGTGAATGCTGTCCAGGTGATAGGTGAGCGACATCCTGCTCGGTTCAAGATCATGAATCCGATCCGCCGACATCATGACCTGCGACTGCCTTGCCTACCGAAAGGTAAACAAACGAGTTGATGCCGTAACTATGGACTTCCGCCTCCGATCTTTACTTCCGATCGTCTCTGTGACCTCGTTTCATCATGGGGCGGGGGGGTCAATGCGCGGAAAAGCCACCGATCACTATCCTGTACGGCCTGTACCCTCCTTTGAAGAAAAAAGAAGGTGGATCACGAATCACTGGGGTGGATCACATTTGATGGAAAGGGATGGGAGAGGGCGGCGCAGAGAGCCGAGATCAAATTTGAGGGCGACGACAACAATATTCAATCGTTTCAACGAGGTTGTTGACCTCGGGTGAAGCGAGAGTTGCACAGCAAATACACCGCTATGGTCGTCGGCACAGCATCGACGCACGCACGGACCGTCGCCAACAAAACGGAAAGGGATCTTGATCGAACCGACAACGTGGATCTCTTTGATCATCGTGATATTTCACAATCCTCCGGCGATTCGGTGGACGTTCCGGCCGAACCGCGTCGAGGGACTGGGAATTGGGAACGATCCTCGTCATCTTCAGCTTTAGCACCTCTGTCAGCTATTCACGTCGAATGCAAGAGACAGTTTCCGCCACTCACTCCCTCGAACTCAGTACACCTAGCACCTAGAGCTTCTGGCCGATCATACAAGTTCTGGATCTCGGGGGACGGATCATCCTACATTGATCGACTCGTCCCTTCTCGTCTCATACTTGGTCGGGCATCGCTCAACATAGTGAAAGGCCCACTAGATCGACGACGATGATGTCGACGGCTGACAGGTCGGTTGATCTGCTCAACAGTGAGTCCTACTTGGAAGCTACTCCTTTCAATCACTTGACTGACATCCGTGAGGTCTCGTCTCGTGTCACCCGCAGTCGTCGTCCCATACGTCCTCACTGCCCAGCCCGATGCCAGCACGGCGACAGCTCTGTCTCGGACGAACAAGCAGACCCGCCGGCTCGTCAGCCTGATCGCAGGCCGGACCATCGAGCTCGTCCTTCTAGGCGAAGTTCAAGCTGAAGGAGGAAAGATCGGGGTCGGAGTGGAAGTGGAATGCAAGTTTTGGGATCCGGTCGCGGGGAAAGAAAAGGCCATGACGGTGGACGGATTGTAAGCGTCTTCCTCTTTATCGCTCTGCTTGCTCTTTGCTTGTTCTTCCTGTAGTCGAATAACTGACACTGATCGATCTTCTTCCGTGCTCCTCGGGGTCTGGTTTCTTCACCATATGGTGTAGATCAGATGAGGATTACGGACGATTCAAAAAGGTGGTGATCCGACCTCCCAACCCCTCGTTAGATCGGTACAGCACAATGTTCATCCCAGCGAAACGAGACAACGCAACCGAGACGACTGCAACTGCTGCCACGCAGGTGGCATCTATGGCCGATCGAAAGGAGACGCAGACCAACCTCCTTCTCCAGTTCTTTCGCGCTTTGCAACGATGCAAGGGAGAGACGAAGGTCCACGAGACAGGCGCAGGAGAAACGAAAAGGGAAGCACTCGACCTGGAGTTGGGGTTATGGACGGGATTGAGTAACGAGGTCTGGCAGGTGAGTGTCTGGATCCACAGCTGGAGATACTTCAGTGGTCATCCGATCAGAGAGACTAAATGTCTGCTTCGGTATATGAATACTCAGTCAATCATTTCTCTGCCAAACCTGTCAAGCCTCGAGTTGCTCAACCCCACTTTACCTCTTCCGAACGCCCTTCGCCCAGTAGAGATCGGCAGCTCAGGCTCTGGACCGGGATCAGGTTCAGGTGGGAGGTACACGCCATTCTTCGTCAAGCCTCTCGTTTGGCCCGAGGACGATACGGGACGGGAGGAAAAAAACGGATCTTGTCGCAGGGATGAGCCAGGAGAGACGCACGAGACAAGGGATCGAGCGATGGGGAAAGGATTGAAAAGGTTGGAACTCGACAATCTCAGCCAAGTCGGGGTGAGTCATGGCAGAGGTTGAAAGCTATCCTTGCCGACATTGACCACGAGCCGACTGTTTGCGAGTCCAGACAAAGAACCTGGTCAACCACCTTAACAACCTGTCCGAAGTCGTCCCTTCTTCTCCCCTGACTCACCTTAGCGTACACACATTGTTCTTCGACTCTACGCTCTGCACAGCGATTGCCTCGATCGGAAGTTGTGGCGGATTGAAGACGCTGCGGATCGGGACTAGAGGAACCAAGTTGTCTAGCGCGGGGGTCAAGGAGATGGTCGAAGCGTGCGTCGGCTTGGAGAGGCTCGAGCTGGATGGCGTAGAGGGTGGGTGGCAACGATATACTACCTTGCAAGAGTTGAGCTGATGGTCTCATCTCACGTTTTTAGGAAGGCTTGCCAGGACGCTTTGGAAGGATATCGAAGAGTTTCCGGAAGGACTGAGGGAGCTGTCCATTATCATTCCGGAGAGTGGGACGCATCATTCGCAAGTCTCCGTCCGAGACTGCACATGCTAGTCGTCCTTGTCCGCTGACGTTGACATTGCAGATGGACGCTCGACCACCTGGCCTCGTTGCCTCACGTTCCGATCGAGAACCTCTGCTCGCTAGAAATCACGCGTTCTGTACCGATCGCTGCGGCTATGCCTTTTCTACCCTCAATCAAGCAAGGTGATACGCCGGTGCAGATTCCGAAAGTCAACGATCTGTGTCGGTCTCAGCCGATTCCGGAGGAGATATTTCAAGCCATACTGGACAAGGGGAAGAAGTTGACGAGGCTGAACTTGGACTGGTGGGAGATTGATGAGGAGAGACTGGCCAAGCTGGTCAAGACGCTGACGGGGCTGGAAGAGTTGACTGTCAGATTGGATTTCCCCATATTCCGACTGGTGAGTTTGGGGTGGGAACGCTTGCTAATGTCCAGAACCTGACACCCGAATATACAGATCACCGTTACGGCCTTCCCCTCGACTTCCAGACTGGAGCGCCTTCGCGTTTCATTCGTGCCAACAGCCGATCTATGCTGGGAGATGGACGCCACCAAGGTCAGTGGAAGGACGACCAAGACGGCGCCGCTCAACAAGGTCGCGAAACCCCCCGATATCCTGGAACGCGCACTCGAAGGCTTGCCGCAAGAGCTTGTTGAATCGCTACAAGCGCCTGACAGCACGATTCCAGCGTCAAAGGAGATCAAAAAGTTTGCTCGCAAGTTGCCCCGTCTCGAACGCCTCGAATGGCTCGGCCGTGAAGGTAAAGGGTCGTGGACCGTCGTCAAGCCGAGTGCTGAGAAGAAGGGAGGTCTGATGACTGTCGATTTCGAGCACGCCGGGCTGCGATATTCAGGCCAGTGGGAGGAGCTATCCAATGGACCGATTGTCATCTGGCAAGTGGACGATCAGGACGTGCCTGTTTCGGACGTCCCGCCACCTGCGACTCCGTCGACGTCGGTCTTTTCTCCCTCTTCAACCGATCTCCAAATGCTCAGTCCCATGACCAACGGCTCGACCCTGGCTAGTGACGACATTGACACACCGTTGACGAGGTGGCAAAGCTCGCGATCACAGTCATTTCCCTGTCTTGGCGGACCTTGGCCGGACGAGACTCAGGAGAATGCGGCATGGGATACGCTCGGCTTACAAAACATCTCGCCATCGCCATCTTCCAATGTCGTTGCCAAAGCTCGTCGACCTCCTGCTAGCAAGGGAAAGACTTCTCCTTTAGAGGGCCGGAGCAAATCGTCTCCAAACACGACCAAATCTTCGCCTACACCTCTGCGCAAGAAGCCGAGCCTTCCTCGAGCTGAGACAGCACTGGTCGCCGCGACTGAAACTCCGCCGAGACGCCGTGGACGACGGGGTGGGGTAGGGCGGTCGCGAGGGGGTACCAGCACGGCCGCAGTCGAAGCTACCCCTAAGCCTTCCCCAGTTCCCGCCATCAGCCCGTCCCCCGACGGTTGGATGACGGTCTCGACCAAGAAGCCCAAAGAACCGGTCAAGCCTGCCCGTAATGCCGGATCCAGCGGGAAGACCAAGAAGTAGGCGCCAAGACGAGATACACGATCTTTTCGCATTTTGTATCAATCGAAATCACGAAACGTCAAGCCAAAGAGCCTCGACCATATCTCTATGCCAGCGGAAATGAGCCCGCCCGTTCCTGTTCACGATTGCATATCATTCCGCATGACGAATATATGTATGCAATGTAGAACCGGTTAATCGACCATACAACATGTTCTCTCGTACTTTATCTTCCTTTCTCCGCTATCCGCTTCACAGCTTAGCCTTGGAGGCATCACCCTGATCGCTCTTGGCGGCGTTGTCCATGGTCTTTCTCAGCTCATCGGCAGCCCAGATTAGGTTCTTCTTGAATTCGTCGGCCTTGCCGGTCGTGGTCATGATCGACCATCGGAGGTAGTGATCCGAGATCGAGTATGAGAGACCAAACCCTTCGCTGACGACTTGTCCATAGCTGTGGTGTTGTTGTCGCATCAGCAAGCTGTGTATGGTCTAGCCGTCCCACGAGGGAAAAAGCGCGGACTCACCCCCAGTTATCGAGGTATTCGCTGGTCAAGTTGCTTGTGCTCAATGTCCATGTCGACGAGTAAGCAAACGCCTCATCCTTGAAGACTTCAGGCATCTCCTCGCCTTTACGCAAGAGCTTCTTCAGGCCGAACATGTGACGATCGACACCCTGGCCGTCGGCAGCCCAGGTTGCATACTGAATATGCCTCGCCGCAGCTGCTCGGAAGAGTTTGGCCCTTTCGACGTCCTGCCCAAGTGGAAATATGAATCGGCTCGTTAGCAAATCCCATCGTAGTCATATGTTTCCATGATGTACTCACCGAACCGTTGGGATCTAGCATGGCATCCACAAAGGCCTTACTCTGATTACTGGCCGACCTGATGACTTCGGTTCGACCCAACCTGAATTTCCTCGTCTGCGCGCTCTCATACGTGACGGCGGGCTTCCCTCCGGTCATCTTGCCGTAGGCTAGCTGTTTGACCATCTGAACCCAGGCGTCGGGCGAGACCTTGTGCTTCTTGATGACGTCCTTGCCATACTTCTCAAAGTGGACCACCTGTCCGCCAAAATTACCACGGAAAACGGTCAGTTTCCTTGATCCTCTCATTCAGTAATTAGCTTTGACAAGGAAACGTACCTTGAGATCGTGCTTGCTCAGCGAATCCGCGAAATTCTTCTTGGCCCCTTCGACGAGCCCCTTGATCTTGTCGTCGACAACGAATTCGAGTTCCTCGATCTCGATCTTGCCGGGTTTCTCTCCAGAGACGAGGTCTAATGGGATCTTGCCGGATTCGAGAGCGGCCAGGACGAACTCGTTCATTCGCAAGGTGGGGGTCCCGTCGAGCATCGAGTCTAGTGCGCGGAAAGAGCAGAGTCAGTAACACGGACGAGGCAGTAGTGTGAAGACGGCTAGTCGAGCGAAATCAGGCGGAAGACTCACGTTCCCCGTTGAATCCCGACTCTCCATTCGGGTCGACCACAAATTCGTGCTTGTCGAACCACCTGTTCCTCCCCGCCTTGCCATCCCCAGTGTACAGATTCCAGCTCCTCCCGTCCCGGCCCTCGGCAGGCAGCGTGTCGTCGAGGTTGATGACCACGATCGAGGATTGGATCGATTTCAAGATCTCGGCGTTGACGGGGGAGAGGCTGACGAGGTGATCCCGAGCTTCGGTCCAGACATCACGGTCTTCCCCAGTCAACGTGCCGATCCCTACTCCATCGCTTGCACCACTCTGATCGCCGGCCTTGATGACCTGCTGGAAAGCGCCCTCGAGATCGCCTACTGCCAAGCCCTTGGTCCCGACCTTCCACAAGCGGTCCTTCCTTAGCACGATGACGTGTTCGTTCGATGCAGCAGGGTAGATCTCAAAAGTATCGCTAGGCTTGGTCGGGATCCTCGAAGCGTTGAACAATGCCGGATAGGCAGAAGCGTCCAGCGGTTTAGACTTGATAGATTCCGGCTCGAGCTTCTCCGAAGTGACCAGGTCCCTGAACACTCGGGTGGCACGAACGATCTCGGCAGCTCGACGAGCTTGAGACGCTCCCTTCCCTAGTCCCTTGCGGTGGAGGTAAAAGTAGTTGACGTTGGGTACGATCGAGTCTCGGTAAGACATGTAGGCGGCTTCGTTCCACCATTCCGAGAGCCAGGATTCCTTCTCGCTGGCTCGAGCTTCGAGACGAGCTTGCAAGGTAGACGAGAGCGGAGATTGGAGGAAGTTCTTGATGTGGGAAGAGTTGCGGTCGAATGAAGCCGAGTCTAGATGCGGTTGCAGGGTCTCGAGGTACTTGTGAAAGGTCGAGTTTAAGGATGGGACGGGGAGATGGGGCAGGAGATGCTGAGATGCATAGAGCGGTTTCGGAGAGGAATTCGCTTCTGTTGCAGAGCTCGTCCGGTTGCGTTGCTGCTGCGATTGTGGCATGGCGATGGTTGTACGTGCGATGTTAGTTGGCTATCGAGATGTCGAAATGAATGTCGTTGTCAGCTCCCGTGACGATCTGCTCTAGCTGAGCCGCCTCGAACCCACCCTCTGAATTGTACGAAGAGCTCTAAATGACATGACGTTGAGGTCTAGATTCGACGTAGAGTCGTGATGCCGTGGTGAAGATGAGTAGTGTTGTTGTAAAGGTGAATCGCTTGTTATATACACGTCTTTGGTCTGCGTTTGGTTCGGAATCGAGTGAATAACCGGTAAATACGAGAGAGCGGCGACCGTCAACAAAGGGGACACTGGTCTTATATACAACGGTCCCACGGAGACCCCGACAAGCACACAACACCCGGACATTTCCTATTCCCGGAGTAGATCCATCCACCCCCTTCTTCCCATGTCCACCCCCCCGTATCCGTTGGTCGCTTGGTCGCCAACCATGACCATGATCATCACCATGACCGTCATCGACATCGATGCATTGACGACCCCATCCTCCCCTCGGCCGCGCCTGCCCGGATCCCAAAACGCACGTCGATAACCGAACGGTCATTGCCCCCGACCCGCCGGAGGCAAATCACGTAGATCACGTGATTCATGCCGTCACACCTACCGGGTAGAGTACCACCACCCAACCCCTATGGCGAGTATACAGATCAAAATCGAAGCTACGATCGAGGAGATGAAGAGTATACCTGCCATCGTTGCCGTTGACGTGTGGGTCAGCGTCTCGTCTCCTGGGTCGTCATCGAGTAGTGGGCATGCAAGGCAGACTCACGTTCCCGCTTGACACGTTCCGCTTGAATTCTCTCGATCGAGGCTTGCCGGTCAGCGATCCGACGATCGAGTTCAGATAGCTACAAGAGTGTTCCAACCCAGGTGCGATGATGAAGGTCGGAATGAGCCAGAGGCGATCGATGGGCAAGGAGGGTAAAGCGATCCGATCAGCATTCGGATTGACCAATCATGAAACACCACCGAGAAAAGCATGACTCACGATCTGAGGTACCAACCTCTCTAGATCCTCCTCCACCCCGTGCATCGCACCTTCCTTTTCCTTCAACGTGTGTTCCAGCGAATCGACAGCCGAACAGGTCTGGGAGATGGTACGTAAAAAGGTCGACAGGTTGGTATGCGCGTTCGGAGGAGGTTCGGACGTGGATGGAGCGGAGGTGATGGATATTGCCGAGGGAGATGATGGATTTGATGTTGGCGTGTCATGTGTTACTCTAGAAGAGGGTCGATCCAGAAGATTGGAGGTCGTTTCGACTGTAGACCCACGTGTATTTCCCTCCTTTTGAGCCTTGTCGATTTCCTCCTCGTTCCCCAACGCATTCAAGATCCCATCCACCACCTCGTCATCTAGCATTTCAAACCTCTCCGCAATCGACTTGAACTCTTGTAGTGTATGTTGAATTGACCGTTGACGCGTGGTCAAGGACAAGGAGAGCGACGTCAAGGAGGATGTTAAGGGCGGGATGAGGTGACTATTGTGTATTTTGTATCGTCGACATGATGTGGAGATTCAGAGGGAGATCAGGCCAAAGGTCATGGAGAGTGAGCGAAGGCCAGATGATAACATACGACACAGTACGGGGCTTCACAATCCGTTCCCTTTCCATCTGAACTTCCCGAAAGACGTCCCAAGCTGCCTCTTCCTCCCTCTCGTCTTGCTCTACGGCGGCACTGCTTCGCCTCCGACCCTTCCCTTGAGCACGAGGTGAATCCGGCTCGAAGGCCTCTGAGATCCTGCTCACTCTGTCCGACCGACGTCCGTGCGCTCCCGATTCGAGTGGGCTATCGTCCATTGTTGCAACGTCGCGGGTCGAAGAGGAAGTAGCGAAAGACATCGAGTGTACCTGCGACTGCGATTGTGTTCGAGATGGTGGTGGAGGGAACGGATGCCTCCGAGCGTCAAAGGTCGAGGTATCGAAATGCTCATACGGGCCGTTCCCGCTGGAGCTTGCTGGTCCATAAGTCGCCGGTGAGCTGTGAAAAGCCTGTCCTTGCGCTCCCGATATCCCATTATTGTTTGTCTGACCGACTCCAAAGCTGGGAGAAGACCTGCCTGACACCCCTTGGGGATGGAACGCATTCGACACGGTCCGCGACGGCGGTAAGGGCCGAGCCTGACCTGTACCCAAACCTTGTACTTGATCTCGACCTTGCAATTGCGTATTTGATTGGGAGGCTGCCAAAGGAACCGGAGAAGAGGTCCGTCCTGGTGTCGGAATAGGAGACGGAGAGTAACTCGTCGTCCTCCCGTTCCACCATCGAGGGCTGATCCCTTCCCCGCTGGGCTCAGCCGGCGTTACGGAGACAGTCGTGTCGATGTGGCTCGTGGATGATCGACGTGATCCAGCACGATAGGTTACATCCTGATTCGCTGATGCACGAGGTCGACGGAGCGGAAAGGCGGAGGGGACTTGAAGGTGCCCAGCCGGAGAGTTTGAAATCGACTTTGAGTGTAAAGTGCTGGCGTGATCGTGAAGGTGAGAAGAGGTGGGAAGGGACGAGCTCGTAGGCTTGTTGTTCTCTTCTGTTCTGTTGATAATGCTACTTCTATTTCCTCGAGGTGTTGGAGTCGGGGTGGTCGAACGTGAACCTGGAAGGGAGGTATCGTCGTGAAACAACCTTCCTGCTCCTGCTTCCGGTCGTCCATATGCACCCAACCCCGTCCCGACGCCTGACCCAGACCCGGAACCTGAACCGGTATCTACATCTCCACTGTCCAAGCTTTCCATCCCTGCTCTTCGACCCTTTCGAGGTCCACTAGTAATGGACAACTTGCTCGCTCCATTGATTCCCTTGGTAGTGCTAGTGTCCGACTGCGAGGTCGCCCGGGCTCGAGTGTGTGGGAACTTCACGGTCGACGAAGAGGAGGAGGATGGGGATCGGGGCGGGCCTAGGTTGGCCCGAGAGGGTAAAAGCGATTCCATCGCTGTGGTATCGGCCGTAAATGGTACGTTATCAGGATCGATGACCGATATGACCTTCGGGGTATAGACAGAAGTGTGGTTTCGATGAAATATGCCCTTGGGGATCGACCCATCGCGACCCATTGATATACTTCCGAGAGGAAACGTCACTTCATCATTTCGGAAGCAATTATCCCGGCCTGCTTCTGAATCCCGCAAAACGAACTCATTTGCAGAAACGAGACCTCATAAATATTCACATAACACCTTGTATTCTATCTTGTACCGATCGGCAAATGCAGTAAAAGTTAGCACAATGTATCTCGCGATCGTCCGCTTTCGAACCATCGTTCTGCCCGTCTCTTTGCTCTTCGCGCGCGCGCAAGGTCGAAGGCATGAACGCCGAGGCAGCAGGTAGTAGCGTCCCGTTCAAGATGCAAGATGGAGGACTTTGACTCTGTTTTTTTATGGTCTTCAGCGACGGATGGCATTCTAAGCTGATGTTCCATAATCACATGGTGTCCTCAGTCTCGTCCGAGCATGTACCGATCATTGGAGTCGGTTCTAAGATGTACATCGATGGCGGCTGTCTGCGATGATCGTCGTTTGTTTCACCCGAACCCGAAAAGATTTGCGCGGAGGGGGGAAAGTCCGATGGTCAGAAAAATTTCCGACTTTTAGCTCTTTGCTTTCGTCGTTGTCTGCCCCCACATGCCATATTCTTGCAAGGCATGTGAGTGTGCAAGTCTTGGTGGTGACCATATCCGCCCCCACTGCATCCCGGTGACTTCCTTATCTCTGACCCTCTCGACCGAGTGCGGGGTCTCCCTCCCCCTCCCGACGACTTCGCTCTTCTGTTGACTGATTGGGGGGAATGGACGACTTTTCGGGCGCGTCGAGGGTTCTGCACCGAGTCACGGTTGCTGCTGCTGCCGCCGCCCATTCCACCACACTTGAACTTTCAGTCTTTTGATCAGAAATTCAGAAAAGTTTCTCCATCATCTCTAGCCTCTCTACCTCGAACTTCTCTGCCCATATAGACACTTTCAAATAAGACTCAATAGCACGTTGCATTACACGTAGCTCTCTGTTATACTACATACCGAAACACACGCGCCTACACAAAACCACGCAATCATGTCCACCGTCGCTACCACCGTCGTCACCGGAGACAAGAAGGGTCGTGTCCTCCTCGCCTACTCGGGTGGTCTGGGTAAGTGCAGTAGCTCTAAACTTACCCCGAACGACGTATCGTATTGAGCTTATCGCCATCATCACTCCCTCGACCCATGTCAACCCGATAGACACCTCGTGCATCCTCGTCTGGCTCATCGAGCAGGGATACGAGGTCTACGCTTTCATGGCCGACGTCGGTCAGGAAGAGGACTTTGAGGCCGCCAGGGAAAAGGCTCTGAAGATTGGTGCCAAAAAGTTCTTCTTGGAGGACTTGAAGAGGGAGTTTGTCGAGGAGTTGATCTACCGTGAGTCGCCCGAGTGATAGCGATAACGTCAACCGGTAGCGAAAGATGAAGCTCATGAACGTCTTTTCTCTTTCCCCTTCTTGCATCGAATTTCTATTTTCCCTCGCTCTCTACAATCTCCTCTATACTATATCTTCACCCCGCCGCAGCCGCCGTCCAGTGCAACGCCATCTATGAGGGAGTCTACCTCCTCGGTACCTCGCTCGCTCGACCGGTCATTGCCCGAGGCATGATCGAGGTTGCCGAGAGGGAAGCTTGCGAGTGAGTGAGAGTTTGGGACCGGGGTCGAACCTGGTGATGTCTCTGGCATGGGCGAAAGCTGATCTCATGTGTTTTGCGTCTCGATTTACAGCTACGTTTCGCACGGATGCACCGGAAAGGGTAACGATCAGGTCAGGTTCGAGCTCGCCTTTTACGGGTTGAAGCCGACCATCAAGGTCATTGCTCCCTGGAGGTTGCCTGGTAAGTTTAACGAGACGGGTGTTGCAGAATCCAGGTCATTACACTTGGCTAACGGGGTAACGGGTGTCGTATCGCAGAGTTCTACGACCGATTCCCCGGTCGATCGGCCCTCCTCGAGTATGCCGCTCAGCACGGTGTTCCCGTCGTCCAGACCGCCGCCAAGCCGTGGTCGACCGACGAGAACCTGTTCCACATCTCTTACGAGGCCGGTATCCTCGAGGACCCCAACACCACCCCTCCCGCCGACATGTGGAAGTTGACCGCTTCCCCTGAACACGCCCCCAACGAGCCCGAGCAGATCGTTGTCGAGTTCAAGCGAGGTCTGCCCACCAAGGTCACCGTCCCCGGCACCGGAGCCGTCTACACCGACGCCGTCGAGATCTTTTTGCAGCTCAACGCGCTCGCCAGGAAGCACGGAATCGGTAGGGTCGACATTGTCGAGAACCGATTCATCGGCGTCAAGTCGAGGGGTTGTTACGAATCCCCCGGTGCGACCATCTTGAGGGTTGCCCACATGGACCTCGAGGGAATGACCTTGGACAGGAACGTCCGTGCGCTCCGTGATCAGTTCATCACCATCGAGCTCTCCAGGATCCTCTACAACGGTTACTTTTTCTCCCCCGAGCGTGAATTCTTGACCGCCGCCATCCCTGCCAGTCAGAGGACCGTCAACGGACAGGTCAAGCTCAAGCTCTACAAGGGCAACTGCGTCGTCGAGGGAAGGTCGTCCGACGAGGGGTTGTACGACGAAAAGTTCTCGTCGATGGACGAGATGGGCGGGTTCGAGCCCAGCGAGACTACCGGATTCATCTCGGTCTCGGCCATTCGTCTCAAGGCATGGGCCAACGCCAAGTGAGTGCCGGTCCGAACCCAAACAGCCGCATAGTAATACTGACTGTCCGCCTTTTCTTCTCGCAGCGTCCAGAAGGGTGCCGGTGGTGTCAAGAGGTCCGACGTCTACAACCCCAAGGAGTAGATCCGGATCTTCTCCTTCCTACGTCCGCCCTGCTCGCCCTAGAGCAATACCAAAACAACAATCACGCCTCGCCTGCCATACCACCGCGCTTTGCGCTGCACAATCAACCACGACCAGTCTCGCTTCAATTTCATTCAATACTCTTTTCTGTCTCTTGGGTACATGTCTTTTTCCATTCGTTATCGAAATATCAATTTTCAAGGGTTCCGCGCATTCTATGCCAGAGTCTGGGTTTCGGTTCGACCGTCATTCCCGACGAGGCACGTGATTTTCTCTGTCGCCCCCTCGTGTGCGTTCAACAATGCCCGACTCTGGGGAAATATGATAAATAGACAACAGAAAGGCATGGACTCACTCACGTCCCCTTTGTCCATCACATCTACTCCCACGCACACCACAAACACGCATACCACGGCAGATACCATATAATACCAGTCCCATTCGCCAACGAAGGCAACTTCAAACACGATCGCCCACCTACTTTCGTATCACACGGGCGGGTACCAAAGAAATCCAGCGGATCTGCTAAACAGCGACAACGGTAGAGGTCTCGATTACACAACGATGGCTTCCCCTGCAAACCCCATTCGATCTACAACATTGACGGCTTCAGAGCTCAAGCTTTCTTCGCTGCAATCATCACAGGACGGTGACTTCCGCTCGCTCGCTGCCCAGTGGGACGCTCTTGTAGAGAACGAAGGTGGAGGAAGCTGGCCACCTCAACCCGCTCGACCACAAGCCTCGTCTTCGTCATCGTTGACTTCCTCCTATTCCTCTGGCCCCACTTGCGCCGCTATCGACTCCGCCGAAAGTCCAACATCATCGTGCTCTTGGTGGCAAGCATATCACGACCTCGCTCTATCCCTTGCTGCCAGCGGCCGCTTCGTCGATTCTCGAGATGGGCTGCATCCCACTCGGGCCGAATCCGAACTACGAATCAGGATCGATCTGAACCGACAGTGGTTGGCAGAAGAGTTGGAACGAGTTGTGATTCTTGATACCATCATGCAGCGTTTGAAAGAGTCGTTGGCCCCCGAGGACAACTCGGTCTCGTCATCGTCTTGTCTCGGCTTCCTCGCCTGCCTTGCCTATCTCGCACACCTATACCGATGGGGAACGATACCCGTCGTCTCGTTGGCGCAAGACGAGCGGATGCTGGAGATGCCGGAAGCGATCAATCGACCTCTGGAAGTGCTGAGGGAGAGGTACGGGTTGAAGACTTCTGGAGGATGTAAGTGATCAAGTCGTTGGGAGGAACATGATTAGGTTGCTGACTCGATACCTCCAGGCCTCTGGAGTATGACTCTACTCAATGTTGATGCGAACAGTCAAGACGGGATCGTCTACTCCAACATGCGACACATCCGAGAAGACTACCCGGATGCTTGGGACGCTGAACGCCTCAATGCGTCGATCTTCTACGACATGGAACGCTTGGCGGTACCTTTCTACCGTGCGATCGCTGAGCTCGAAACAGAGTCTCTGACAGCCGAAGAAATAACCACGACGCTTCGCACCGCCAACGTCTCACTTAAAGCCGCCTTCAAGATCTTTTTCGACACGGTCCGCGAAGGCCGGATCAAGAAGGATGTATGGATGTCACACGCGCAGGGTTTCCATGGATGGGGAATCGACGACTTTGATGGTGTCTCGGGGGACCATTCATTGTTGATCAGGACGTTGGACGCTTTCTTGGCTATTCCCAAGCACACCGTCGCAGAAGTTCCGACGGCGACCCGAACCGGTATGGAGGTGGACGGAAGAACAACGTCGTGGTCGTCTTGGCTCGCGTCATGGATCCTTCCGTGGCGTCGGGATACATCACAAAGTCCTGAGTCTACATCGTCAACCGCTCCTGCTTTCACCGGTGTTCCTTACTCGGATGATTACCTCCCAACCCACCAAGTCGCCTGGATAGCCGCCGTCCGCGCAGCCAACCTTCGCCCTCGACTCGCTCGTGAAGCTCCTGAAGAGCTCGCCGAGACCGTACGCCTCTTGCGCTTATGGCGCGCAGCACATACACGCAAAGCCGTATACTACGAGAATCTGCACCTTCCGGAAAGACGGCCGATGACGGCGAGTGGTGGCGTTGGAGGCGGTGTCGCGGATGGCAAGACGGAAGACGTCGGCGAGATGATTCGGAAATTGGAGGCGAGGTTGAAGGCGAGGATCGAGGCGACGCAATGAAGGAATGTGCGCCATAAGCTCAATCGGATTGTATGAAATGCGATTTCACTCGATTAAGCATCAACGTGAAACTCGGGCTTGGTTTCTTGGCGTAATTGAGGCTTGTCATCGGCTCTCTGCTCGCCTAATTAAGCTTCGTTTCGAGGCGACTTGTGACTAAACGTTACTATACTTCTCGGCAAGGATTCCGGGGTTGATGGTCCTAAGTTCGAGTACAGTGCTAACTTCGATGGGATTGGCTACATCGGTCATTGACTCACGCAACTGCGACCCCTCAACACCTGCATCTCAATTAGGACTTTGCCCCGTGACTAGAGGAGAAGGCGCGTATTTGGATGCTGGATTGAAATTAGGTCATACGTGCCTGGGAGAGTGAGATGTTGTCATAATCCAGGTGTGATATGGTTCCGTGGGTGTGGACGGGTAGGTAGATCGGTTCAAATCGAGAAGCGGCGCGATAGACCACTCGAGTGCATGGAAGAAGCCCTTCCTTGGGAGTCGGGTCGTCATAGGGCCTCGATGAAGTTTATCTCGGTGACTACATACGAATCCCCTGATTTCCAGAACCTTTCTTCGCTTAGGCTTGATGTTTGGAGATGTTGGCGGATGTCAAGGCTTACGAGGGAGGGGTTAGCTGATTTGCCGATGCGGGAAGCGCCAGTCGTCCCAGTCGACCCACAAACACCTGCCTGGGCTCAATCCAGGTTTTGAGCGATAAATAAGGGGTGGCATTTCAAGGCTACTGTTACAACACACCACTGGTACAGAATTGTTCATCTACCAAGCATTGATCAAGCAAATCATACGCAAATGAGAAATGAGACCACCTCAAAGCGCGCTGAGATCCAACTTCCTGGAGATTCGAGCTTTGAATGCATCAAGTGTGAAGGGCCGTCCAAGGAACTCTGTGACCATCTCTGTGGCATCTTTGGTACTGCCAGGTTCAAGAATGGTACGCCTGTATCGACGGCTCATCTCCTTGTCCAACAAGCCGCCAGGAGCAGCTCTGAAGGCTTCAAAAAACTCATCACAGATGGCTTGGGCATGCATGTAGCCATAGTACTGTATAACAAACGTCTCATCAGCACTACAATTTCTGATCCTATTTTTGAGGTGACTTACCTTGGGACCATACCCAGTCGAGGCAAGGTGACCAAACGTGGCCGGAAAACAGTCTCCTTCAGTGTAACCAAAAATGTCATGTTCTTCCAAAAGATCCTTCCAATCTTCAAGAAGTGAGCCAGGATACTTCCCATCAACCATAGCCTTGCTGAAGAACATCACAGCGCTGTGTAGATTGGCAGTCAGTCATACGATTTCCGTCTTTGTTTGGCAAAATCACCTGGCTTACGCTCGAGCAAAAGTCATCTGTGTCATTGTCTGCATGCCGTCTCCAAGTTGTTGAGAATCTTGAAGCTTCTTGATCAGGTCATCAGGTATGACTTGACCGTCCTTGTTGATTGCCAGACGCTTGAGAACTTCAGGTTCCAGCATGTGCCGTTCAAGGAATTGAGACTGCAATATTGACTGTGCTGAGCAACACAGACTTTATCATATTGACGTTCATCTGGCAGGTTCTTACTGGTGCTTCAACAAAGTCTGTTTCCACGGTCAGGTTGTTGAGGTTCCCATACACACTCTGTGTAGCACATAGCCCATGAATCACATGACCATACCTGCAGCACAATCACAGAAGGTCAGCACACAGAGGATGAAACTGATTGCACAAATGCTCACTCATGATAGAGGGTGGAGACCTCTCCATAGGTCAGTAAGGCATCATCTCCCTGCGGAACATTGGCCAACAAAACAACTTCAGGCAGGTTGCTTCTGTTGTATGCCTTCCTTATGGTAGAAACACATGCATGGCTGTACTTGTTGTCCCGTGGGTGAAGCTGAATTTTGTATTGGTATAACAGTATCAGGATAGAGAACAGGCTTGAATTTTGCTTTTGCTGTACTCACATCTGTGTAGAGTCTTCCCATCAATCTTCCATCATCATCATCATACACATCATAACATTCAACTCCAGTCTCTGTCCAAGACTTCACATCTGGTTGGTGTTGGAACCGTACTCCAAAGAGCTCCTGAATCAGCAAGGCGATCTGAGGCAGGACGTTTCCAACCCGCAGGTATGGTCTGAGCTGGCCGCTGTCAAATCCAGAGAAGAGGCGGCGTGAGAGGATCTCTTTGGCAAAGCTTGCTTGCCATGTCATGAGATCTTTGGTTCCATAGACCTGAGCACGTGCTTGTTTCTCTTGATCAGCTCGATCTTTGGAGATGGCCACAATATTGTCAATGAATTTGTTGACCTTGTCAAGGCCCTTCAGTGCAAGGCGGCCCTCAAGAGAGAGTGCTGCATAGTTGGGGTAACCCAGGATTTGTGCATAAGCCTGTGATCCTTCAATGATCTCCTGCAAGATCTTGATGTTCTCTGGACACCTTGCACGGTACTCATACTGTGTCTTGCGTCTTGTTTCATCGCTCTTGCAGTACATCAGCACCGGGAAGACATCGGCATATCGGGTGGTCAATTTGACATGGCCTTCCTCATTGGCTGGATGGGACTTCATGAAGTCCTCTGGCATACCCTCAAGGTCATCAACAGAGACCAGCCAATCTCTTTGCCCATTGTTGATGTTTTGAGAGTATTGGGTGCGGAGCTCTGTCAAGTGCTTGTCCAGACTTAACAGCTGAGCCCGCTTGTCCTCTGCCAAAGTAGCCCCAGACTCCTTGTAGATAGTCTGCCATCTTTGCACAAACCGCTGCTCATGTGGGTCGATGGCAGGGTTGACAAAAGTCATGCGTTGGACAAGGGAAGCAAGAATAGGATCCTTCTCGACAGAGGAGTGGAAGTTCTCAAATGCATCATCAGCTGCAGCACCTTCATCACGGAACTCCTTGTTGGGATGGACATTCTTGAAAAGTCCTCCTGTGTTTGCTCCTTCAGTTCCTTGGCTGATGACAGAGTCAAAGCGTGAACCCCAGTCTCCAGCAGTGGGTACACCTTCAAACTTCTTGAGAAGCTCCAGTTCCTCTTCAAGCTGCTTCAACTTGGCTTGCCACTCTGTATGGTAAGTGTTGAGATCAACTGTTCCGTCAAAGGTGAAGTTGTAAGCTGATGACATGTCTTCAAAATGTGTGTAGTGTTGGGTTTGATGTAGAGTGTATGTGTATATCAACTAGATATAGCAGGATTTTCAAGTTCAACAGAAGGGAATGGGTTGGGAGACCGATGCTCATCGTCCAGGTTTATATACCACTCTCAAAGGGCATGAGAGGGCAATAGCATAAAGGAGTACCTTTGCTGCCCCCAGTCAAGCCGGACAATTCCGTTCCTTTCTGCTCGAGGGGGTCGAGGGGTAAAGGGGGTCAAGGCAGGGAGAAAGGTGAAACAGTAACGGCAGGCTTGCATGTGACGCTTGAGTAGAGTTGCAGTCTACTAGAAAACAACAATCTACCCAAGGCTGAGGCTTTAGGTTGCTGGACTTGAGACAAGTTCTCCAGAGCTGTTCCTGGACCTGTTTCCAGCACTTCAAGGACAGAGCACCGCCACCCATCCGTGAAGCCCGGCAGCCTTTGGGACAACTCGTCCATATTCGCTACAGCCTCTTGGCGGCATGTGACATGGCTGCTTTGGATCTCTGTGAGATTCCTTGGCAAAATCTATTCTGAGTTCCAAGATGTAGTGATCTGACAACAGCATGAGACTACTTTCTATGGCAAGGTCAAATTGTGCCCTGACCAACTCTATGTCCACATCAGTCAGTGCAATAAGAAGGGCAAGATTCTGATAGTGTTTGTTGCATACAAATGGACCTCTGCAGGAGTGAAACCCGTGCCATGTGTGTGTGTATGCAGTATTTACTACAGGTGCATCTGATTAAGCAGTGTCTTTTCCCAAACGCTGCTAAGTCCCTTGCGCGGATATTTGGGAATATTTCAGAATGTAGGACTAGGGTATTTAGATGTGATAGCAGATGAAGAACTATATACTACAGGATAATGGAAAGTAATACAATATGATATGCTCCTCGGACAACTCCAGCGGAGTCGCTATGACCTCAGTCTCTCGCCAGGGAGGCAGAGCACTAGACAGCACACAGGGCTGATAGTGGTAATGATGCTACAAGGTGTGCTATCTAGTACATGAGAGGAGAGAACTCTGCTATCTTGCCAAGAGGGGGCAGCGCGCGCGTCTCAAATGTACCTGCATATCGTTACAGCATCTGCGCAGCATTTCTTGAAACTCAGATCCTGCTCACTGTCTCCTTTCTTCCACAATTCACTGTTCGCTTGTTGGATTTGGATCTCCTAAACAGACTGCTCCTAAGCTTGAGTACCACCTTTGTGATACGGGAAGCCTGAACCTTGAACCCAGCCGCAATGACAAGCTTGGTCCCAATAGTGCCTTATAGCCCTTGGCAATGGCCATCCTGATCTCACACATATGGCTGGCAAGTTTGCAAAGATCTTTCACAATTGCCAGCAAGTCTTGGTCCCTGCAGACCCTGTGCCATGAAAGTGTCTTTACAGTTGAGAAAAGATGGAGGCTGAATTGCAGGATGATGGGTGAGATTGACTGAAGACAGTATTGATATATACATGGTTGCGGTGACAAGGTGACCAAATTGGATTAGCCCTGATCTTGGGTCCACCCTTTTGCTGCATGTCAATGGATGACTGGCATGTATTCTTGACATGCATTGGTGAGGAGGTTTTCCTTGGCAGCTGGTCTTCAAAACAGCTGCCATGCAAAAACAGACCGGCCCATGGTACCTCCTTGGTCACATCTCGATAGGTTTGCTATATCTGGCACAATGTCTCTAACGATTGAGCTATCGCTTCGGTAATGGTAACAGCATGCGGATTTAGACAAGTATCGTTTGATGCTATTGTCAAGATTGGCTTGCTTGTTGTGTTGCAAAGCAAGAGATTCTCCATAGATATAGGTTCGCAAGTTGACAGAGGGGAACCATTCAACCATTCAGATCCTGACTGCTGTCTCATCAAGCTTCAGCAATAATAGGAAGAGCTGATAGCCCCTGTTCGTTTCCCTCCTGCATAAGCCGTAGTGCAGGCCAGTGTTGAAAGCATTCTTCTGGGCATCCCAATGTTCAACCTGAATACTTTCCCAATGTTCAACCTGAATACTTTCCCAATTATCCACGCTTTTATTGTCACCCTGATAGCACAATGGCAGTGTTAGTATCAGGAAACAGAGTATGGCGGTATAAAAATCACATTTTTGAAGATGTCAAACCCTATGCAGGCCTGATAACAATGTATAAGTGGGCGTGCCTGTTGGGTGCTGCAGTCCGCTCACTTCCATGGATTACAGAATAGTCAACTCGATAGGCAAACCTGGAGTGCTCCAGACAGCTGCTCTCTGCAGTAAGGGAAAGGACCATCATTGAAGTTCCATCCGCTTCTTCTCAAAGTGAATATGTATATTTCTTGTCTGACAAGACCCTGTAGGGTACAGTAAGGTTTGTATGTGAACAGAACAGCTTGTTAGCCGTTCAAGTAGACTTACCGGCCTGTCCAAGCTTGAAGATACCTCTGGACCACAGATCTTGCATCTACAGTCCAAACAAAACTCTTGGCTGGAGGTATCATATCCCGCCTTTTGGGTGCAAAGTCCCTGCATCTGTCACCCAATTCAGAGCCAATTCAATAGGAAGATTACTTTCCAGAAGTCCAATGCCGCATCCTATGAAGTCAGCTTCAAGGTGCAATGTGATAGTTTATTAGCGATTTACAAGGCTTGCCACCCATCAGTGCCTGGAAGTACCTGCAGTGGTCTGGTCAAATCTGGTTGGAATGTTTGTCTGATTTTTGCGATCGAAATATTGACATTGGTGTGAGCACTGTGGGCAGCCACGCCTTTCCTTGAGCTCGTGGACAAGTCAAAATGCTCTCTTGAGGTATATAACACATTTTGTGTATTTTTCAGCCGCTCAGCGGTGTTCCATCTTGCTTCCTGAGCTCACTCACCTGGTGTATTCTTTTAAGACTCATAGCAGCCCAAATTGCCACAATATCATCATTATTGACATCGATAAAGACCTAGCATAGGGATGCAGTATGAATTCATGAAGTTTTCACAAGCTTGAAGCTGATGATACTCACCTTGTGCATTCTCTCTGACAGTTTGTAGAATCTTGGACCACTCAAGTTTTCACAAGGCCTCTGAACAACTCCACCTTGTCAACAAGGCTGGCAGAATCTTCCTGAAGTTGCATCAGCCTTCTGGTCAGTCCACCCTGGTTGGTGATACTTGTTGCCTTGTGAATAGCCCTGTTAGCACCGTTTTCCTTCATATACAGAGGGACGGCTCAGTGAATACACATTGTACAATGTGAATAAATGCCTCTTGTTACAGCAGAATCTTGTGCAGGAACCTTTGGGAGGTTTGGGCGAGAGGCAAACATACCTGATAAATTGGGGTGAATGGCAGTAAGTGTACAATGATGTGATCAGCAAACAGATCAACTTTTGGCTGTGTGTATTTGTTCCAAAACATACCCGGATATAACATCACAACAACTTTGGTGTAATGTGTGACATCCGTACAACCAACCGATTATTCGCCTGAAGATTCTCCAGGGAAGCGAGTGGGGAAGCTGTCTGACATGCTCCCAAGACCACCGTTGGGTCTCGCAGCGTGCCATGGTACTATCGTCCGCAACCTTTTGAGCATCAAAATGTTAAGAGATTGCTCAATTCATGATGAGAAGACAAGGGGGCTGACTGGATTGCTCATGACCTGGAAACAGGCCCAATATGTTACGGATCAACATCAATCCCGACACAGATTGTTATCGTTCCAACACTTGGCAATACCATCTTAATATCAGTCACCATTACCTGGCACATCCCAACATCTCCCAGTCTCTCTCAACATTTATCTACATCATTCCAATACTTCTTGGTATTTCAAACAGCACATGTCTAAATAGTATTTAAGACAGGCCCTACAGATGTCGTTTTATGTCCCTTCAAGTCTTCTCTTCTTTCCTTCCCAAGAAGGGATTATCATACATTACATCCCTGAACCTTGCACTACAACACCTTAAGCCCCTGCGTTGGCCCCTATCCAGCACTGTGCTCTGGCCAAGCACTTCACAGCGCATACAAGATCGTCGGTCACTTGTTCCTCCTGGGTATCTCTGCCTTGCACAATTCCCTTTGACAAATGTGGACTACTGTTCCCCTAGCTCTTTCCCTAGCTCCAGGCCCGACCGTAACACAGTAAGAGATCGGAGCAGGCAAAGGCAAGGTCTGGAAAGGGAACTGATGGAGACGAAAAAAAAAACACCCGCTCCATATTGCAATGGCAATCACTTCTGAAGAATGGCAGACAAGTAGTTGTGAATATGCAACAGATGGTGGTTTGGGTTGCCTCACCATGTTGTGCCAAAAGGTCAAATTTGAAACCTCCTATGGCATCAAGTCCTTGAATTTCGATACTGCAGCGAGTGGCTCTCATGAGCCTGATCGTCAATGATGAGCTCAGAGATCCGTTCCCCGACCAGGTCCTTGGGTAAAGCCATGCTTGCAGTTTGTGGTTGTCTCACCCCAGGGTTGGGACCTCTGCTCAGGTGGTCTGTGCAGCAATCAGGGTGTTTGCACCTGAGAACCTCTGGGAGCGCAAGCTTCCAATATTTGCTAATCTTCAGGCTCAAGGGTAACAGCTTGTTGTCCACAATCTTGAGCTCAAGTCTCACCAAGACTGCCTCGTCAATGGCGGTGGAATTGAACTGCAAGCGGTCCAGCGGAGCAGTTGCACATGTTGATTCCCTTGTGACCTGCATTTAGGTTTATTGTGGGTACAGCAAAGTCCTTCCACACGGTCCTTTTTTGTTGGCGATCTCAAATTTCATTCCTGCAACTGGAACCGACACCCGAATGATTGGGCCTGCCAACCTGCAAAGTCTCTACCAGTAGGTGTTATCTTCTGCGGGACCAAAACAAGATTTGAGCGTGGCATATGTCTTCAGCAGGTGATAACAACCTGCAATGATTGAGCGGCTGATCATCAGTACTTTATCCTGACCTTGGCTTGACCGGCTGATCAGGAGGCGGCTCCAACCTTTTGACAAGCGGCCAACGCTCCCCGCAATATCTCCTCCTGGTTTTGCCTCATGGAGAGCATGAAAGCGTCAACCGGCTATAGTGAACCACAATCTCCCAGTCAGATCAAACTCATGCCAAAGCTGACCGGGAAGAGTGGAGCTTGCTGAAAGTGTTTGGCGCTCACCTAATTCAGCCCCCAAGCACAGTGATGTGATATTTTCCTGTTGCAAGAACAATCCGCCAGTCTGAACATACAAGCTGTTGGATCAGGACAGACAGTGAGATTCAATCCGATCAAGGAGTATTTGTTATAGCCATCCGCGGTATGACTATCACGTACATCCGAACGGGTGTTCCGCCAGCAACTCCGGCGGAGCAGGTACTTATATGGTACGATAGGTAATGTCTAACTACTACGATCACTATTGTAATATGTAATTCATCTGCTATCACACTCATTTATCTACCTACTACCCTACGCAAGTCCCGGAGAACCCACAGGTTGCTGGCAACCTAACAGTATTGTCATATCATGCCAATCTTTGACATTACCTTCCATCCATCTTACACTTGTCCTCCTTGCCCATAGCTGTTGCTATCAACACAGGTAGCCAAGCCCTGCCGTGGTTTGATAGGTCCTTCCTTGCCTTGAAAGACTCCGCTAATGACATCAGGGATATCAGCATTTGAACAGCACCAGGGGTATCAGCAACGAAAAGACACCAGGAGTATCAGCAAGAGATTCCCAACAATGTGTGCATTAATGGCTGTTGTGATATCAGCCTAAGCTGATGGTGTAACTGGTTCTTTTGATGGTGTTAGGATTTGAAGGAGGCAAAGGAGAAGTTGGGGGCCAGCAGGACCTTGTGAGATTGCCGACGGGTCAGTTACAGGCCGCGCATATCGACAATATCAAAGCGCTGTCTGACGCCCTGCCCTTGCCAACTGAACTTGACAAACCACCAAGATCTTCCAAGAAATTGACAAGGTCATCTCTGTTGCCAATCAAGTCGAGGCTGCCTGAGTCGAGGCTGATGTAGGACCTCTGCCAGCTCCTTTTTACAAATGGTTCAAGACTGCCTTTGGTAGCACTGACAAATATCATGGCAATGACAAAGAAGGAGACGAGAGATCACTGCTATCACTTGTGTGAGTGACTATGTATCTGATTGCCTGGTTGCTTGCATAAGAATAAAGTAGTACATGAGAGGGGAAAGAGACTTCAGACCCAAATGGTCTGCTATATATACTTTTCTGGAAAGAGGAAATGGTGACAAAAGTGGTGGCAAATGGGTTGAGTCATAACTTTGCCATGACTGGTTTATGAATTGTTCACCAACCAACCGTGATTACGTCTCCAATTACGTCTTGAGGCTGTTTTGCTATTGGTGGCAATAACCTCTCAGATTTGCCACCCAATGGCAAAAGTGTCTAGGTTTGCCTCAGTAGCAAAACCATTCCTTCTAGCATGTTCCATGCTCTGCTTCAATCTGTCAGTACTTTGCTTCCTGCTTTGTGGTTGAGATTGCTTCCACATGTTGACAAGTTGTCATCACATACTGGTATGCAACAATGGCAGTTGTGGTTCATTGTGGATTGTGCATCCACGTCAATCAGGGTTCCTCTAAGACGACTTCAGACAGTCTTCCACAATGTGTTGGCTGCTCCATAGTCTGTCATCCTGGTACAAAATCCACAGTAATCTTGCAATCCCATGACACCGCTCCTTGTCAAACCTTGTGACACAATGTGTGCTGTTCAACCTCTCCATTTGCATCTGTCTTCTCCAATGTCAAAGCGGGAACATAGAAACCCGCTTATTTGGTACAATAGCTGGAGGAATGACATTCAAGCGAGCTTCACAGAACATATGTAAAACACCACCTTGCACACCAGACTAGACATCACCCTGGACATCAGGTCCCGTCAAACTGAATGTAGGCTCACGAATCAGAGAGCCATGTTGTGCCAGCAACGCAAACACTGCTGCCCCATTGACATGTTCTTGTTATAAAGCGGAACAGTCAAGTTTGCAGGATCAGATTAGATTCGTGATTCAAGACCACACAACACAAGCAAGTATGTCACAAAAGAATCTTGTAAGCATGACTGCGGCCGTTGACGGACATCAACATCACCGGCAGTCTGCTTGGGGAAGCTATTATAGGTATTGCATGACATGCAAACTCAATTAGACATCACCTCAGTGAGTTGCTCAGAGACCCTCTCAGAGACCCTCCCAGCAATCCTTTAGGAGATGTTCTTGTAGATGTCTAACTAACACCTTGAAACAGTTGACATCCATTGTTATATTATATTTCTACTGTTACATTCCCCAGTCCTGCAATGTTATCTTGAAGAGACCTCCTGATAAGACAACAAGAAGGTCCTTTCCACTGTGGAAACCTCACCCATTTCCAGGACCTGGTTTGAAGCATCTCAGCAGAACGCCTTGATCCAAAAAGTTTGGGGACGTCTACATCAATAGTGAGCGTGCATTAGTACTGGTAGCCGCAGTTGGGAGCGAGAACCGAGGGGGTCATCCAGACAGGCTGGCGGGATGCAGGAATGAGGCAAGGTATGGGTAGACATCTAGATGTAATGACGGATGTCACGCAAAATGCAAGAGCTGGGTGGTTACATAGCGGCTTGCAAGCCACAATAAAGCTGAGGCGAATGCCACCAGGCTCAAGGTTGGTCTCGTGTGATATTCACGTTCTATTTCCCCAGTCATAGACTTACGTTCATCTTTCCTGCACAGTACTTTTTAGAATGGTCTCAAGAGACAATACTTCTTGGGGCATGCTGGTGCAGGCAGCAACGTCTTTATGGAGGTGCTACCCTCAGCAACCTGTAATCTTAGGTCGGGCAAAGAGACCATCCTCCTTGCAGGTCAGCCGCCATCTTTACCGCCCCCAAGTACAGCCATGGGTTTTGGTCAAATGGTGCTTGGCTTGGGAGAAATCACCGGAATCATCACCCAAATCTGTCCCGGACCATCACCCAAATCTCTCCGGGAACCATCACCCGAAATCACAAACGGGGTACAAGCTCAGACATGGCAAGCAGACCCATGGAGTGCCCAACAAGCAGGTGGAGCAGCCCAGCCGCGTCAATACTCCACCTCCTTTGTAGCGAGTGCGATATCTATAAGCCTGTAATTGCAAAAGAATAGCAAGAGAAGGATTAGTAGATCACGAGCTATAGTATTTACCTGGTCTGTGCTTGGTCATTATCCAATCCTAGATCACTTGATAAGCCTGTCTCAAGTTATACCTACATGATTGTGAAGATGAGTTAGCTAGACCTATCTTACCAAAAGGACCTTGACTGAGTCAATAGCGTTGATGCTTGTTGATGAAGGTGAAAGTCAATAACCAAAGACTTGTTGTGGAAGATGTATGGTGTAGAGCGCCTGGGGGCTAGGTTGTATGCTCAATGTGAGGATGTCAAAAGGTGAAGAGAATAACCCAGAGAGATACCCTACAACCTCCCTTGAAATGTCCTATATATATACTCATAAGGGGAATGCCATTTGGTGGCAAATGTACAAGTCACAGCCAAACGGAAGTGTATTAATAGGACTGTCCATCCTTCCAGTCATCCAATATATCATCCTACCATATCTCCATCTATCCAGATAAATCTCCGTCCATCCAGATATATCTCCGTCTTTCCTATTATGCCTCCGTCTTTCCATATGTACGTGATTATATCTCTCTGTATGTCTTGACATGCCTCCAGATATGCCTCCATGCTTCCAGAGTGATTCTCAGTTCCGTTACATCCTTTGCCATCTCCAGGCTCACCTTCAACCTGTTTGAGGCCATACCAAGCGGAAGATGACAACGATGCAGTTGTTGGAACGGTCGGGACAATTGGGACGGTTGAGAAGCTCGAGAGGGAGAGGCTTAAGACAGCAGAGACAGTTAGACCGGGGTTGGTCAAGAAGGTCGGGATGGAGTCGGTTGGGACAGTTGGGAAGGAGACGGTCGGGACGGATGTGACCCAATGTTGCGAACATTCTCAGCGAGGTCCCCAACATGGCCAATGTTCTCGACATTCTCCACGCTCGAGTCCTGCACCTCCTCCGCGACCACCGGAGCGGGAACGTTTGAATCCTTGCACGCCGCAGTGACCCAACCGAGAACATTCAATTCCTCACCGGAACCTGCAGCGATACCAGCCAGAACTGCCAAGTCCGCACCGGCCTTGGTGTTACGGGCGTCCTCGAAAATCGTCTAAGGGGTTGCTTCCGCGTATTTACTTCCGTCGCGACTACGTGGCGAGTCACAGGTTTCTAGATGCAAGCGAAGTCGGATCACGTGACTACGATGTCTCACGGTCTTTCTCGAGTTCGTGTGAAGTTGCGACACTGTACTAACGATAGTGAGTTCGTCGGTGATAGTGTAACCTCTCCTAGTACGTCTCCGTAGTATAACTAAGGTATAGGCGTATGTCGAATGTAATAACTGCGCTTGAATCGTATAGAAGTACAACAGACTCGCACGACTTCTCTACGATTCGCGCTCCGTTATATGCTAACTACGTACTCGCGTTACTCGCACCGAATCCGCTATTGTTTACCGAGTTCGCCCGACTTCGTGCTTGTCTTCTTTGTTCGAGAACAAAAGGCTGTCGTCCGTCGGTCGCTCTTTCAGGCAAACAATAGACGGTCGAACACACGAAGTCGCGGTTTTCTTTTGTTGACTTCGTGCGGATCCGCTGAGTGTTGCCCGATCCGGGCCGATGACCTAAATGCGCGTCTATCCCATGCTGCCGTTCGGTCACGCCCTGTGACACTTGGCTCCACTCAGCAAATTGTTGTGGCTATTGTGGACGTTGTCAACCTTGGCAAAGCTCAACCCATTGTGGCTTTTGGCATAGCTAGCCAGGGGAACACGAGGCGATGACAACGTTGGAAGTGGACGAAGCGGCAATGAGGGCAATGTTGGCGGCAACAACGGAGGGGGCGGGGGTGGAATGCCAACCGGCTTTGCTCCCTTCTCTGACCAGCCATGCGTCTTCTGCCCTGTCTTGTCACTGGTGCCCCTCTTGTGAGCACCAGAGTTGTTGTCCTCCACCAGCTGAGCAATGGAAGAAGTCACTGCGAGAGCAGGCTGAGGGGCAACAAGAAGCCCAGGGGGGAGGAGAGATGTTGAGGCGGCTCCCAATTCATATCACAGAGGTACCAGTCCTACATTACAACAACATTCCCAAAAAGTACCACCAGCAAGAGTTGCATTCGGGAGGTGTGTCACGTGACATTGCATGCGCTCCTGCAAGACCTACATCAGCATACAGTTCTCCCTACCCCCTCACACTTGTACATAATTAGCATGCATCATCATCTCTCTCTCCTGACTGCCTCTTTGGTGTCTAACAAGACCAAGGAAGAGGATGGTGCACTGCATGGGATTCAAGAGGGTTGTTGGGATGGTTGACTAGGGGGGAGAAGAGGAGGTTGCCTGGTTTAATCCTAAATTGGTAGCAGCAGCGCCGACCAACTTGGTGGACCTGACAAATGTGGTCGCCTTGGGAACAGTAAAAGGGTTAACAGCGTTGCCATACGGATGAGTCTTGGTGATGATATTGGCCAGGAACACCTTGGCCCTTTGTTCTTGACACAACAGTTGGAGCAACCGTGATCAACGCAAGGCGTCAGATCTATGAGAGGATTGTGTCACGGCAGGGCTAGCCGCATAAGCGAAAGGTGAAGTAACAAAGAAGCGATAAGGGGGTCTTTTTCCCCTAAGCACAGAGCGAGGGATCTTCTCTTTCAATAGACAACACGCTTACCCCCCTTTGCTTGCTGACACCTGCTCCTCTCAGGATTCAAAGCCTACACCTCAACCCGCAGTGCGGCTATCCGAGAGGATTCAAGCTGGCAAACGCTTCAGCAAATTGTTGGTCGAGTGTATCAACAACAATGATGACCATGGTAAACCCCAGCTGAACAATTTGAACAATACGTACCGGGCGGTCCTTGTTGCGGGATGAAGAGGACGAGCTTGACCGTGTCAATGAGAACAATTCAACGACGCTCAATCGAACGGAACAAGAGCAAGCTGCCACAATCTCAAGATAGAAGGGAGCGGCACGGACTCACCATGAGATTTGCAGTACCAAAAGGGAATTTTGCTAAAGCTCAGGCGCAATGGCATCCCCATGTGGCCTAACGGTCTTTTCACCCAAGATTGTCACAAGTCCTATAAGACAGGTGTTGTAAAGTAACAACTAGATCCACCAAGGCCGGTCACTTGATAGATCTGGCAATAGTAATGATGCATTACCAGTACTAATCTTGTCTTGTTGTGAAGATAAATGAATGTTGCTTGCATAAAAGTGAAGTAGTACATGAGAGGGGAAAGAGATTTCAGACCTAAATGGTCTGCTATATAAACTATTCTGTTGAGCAAGTCTTCCCAATGAAATTGCAACTCCAGTTGCAAATTGGCAGCCTCAGTCATAATGTGTGCCTTCATATCACCAATATATGCGACTCCAATCACAAAAGTGTGGTCCCAGCTGTTGAAGATTGAGATGATATGATACCACAGGTGATGACATCATCAAAGCTGCAATCTCAATCACAAAGCCTCATTTTGTAGAATGTACATTGTACATTGTATTTTGTACAATTCACAGGGAATCCTGTAGAATGTACAGGTTTCAAGGGGTTGTGGAGCCATAGAGTCTACCATCAGAGTAGTATATACAGGAGGCCAGTTTGGCCTGATTTCCTTTTCCCCTCTCACATACTACTTTACTTTTATCTTGACAAGCAACATTGATTCATCTTCACAACAAGACAAGATCAGCACTAGTGACACACCATTACTATTGCCTAAGTACATCAAGTAACTAACCTTGGTGGATCTAGTTGTTGATTCACGACACCAGCTACATAAGTGTGCTTCCACTCACAAATGTGCTACTGCAGTCAGAATACATGTTGACCCTTTGTGCTCAAGGTTGCATCTTGAGCATCACCTACAATATCATAGCATGCTAATCTTCAAGAGAAGGCATGTGATGATTATCTGACAGCATGTATATGCAATACAGAGTGAACAATATGAAGCAAAAATATGAGTTATGCTAGACAAGAACACCCAAGACTGACAACAAAATAACAAGTTGGTTCAACCACCATAACAAAAAAGTTGTTTAGCCTACTACTAGCTCAAAAACAGGCTCACACCTCATACAGAACAACATCCAAGCTGGGCGCCAAAGAGAAGAACAGGAGGGGGATGCTTGGATGTTCTTACGACAGTGCTAGGCATGTACATAGGAGAGATGAAGAACTACTAAGCTATGTACTCCCAGCTGTCTCGCCGCGTCAGCGCGCGCAGCGCCTATTATAGGTATCCACGGTACGCATGTCATACATGCGCGTGGTGTAGTATTCCATATTGTACGGAGACCCTCTTGGAGACCCTCTTGGAGACCCTCTTGGAGACCCTCTTGGAGACCCTCTTGGAGACCCTCTTGGAGACCCTCTTGGAGACCCTCTTGGAGACCCTCTTGGAGACCCTCTTGGAGACCCACCCAGAGACTCATTCAGAGACTCATTCAGAGATGTGTTTGAAGATGTCTAACTAGTACCCTGTAGTAGGTAGGCGTCCATCATACCGTCATTACCCTACCCGTACCTTCTAGTCCTGTGTGTTACTATTCAGGCTTGCTGGCAGACCTTATAGTACCTAATGCCTGATCCGATTGATTGAGCCACTATAATACACTGTTTGACTCTTTAGCAGGCAGCACTCATCATTGTTCATAATTGACCAATACTGTTGTTTGTATACAACAAGTATATACTCTTGGAAGATTTGCTTCTTTTGACATGCTAATCATGGACAGCCCAGTGTAGAGGTGTGACTGTGATTGCAGCTTGCAGCCAGAATCACAAGTTTGCAACCACAGTCATGTATCTGCGTCTGCAGTGTGGTTTATCAGCCTAAGCTGATGGTGTAGCTGTTCCCTTGTTGATGTTGATCGATAACACTTGTATGAATGACTGCAAATTTGATGGTTTTCATAAAAGTAAAGTAGAAGATGTAAGAGGAAAGGGAAACCAGACCCAAGAAGCCTGCTATATACTACCTCTGAGAAGGGGCAAATGATGGTCAAGTCCAACCACATCAGTGTTTGGTTGTCAGATAAGTTTGATTGTTTGGTGATTGAACAAGTTTGGTGAATTTTTAGTACATGCTAGATTGTCAATGCCTTCTGCTTCCTTTGTGCTTCCTGATCTTCACTTTATGGCTGAGATTGCCTCCATGTGTTGATTTCCAATCATCACATGTCTATTCCCAACATGCATGGTTTCTGACGGATTACCACGCCGGTCTGGGAGTGGTCGTCATTGCTCTTGTTGATAGCAGATTGTTCCAGGTCCCAGAGTGGACTGGAAACTACTACAAAAGGACCAAACACAGTTTCAATTCTCCATCAGTAAGAAAAGCTGAACTGCCGGATTTCAATTCTCCATTACTAAGAGAAGCTGAACTGCCGGAAAAGACCGACACAAACCTGAGAACCAAAGACACAATTTACTACCACCAGATGCCCCCATACCAAATGATGAAGCAGCAACACCTGGTGACCATGTGTGTACTGGTCAACAAGTCAACAACAATTTTTGCTCACATGGTCTTGGAACTATGAAACAAATCACACAACACAAATATAGTAATAGTTCAATTGATAGCAATGATTGATGGACATCAATGCTTATCATCAATGACAACCATATGGGCCCAGAAGATACAATCTTCTCTTACAGAAATCTCTGTAGCTGTTGAGAAGCAAGTCAAAACCATAATTTATCAAGATGTCAAGGGACAGCTGCTTGAACAACATGACTCCCTCAAGTACCCAGCTGCAAATGAAGACAACACAAGTGTGATTGAGCATTAGTCATTGTGTTCACTCTAAACCTGCTTCCTTATCCTTATCTACTCCATTAACCCAACTAACCACAATCCATCTTGAAACTTTAGGCACTCTGGCCACAGACTGCCCTTAGCAACCTTTAATGTCACATGTGCCTTGTTAGAGCTTGCAGGTTAATATGGAAGGGGGCAAAGAAAACCTTTGCTAGTGCTTTGCAGCCTGTTCTGTCGTCTTATCTGTTACGGGATCATCATGTGAGTTGGCTACCGGCACGCAGGATTGTACCACGGACATCAGCATACACCTAAGTTGGGCTCGACGAGGCGAACCCGATTCCCTCGGAGTAGATTTGGTCGTCCCTACCATTCGCCTCCACCATTCACCGAAACAACAAAACCTTCCTGACACATATCACAAACAGGTACAGGGACCTCGAGGTACACAACAACCTTACTCAGGACCTCGACAACCTTACTCAATGAACCTAGAGACAATGCAAACTCAAGCCCGCCTCCTCTACCAAATCCAATTACTCTCAACAGGATTCGTTTGTTTGCCATCTCGCTCTTCCAGTTTCGCCATCTCTTGCCGTTCTATTGTTCTTGGGTCTTTTTCAGCTTCTGCCACTCTCTTCTTGTACTCGTCTCCGTATAAATAGCTAGAGGAACTTGGCCAAATTAATAGAGGACGCTCTGTAATAGTTAGAGGTCAAGTTCCGATATGACACTCTGTAATAGTTAGAGGTCAAGTTCCGATATCACATTCAATACACGCCTATCTGACTTGTTACAACATCTTCAAGACGTGTTGCGGAGAGGTTACAAACCCCAGGACGTCGCTAAGTATCTACGCTTCATCGTTTTACCTTAGAATGAATCCGGTACCTCACACCGAGTGATCACCTGTTAGGCGTCGAGAAGGCTCCAGGGAAGACCGGCTCGATGTATACCTGTGAGGACATATCCGGGAGTAATGTAGAATGTAGGGCTAGGGTATATGGATGTAATAACAGATGAAAGACTATATACTAACATGAGGATAGACAGTGATACAATACGATGTGCTCCTTGAATAACTCCGGCGGAGTTGGTACGACTTGAGTCTGGCGTACGCGTGCGTTGCTATAACATCACCTTCCTTATCCATATATCTCTGGATTCGTATCCCTTACCCAAACCCGCTTCATCTAAGCAAACCTGCAACATTCTCCCAACTACTTGCGATCTACCTTAAGTACCCTACGCCTTACAAATTAGGAGGAATCACCCGTTAGCGACTTCCGCCGTAACAGCATATCGGAACTTCTTTTATCGCACCTGGTTAGGACAATGTCTAAGCAAACTTGCACCATTTTCCCAACTACCTGCGATCTACCTTAAGCACCCTACGCCTCACGACTTAGGACCTATCGCCCTTGGCCGTAACATTATCCTATATAAGGGCCCACAATTGCCTGGCAGCTTAATGCGCTGCAATGGACACCACTGCTGTATGATATACCTAGGATGTCCTGAACCGCCGCTCAATACTGATGGTGTTGCGGTTTTGACGATGATCACTCCTCATGGAAGGATTCATAGCGAGGTTTCATATTCAGATCTGGCGTTTTGGCATGGCTTCTTTTTTTATCGCTAGTGCTTCGTCGCGCGGTAGCTGTCCCCCGCAAGAGGACCGCCTCCGCCATTCGCATTTGATGCGGTATTATTATTTCCTCTTTGAGCGAGCCGACGTCCAACCTGTGTACCTGTGTGTGATTGGTTAGTTTCAGTAAACGTCATGGTAGCGAATCGCGAGGGTGCACCTGGCGACGATGGGGACAGCGAAACATGCTATGATACCGGTTGGGTCGTTGATGAACTTTGTGGGCTACAGATCACATGCTACATGTCAGGTATCAGATTGGGCTCGTCTACCCTAGTCAACATTGAAGAACTCCCGGATCCCTGAGAGCTGCGATCCCAAGCACGACGGGGCGGACGTGTTTGACGGTTACTCAGGACTTGCCATGGAAGTCGAGGCGAACGGTAACTGTATTCCATCTTGGGGCCTGATCGGGAGTGTGACAGCAGAGCCTGTCCTTTGATGAAGAGGTGACGAGAACAGCTTCACAACAGTCCGCGATGATTGAGAGGGATTGAGGTACATGATGGGTCCTGTTGGGGAGGCATCGAATTTCCGCGCAGGTGATTGGTATCGGTCGAGGTCAGTCTTGTGCGTTGTGAATGATTGAGATTAATGTGAAGAGTTTGCTGATCATGAATTTGTGTATGTGTCGATGGCAGAAATGTACATGATAGCGATGACATATTTGATTTTGCATTCGCAAAAAGTAGAAGAGCCCGGGAAACCTTTGACGATTGCCTCCCCTATCCCTCCCGAGCCCGCTTAAATTCGGTAATGTTCCTAGACGGTAGAACAGCTGACATTATCTTCAGATCAGCGATACGGTCGATACGTAGATGGAGGGAGAGAACAGCCGGCATACCACAAACCAGTTTATTCGTGAAGATCACTCCGACAATTGTCCTCTGCTTCTCGACCCGTTGACGCAGCGTGGCGCATGGCGATGGTTGCGGATGGTGCGAGTTCGGTCCCATCGATCAGGACTCTTAGAAACGGACGAATGGATGCATGTCAACGTTGGATTGGAGGGAACACTTCGGATGTTGGCACGGACGTACACTTCATGATCACGTCGGTCCAGGCTTCATTGCCTGTGTTGGCGGACGAGCAGCGTGCACCTTTCGAGATGGCTCGCAGGAGGGATGCCTCGCATTAAATAGCCGGAGGCATCGATCCGTTGGACTCGGATCCGCGGCAGAAGTTTGTGGGGCTATTGAAGAAGTTGATAGACGTTGGGCGAAAGGGGGAACCTCGAGTGGCGGAAATTGAGCGAAGGATCGGAAACGGAGCGCCAAAAGGGAGCATGGACCGGATTGCCGTCTATGGACATTTCGCCTTCAGCTTTGGTCAAGATCGAGTTTGAGCGACAAGCTATCTGGCCTACCTGACAACGGACTGCACTCTTCGAGTCTCTGTGAAATGTCGCCCTGGCCAGGTCCTAATCGAGCTCTGGATAACACGGTTGAAAATCGTGGATCAGCTGGCACAATTCACACGACGCAAAGGCAAGATTTCTTAGGCTGTAGTGGTCGATCGCCGTTTCGCCTTGGTCCGCTCGCGAGACTCCCCCCACGCCCGCTACAGATGGTTACCGGAGGTGTCATTCTCCACTTGGGCCCGGTGAAGGCGCTCCAAGGGAGAAGCGTTACCCTTCCTCGCCCTCGTCCGCAATCTCAGCAGGGGTCACCGATTCATGTCGAAAATGAAGACTCAGATGCCGGATTCCACCGGAATCACCCGCACTATCTCGAGAAAGGGATGATCTGGAATCGCGGTCATCTGGTCGTGGACTAGGCGGCTACGTTCAGCTAGAGAACGCACCCAGACGGTCGTCTTCGGTCCTACCGAGAGACGAGTATCCGCCTGACGTTGAGCTTCTGGAGGGTTCACCCGGCAGAGACACTTGTGTGCTTGCCACGGCGAGGTCTTGCCAGTTCCCCTCAAGCGAGCCTCTTCCCCGATCCTCTTCTGTATTTCGCCGTTGTCGTCGATACGGGATCCGCGTCGGGCGTGTCGTCAGGCGATGGGGCGAACGACAGTTGGAAAGTGAAGGAAAGTGTAGACTGAGAGCGATTTGGGGGGAAAAGGAGGGAGAGAGGGTGGGAAAAGGAGAGGATGGTGGTAATCGAGATTGGACGAGTGGTGAGTGAGGTGGCGAAAAGGCTCGGCTGGTCCACTCTGCGCCTGATTATATACCGTCCCACAGGCTCTCGAATGCACAGCTTTGCCCTTCGACGAACAGGGAGCGCGTCAGTCTCCGCCCGGAGCGAACTCACGTGATCTCGAGGAGGGAGGGGGAAGGCGCACGGCACGCACACGGCACACGGCAAGGGGGGGGGGGGGGGGATCGGAATCTGCCTCGCCGAGTGGGAACGGGAGGGGAATGCTTGCGGTTCGGGGATTGGGGGCATCGATGGGAATCCGTTGGGGGAGAGAGGACAGGAAACAGGAAATTCGTAACTCGTTGGCTATTTCGTCATCCTGGTCAGCGATCCAGCGAGAAGCTACCTATCGCTTATCGACATTCATAACCCCTAAGGAAGAGGTCACGGAAGCGTTCAAAAGGCACCAGATGTCTGGTATCGACATCTCTGGTGTGCGGTGGGGAGTGCCCGCAGACATTGCGTACTTCGCTCTCCATGGTCCGCAAGATCAGCTACAAAAGCTGTTTGCTCTGAAAGACGTCATCGGCCTCAAAGGTATGTTAAATCCCAGCCACGATCTGATACTTGACGCCCCCGACTCTGAAACTTGACGCGCCCTGACCTGACATGCTTCCCGACAACAGGTGTCGATCTCAAAAGTCCTGAGAAGATAGGAGGGGCGAGCATAACCTATAGCATGAAAGGGTCACCGAGACAGGTTCAAAAGATTCTGGCTGCATCGGTACCATACGAGATATCGGACCGCTTCTTTACTAGCCGGAAGGTCGAGGTATGTCGGTTTCGTTTCGTCCTTCTTTCTGTCCGAAAATCCTGACCGCTTCCAACACAGGTCCATGTAACCTGGGTGGTTCGAGATCGAGACCTAGAAGCGGCAAAAGAAGCTGTCCGTCAAGCCTATAGCCAGTATTGTACCTTTGTCAAGCAGAGGAAGCAATTACGCATCAAAGCGGCAAGTGATCTCCTTCAAGCACGCAATTGGCCGGTACTCGCTCAGTCAACGGCACTCGAAGCGGTGGTTGACTCCACTGCGAGTACGGGCGCCTCCTCAATCGGCAGCCTTCCGGCAAATTTCGAAAACTTGAACTCGCTCAATAACGATCATCAGGATCTTGTTCCCGCTTCGGGCACCGGCTCTTCCTCGACTCTCGCTCCCGCTCCGAACACCGGCTCTTCCTCTTCAGTTGGTAGCTTCCCGGTAGAGCTCACTCACCAAGGGACTCGCAAGCGTGAACTCAGTCAGGAGACCCAACTGAAGAATACAAAAGCCGGAAAAGCCCGCAGGGTCTCGTGGGGCGTCAATGAGATTCGATTTTACGAGAAAAAGAGGACCCCGAAGCCGAGGTGGAACAGTTAGAAACGAAGGCAGCTGATCTCAGAGCTGAGGTGAGGGATTGCAAGGCAGACGCATCCCAGTTTAGAAGTGATGCGGAGTTCTTGGAGGAGAGGGCGAAGGTTTTCTCAGAGAGGGCAGAGAAGCTGGAAGAAGAAGCGAAGCGAATGAAGAGTGAGCCTTAATCCATCACGACTCGCTTAGAACCGACCTCATATGCCTTTATCTAGGTTGTCTTGCAACCGAAAAGCCGGAACATAGGCGACTCCAGAAGTCACAGACGGGGCTCGATGAATCGAAGGACGAGCTGGAGAAGGAGGAGCTCGAGAAGGACGAGTCGGAGGAGGACGAGTTAGAGGAGGACGAGCTGGAGGACGAGCTGGAGAAGGACGAGCTGGAGGAAGACGAGCTGGAGGACGAGCTGGAGAAGGACGAGCTGGAGGAAGACGAGCTGGAGGACGACGATGTGTGATTTATGTTCTATCTCGCCGATTTGTGACCCGCACGGGTTCTATGACTGTCACTACTGTAGCCAACATCAAGATGTAATTCGAGTCTTTTCGAGAGCTCGATGTTCGATTTTTGCTCGAGTCATCGATCAGCGCGGTTCGTCGGGTCGGGCGCGCACCCGCTCCTGAGCCTGAGCCTGACAGTCCGTCCGTCCATATTTCATCCAACTACTACTGCTGCTATCTTTTCAATCTGCATGTCGTGGCCGTTCTGAAGACCTATTGATCCACCAGATACACGCCAGACCGAATCTAGCATCGTTCCAGTCAATCATATCTAGCCATGACGACTTCCCAGGACGACTTTACCAAGCGGAAACTCTGGGGGTACGTGCATTTCGAGCCGAAATCACGGTTTCTTTACTGATCAATCGCGACCGATAACAGTGGACGCTTTACCGGAGCTACCGACCCATTGTAGGAACATCTGGCCTCAAACATGAATTCACCAGCCGATACTCACCTCTTGCCGAACAGGATGCACCAGTACAACCAGTCACTGGCTTACGACAAGAGGATGTATGCCGCAGACGTCAAAGGCTCGATAGCGTTCTCTAAAGCCCTGCAGAAGGCTGGGATTGTTTCCTCTAACGAGCAAGCCGAGATTGAAAGGGGCTTGCGAGTCGTTGAGGAAGAGTGGAAGAACGGAAAGGTACGTAGGACGGATTTGGATTGTTGGCTTTCAGGCAATATTGCTAAGAGGACAACGCTACACATCGACAGTTCGACATCAAAGCCGATGACGAGGATATCCATACGGCGAACGAGCGTCGACTGTCGGAAATCATCGGCAAAGACATTGGCGGCAAGCTTCACACTGGTCGTAGCAGGAATGACCAAGTTGCGACCGACATGAGGATCTGGCTGGTGAGCAGAATGTTCGGCCATCAAACCCGACAAATTAGGGCTTCAACAATCAGCTACGCTTGTTTCGCAGATGGACGAAGCCGAGACCATCAAACAGTATCTCAAAGACCTCATTGCCGTGATGGCGAACCGTGCCGAGAAGGAGGTCGATATTCTGATGCCTGGGTACACTCACGTTCAGGTACGATCATTCAAACCCACCCCTCTGTTCTGACACTGCGCTGACAGCCGAAACCGATCACCCGAAAACAGCGAGCCCAGCCCGTCCGTTGGTCGCATCTCCTCTTGTCCTATGCCCACGGTTTCTTGACAGACTTGGACCGTCTCAACGGAATCATCCCCCGCATTTCGGTCCTGCCGCTCGGAGGCGCTGCTCTGGCCGGGAATCCCTACGGACTCGATCGGGAGTTCTTGCGAGCCGAACTCGGCTTCCAGACCATAGGAGAAAACTCGATGCACATCGTGCCCGATCGAGACTTTGTCATGGAGTTCCTGCAATGGGCCAGTCTCCTCATGGTTCACATGAGCAAGATGGCTGAAGACTTGATCATTTACTCGACTGCCGAGTTCGGGTTCGTACAACTGAGTGACGCATACAGGTAGGTGATTCGCATCTGGTCAAGACCCGTGTCGTCGCTGATTGTTACCGATAGTACTGGATCGTCGATCATGCCCCAGAAGAAGAACCCAGTGCGTTATATTACAGCTTGCTCCGGTCAACTGCTGGCGACTTACATTTGCGAGACCAAACCACAGGACTCGCTCGAATTGTTGCGCGGCAAATCAGGACGTGTCTTCGGTCAGGTGAGCGACATGGAGCAATGGCATGGTGCACCGTGGTGGCTGATTGTGATTCATTCTTAAGATGGCGGGCTTTATGATGACTATGAAAGGAACACCCTCCACCTACAACAAGGATTTCCAAGAAGACAAGGAGCCTCTGTTTGACTGCGTTGACACCGTCAGCGCCAGTATTCGAATCGCCGAGGGCGTTATTGCGACCATGAGCGTGAGTCTCGGATCATTCTTGAGACAACAATTGAGCTGATATTTCGTGATCGTCGGTGCGAGCAGGTCAACAAGGAAAAGATGCAAGAAGCTCTCACAGCCGACATGTTGGCAACCGATCTCGCGGACTATCTTGTTCGCAAGGGGGTGAGTCGCGCCATACAGAATATGATGGAAGAATGCAAACGTACTGGCGATCACCGTCTCACATTGTGCCTTTTAACTAACAGGTACCGTTCAGGGAGACTCACCATATCTCTGGTCGAGCGGTTGCTCTGGCGGAAAAGAACAACATCCAATTGTCTGACATCACGTACGAACAATTCAAGGAGTTGAGCGACAAGTTCGAGCCGGATGTTGTCGAAAGCGTCTTCAACTTTGAGAACAGCGTCGAGAAGAGGAACGCTTTGGGAGGACCGAGCCGAAGCGGCATCGAGAGGCAAATTCAGGTGCTCAAGAAAGGCATCGAGACGGAATGATGGATGCCGGTTACTCGCTTTGGTCAACCCCATCGCCAGACCACAAGTTCGAAAAGGCCATTGATTGGTATAGTTAGATATATCCCTTCGCTCTCATGGGTGTATCGGTTTGGAATTAATGCCACAACGGTTATTATGCATAATCATCTCAACCTCTGTCTCCATAACGTTGATGCCGCATAGGAGACCCGACAGTATTCCGCCCGGACCCTTCCAGAGGACCTCGCGGGTTCCTTCGATTAGACAGTCTCTCTGGCGTCCGTTGCGCCTGTGAGGTTGGCGAGCTGACGGCAGGTCCCGCTTCGTTCGTTTGAGGAGGTTTGAAGCCCTGGATCATATCGGTCAACACTTGTCAAGGCGACGAAAGATTTCACGCCATATCTGTACTCACGAGCCTCTGCCCTGCTTCGTAGATATCCTCCAATACGTCCTCGAAGCGATTTTCCTGCACGAAAGTTTGATACTTTTTGTAAAGCTGTAGCGCACATCTTGCGTCCTCGATTGAGTCGTGTTCCGCAGTTTGGATGTCTTGCTTGAGAAGGAACCATGATAAGAATCGCAAGGAAAGTCTGCGATGACGAGACGGATCATAGAAAATAGCGACAGTGTCGATCACCTGAGTTGGAGGAACGAAAATGTCTAGGTGCGCAAGACGATTAGTTAGATGCGCAACACGGCTCCTCCATGCGAACTTACTTATCGTTCGGAAGTCTTTCGGCAGACCATGACCGACGAAGACGCAGCCAAGGTCGACAACTACGTACATCGGAAGATGATAAGCGAAAAATTCGCGAGATCGGTCGAATATACTTACGCGTTCGCAGTTTCTTGTATGCGACTTTGAGTGGCACCAATGTGTGTATAGACGTAGAGGGGTTGAGGTCTCCCTCTATACCAAGACAGGTGAAATGTTTTTAGTCACGTTTCGCCATCATAATCGTGCGAAATGACCGACCTTTGATGCCAGAGAATTCGGTCAGGTAATCCACCACCGGTTCGCTGGTATGGATATAATCGTCGATGAATGGCAGACTTTCCCGTGCTCCATCGCCTCGCAAAACCGAAACTCGCGCCAGCGACATTTTTGTCGGTCGTAACACATTTTTGGTGCCGTCGGATCGGATTTCTAACTCTTCCTGTATGATGAATGAACAATTCCGTATCAGCTCATCACAGCGTGAGGGAACATGCGCGACTTACAAGTTGTAATGCGATAAATTCCGCGTCGATAGCAACAAGAGTACCTGGTGACGGTATCTCGTCGAGATCTAAGCAGGTGTGCTTGATTTGCTGCCGATTTCGCCGACTGCTCGTATGAAGTCCTTGTCAGAGGGATACGATTTCCTTCGAAGGAGTGGGGACGCTTACCCGGAAATCAAGGAATCCCGAACGAGGATGGTAGGGTCAATCTGTTTAGGTAGTCCCTCCAAATCCAAAACGTCTTCGGTGCCGATGCGTTCCAACACAACGAGTGCGGGGCTCTGCGATTCAAGAAAGCTTTCAACTCGGGTTTCGGAAAGGGAAACGAGGGATAATGACAAACCTTCCATGCTGGCGCGCAACTTAGAGCTTCATCGGCACTGACTTCCTTGACTAGGAAATCGTTGAAGAGCAGCCATCTCGGTTGATCGTGAGACGTGGTCGCATCGGTATCGTTCGGTGCTATGGAGGGACTGCAATTAACTTCTACGTTGCCAGCGAAATGTCAAGAAGCGCGACGAACCTCTGACAAACGCGACAAGATGCGCTTCATCGGACTCGTGCTCTTGTATCGATGCTACGAATGCCTGCAATTGCAAAGAGGGGACTTTAAGCGGAAGATGCCTCCGGAATGTTCTTGCACACGGTTTCTCACCCTAACGATATAACGCATGTCTTGTGGTTGACTTGGGCTACTGTCGTTATCATCGTATACCTGCACATCCCCTCCTTCCCCGAGGCGTATGCGCACACCGTCTGGTAAGAATCTTTTCCGTCCATGTTTGCTTCGGGCCAAGGGCGTATCTCTCCAGACCTCCAGATGCTCATCCGATATAATGGAGGCGTTTATCGAGAGAACGGGTGGGAACCTTCGAACCTCGTTGCCAAGCATGTCAGTGCCGTACCGCCGACGACTGGTGAATGTGGTCAATCTGCTACAGTTTGTGCAATTCGTCTTCGTTGTAGTCTCTCGGGTGAGTGAATTCTGCAAGATACTGGCAAAGCAGCCTTCGTCACCAAGGGATGTGCCTGTCGACTGCACGCAAGCATGTTAGGCATGGTCAAACGTGACGAAAGAGCCTGTCCGAACCTTGCGAGGGTACAGCATGTCAACGACATGTGCTGAGAATTCCTTGAATACCGATTGGCCGCAGAGAGAGCATGCGTTGTCCGTCCGTCCCTTCAATGCTAGAACTCGAGTTATCAGCGAACTCGTCGTGCCAGACCCATTCGGTGGAGTATTGCGGTGGCTGTCCGATCTGCGGCCAGTTGGCGCGTCTTCCGCAGCAACGGTATTTGTGAACCACCGATTAAATTTCTGTATCAAGGCGGCGAAGTCCTTCTTCTTGGCCTCGCTTTCTGGGACAAACAGGCCAAGGGCATGCGCTTTTATGATCGAAAATCAGTACGGGACCAATATCGAGGCGAACATTTGGACTGACCCTGCGAAGTAGCGCTAAAGGCTCTTGAGAAGTTACTCGCTTGACAATTGATCCCTTTGGCATCCTCCAGCATACGGAACAAGAAACCCGACTCGCAGAGCATGCAGTGCTCTTTTGGGCAATCTATCGCCAAGTGAGCTTTGGCACACGCCCTGAACGGCAACGTGTAGTGATATGCCTGCAGCAAACTGTTCGTGTACGAATTCGAGATGTGTGTCTCGAGACCGCTATGCTGTGTCTTATTATAGAACCTGGGAAACAAGCTCGAGTATCAGCTACCAGCAACTTCTTCCGGCTGAGGGTCTTACTCGAAGTCAAAGTCCTAAGTGAAGGGGATCAGCTGCTGGAACGAAAGCGATTGGTGAACTCCAGACTCACTTCGACACCAAATTTGGAGTATTTGATTTCCACTTTGCGATAATGTTTCGGCATGGATGGTCCATTCGTCAGTCCCGTCAAACCCGAAGCCTGAACTTGTCGTGTTAGCCAGTTGTCGACACTTTCACATGAAACACCTTCGCGTAAAGCTTACCTCATCGTCAAGCACTTCAGCTGCGCCTCGCCTGTTTCTTTCACTGCGGAACTTCGGCCCGCTCTCTTTGCGTAGTGCAAGTTTCCCTCGACCCATGATCCCATGGGGCCCAGAGTCGGCAGAGATGAGGTTCGCACTACTATCTTCGCATACTACGTTGCGTTTGCCCTTCATATCTCTAGGTAGAGGAGCATATCCGACCCCATCGATGATCCGCATGTTGGCCAGCACGGCGGAAGGGATGGGTTTTGATGGGTTGAATAATGGCGAGGAGGCCGTAGCATAGTCGGCCGGGGCAAAATTTGAAAGAAGCGGTGTGTCATAGAACGGCATCCCAATCACGTTTAGAGGACTGAGCGAGAACCAAGTCTTTCGGTTAAATCGCGGGGCCGATAACAAGGACAGTTCCTACTAACGTTCGATTGGCCCATTTCACATCAGGAACGGGCATCGGCAAGTCGGGCCATTCCACCTTCGTCCCGTTATCGTGACCATTCAGAGGAGGAAGATGAAGCATGCCATCCACGCCGACCAAATCCGACTCGGCAGATATATCGTGCGAAGTGAGGAGTTGGACTTGACCGAGGGAGTCACCGACGGCAAGGTAGTCTCCCCGTGGTGATATTGCCAAGGCTGTCACATATTGATCGATGTCGAGCTGTTGATTTGGTAAAGAGTATTTAACCTTAGGTGAAGATTATCGCGATCGCTGTAGACTCGAACTCGCCTGAATACCGTTCTCGGCCGAATCGCTTCTCGAGTTCTCGTCCTCGTTCGTATCTAGGACGTCGATGAACCCAGACGAGCTGACGACGACGATACTGCTCGGCTTGTGAGGATCGAGTTTGGCCCAAGATACGCCTTGATCGAAATTTACAGGCGGCAGCATACGCGACGTCCGCAGATCGTATAGTGAAACGGTCGAAGAGGGAGTAGGTTGACCTTGTCTACAAGGCATGAAGCGATGTGCGTATACGAATCAGATCAGGAACGAGGTTCAAGAGTTTGCGCATAGAGCATCGCCATCACTGACAGTACGTTCCAACCCCAGGCGGCAACCAAATCTCCTTGCACGTCTACGCCGGTAAGCCCTCCAGTCTGCGAGCTCGGCGCTGAGAGGACCGAGACCTGGCGGTAATTCTGTCGAGGATCCAAGATCTGCAAGAGGCCCGAGGGAGATCCCGTGAGGATCGATCTGGGCAGCGTGAAGATGTGGGACAAGGAATGAGGTTGGTCCACCTAAATTCATCCGATAGGCGGAAGATGAGCTTTCAGTTAGAAGGTTATCGCAGCTCGTCGACTAACATTCTTCGCTACTTTGCCCTGCGAAGTATTGACGATTGTCAGGCGTGCTCCCGTTCCACCGGCGACAATCTCGTGAGAGTTGAGCGGATTCGAGTCGAAAGTACGTAGTGCGAACAGTGGATCGCTACATGTTGAAGATGAGCCATCGAGTGACCATCATGTATACGGGATGCTGTTACAACATACCTGACTGTCCATCTGACCAAACCTCCCCGCTTCGCTCCTGCTAGTCCGCCCTCGGTCAAACTCCAGATCTCCTTGTCTACCACTTTGAGCTGCCTCACTTCTCCAGCTCCAAAGCCCATCCGCATGGTACTATACGTTCCGAATCCCTTGCTCCCATGAGCGCAGTACACCGCATGACGTTCGAGCGAGACTGCACTGCAGTAGCTAGTCACGGTACCGGAAGACGAGCCGACTAATAGCAAGTCGGCATATGGGTCGAACGACAATGCGGTAGGGTACGGGGCAGGATCGAAAGGCGTGGCTGCCGCCGGAGGAATGACCTGCAGGGGTGTGTACCCCATGATATTTTGATCTTGACAGTTGTATACAGGCGGCTTGCTTGGAACTCCAACTAGAGGATCGCTTTCTGACCTACGTCCCGAACGGTCTCCTGCCGTCGAAAGCTTCCTTGAGCTGGACCCGATCCGTCGATCCGTCGGCCGACTACGAGTGCGATCGTACCCCAAAGGTCTATTTTGTCTCGAGCCGGACTGATCAAAGGTATATCGATGAACGAACGACCTGTGCACATGACGATGATAATGATGATGTTGGTACGGTATACCTCTAGAGTACTGTAGCTCAACCCCTAACGACCGACTAGCGCGGACCGCCCGGCTCAAATGTCACCTCGAGGTCGCTTCGACCTTCAGGCATGCTTTTACTCGATAGACCTGCCTGCATGGTTATAGCTCACATTCGTGATCCCGAGACGATAAACACATCGCACACTAACACATCGCACACCGGGCGGGAAAGGCGAAGCTCGTCATCTGCCTCCCAAAATGAGCTCAATCATCCCCCCTCAGGTCCGATCGCTGCGGAGAAAGCTCGTGGCTGCGACGACGACATCTCGGAAATCCTTGACGACCTTTCCTCTCGCGTCCTACTTTTCCATCCACCTGCTCCTGTCGGCCTTTCTCCTCTTCAGCTTTGGGTTCTTGCCTCGATCAGAAGCATTCTGGAGGAATGAAAATGCGCTCGGGAATAGCGGTTTCAAGCAGACGGTCTCGGCAGACAGGCCAGAGCATCCCTTCTTGACGCCCATCACGAGCGATCCCTTCAAGACGATGGTGCTCGAATTGATCGGGGTGACGTTCTGCATGATCTGGTGGAGCGGTCATCTGAGGAGCTGGTGGAGCGTGGTCAAATCGAGCGAAAGGAGGGCGGCAGGTTCCGCCTCGACTCAAGATTCCGAACCGGTCGTCAGGGAAGATCTCGCTCGTCGTCTCGAGGTGTGTCCCTTGTTACATTTCGGCACAGATCCTTAACATCAGTCTGACCACGTTGCGAAACAGTCCACAAGAACTGCCGGTCTAGCTACTGCCGCAGCGGTTCCTCTTGTTCTAGCACTGCTGTTGCTCCTAGGCGTCTCGACCAACTCGTGAGTCTAGGTAGATTCCACCCCCAATAGCTTGCGCTGACTGCTGGACCTCCACGATCGCGCAGACAATGGTCCTTGACCTTGATCCTGGCTATGCAGCTCTCGATGATGCTAGTATTTCCGATAGTCGACGCTCTCGGTATTCCCGACCTGTACGCCAAAGGCACGCTGGACCGGTATCGACTGACCAGGCTGTTCTGTGAACTGGAGTGAGTGATCAAGAAAGAAATGAAAAAGATTGTTTGGACACGCTTAAACTGTCAAACTCATCCCTATAGTCTTCGAACGTCGCTCGAACGGGCGACCGTGTATCCGGTTTATGGAACCCTCATCGGGACCTGGTGCGGAGTCATCCCCATGGCCTTGGACTGGGACCGACCTTGGCAGGCAAGTCGGTCTCGAATCTTCTCTATGGCATCATCTAGGCTGACATGGCATTCTCACATGATCTCTCGCACAGGCATACCCCTTGACTCTGGCATTTGGATCCATACTCGGATTCATCGCAGGTGGCTTTGCGAGCTTTTCCGTGTCAGCTGTGGAAGAAGCCGTCGCCGCGTCGTCTTCGATGGACGCGGTAGAAGTACAACCCGCAGCGGGTGGCAGGACACGAAAGCAGATCCGAAAGAAGGGCAAAGCGAATTGAACGGTGTAGCGCAGATATAACGTTACCGATAGCATACACATAGAGTTCGCTTGAGTTGGCTTTCTCGTCCTTGGCAGTCAAATCGGCTGGCCGCCGCTGCGTGACTTGCATCAAGTCGGCGCCACCATCATCCCTTTCCAAACTACTAGAGCGTTTTCGGAGGTCGTCTCATCTGATCTAACAAGTATCTTAGGGTCCAGAGATGGACGGTTGAAGGGGGTCTGATGAAATAGATTAGGTGAGCACTGGAGCTGATGAAGGGACTTGGGCGTCCACACTCATTGGAAAGTCCAGGGATTGGGCAGCGGCCAATGCTTGAGGATGCAGGGCAATGGGCTCAGATCTGCACAACCTGTCGTCTTGATAAGCTGTTGATCGAGATAGCAAGGGCGATCCTTTCAGTATGTGACGTCGATTTTTCCGAGCAGTGAGCGATCGGATCGCCATGAGTCGACCCTGCCTCCCGCTTCGAACATACCCCCTGATCGAGTACGTTCAGCTCTCTGCGCGGCGCGTCATCCGGATATCGCCAAAAAGATTCAGCGTCACAATGTGAATCTTTCTGCTCGTATTCACATCATCGCTCACAATCCACCTCCCTCCAAGGCCTTGGTGCCGAATCGACGCCTTCTAGACGCCGACACCTACACCGCTAAAATCCTGCGAACACTATCCTCCAGCAAGTATTTATGCTTGCACGTACAGAAGATCCCTCTTGTCTTGTTCCCGAACACTCCCGTTGCAGAGAAAGAGAGTACCACCACCCGCTCATGCAGGCGCTTCGAGAACATCTCGCGTGATGAAGGGTCTCTCTCGAATTCAAGAAGTCTCGTAGGTCAAGGCTGACCTAATATCGATCATGAATCATCATACAACGGGACGTCTCCGTCCCGATATCACATCGGTCATGTACATCATTATGGCGTCTGATTTGCGACGCGAAATGCTCTTCCTGCTTCCAAGTGAATTCCGCCTATCGTCGGTACCACAGAACGCTTCGCCTGTTCCTCCTCATCTTTCGCTGCAGTTGGAGCATTCCGTAGAGAAGGGCTTCGGCGGTGGGTGGGCATCCGGGTACGTAAATGTCGACGGGGACGATTCGGTCACAGCCTCGGACGACCGAGTACGAGTAGCTGCGGATGAGGTGGTGCTTTGTCAGGAATGATCGGGACAAGCACGTTGTGAAGATCGCAAACTCACTGGTAGTATCCACCTCCGTTGGCACACGAACCCATGGAGATGACCCATCTTGGCTCAGGCATCTGCGGTTCGAGATCAACATCAGCGTCGATAGGAAAACTTCTGCCAAACAGGCGGTCCCGCCTATTCACCTGGTCGTAGACCTTTCGCAAAGCCGGTGCCATCTTGTTTGTCAAGGTACCGGCGACGATCATGATATCACTCTGTCGGGGTGAAGCTCGGAAGACGACTCCCAATCGATCCTGATCGTATCGTGCGGCGGCCATGTGCATCATCTCGACGGCGCAACATGCGAGACCGACTGGAAACAAGGTTGACATCGAGGTAGATCTTGAATGAGCCAAGGCGAGTCGATGTAGATGAGAAGAGGTGGAAGCTCACAGGTCATGGGCCACATCGAACCTTGACGAGCCCAGTTGACGACCTTGTCCATGGTGGAAAGGACGTATTCTGCGTAGATGCCGATCGGGACAGCGGAATAAGCGGCATGTCGCGACGAGGCGAACATATGGAAGACATTCCCGAGACTCACCAGCTCCATTCTGAGGCGTCTCCAAGCTCAACTGGTTCGATCCAGCCTGAGCGAGCGCCATCTGGTTGGTGGTTGTAGAGGGAGAAGAGTCGGCCGAGTTGACTGCTGACGTCGGGGTGTGAGGCTTTTGTGCGATCTGAGAGGTGTAGAACGATCGGGCTGATGGAAGTCGTTGTGATCAGCGAAAACTGATCGGTGAGAGATCTGGCTCAATATCTGGGTGTTTCCTCACCTGCTACCGGGCTAAAAGCTCGTTGAATACGAGAGGCATTGCCTGAATCGATGATTATCGTTAGGTCAGCTTCAACAAGGATCTTGCGGGTGGCGATCGGTGCGTACCTGATCGCAAACCGGGGACGAGAAGAGAGGCCATCTTTGTTGAATACGTCGTAGATTTTTGGTGGTCACTATCTAGAGATCAGGTCTGATGGATGTTCTGTATAATGGTCTAGATCGCCAACACCACCGACATTGTCGATTGTCATCGAGAATGGGTCGAGTTGTGCGAATCCGACGTCTCTGATTGATCGAGGCGGGTGACCATAGACTCATCGTAGACCTCTCTCGGCGTCCGCCTTAAAATATGGCGGTTAGACTTCTTGTTACGCGTCGCCTCGATCGTCCCGAGGACCACGGCGAAGATGACCTGGACCAACACAAGTTCTATTTTATCCGGGCGCATATGCAGTGAGAAACGTTATTACAAAGTAGACAGCTCCTCGTGACCTTTCATTTGTTCCAATCCACTATGCACGAGACGGGAACGAATTATAGGCTGGGCGTTGCAGCTGGTTCGCCAAGATGTCATTACACATGGCCTAGAATGCAGGGGGCAAATGAACGAGTCAGCTTCGCGAAGAGGACCTCGCCCTGAATTTACTTGGCCACTCACCTGAGCGACATGTGCGGCGGGGTGATCGTAATGATCGAGAATGTTGGACATGGTGCGCACCACGCTCGAATAGGTCGCGATCGCCTCTTCCTGTGGCAGCCTCAGGATGTCCATGTAGATGATCGAAATTGCATAGAGCAAGAGAATGGCCGAGAGGCTCAGCTATCAAGGTGATAGGCATGACAGTCAGATATAAGACCGATCTTGCCCTCGAAGGTGGACGGGAGATGACCAACCTCGGTCAAATGTGGGATGGCAATGTAATAACGTTCAAAGGCGTGAAGCTGGTACGGTTGACACGTCATCGTCAACACCTTCTCCATCCCGAAATGTCCAGGCACCGACTCCATCACTCACCATCGCCAATGCCGCGGCGACACACTCGTTGGCGAGCACTCGCATTTCATCCGAATAAGCCAAAGACTGCTGCCTGATAGTCGCCCACACGCTCGCCTCTAGGATAGGCATCAAGACGAGCATCTTGAGTTGTAGATAGATGCCGCACATGGTGAACCTGACCACCATCCGTGCTCCCTCTGGGGTGTCGAGATCGATGCGGGTTCGTTGCTGGGGCGCATTCTCAAAGTGGTCGAAATCCTCGGGCATCCGTGCTCGGAACTGAACGAGACTTTGGTGCAGGTTGATGGCTCTAGAGATCCCCACTTGTACAGAGGTCGAAGACGTAAACTCGTCAAACATGGCCTGAACCTGAGACATCAGGTCTGCCAGCCCGACGAGTGGAATGAGGTAGTATCGATTCTGATAGGGGCACCTCAAGGAGGTCAGCAGGCAATACGTCTCTCACGAGAGCGGATTGTGAGCTCACATCGGTCAAACCGGAGATGATCGAGTTGAATTCGGGTGACCGGACCATGTTGCTAGGAATACCGTGGCATAGACTAGCCCACTTTTCCATGTGATAGCACACGCATATTGTCAGGCGGAAACCGTGCTCCTCCGCCACGGGCAGCTTGTAAACCCCTTCTCGTGTCAATCCGATGCTGGTAGCCAGTCGGCTCGCTTGGCCGATGGAAGCGAGCTCCTCTGAAATTGATATGTAGACCGTGCTCGTGGTGAGTGACATACCTTCGACAAGGAAACCAGCCTAACCGTCACACTAACCGTCGCTATTACCGTAGCTCCGACCGAAAGCCGCCATGACGACCCAGAGGTTAACGAGATCGACCCCGCCCTTTCCTTGACCGTGTTCCAACATGATCTCCTTGGCCTTTTGCACCAACACCTCGCTCCATGCTCGAGCCACATCCTTGTGACATTGTGCATCCCCGTCCCCTCCCTCAATCTGAGCTCCGAACGCGAGTACCATGAGATCTCGAGCTCTCTCCAGGCGATCGCTCTTGTAGGCGAGGTTGTCTAGCTGCCGTGGTTTGAGTTCTGCCACACCGAGCGTGTAGGCTCCGTAAATTGATTCGCGAACCGCATCGATACGAAGAACAGGAAAGAGAGGATGAATGACCGTCTTGTAGGCGTTGAAGAATCTATAAGCTAGTTCTGCGGGAAGGAATATGGGGTCGAGCTGATTGCCTGGCAAGACGGATTCGATGTGGTCGTGGGTACTGTGTGTAGACAGCGTAGGGACGGTCAGCATAGACCTCATCCGTACAGATGGATGACCGATTGTACTCACATGTAACGGTCGACACCCCATCGCCATACGTTGTTCGAGTGTAGTATAGGCGTTTCGCCAGGACCGCCGGAAAAGGGACGATCATCCTGTGGGTCAGAAGCGTGGGATCTCTTGGTCTCGAGCATTCGTGATACGAGGTCTTGAATCCCCAGATATGACGTGACGCCTAGGAAGTAACGATGTACCGCAAAGATGGTACAGAGAGACGTTAGCCTCGTATTCTCGAACGGCCCAATGGAAGTGTCGATCGAAAGGGCGTCCCGGGGACTCACCCCAGTACTCCATATAACGAACGTCCATTCCCGAACGAAACGTCGTCAATCCGGCATTACCAAAGGAGTCTGTCTCGGTCCGGAATATGTCGACGTGCGGCTCGCCTGCAATGCCGAACGTAACCGTAAGCAAAAACGTTCCCCAAGTGCACCATCGTGGTCATTTGCCGTTCCCGTCGTCATCTTACCGGAAGATCTAGTGAGAGTGGCATGGCTATGTGGCCCTGTATCATGAGAGCGAGACGATCGTGAAGTTTTGTCGGGTATGCGTGAAGTCGATTCGGAAGCGTCGTTAAAGGTCGAGTCGTGTCCTGTCTCTACGTCGAACCGCATCTGACTTGACTGCTGCTGCTGTACGGGTGCTCGACTCGAAGAGGACGAGGACGACGGGTTGTAATGCGCAGAGCTGGACGAACCAGCACCTACACGAGACGGGCCTGGAATGGCGGGATAATTGGGGTATTGTGCAGGAGGAGGAGGCATTGAATGTGGGTAACCGCCGGAATCGTGAGGGGTCTGCGAGGACGAGAAGCGTGACAGAGGAAGGTATGACGTGTGTGGTTGTGGGTGTTGCTGATGATCGGCTAGGCCGCCTTGCTGCATGTCGTCATGGTATCGACCCAGATGACGCGGCTGAAAACTGGCGTCGGCGTCGGTGCTCATGGGATCGTTCAGATACGAACGAGCCGTGTCGGGTCGATTCCTCTTGACCTGTTTAGCTACGTTTTGTGCATACACGTCGATAGGTTGGTCCCTAGGCGGAGGGGCGTACGTTTGCGGTCTAAAAATGAGAGTGAATGAAAGTGAGAGAACAAGAGGGAAGGGGTCCAAACGGCGACACGTTGAGGAATAGTCAGGGCCGTTTTCAACAAGGGATTATTTTAGCCTTTGTCCGAGCTCGTTCCATATGAATACGCGGTGACTGGACGCCGAGAGTGAAGAATGAGAGATGCTTACGAATCCGCCGCCCCCTCTCGAAACGCAGCAAAGCTCGACGACGCGCTCGAACCCCCAAAATCGTTCTGACTGCTCATTGTCGGATGAGAGGACGGTCCTTCGCTGCCTTCGGTCCTGTTGACGGCGAGATTCAACAGCTGCCTTCGCGTCGTGCCGCTGTACACGCAACTCGACAGATGCAAGCGGCACGCAGTACAAGGGTCGCCGCCATCACACTATAGCGACCGAGGATAGATTGATGGAAGAAAAGAGGTCACAAGAGCACAGAGGTCAGCGGTCGATTGATCAAGAGCGTCGTAGGGTTCAGGTTTCGTCTCACTTTGACCTTGCTGCGACGTGGCCAGCCCATTCGAGTCAGCTACTTGACCGTTCGAGTGGTACTACAGGGTTCGAGCCAGGACTTACCGTAGTTTACATATCTGTCGAGAAGATACGGTAGATGCAGGCATCAATACCATCGCGAAGAGATGTATAATATCCCTTCAGACCGACTCACATCGCATGCCCTCGACGTTCGAAGCGGCACAAAGGTTCGAAGACCTTGTGGCACGCTATAGTTGTCTTCTCCTTCCGCAGGCGCTGCATCCTCGCTCGTTCCCATATCGGCTTGATCCATGCTCGCATCTTCCATCCTTGCGTTACCACTCGTCGACCGCCTCCTGGTATCCAGGTAATCAGGACCCTAGAAATGCTTTCGGCGGTGTTTTGTGGAGCTCGAGAACCTTGAGCCCGGGTTGAACAACGGGATACGGGATATGCGAGTTGCCCAGTTATTTCTGGATGAGTGCCTGGAGGTTTCCTCAATTTTGGTGACTTTTCGGTTTAAAAAGATGTGGTGATACCTGTGTTGGACAGGCCTGTTCCCTATCGTCGAATGTCCTCGTATCGTCTGACCGGGAAGTCAATACTGGACGTCGTCTTTGGAGCTCATCCGTGACCCAAGAAGACACAACCGCTACGCCTTCTAAGGACCGACTGGAAACCTCCAAAAGAACGATGTCTGACCCGCACTATAGGGTTGTGGCATCTGTAGGGTTCCAGAGATCCGGAGCGATGATTCTATTCCGAACGTCTGGCTTCGAGTCGATGTGGACGACCTCGAGCTGTTGATCGACGAGTGCGAGCTTGTTTTTCGCCCTCGGCGACCGTTTACGTGATTTCACCGCCGAGATCGCCGAGGATGACGCACCTGAGTGACAACCAGCAGGAGTAAAACGGGGGGGCGTTCCGTACAAGCGCGGTTTATTAGTGGATTGAAACAGGTTGTGATCGGAAACAGATCAGTTGCAGGGCAGGATGGGTTCGAGGACGGCCCACCAGCGGATGAAAACGCAGACTCGTTTCGATCACATATCAAAACCTCCAATGTCTTGTGACGATGCGAAAGAGCTCTGATCCTCTTCGCCTGTTCTTAGGCACACGGTACGAGGTTGCTTGGAAGAGACGAATTTAATCGAATCAAACTCTCGAAGTGCTGATGTCTTCCCTCTCAGGTACAAAAATAGAATCCTACGAAGTCTACCACGACCGAGTCGACTCGATCGGGGTCGACTTCTAGATGGCCATACCACCCTTCTTCCGGGGCGGTTTGGCAGCAGAGTCGGGCGGACCACCTTGGCCTTGTGGCGTAGCCATCGAACTCCTGGTAACCCTACGTGAGGGAGTGGTGGCGACCTCAGCTTGAGCCGGCGGCGCTACCGTCCGGCGGCTAGATGGTGGAGGAGGTAAAAAGTCCTCGGCAGACTCCCATCCAGCTGCAGAAGGTGGCGGGAGCGTGAAGCGAGCGGGAGCGGGTGGTACGGGTTCCTTTCGCACTACAGGTGGAGATCTTGCTTGTAGGTCAGGCTCAGGAGTTCGTTCAGGAACCAGCTCAGAGCGAGGTTGTTCAAGAGGGCGACTCAGCTGAGCCATAAGATTGCTGTTCCCGCGGTCGTGAAATCAGCACAGACGATATGATAGAAGACTGTTTCATGGTACCTACTCCATAGTCGACCTCCTTGCGTAGACCCAATTTTGCACACTATCCTTGAACTGGATCAACCTTGATGCGAGGCCCGTATGGTACTGCCAAAAAGACGTAGTGTGAGGGAGGCGTCGATTTCCGAAACGCCTGAATCTACGCACGTTAAGTCCCTCTTCGCAGTTACTGATGATCTCGCGCCATTTCCAGTAGGCGAGCTCCATTTCTTGCAACCTCTTTTCTCGGTACTTGACGCGGGAATCATCTTGCCTCTGGGCCAAAAATTGGTTGTTTCGTTCCTGTGACGAACCATCATATGTCCTGTTAGAATCAAGATGCGTAGCCATGGTACCTTGAAGTGACCCACTTCGAGCGTCCCTAGTACTCGCTCTTGCTGTTCGCAATGTGCGCGCATCTCGTCGATCAACCGGTGATACTTGCGCAACTCCTTTTCGAAAATGTCCTCGAACCACTCGGGCTTGACTTCGCCGGACGACGACCCATGCGACATCTTGGCCGCCTGTTCGAGGACTTGCGAGCGAATGTCGTCCTTGGACGCGACCCGCTTGCCTTCGTTGACCAATCGAGCGCGATGCGTTCGGGCGTCGTCCAGGTCTTCGAGGATTGTTTGAAGCGCACGTGCAGCCGCGGGCAGTTCGGCGTCGACTTCTGTAGCTCTCCCCGACGTTGGGATCTGCTTCATCAAAGCCTCCTGTGGTGGCCATTGAAGTCTGGTCAGTCGAATGGCTTCGATGCGGACTACACGCAGTTGGCCTACTTCACCACCCGCCAAGACATTGATCAAAGGTGCCCACTGGTCCCACTTCTTCCGAACCTCTTCATCGCCCCTTCGCGCTTGTCTCAGAGATGTGCGGAACTGTTCGGATTGTTCCACATAGTGTTGATTGGCTGTAGTCGACGTCTCGACCATGCCTAGCATCTCGGGATGCTGTTGCAGCATGTGTTCTTCCTCGCTAGCCTCTTGGTCAAGCAAGTCCATGGCCTGCAGGCGTGACGATCGTGATCAGGCCAGAATTCTTCAGTCAGGTTCAGACTTTGGAAGAGAACGCACCTGCTCCAGCAAGGCGGAACTGCTGGCAGAAGCCTGCTTGATCTCCTGGATCAGGTGTTGTGGCTTTTGCAGCCCACCTGCAACGAACACCTCTTCGGCTTTTTTCAAGAGGGAGGGCGGGAGTCCGGCAGGTCGTTCGAGTGCCGTGATGGATCCAGGCAGGCCAAGCGATTGCAATCGGCTGGACAGACATCACTGTCAGAATTGCGATACAACCCACCGGGTGAGACATGAAACTCACGTGGCAATCATGGCGTCCATACGATCCTGCTGTTGTTCTAGCTCGTCCCTGACCAACGTGTCCTTGCGGTCATCGTATATGCCTGAGGGGATAGTAACAAAGTCAGCGCGAAGAGCCTTCACCTAAACCTATCGATCCGGGCTCAAACTCACTCAGAGCTAGATGCACGCCATACGGTACGAGCCCAGCGAACAGCGGACCTTCCTTTTGCTTATTGAGCCATCCGATACTGTCCTCGATAGCAGGGGGGACGATCGATTTGACCATCCCGGCAGGAACGATAGCCGCCAACTGGCCTGGTGGTGGAATGGGACTGACGTAGATGATGTCGTTATCCCGGATAGCTCGCTTCAGGTTGGAGGCGAGGGCGTCTTGCAAGCCCTGTGAATCAGACGTATGAGAGTATCAGTAAGGACTGTGTACACGAGAGGATCAGGGCAGCCGTGGCCCGACCTTGATATCCTGCAAGACAGCGTCTCCTGAAGTCCGCTTGACTTCGGTCAGAGCTTGCTTCAAGGCCACCTCGGCTTGTTTCATCCTAGCGATCTCCTCCCCATACCTGTGGCATGAATCAGAGTCCGGATCACACAGTCAGTCAAGATCGTTATTTCATCATGAAGAATAAACGGACAAACTTGCCGTTGTTTAGCCAGATCTTCCTGACTCATCCGGTACTGTGAGACGGCCTCGAAATATAATCTCTTGGCGGTCATGTGGGATATCCATCTCTGCGCGACGTAGGGCGACAGCGTATTAGCTCATGAGACAATGTCGTATAGATATCTAACGCAACGAGACATACTTGAGGCAAGTGGTTAAACGCCGGATCTGGGGATGCTCGAGCGGCTTCCAAAGCGAGGCGGTAATATTCCGAGACCTAGAAAAGTCGTCACATGCGTCAACCAAACCTCCTTCCTGTCCGGCCACGTAGGATCCCATACACAATGCGCGGATCACATACCTTGGCAGCCAACTTGGCGATGACCCCGTTCGTATACTTTTCCCCCATCGCCCTCTGCCAGAAACATTCTTGAGCCTGGGCGAGGCAAAAGGTCTCCATAGTGTGGACGAAGGAGGGGGTCATGTCGTATCCTGCCGTCTGCTCCGATCCTTGAGGATCGTACGAGGTCGAACTCAGGTCGGAGGTGAGACGGGGGATGAGGATGGTCCGGAGGTAGTTCAACGTGCCCGCTGCTTGCTATTCAGCTCAGGAGGAGGGATGAATGAGTATCGTAGCGAAGGTTCGATCGAGCGATTGCGATGCCTTACCTGGAGGTACGTCAAGGCCCGCTTGATACCCTCCGTCTCGTCCCTATTCTCCACCGCCGCCAGCCCCGAGTAGACAGCAGCGAGGTTGTATACTACCGCCGCGCGTTCGAACGAGAGCGAAGGGAGGGAGATGGTCGGGTCCGTCTGGAAAGAAAACGACGGTGGGAAGGGGAGGTGGTAGGTGATGCTCGCGCCGACCTAGCAGTGAATATCGATTGAGAGGTGAGCAAGTGTGTGAAGAAGCTGGTATGACGACATTGCAAGGCTCACGTTGGATGGAAACTTGGTCAGCAAGAAAGCCACCTGAGCATGGTACCTAGCCAAGCGGGATACCTCTACCATCAGCCAAACCCCTTCCCCCTCTTCTGCATCAAAGTCCCGTCATTGCTTACAATATCAACCCATCCACCGCAGTCGGATGTACGTCCGGCGCATGGCCCCCACTCTGTCCTCCCTGGACCCCAAAGCATTCCCTACGCAAGCTCGTCAACCGGGAGACGTCCGCATCGAACACGTCCGGATGAGTATCGTGAAAGTTGTCAGCGATGTATTCCTTGAGCCTGGGCCCGAGATCGGGGCAGGGGTCCGTCCGTTTGAGGGGGAGCGGGAGGAAGTGTTTCTGGGTCGATGTTTGGGGTCGGGTTTCAGATCGAGGTCGATAGTGAGATGGAGATCCGAGATCGAGATTGGTTTGAGCGATGATTTGGCGGAAAGGAGGAAGATGGCGAGAAGGGGTTGGCTCACCATGACAAACAGCCAACAGAAGCGGTATCTCGCGCTTTTACGAGAAAGGATGAAGGAGGGAAATTGCGACGGGTATATATGTCTCTTCCCGGCCTGAGCCTGAGCTTGAGGTGTCAGTGGCTGTCAGTGGCCGGTAGCCAGAGCTGTGTGCGCCGAGATTGTGTGTAAACGTTGGTAGATTGCGAATCTATCCGAGAGAGGGGTGGTCTTTCGGCGAGGGCGGAACGAGGGAAGGGGGAGGGGGTTAGTGACCCTGTTGAGTGGGTCGATCTTCGCCGAGCAGCAGAATGAAATGCGACCGCTTGTTCGGGAGGGGCAGAGACACAGCAGGGACAGGTAGACGGATGGATCGAGGGATGGATGCAGTTTGTTGTAAATGTCGAAATGTCAACGATCGAGCTAGGGGGGGCAGGAGGGGAGAGGGAAGGGGGTGCCGAACTTCCGAGAGGTGACTTACCGCCGAGGTAGAGGTGGGGGTGGGTCGGGGTGGGTCGTCAGCGGATCAAACGGATCTGATCACGGCAGCAGCCTTCTTCTTGTAGCACCTCTTCCTCACCACGATCATCACCACTGTAAATTTGTAAAACCATATAACTATGAACTACCGCCGTCACTCAAAAGTATTCTTTTCCAGTCGATCAGCTACAGCCCAGTCAACCGCAAAGATGCCTCCCATCCACCCAAGAGATTTTACGATGCCGCTCGGTAAGTGGAACGTCATGATCACGCAAACATCGTGACTCTGGTAACTCGGGGCTGATATATAACAACGCACATCCCCCCGTCGCTCTTCAAAAACGTGTAAAATGTATCTGTACACTCATGTTCGCTCGCCTGTCACTCGACGTCAAACGCTCGGCCCAAAAAAAGCTGCCTTCGGCATGATTTTCGTCCTGGGATCATATATATATTCATCAATAGGCGAAGCTAAGAGCATCGCCGCTTCTCGACGGATACAGACACATGAGGAGATCCTAAAATCTCGCCGTGCGTTGGGCATGGACGCTTGGGATCAGCGAAAAGAGAGGGAAAGGTTGAGGCAGGCTAGCGGGGGTGGGGGCGGGTCGAACGAGTAGAAAGCGACCAGCTGAGCAGCTGAGCAATCGAGCAGAGAGAGAAGAGACGGGGACGAGCTGGAGATCTCACGACGGATTCCTATACGTATACGGAAGATGGAAGACGGCCTCCATGGACCGGAGGGTCCTAGCGGATTTGCGAACATCTCACACATTGACACAGCAAGTCGTTCCCCCATTCGTCGCTATCCGGCTACTCGTCCATACAAGTTCATCCCTAAAACCGGAACTCTATCACCAGCGATGTCCTACCAATGGAAACAGGGATGGAGGAGCCATCATCCGGAATCTACAAACGACGGCCTCTTATCACAAAATTCACTCGCGGCTGTCATGGTCTCGTCGATTTTCCTATCGACCGCAATACACCAAACCGTGCATGGCTTTGGTAGCCGGGGACGGGGAAGAAGGCTCTCTCGATAGCTATATAGGCATACCGGAGTCGGGCTCGAGGAGGCGAGGACCGCGACAAGGAGATGGATGATGGGTCCGTGTTGTAGTAACGACGTCTCGTCGCGGACACGCAAAGTCTTGCACTTCGCCTGGCTCGACGTGGGACTTTCATCCTGCACCACGAGATTAACCTCTGCTACGGGATGAGTTTTGGGAGTTTGAAGCTCATTGAGGGAACGATAGAACAGAGCTTGAGTCGATGGCGTCGATATTCTCGTCCATATAGCTCTCTCCAAAGCGCGGTCGCCATTGCAGTCGCAGGCAGCTCCATGAGTTATTCTTCTTCCTCCTCTGTGGTCACCTCAGTGATATGATTGTTGTTCAGTGCAATATTGGGATTCACCGAGCCGAAGCCAATCTGTTGCTGCCAATACCTTGTTGGACTGATACGAGAGGTTGCTGATGATAGTGCAGACCCTTGACTGAGACTATGTCGGTTGGGGTCGCCAAATGATGACGGCAGTGGGTGTAGGGGACAACTGAAGATGGCCGGCGGAAGTGGAGCCTGAAGAGGGAAGCGGGCGAGATGGTGTAGATGGAGGGTAATAGGTAAACGACTAGATGGTATCCGGAGTTGCAGGAATGCTGCGAGCCGAGCCCGCTTTCGAAACGCGAAAATAAGTTCGCTGACATGACGGGAAAGACCTTGGCAGAACAACAGATGGACGGGCATGGTGAGAGGAGGAGCTGAACGACGGCCGTAGCCTCGTCGTCGTTATGATGCCCATTCTTGGCGATCATCGGGAGCACCGAAATAACGATTCAACTTCGATAGAATGACATGCATAACTCTGAATCCATCCCGATGATCCGGATCTATTGCTCCTTGTTGAACAACAGGAACACCCCGAGCGTCCCTAACAAGGCGTATTTCAGTTGAGGATAGTCGTTCTACCGAAAAATGATGCGTCATTTCGTCGTAGGCAGAGCCAGGATTTAGCATTTTCAATGCGGGCAGAGAGGCTTGAAAAGAAGAGAAGGGCAGGGAGGGAAACTAAGGCTTACCATGACGATGGTGACGTATCCGACGTGTGGTAAGAACCTGCCACCACACCCGTACGCAAATCACATCAGCCTGGACGCTTTTTCCTCAAAGTAGACGATTCTGTCCACATCCCGATCACGTCCCGACGAAGACCCGTCACTCACCCTCTGACTTTCCCAACGACCATGTCCCGCTTCAACCACTTCATCCCCCGCATATAACTGTGATACAGCCCGAGGTCGTCTGTAGGGTTGTTATCCCCCTTTGTGAGCATCAATTGGGTCTCCGTGGTCGTCCCGTTGGGGTGGGTGACGGTGGATGTATGGGATTGGATGATCCGGTGGACGATGGGGATGTTGGCTCCGGGGCTGAGGCGAAAATCAAGGGAAAAAGAAATTGAGGTTCAGTGTATGGTGATGAATGATTTGGGAGAGAGAAAGAGGGAAAGAGGGGGATGAAGGGGAGACGTGGAACGTACATCTTGTAGACGGGGATATCGCCGATTTCGTACGAATCGCTTGCAAAGTTGGTCAAGAACAGGATATCTCCTCGAGCAAAGGCCGGTTCCATCGACTCGCTGTCGTACATCGGATTCGATGTAGATCATATGAGTATCGCCAGGAAAGGGGAGACAAAGGTATCAGCCGAGAGATATTGCGGTGCAGTGGTAACGCCCATGCTCAGGTACTAACGAGAGGACGACGACGATAGGGGATTCCGAGTTGGTAGCGAGGCACAAAGCTTTCCATCCCATCAAACCGCCCGCGATGATGGTAGCCAGATTCAAGGCTTGTAGGAGGATCTGCGACGAGGTGACGAAAAGGCAAAAAGGCACAAATCAGCTCCGTGTGTCGGTGCAAAGGCCACGTCGATTAGTGTATGGCTCACGGCTCTGAAGCCCATCCTCCGGAGTTGGTTGATCTCGTCCATGAACATGATGGCTATATGGCTATAGCCTTGCTTTGGTCTTGAGGATTTGGGAAACCCTGGATCGAATGTGACGTGCCGAGCTGTACTGAAATATGATCCTGCTGGCCTGATGATGAACACCCTCCTCGGCTCTCGACGCGACCACGATCATGAATAAGGATGATATACTTCCGACGTTCCGGCTTCGGAAGTAAATTGGGGAGGAAATGGGGCTCGGACCGGTGTTGACCGGGGGGACAGCTCTAGTTGCTGACTTCCCTCAACATGTCCATTTTAAACTCCTGCAGTCAGCTATCAGAACGTCTGTAGAATTCCGTCATCAACGAGCTACAACAGGAGATACCAAGCAGACACGACGATGGTCCGCGTAATCACCCTCGACGAACCCTTTCTCCCTGTCCAGAACGACCTCGGTGAAGGTGAGAATGCGAACCGGTGTTCCAAGCTGGAAGACCGGGTGGAATGATGATTTACTACTGTTCATACCCCGTGGTAGGATGTCTCTGGGACTCGAAGACGGGTCTGCTTCACTGGGTGGACATCTTCCGGTCGACCATCCATACGTGAGTCCATGGACCTCGCTCTCGGCCCGTCCACGAACGCCGACGACGCTTCACGAAAAGAAAGCAGGCTGATCGCGTACCTCTCGTTTTCCTGACAGGCTCGACCCGAAGACGATGAACCACTCGGTGGATGATTACTCGGAGTGCGATACGGTTATCACCAGCTTGATTCAGCTGAAAGACGGATCCGGGGTGAGCTCTTCGTCACTCCCACGTTGAAACCTACCAACGCTCGACCTGCTTGACATCCCCGCTGACCTATCGTATACGTCTCACTCTGAATCGTGTCTCGTAGTTCATAGGCTCTCACCTGAAACACCTCGCATACTTCCCAAACCCTACCAAGCCCACCCATCCGTTCCCCAAGTCCACCACCACTGCCATTACTAAACGCACCTCTCAACCGTTAGAGGGGAGCAAGGCGTTCGAGATCCCAGCCAAGTATTTCCAGGCGGGAGAGGATGGGGTGCATAGGTTCAACGATGGGGCGGCGGACGCTAAGGGGAGGTTATGGTCAGTCTCGAGTCGGGGTTCTGACGGGGATAGAAGGTTAGGCAAAGGGGGGTTGCTGATCCAGATAGGGGTTCCTCGGATGCAGGATCGGTACGATGGGTCATAAAGAAGCTGGATACAACGGACAGCTGTTCCGGTAAGTCAGGCCGCTGTCTCGGAATCATCTGTCTATGACCCTGGTACAGACCCGTATGGTTAACGATTGGCGGGTCTCCTGTAGATACGACCCGGATGGTCACGTCGAGCTCGTCTACGAAGGGATCGGAGTAAGCAACGGGATTGGATTCAGTCCGGATAACAAAATCATGTGTGAGTTTGACGCAATGTCGTAGTGGGTGCATGTTCGGGGTGATGCGTGCTTATACTCAGAGGTGGTCATCTAGACTATATCGACTCCCCAACGAGGGTGATCTACCAGATGGACTTTGACCTGGTCAGCCTCTACCGCCCAATTTCGTATCTCGTCCCGCCTTACTGATGATCTTCTTATCCCGATACGTTGCACAGGAATCAGGCCGTGTCTCAAACCGCCGCACCTTGCTGGACTCGTCCTCGTTCGACGACGGCGTCTTTGACGGACTGTGTATGGATGCCGAGGGAGCGGTGTGGGCCGCTAGGTGGGGGGATAACCGGGTCGTCAGGGTCTTGCCGGACGGCAAGGTCGACCTGGAGATCCGGATCCCGGGGGCGAGGTGTATCACCTGTTGCGTTTTCGGAGGTTCGTGGTCTCGTTTTCTTCCATCCAGCTCACTTTTAATACGGTCGAGCTGATATCCGAATTCCGCTCTTCGCTTTCTGTGCGACGCAGGCGACGATATGGAGGACCTGTTCATCGTGACGGCGTCATGCAAGGACAAGCCCGAATTGAACGCAAAGTACCCGCAAGGGGGGGATCTCTTCAAGGTCAGGGTGGATGGGATCAAGGGGGTCGAGAGGTACAAGTTTGGGAATTGAGCGCTTGCGCCGGCGCGAGATGGCCAAGCGGGAATTGATCGTGGGGGATGGTGAAACAATAGTAATTGGTCAGGCGATCGGCGATCGAAGCAGGAGGTAGTTGCATATGCTTGTGCAGGTTACATGAAACAAAGGGTAGCGTCACAAGAAACGGAATCATCAAGTCGACATGTGACATCATGGTTTCTTGCCAGCGGCGTGATACATCGAGACCCTCTATACTACTTGCCTTCACGGTCCCCGCTAGATGATGTAAGCGAAGGCTTCATTTGAATGAATTGTCGATAAAATCGCTCTTAAGTACCCCTCATTTGGCCAGTGATCTGATGTTTCGAATTTGACTCAACAGATACATGGTCATAGTAGTTTGTTCTATCTTGTAATTGACAATCGCGTCACCTGCCATTTCTTTTGGTGTATTGCTTGCACAACGATGTTCAGCCAAACAGAGCTTTTCAGATTTCAGGAGACGCCAAGGAATTACAAGTTCCATATCTGATTACCAAGAAGACCAATGTGACACAGTCAGAGGCTTGCACCTGTCAACCATCTCCCATAGCTACTTGACAGTTTCTAATCTGACAGATACACTTCAATCCCCTTGTCCATACTGCAATACCTCCCGTTGCAGAACGCCAACCTTGTGCTTCATCCTTGAATTTCCCCTTGGAACGGTCCTGTACCCCACCATGACCCACAATCCTCATTGCTTGACCCAAGTCCGCAGGGCCTCTTCTTATGACCTCTACTTCCAATGGCACACTCGTCAGATCTGAAATCCGTTCAGACGCTGTAGTGCGGTGCTTGGCCAAGGAGCAGAGAAATCAAATAGCGAGGCTTAGGGCCCAAAAACTGTGGGAAGGAAGCGACTCGATCGGCCACCACCAGGCAACAGAATACTTTTCTCAGTACCTTGTCTCTCTTGTTGCTGTCTCGCTCCATCTGAGCGACCTCCCCTTCTACATCTTTTATTCAACTTACCTCCATCTCTGAAGCCAAGATACAACCATGGTGAGCTTGGACCTGGCCGTTCATATGCTCGACCTTCCCTTTGAGACAGGTGCGATTGTTGGACGGTGCCGCCTCCGGTTCAGAGCTGGGTTGAGCCAAGTGAGCTCCAACTGGATTTTTGGTTGTGGGTGGATCGAGATGGTAGAGGACGGAAAGCGCAACCTTGACTAGTGGCTCGATGGGCTTTGTTCTGCGTAGATCTTCTGACAACCATGAGTGCACTATGCGTGCCCGTTTGGCCGCCTTTTCCCACTAATTGATGACATGTCCTGACAAGAGCCAGCAATCAGCATCGGCAATGAAGATTCGCTCCACGGAGGGGCCGGGAATCAACCATGATTATGAGAAGATCTACGTCAGGGCGATGGATTGGGGAGAAACCCCGTGACTTGTGCATCTCAGGTTGTTCCGTCTTCTGCACCATGGCTGTCATCCACAATTGTCGGTGAATTCCCAGAAAGATGTTGGTGACGTACAGGATGGATGGATGGCAATGATCTGTGTGGGCAATTTCATCGAGGATACCTAGTCCTGAAAGGCCTGGTGATACTGGTCAGCCGCAACAAGATTCCGGGTGTTGTCTCTATCACTTCGTTCTGATTGTGTTCATTATCAAGTGTTTCTCCAACCAAGCTTGGTCAAACGTTCTTTCTCAAACTACACCGGCAATTGTGCCTTGTTCGTCTTCTTCACCAAGGGTACTGCATCTCGATGGCTGGACGCACATTTTAAAACCATCCAAACTCTCTGGATACGACAGCATACGGAAATAGTGTACCACACATTCAAGATGGCAGAGGCGGCAGGATAAGATATCAAGCCCTACATGGAATCCGAAACTTTTTGTACATCGAAGTTCAAGCTCAAGACCAAGCCTTTAATACCCTACGATCAACAGGCAAGATCGCAAGGTGTCAGGGGCAGCCGTTCTGTACAGTTGTGCTCTTGTTGTAACTCAGTTGTGTACGTGTTACAACTCGGTCGTGTTCACATTCTTGTACATATGCACGATGTCTCGGTTATACAATTTATCAAGCAAGACCAGTTATAGCCATTGCACGCTTGCAGTAGCATCACGTCAGAACTAGCAGAGTGTCTCCTGTCCTGTGGTTTGACGATAACGGATACAACAAAAGCGATCATATGGTAACTTGAAATCAGTTTCGCTCTTATTCTCACGTGAGCGAGGTGCGAGGATGGTAACTTGTTTGCATCAGGATCTTATTGCCGCGATCTCCGCGATTTCCGATACAGACCTGTCCACCTGAGCAGCAGGTCACCGTTAGAAACCCAGGGCTGGAGCAGCTATCGACCCAGTCAGCCGATCTCGCATACGCTTCCATTGTACATTTTTCCCCAAACATCTCGACCCCTTTGCCACCTCCTTAACGTATCGCGTCTCAGCGCGACACCTGAAACCTGCACCGCCTCTCGCGCCACCGTCCATTCCCCAGCTTTCCCCACATATTCGCGTCACCCAACCCCCTTTGCCTACCCCTCACTCTGAAAGGAAGGCAAACCGTTGCCCCTCTACCCCAACTTCTCCAGGGGATCACAAACAATGGAATCCACGTGACAACCCCTGACCTCTGAAGCGCTGCAGGGGGATATGGTGATCGGCAGGGCATAAATACCAGGTGACATCGAGAATGATTTACATGGATTTGCAATGATCGCCACTGTTCAAACCAAACGAAACGAATACAACTACGACAACACAACTCGATCAAACATTTCCATACTTGCTGAGCATAGTACTGCTGAGCAAACTTACGAAACACGAAACTAAACCACACGAAACAACAAACCCAAACGACAACCACCGCAACCATGTCTTACATCGCACCTTACGTTGCCCCGCTCGGATACGCTGACCTCGCTTACGGGGGCGCTGCCATGGCTTCTAGTGAGTTGGAAATAGCTGTTCATTCAGCGTGAGAGCTTGTCGTACCGAGTTACTGACTTCCTCCCCTCCTCTTCAGTGTACTCTCCATACTCGGTCGCCAGATACGGCTACGGCTCATATGCCCGACCGTGGTACAGCAGCCTGTACGGCGGCAGCATATACGGCGGTTACGGAGGATATGGGTACAGCGGGTACCGATGGCCCAGCATGTTTTGAGAAGCGAAGGAGAATGGCAATGTACGATGCCGGCATGTATATTTGATGATTTCGCTACATGACGACTACCACGAACGCCCTATCCAAGATCAAACGAGACCTGATCGGCAGTCACCTTGACCCTAAGATGGGGAACTTGCACGTTGTACATTGTGGTGCATCCGGGCCCTCCTCGGCATACGGGTTCTTGAACTTGCAGTCTTGTAATGAAATTTCGAATTGGATACAGACCTGTTGACTGCCTGAATGCCGGTTTTGACTTCATCTTTCCGTGTGCGGACAAGGTGGAAAAATCCGGCGTCCATATGGCCAGCCAGCTTTGCCTTGATATGGTCGATCACCTGACGCAGACAGGCCTCTTCAGCGCTGGGCAGTTGACCTTCATGATCGCTGAGTGACTTCATCAGCTCAGAACAGTTGCGTTGATCCCAGTCCAAGTTTTGGTAATGCCATGCGATGTGACATGTAGCTTCGTAAGATATATTACGAGGAACGGCTATACTGTTACAACTACTCTATATCGTGAAGAGGCGACCGACTATATTTGGCCGACGCTCGATGTAGTACCGGAACAACCCAAACGAAGAGGATATGGTGTGCAATGAAAAAGAACGAAAATGGGGGACTAACCGGGCGGATCGAGAAAGAGGCGCGACGCAGGGTTTACCACCTGCTGCCACCACCGCCGCCATATCCACCACCGTAGCCTTTTGGATTGAGATCAAGGTGAAAGCTGATCAGTTTGAGATAGACAAGGCTAGCAACATGTCACTCTGCGCAACTCACCACCACCGCCACCACCACCGTAAGAGTTAGAACCGGATCCACCGTATCCGCCACCGCCACCTCCACGGTATCCACCACCACCTCGTCCGCCTCGGCCACCGCCGCCACCGCCTGATATAAAAGAAAGAGGGAAGAGTCAGTCATGGTGCGTCGAGTAGAGTGTGGACTTCAGGGTGTGACGACATACCTCGTCCGCCGTACATAGCCATCTGCTCGATCTCAGGAGGGCTATCGAGGTCAAAACGGATCAGCCACGCGAATCTTGAGTCTGAGTTCATGCAGCCTCGGACATGTGACTCACATCACAGAACCGGCTTCACGCAAGAGGCCGATCAGATCACGGGCCTGCTTGGCGTTGTCGGTGGTGAAGTAAGTGTACGAGACACCCTTGGCACCAGCACGACCGGTACGACCGATTCGGTGGACGTAGTCCTCGACGTTGTTGGGGAAGCTGCAAAGAAGAGGGAGCATCAGAATCGAGCCTTTCGAGGGTTGATCGAGAGATTCAGACTCACTCGTAGTTGATGACGTATTTGATGTCCTTGACATCTGTTTAGGCGGCAGTGTGGGGTTCGAGTGGGTAATTGGCAGTTTGAGGGGTTTTGAGGTGATGTGGTATCGGGTGTAGACGGTAGCGATGTGGTTTGGTGGTGACAACGGGGTGACAACGATATGGCAGGGCGAAGAAGAGCAGAATAGAAGCAAGAAATTCGATCAGAAACGACGGGTCAAGAGAAACCTCCGCGGTGGTAGGTGGCGTTGTGGTCGCGTGCTAGTGTGGTGGATGGACCAGCGGTGACGGTGAACGACGTTGGTTGAAGCACGGGACCAGGCGGTGGTCCTGCCCGAGCCCATAGAGGCCAGACGAGAACCAACGACCCGACTTGCAAGCGAGTGACCTTCTAGACGGTGATTTGTGTCGCGTGCGATGACCGAACAAGCTTGCGCCATCGATCATCCAGCGTCCAAACTCAGCAGCCCAAAGTTGCACAGGTTGCGTGACGCGATACTGCTTGTCCAGGAAGATCGCCCAGACCTAGCTTGCGAAAGGCCTCGGCAATCACGTTGACAAAGGTTCGACCTAGAGGAGAGCAAAAAGAAAGCGTACGGAACGCCTGCCAATTGCGTGTTCCCCGTGGCCAAACCTGAAAACGCTGAACGCAGATGCTTCGACGATACCTCAAGAGAGAATCTCGCTGCCGGTTAAGAAGGACGACAAGGCTGAGCAGACCGAACTGCCCAGATCGTGTTGTCCTCCTGCGCAGTGCAAGGTGCCTAAAGATCGTTCCTTGTAGAACGCTCGAAATTCTGCGCGCGGAGGGTCTCACTAGCCCATGTCCCAAAAAGATTGATATAATCAAGGGACCCTCCGCGACTCGTTTCGAACGCTGCAAGTGATCTTTCAGTAGAACAACGCGTCATGCGTCGCAAAACGTCCTTGTCGCAACCGGTTCCTCTCGTCCTCTACACCAACTCGACACGCACGGCAAAGGAATAGGAGGAGGGGAGGGGAATCTGTGTAAACGACACTCACCTAGACCACGGGAAGCGACATCGGTAGCCAACATGATGGGCGAGCGACCCGACTTGAACTCGGCCAAGACCCAATCTCGCTCTTGCTGCTGCTTGTCTCCGTGGATGGCCAACGCCGGCCATCCGTCTTGCCTCAAAAACTTGGTCAGGTCATCGGCGACCCGCTTGGTACCGACAAAGATCAAGACCTTGGCGTTCTCTTGCGAGATCTGGTCGAGGTGCTTGATGAGCTTGCCTCGCTTTTCAAAGTCGGTGCAGACGGTGACTTCTTGGGTGACGTTGTGGTTGGTCTTCAGTTCCATCGAACCGATGTTGACCTGGATCAAGTCTTGTTGGAAGTCGGCGGCGAGACGCTGGACCTCCTTGGGCCAGGTGGCCGAGAAGAGGACGGTCTGTCGGTCAGGTCGGATCTGGCTGACAATCTTCCTGATCTGGGGCTCGAAACCTGGAAAGTCGCAGAAGAGTTGTCAGTATGATATATGGAAAGTTATCCTCGGCGCACTCACCCATGTCGAGCATTCGGTCGGCCTCATCCATGACCAAGTAGGTGACACGCTTGAGGTTGGTCTTGCCGCTCTCCAACATGTCGATCAGACGACCGGGAGTGGCGACGACAATCTCGGCACCCCTCTGCAAGTCCCTGATCTGTTGACCCTTGGGAACACCTCCGTAAACGGCCGTGTTCCTGATCCGGGAAGACTTTCCGAACTTGGTGCACTCGGCCTGGATCTGGACGGCCAACTCTCGGGTGGGGGCGAGGATGAGGACGATGGGACCGTCACCGGGGGCGAGCAAGGGCTGGGCGTTGATGTGCACCATGGCGGGCAGGGCGAACGAGATGGTCTTTCCCGAACCGGTCTCGGCGATGGCGACGAGATCACGACCGGACAAGGCCATGGGCCAAGCCTGACATTGAATGGCCGAGGGAGCGGTGAAACCGGAAGCCTTGATCTCGGACAAGATGTAGTCGGGGAATCCGGCCTCGTCGAAAGTGGTAATGGGTCGAGGGATGCTTTGACCCTGAACGAGCATCTCCTTTTCGGCACGGAAAGCCTCGATCTCTCGGTCGGATCGGGCAGAGACACGGGCGTCCTCGATGTAGAAGCTGCGAAGCGGGACGTTTTTTGAGATCAGCACGACTGGCCATTGAAAGTTCAGCGGGACGACGATACTCACTTCTTCTCGAACTTGGAGAGGGTCTGCCTGTTCCAGTCGATGTTACCGAGACCAGCACCGAGGGCGGACATACGGTCACCGCCACCGCCTACAAACGCACGAAAAAAAAGTCCATATTCAGTTCAAACTGCCTACTACGCATCGGTCCCGTTGATGCGCACCCCCACCCCCGTAATTGTCATAGCCGTAGCCGCCACCGCCGTACTGACCACCGTATCCACCACCACCACCTCCGTATCCGCCACCACCTCCGCCATATCCGCCACCACCACCACCACCACCGTAGCCTACATAGACAAGAAGAAGCTCAAGGTCAGTCAAGGTGATCTCGAATGAGACGTTCGAGGATTCGGAGAGACTTACCGCCACCACCACCACCGTATCCGCCACCGCCGTATCCACCGCCGTAAGACTGATCAAAGAACGCAAAATCGATCAACACCATGTCCCAACAAGAAATGAGCCTCGTGTATCAGTTCAGCGACTCACCATTGTTATGCTAGTTTTTGTTATTTGATGGTAAAAGGGGAAGGAAGGGAGTGTGGATCGTAAAAGATCTTTTTTTTTTTTTCGTAGTCGTGTAGAGTCGAAAGGACTTGTATGTGTGTTTGCTGCGTTCGAGGGAACGTAGACTGTTTTTGTGTTTGATTTGTAAGTTTTTACGAGTAGTAAGTGTGAATCTCTTTGAGTGAACAATGAGAAGCTTGAGGTAGGGAAAAAAGATTTGAGCGAGATGAGAGTGAGGTTGATGAAAGTTGATGAAAGTCTTTCAACGAGTGCAAGGCGTGTGGGGCGACAAAGGGGGGTGACTCGCGCGGATGCAAAATCTCAGGGGAAAATCTTGAAAACCTTGCCCCCCCCGGTGACTGTCCCAGACTGACGCGTGAGAAAGCGGGACCGGTAAATGACTGCAACGCTCTATGCGATCTCCAGAAACGTAGCAATCTCAGGATATCGAGTCTACAACCAGTCACGCGCCTCAAGCCCTATTACGACCACAATGTTCTTGATCATTATATCAACATGCTCAAACACTCTCCGACTATGCGGCCTTGCCAGCTCTCAGGTCCTGTCAATGTCAATGTCACGCGCGTTTCACCGATTGTTAGCGGCAGAACCTTTCACCAACGTGCACCGCCCCCATTCGCTCGCGCCGACTCACCTTCCAAACCTTGAGCGCCTCCAAATTCCCAACGACCTCCTCCCTCTGTCCTTCCTCCCCCCTTACCGCCCCTTCTGCCCCTTCTTCGGGTAGCGCTTGCACTTCCAACTTCAAATTGCCCTCGTTCCCTTTTTCCCCAACCTCGATCTTCAACCCTTGCTCGTTGGCCAAGTGTAACAAGCAGATGAAACAGAACGACGTGGAGATCTCGGACATCTTGTCGTTGGTATAGTTGGTCCGGAGGTCTTGGATGACGCTGGAGAACTCTCTCTCTTGTGTCAGGGCGGTCGAACCTTGTTCGTCGTCCGAGGCGTCCATGTCGGGCTAATCAACAGGAAGAGTATCAGCCCCGACTGGCCAGAACCTGCGACTTCCCGCTTGTAAGTGCGGCTCACCATATCGTCCTGCAACCCAACCGCTTTATCCTCGATCTTCAACCCCTTCCAAATATTATCCTTTAACCGCTTGACGTCCACTTTCTTGGCCTTTTTCGCATAATGCACGCTCTCCGGTCGAGCCATCTTGAGCTTGCCCTGCGTCCCCGCCCAGAGGTCTTCTTCCTCCGGTTTATTAGCCTCTCCGCCTCCTCCGTCCACTTGAAAGCCTGAGGGGTCGTCCCCCAGGATCCCGTCGTCGACCATGGCATAGTCGTCGGCGTCGGCGTCGTCGTGGAAGAATTGAGTGTCGAATCCGCCTGCTCCACCATCGTCGTCTGCATAGGAGAGGTGGAGGTCAAGTCAGCTTCGAAACGTTCGGAGGTAAGTCGTCGGAGGTCTTTTTGCTCACCATCGTCGTCCATCCCGCCGGCAGCTTCGACCTCGGCTTTTTCCGCTGCAGCCTGAGCCCAGAAGTTTTCGTCCAGGTCCGCATCATGACCTGTGGGAATGGTTGATATTGAGCATCACGGTACTCGCTTTGCAGTCAACATGACGAATCAGCTCACCCTGTTGTAATTGTTTAGCGACCGCTCCTTGACGCCTCATCTTGAGCTGCAACAAGCGAAAACGAGTCAAGATCAGTCCTTCCGGATGCATAGACGAAGCGCCAACCCAGCCGTTGACTGACAGTAAACTTGGGTTTCAGGAACAGCCTCAAGAGCTGTCGACTGCTAAAGTGCATATCGTCCGGCAACAAGTGCTCGTCCCGCTCTTCCACCTCTTCCTCCTGCTTGACCTTTTTACCGCGCTTTGTGCTCTTGGTGACTTTCCGCTTCTTGATCTTGGGCGCAGGGAGGGATGTCGCCGTCTTGGTACCGGGCTCGAACAGCTTCTTTGTTGTGATCGTGGATGGGCCCTCGAAATCGATGACAAAGGGGAGCTTTTCTTTTCTTTGTCGTGCGGCTGTTGCTCCGGTAGCGGTCATGGTAGTTGGATCTGCGACCAATGCAATCGCGTTAGTCATGGACGTGCGACCCGCTGCTCAAATGACGCGACTGACCCCGTCGCACACGCCTCAGCTTCCAGTGTTCGGGCCCGGCCCAGTTCTTGAGGTAGCCCTCGTCAAACTGATCGAGTAATAGCCCTTGTCCATCATCCATCGAGACAAAGACGCTAGATCCGTTGCCCTGTCTGCGCGGGTCGAACGCTTCTGTCGGTCCGAATCCGCCAGGCGCTCCACCCATATCCATGCCCATCCCCATGCCCGCATCGTCCCCGAACCCAGCATCATTGTCATCGTCCCCATCGCCACCGCCAAAGTAGTCGTCACCGCCACCGAAATCGTTGCCCATGTCTTCGCCCCCGAAAAAGTCTTGACCGGGTGCATTCGGGTCGCTGTCCCCATTGATACCCGCAGATGGTAACGGGTCGTCATATTCGTCGTCTCGCGACTGCATCAGCAGCGAGACGTCAAAGGCGGACTTGGCGTCGGCGGAAAACTTGAAGTCCGCCAGGGTGACCGAGATGTTACGGTTCATGACGTTTTCGACCGGAGGGACGAATTCTGGCAATAGATTATGGGTTATCAGCTGAAAATGTTTGGGTTTGTCTAGAATAGGGCTCACCCCGCAGCTTCTCTAGGTCGACCATAACGTCATTGGCTTCTTCCTCTTCCTCGTCATCATCCTCGAACCCGACGTCTCCAGCATCAAAGACGACTCGGCACTTCCCATCGACACCCAAGTGGTTCATGAGCAAACCCATCGCTCCACCCTCATCAAAGTCGGCACTTGTCTTCTTGAAAAGAGGATCCACGGTGAATTCGAGATCGAGCTTCTTGACCTTGAGCGCGTCGAACGATTTGGCCAGCGTGCTTTCACCCGAGCGAGACTTTTTCTGCTTCTTCTTCTGTCCATCGCCGTCATCATCCTCGGCGGCGTCCCCATCTATATCCTCCTCGAGTTGGCCCGAATCATTCTGACGCCCAGTCGAAAGGCCAGATAAGAGCTTTCCCGTCTCGGTAGCAACGCTATCTACACGAGATGTCCAGACTTTGACACAACCGTCAAGGGTACAAGATGCCTTCTGAAAGTTGATACCTGATGTCGAAGCAAACATGTTAGCAAATGCGGTAGATAGACGCATAAACGTCCTGCGGCTCACTCTGGTCGTCATCAGCGTTGCGCAGGAATGTGATATCGGCAAAATAGTCGATCAAAGCGAAACCCCAGGTATTATTGGCGGTGATTTTCTGCGAAAGGCAAGTCGAGTGGCTCAGAGTCGTTATTTTCCCGACAGCGGCTGATTCCTTCGCTCACATTATCGGTCGCCATCCTCATCCATTCTTCGAAATTGTCGTCCATGACCTTTCTTGGGACTTGAACGGGAAGCTGAGTAAGATCGCCTAGGTTGAGCATTCCCCCGCCGTTAATGGTTGTGCCAGAGACGACGGTCGCCGAAGCGGATGTCGTGGTGTTTACTGCACTGGGCCTGTTGATGACCGAAAGTCTCGGTGCGGTGCCGGTCTTTGTCTTCTGGCCGTTGATATTCGACTGGCGTGCCTTTTGAGTTGCCTTGCCCTTGCCCTTCCCGACCGGGCTTTCAGAATAATCATCAGCCTCCTGATTGCCGCTGTCTTCATCGTTGTCGTTCTCTTGATTCCTCCTGTTCATCCCAGTAGATCTCCTCTGTACTCTTCGAGCGCTCTTCTCAGCCTCGTCATCGTTGGCGTTCAGACCAGGACTGTTTGTAGCACCATTCTGCTTGGCTGAAGACCGTCTGTTCTGACGAAGAGGGATCCTTCGCGATTGTCGCGGCGTGACGTCCTCCGAGTCGGACATGATTGTGAGTTGGGACTGCCGATCGAGTTCCGGATATACTGTCAATTCGGTAAGGTATACGTCTAGTCTTGTCAAAAAAGCTGCAGTTGGATCGATAGTCGAGGCCAGGATGAACAAATGCAAGATGCAGGATGATGATTGTGCTTGTGTACCTTGACCGATTATCGTTTGTTTACTTTTGGGTCGAGCTCACAACTAGAAATGCGCGTCGCCTTTGCATCGACATGGTAAACAAACCGGACGAACGAACCTCGACGGAAGAGATGATCGATTTCTGTCATGCTCAAAAACTAATGCTATAGGGGAATACACCAGGAACTTTTCTAACGAATGCAACGACGGGGGTATGAGAAGTAGAATCGGATCGAAATTGCGAAAAGAAAAGAGGGTCCATGAAATATCTACTTCGTCAGTGCGGGTCTTTTCGCCCGGCCTTGGCGTCTTGTTTGTGTGTGTTTACTATGCTTGATTGAAAGGCTTGATGATTTCCCAGACCGATCCGTGCCGCGTCCGTTGGATCGTGAACGTCGTCGTTGTCTTGAGTCCGAGTCATGTGTCGAAAGAGAAAAATGGGACAGAATGAACCGAGTCAAGATGGTGCGATTCTTGTGTGATGCGAATATATGTAAAAGGGTGGTATGGGGCACGGAGCCATTTCAAGAGGGTCCGTACTCCCCGGGACGGTTCTGTTGTATTGATTCATTGGGCGTGATGGTGAAGACGAAATATTGGTCGGCGGAAAGACAGCGCGATCCCGTGTGGGCCGTCGATGCTCGAGTCGCAAACTGGCTGAGCACGGTCCAATCCAGGACGCCGTCGCGCCCACTAAGACCTCCTCGGTCCACCCTGACTTTGCGGCTGAGTGATCATACCACTAGCAACCCCAAGGTTCCAGGCGGCGACATTGATCCCAGCCGCATTGGCTACGTGAGCGTTCATGTGAGGACCCCCTCGATTCTGATTGGGACTGTGGTTGAGTTGCTGGTTCTGATGTTGATGTTGATATTGATTCTGATGATGATGATGCGGCGAGCGCTGATGATGTTGATGCTGCTGCAAGCCATGATACCCCGTTCCCGGCTGACCGGGTACACCCCCGCCGATGGGAGGAGCGACGGAGTTGAGTACGGCCGGGTTGACGCCCCATCCGCCCGGATTAGGAGCCATCGCAGGCAAGCCGTTGATGGGGCCAACGTTATTCCAAGCAGGAGGAGGAGGGATGTTTCCAGGGGAGCCGGGGCTAGCGATGGGTGGGACCGGCTGAGCAGGTCCCGACTGAGGGGATCCGAACCCAGGTCGGCCGACCGGCATCTGACCATGTCCATAAGGCATGTTTTGGTGGTACTGGAAAGGAGGTCCCATGGGCGAAGTTCCCGATCCAGGTTGACCTGCGATCCCCGTGCCCGGTTGAATAGGAAGACCCCCTTTGGGCGACGCTCCACCAAAATAAGGTCGGTTCTGAGGTCTGCCTCGACGTCTCTTGGGTTGATGCGGATGGACGATTCCGCCGACTGGGCTGGACTCGACCGGGGTCGGCGAGGCCAAGCCCGTCTTGTGTTCAGGCGACCCTTCCTCCGAGATGACAGACGACGATCCGGAGACGGTCCGCCTACCGCTCATCCCGCTCAACACGCTAGTACCCGAGGCAGATCTCGACCTGTTCCCACCGACGATGGGCGTCTTGGGCACACCGTGACCACCGAGCTTGACTCCTCCACCCAAGACGCCAACGTTACCGCCATCGTAACCTTGAACACGAGCTGCCGTACCGGGGCTGTTGGTCGTATCTGTTCGAGGCGAAGAAGAGGCAGCCGAAGTAGCCGTACCGGCTGTCGCAATGACAGACGAAGGCGATCGGGGTCTGACCGTCGCGACCGAGCCAGGGGTATCAGGAATGAACGCCGGTCCGGGCGCTCTCGGTGGGGTCCTAGGTTGAGTCGCGTGCGTCTTTCCAAACGAGATCTGCTCGTCCTTGAGAGGTTCCGGCTTGCGGTTCAACAAGGCTAGCAGGTCGGAAGCGTTGGCGGGCGTACCGAGCGAGATGGACCGAGGCGTCTGGGCCATGTGAGCGAGGTGGCCCGATCGAGCCAGCGACGAAGGCAAGACCGGAGACGCCGATCGTCTGCCCGCACCTACGGCGGCATCTCCGATAGGCATGGCGACGACCTGCGGTGCGATCCTCTTTCCCTTGAGCGGGGTCGACCTGGTAGACCCTGCCGTATTCCAACCAGGACCCGACGCGGAAGCGGATCCGAAGGGCGACGCGGATGACGACGAGTCCATGGTTTGATTAGGTAAGCTGCGTTTGATCAGCGGCGCTGACCCGGCCATCATCGCGATCCCACCAGCCGAGTTCATGAAACCACTACTACCTCCACCACCGAGTCTACCATTGTCCATCGGACGACCGACATCGAATGAATTGCTCGTGGATGTCACCATGCCGGTAGTAGATTTGTTGTTGTTATCGCTTTGTGCGCGTAGGGACAAGGACCGCATGCCTTCGACGAGCGGCATGGGCGAGGAAGGGATCCGAAAGACGGCAGGTGCACGGATGGGCAAGGTCGATCGTTTCATCGAGGTCGACGAGGATGAAGCTGGTACAGATGGCAAGTCTTCCGAGTTGCCCGGGTCAAAGTCGTCCGAAGTCTCGATAGATAGAGGTGCATGCCAGACGGTATGAAGCGTTTCTGCAAGGTCGAATAGCGATAGCACAATTGTCAGCCTGGATCGTCGTGAAATGACCCGCAAACGATCTCGACACAAAGGCGACCACTGAGACCACTCACGTTTGTACATCTTGTTCTCAAAAGCGTCATCCGCAAAAGCCCACCCTCCTTCCCTGAAACAGACGCTACCCGGATCCACCCAGATCTCCCACTCGCCCGTCTCGCTGATCGCCCTCGTCCACTTGACCGGATCGATCCCGACCTCCTGAGCGGCCTTGACGAGCGGCGTGGGGAACTTGCCTGGTAGTGCGATGAGCGACCTGACTCCCGAGCCGGACGATGGGTTGAGCGGGTCCCATGTCGGTGCAAGTTTTGGGGTGAGGTGGGAGACGATGCTATTCCGCAAAGCCTGGACGAGGTGTGGTGGGTAGATTGCTTCGAGCTTGTGGACCAGGAAATCGACCAAGTGAGCGAGGGTGGTCTCCAGGGAAAAGGATGAGAGGTCGGTATCGCTATCAGAGGTGGTCCGGAGCGGTGCAGTGAAAGGGGTCGAGCTGAGGATGGGTCGTCGTTTGGTAGCGGTAGGAGCTTGTACGGTAGGGATATTACTGTCTGCCATCCTGAGCGGTGTTGTCATGTCGTCAAGTCGAAATCGAGTTGAATGTCGAGGTCGGAGCTCGTCGATGGTGGTCGTGATATCTCGGACCGAATCTCATCGACGTCTGCCTCACTCACACGCCCTGGCCGTTCGATAGCGAGGGGTATGAGAGCTAGCTAGCAGGAGCTTTGGTCGAGATCAAGGAGCATGCAAGACCAGACTGTGGTGGAAAGTCACGAGAACCAGACCGACGACCTTCCTTTCGTATCAACCTAAAACCACCACCACGTATTTATCTGATGCTCACAAGCTCGCACGTTAGCCCATGCCGCCGCTGCCCACACAATGCACACACAGACCCTTGCCTTGCCTTGCCCTGAGCTGCTCGCTGCTCGCAACTCGCACAATCTCTGAGACGCCTATGGATGGGCTAAGACTACTCGTCCTTGCAACACTACGGGAAATCGATAACAAACCATCACGTGACTCCCGATTGCACATCGTCATTGCGCATGGGCCATCTTGCAGCGTTAACCATCGTGACGTTGCCAATCATGGACGTGAAGCCGTACGTACAGCCACGTCTGTCCGATATGACTATACGGGATACTGATCGATAGCGCGGACAATGATCCTGAACCTTGGGCCTGCAGCTCTTCATCGCATGCTGCACCGGGTGTCCACAAGACCTCTCATATTCGTGTTTATAAAGTCACATTTTCCGATCAACCGATGCATCGACGTTTCCAAGTCGATAGGGTTCCACCTCGTTACCTCCGAACTCCTTTGATGGTTCCTTCCGTGCCGTCCTTCTGCACTTACAGCTTGGGCACCTGATAAGATGTCGGTCAAACGAGTCAGCTGACAGTATGATGACGCGAGACCGAGAGCTTTATCACTGACCTTCAACGTCTTGCTGACCATGGCGGCCGCCCAGGCCAAAAAGACAAAGCTCAAGAGGTGGACTTCACCAATCCCACCCGCCTCGCCGAACAACTTGATAGTTCCCCCAGGGAGATCTCCCAACCTCCTGATCGCGGCCCAATCGATCTCCGCTACCTGTTTCCCCGCGGCCAACTTGCCAGCGACGTCCCCTACGCTCCCCGTCCATCCTTTGGCACCGACAAAATGGCCCGTCTTGGCGCAACCCCACATGAACGCCGTCAAGCCCAAACTCGAGGGGATGGGGATCCCGGTGAAGAACTTGATCGAGCCGGACTTGCCTGTGGGGACGAGGGCGACGGTGGCGTTGAACCGGGCGAGACGGGCTAGACCGCCAGAGACGAAGAATAAGAGGCAGGCGATGTCGAGGGGGAGACGCATGCCGAGGGTGTAGGCTAGGGTGGCAGGGGCGACACCGAATGAGATCTGTTCGCGACCGGAAGGGGAGCAATAGGTGATCAGTAAACGGGTTTCGAGGTGTCCCTATGTCTTGACACGGGTGCTCACCAGATCAGCCAGACTGTCCAGCTCTTGTCCCAAAAGACTGCCCCCACCCATCATCCTCGCGACCCTCCCGTCGAGCGCATCAAACCCGAACCCGAGCATGGGCAAGAAGTGCGCCCAATACAAGCTCGTCATAGCCTCCTCACTCGGTGCTCCGCTCATGTTGGCGCTCAAGCTGAGATAACGGATGCACAGGAAGATGCATAGGGTCCCGCAGACGGCGTTCCCCAGGGTGATGATATCCGCCATCCGGAAATTTCGGACGAGGGAAAAGTGGCCCTCGTCGTTGGCGTATGCTTTGAGGGCGGCTTGTTTCTCCCTCTCTTCGGCGATCGAGGCGCCCTGGTATGTGAGATAGTGAGAAACAGGGATCGATCAGCTCGAGAGTCGGAAAGGCAGCATTGATCTCGCTCGAATCCTCTTGGTGACTGACCTTGCCGGTGGCAGGCTCGGAAGCCTTGTGACGGAGTTGAGGTCCTTGATTAGACATGTCTGGTTCGAGAGGTCGTTCCGATGTAGATCGTAGCGACAAACTATGGATCTGTATAGAAAAGAGCAAGGAGTCGAGGTCGAGTGCTGCCTGATGATGATGGATGTTTCCTTTGAACCCAGAGGCTGCGTCGAAAGGCAGAGAGGACGGACGAAAGGGATGGGTGCGGATGCAAAATAGATTCGCGAACAAAGGTTCGGGACCGTGATGACGCGTGACAACGTGCCATCCCATTACACGCCGAGCTTTACGGCAGAGACGAGTTGCACGTTTCATCGCCAACGGCTGCAGATTCGAGCAACAAGTGACCTCTCGTTCGACCACCTCCTCCCTGGAAGAATTTCATACACAACGTTGGTTGCTTCCAAAGCTGAGAAATCACAGTCGTGCTTCGTGTGGTAACGACCGTTGCTGCGTGTGAAATGGCTGTAAGCTGGATCTTGACAGACACGGGCGCGGTCAATGGTCCATCCTGAGACCGATGCGATATATCGATAGACTAGGGAACTATTAGATGTTGAACGACCTGCCCGCGATCGAAAATGCACACTGAGAGTATCTCAAGCCCGAACACATCGTCAAACAAAAAGCCCGGCCACATGCCAATTTTTGTTTTTATGGGACCGACTGCATCCGTCCTGCACTTCCACTGCGAACCACAATGGATATTCCGAACCTTCTGATCCAGTCATGCGATGGGTCGGCTATCTCTTCCTGACTGCCGCCCTGTACCGGCTTACGGGGACCTTGTCAAGGACCGACTTAGTCGTATGGCTCAGAGGGTAACATGATTTCAAACCGGTCACGATGGATTGCAAGACGAGCTCAGCACATAGTCCTCAGTCATAGATAGAGACTTTCTGCAGGATGGCCAAGCTACCACTCAGCGGTATCGACGGTCGAAGGGGGTCCCAATGCCAACATACCTCCATCTCCTGCGTCTGCAGTCACTCCTCTGCAGCAAAAACCTATGGTGATCCGTAACCCACACCGAACGCCTCGTTCCAGCGCATAGGTCGGGGGTTGCTAGACGCATCCAATGGACCGCTCGTCATCGCTTTTGGTGTTGGCCGCCGCGGTGTGTAGGAATCGGAAAAGAACGCCAGCCCGGCTCGCTGGTTCGGGTGAAGTAGAGAAGCGAGTCCTCTAAGGATCGATTCCGCGCAAGGCTTTTTGTCTCGTCCAGTATAGTACTGGAGAGTATATGAAGCCGCGGATGATGTAGTAGATGCAGTAGGTACAAGGATCATGGACGATACTATATAATAACAAGTCTGCGATTCGCCGTCGAAATCATCGTTTGACTTGTCAACTCGAATTCAAGACCGTGAGACCGATCGATTTCCCAGGTTCCGCAACATTCAGGTGTATGGTACCCGTACGGGGATTCCCCTCATCTCTTTTCTGTGCTATATGCCAATTGATCACATGCAGAAATTCTCGTCAGGGACTCGGTATCGGTATATTCAAATGCGCTCGATCCTACGGTTGCCACAGCCGGTGACGTTGTTTGGGGACTACTTGTGACAGGTGCAGGTGTAGAAGATGGATCGGTGTTTGAAAAAAAAACAAGGAAGAAATCGCTAAAGGCGGATCTGATCAAGTGCATTTCGTTCGTCATAGAGGTCAGGTCTCGCTGCCCTGTTGCTAACTAACACTCGCAGGGCGTCATCTCGTTGCAGAAGGAAGTGATCGCCGCCGGATCTGCGGCAGCTGCTTTGTCTCTTCAAACGTTCCATACGGGAGTCCCAGGCCATGCGGGACATCTTCCCTAGACCAGCTGCTGGATCCTGAAACGCAGCCGTGGGCCAGGATCAATCGGGCTAGACGATACCCGTACTCGGAAGCCCTCCTCAAGACGATATCGACGTCGTGGTCGGGCCTCATTGAGCAACAGCATTCATGAGCAATAAAACATCTGGCGGGGAATGTGGTATGTCATACAGCACCCGTAGTTGATCTGCTCTACGGTCAACGGGGGGTGACAGCAAAACTTCCGTGGCGATCTTTGGTTCTTGACGCTCAGCGCGATGCATCTCGTCTTCCACCGAAACTGTACTCGTCCGAGACTTCTTGGCTATTCATCGGATTCGACTTTCTCTTCGAATCCATACTTTTTGCTACCCTACCTGCGTGATGGAGGTGCCTTATCACTCTGTGCATTCCATACTGTGTTGAAGATCACAAGATAAGGAGGCGCATCACACACGCCGTTCACGATCCAGCTTCAACTCAAGTGCATTTTACTGTTCAGGATGAGGAAGATGGCCTCTATTGCAACCATGTGGTGTATCCTGATGAAGATGAACCACCCTCCTGTCACCCCAGTACAGTCTAATTGTATCATCATGGGTCGACCCATCAGATGCTCCGCTTGTATGCTAGATACAAAAGTGTTTAAGCACAAGGCTGGTTGACGAGACAAGGTAGGTGACGTAACGCTCGGGCTCGTGCAGGGGTTCCGAACAGAGGAAAAGAATGCGGAAAGATACTAACCCGGACCACCCGATAATTGGGGTCACCTAGCTTTCCGTAGATCCGGGCGGTGGATTGGACAACCTTTTCGGACCTCTGGGGATTTGTTTGTGATGACGTGATGACGACGTCTGAAAGGATGTCTCGGACCGAGCCGGGTGGATAGGTGGATAGGTGGATCGGATTGGCATGGGACAGCACGTAGTAGACGACGTTGGGTCTGCCATCTGAAAAGCGATTAGAAGAAGTGACGTTGCACGGATCTTCGAGCCAGCATAGCCAGCGCAGACATCATCGTTACTACCAGATATCTTGGAATGCCCGCTCTCACTCGTTTTGCAACCTGCAACCTGAAACACGATACGGAGCTCGGAGCATGCAGCCTGCAACCCGGGGTCTGCGAGTGTGTGGGGTAAACCTTTGGGGAAACGACCTATCCGTGGCTTGAGGGGCTTGGGGGAAACCACACGTCATCGATTAACCGAGGCGAGCGAGAAATTTATTTCCGGTAAGGGCGGGGGCCGCGGCAGGAGCGCGAGGGACGATCATCACCGGAAGTATTGGTATACATCCGATAATTTGGATCCGGTGGATACCCTTGTGATTCTGTTTGGGGGAATTCGTGGGGAAGAGACCTCGAAGTTGGGGAAGTCGTCGGTCGAACCTCGACATCATCTCGTCAACCTTTACATTCCACCTACAACCAACCATATCAACCATCGACCACCTCATCATGACTATCTAGAGAAACCAAACCAAACATCAGCACTCCTCACGACCTGAATACAAAAACCAACCTACCCTTACGAACACACATCACGCCCGCAAGCACTCAACCTCTCCCTCAACGCGTTCGTCCCGCAGTCGAACTCGTGTGAGCTCCACCCTTCGACCTGCAAAGTCTTACACCATCACGACGTGAGTCTCGAACGTCTCTTTTCTATCATCCCGAGTTCATGTTGTGTGCAACGAGTCGTCATGCGGATAGCGAGAGCGAAGACGTACGACCCGCTGTTATGGCATGTCGTCGATACCGTCTCCTTTTAATCTGGACCGTGATCGCGTGCTCCGTTCTGTCGTTTTTTTTTGGAGCGCATCGTAGCGTTCCTTTGCACTTGACTGACATCATGGCACGTCTTTTTCTTTCCCAGTATATAAGCCGAGGAATTCTCTTGTTGAAGACGTTAGACGAGGAGGAAGAACTTCCCGTCCTCCTGGCTCTTGAACTCGACCTCACCTCATCCTCAAACTCTATCACGCGCGACCACCTTCATATTTCAAACCACCCTCTCAGCTGATCTACAGCACGAAGGCACAGCGAATCAGAGAATCCGCACTTTGACCATGACATCCAACCACCCACTCTTTCCTCCCTCTGCTCACCTCGGCGTCAAAAGACCCATCGCTTCCAGCTCAACCTCTACCTCTACCTCGAACGCTTCTCCTTCTCCTTTTCCCTCAACCTTTACGACAAAGAGTACGACACCGGCGACGACCCCGCCTAGGTCTTGTCGCCGTCCGAGCCCGTTGAGGAACAATTCTTTTTGCTCGGACGATCTCGATAGGGATGGTGACCGTGATGACGTCAAGCGCGGTCGAGCAGAAGGAGAAGAGGAGGATGCGGATGGGGATGAGGATCAAGGGATGATGAGCAGTTTTTGTGAGAGCATCGACGAGAACGAGGCGCAGGGGAGTGAGGTGGAGCACGACGAGTCCAAGGCGAAGGCCCAGGCTGGGCTTGGGTCCGAGTGGAAGTCTGCATCGGGACTCGGTGCGGGATCCAAGTTCCCGTTGAAGAGGGAGCCGAGTAACAGGCCGAAGAGGAGGGATTCGGGGAGCGAGGTCGAAGATGCTCTCGAGTTGGATTTTGCTAGCCCGTTCGTCCAGGCTGAGAGGACGGGGAAGGAGGACGTGGACATGCACCATTCAGCCGGGGAGGTCGATCCGGCCGAGAAACCTAGGGCCAAATCAACTTCGATCTCGTCTGCTACCTCGGGGACGGGAACGCTAGCGGGATCGGCGGGGAGGACTTATCCCGGTTCTATGGGGAGAACGATCAATTACAACCCTTCCCACTCGACCTTGTCCTCCAACTCGACTTCGAAATCCAGCTTTATCCGACCTAAACCTTCGTTCCCCCGTTCGGCGCCTCTGCGACCGTTAACCCTGGCTTCCCTATCACACTCCGGCGGGTCTAGCTCTGGACCTATCTTAGGAGCCGGAGGGAGGTACTCGACCCCTCATGCGGGGATGATGGCTGCTGGTTCTTCTGGTGCCGGTGCTGCAGGGAAAGGTGGGCAGGGGAGGCAGAAGGTGATCGTACCGAAAAAGATGTTGAGGATGTCTTTTGATCTGGGGTTGACCCAGAGCGAGTTGGCGAGGGAGGGGTAGACGGGGTCGCCGAGCTTGGCCTGCGGACGCCTCATGCCAACACATCATGAGGAAGCGCAAAGATACCTCTTCAGATATACATACACGTATCTATACGATCATCATACACGACAATGCCTGAGATCCCCTTTTCTCTTTTCTCCGCCCCCCTCACATACGACACGACAACAATCGAACTATCGAAGCGCATCTACATCCGACAAACACACGCCCCGGACGAGAAGATCCGAAAACCCCCTCCGCATGGCATTATCATCCCGCCAAATCCACTGGATCCCTGGTCAGAGTTGCAATCACGGCATGATCTCTTTCGAGACGCAAGATCATAACCCTATCGACGTTCTTTACCATTTGTTTTGTAATTCCCCGTATTGAAAGACCCCCGATCGGAACTTGTAGAGACGGGTCGGGGAGATGAAAATTGAGCGTGTTGTTTCTTCTGCTTGTATAGACGAATATAAATTAATGTAGAGTTATAGAATTTGGTGTTTTTCGACGAGTTCGTTCAGTCTGATTACCACAAGATGCGTCCCAATCAGTCTCTGGCAGCAAGACAGATGTGTTCGCCTATGCGCGACTGCAGTGATTGATGCGATGCGGTTAACAGTGTGACGGGAAGGAGAATCGGTGAAGGGTTTGGATCGGGAATTTACGTTTCAACGTCCTTCACCCCGGCTCTCAGCTAGGAACGATTCGTCTCGAACGATTTGCGACTTATTGACTCGATTTGGCTGTATGATGTAAAGGCGTTGTTATTTGGCATCTGATCAAGTCTCATCTATTGTGGCTAAGCTCGTACTCTACAAAGTGTTCGTGGATCACTGATGTTCAGTCTCCGGTTTCGGAAGCGAGGGTTTAGACTTCCTGACCGACTTGCTATGCACCAACAATCTTCTTGCGCTTTTGAACTCTCCTGGAGTACTGTATGTAGTTGCGGTACCTTCTAGAGCACACAGTACACCTGTTCCTCTGCGAGTCTTTCGTTCTAAGCACAACTCGGTCACAATTCTCATCATGGCTAAGATAATGCCCGTGGGTTGGACAACTGATGCAAGGCCGGCATGATACTGCATATCCGTCCCTGCAGTTATAGATTGTCCCGTTGGCGTAAGCCTTCCTGACTCCACGTAGGAACTCGAAATGCGGAACACCTCTGCTCATGCGTCGAAGGTAAATATTCAATCCAGTTTGATCAAGTCGTTTCCGGAACAAATCCAGATCCTTTTGTTCTTCCTTTGTTCGCAAATTCGTATGTCAGAACAAGGTGAAGTCATTCCGGGTTCAGCAAGCATCTTACCTTGGAAACGAAATCGCCACCCATCTCTGCGGGCGACGAATCCCCTTGCAGATGTGACGACTGTTCGGCTATAGGAACGGGTTTTCAGGTTGTCGCCAAACTTCCCGACTCATGTCAATACTCACGATTGGTTGTGCGTTCTGAAGTAAGCGAATTCAATGCATCCTGAGCTGATACATTCTGGATGCACGTAGCTGCCGGTCCATCGTGATATATATCCGATGGCTGAAGCGTCGACATCCGGCCCTGTGCGGCAGTACTTGAGGTCTGGGGACAATCGAGATAGGAAGTCTGTTGATACCCTGTTGATTGCGGGACAGACCACGCTTCGAAGTCTAGATCACTTGGACCAAGGGTACCATCGTCTGTGCCGATTTGGTACCAAAATGCATTGGTCAGATATTCGTCAACACAGTACGGTATTGCCGATGTCGTTTCACTCCAAGGCAACTCGCCCATAATGACAGAGTGGGGAGTTTCACCAAACAATGCCAAGACGCAAATGCTGATAACGAGACTACTAATGACATGATTCGACTATATATACTAGTATATTCCCCTGACCATGAACGGCAAGGACAGAGCATGAGTCGAGCAATCAGTCAATACCTTCCTAGCCTTCCTTTCATTGCCATATTTATGCTCTGCCCGATGTACCGTCTCGAGGCCTTTGATTACGTGATCCAAGTGCAATGGGACATGCAATCACCCTATATGACCAGTGGAGGACGCCTATCTTCCTCTGCCATCTCTTCCGGATCGACCAATACAGAGATGATCGTCTCGTGGCTCCGGAACAATCAACGATCGCACGGGGATTGAGATTGATGCCTCTGACGCTGTCAAACCGTGACCGAAGCAGGGATTCCAGGCAAATCAGGTCCCGTCGGTGCTGCAGCCATCAAAATCCTCTATGTTCTCGAAGACTGTCATTGTGATGATCCTGTCCCGTCATTTGCAGCCCGAGGGAGATTGCACAGGAAGTCCCCGGTCTTGATCAAGTTTCATCTTTCGTGTTTCGTGCGTCAGAATCTCAAGCGCGCGCGGGTATAAGCGCGACTAGTGCAAAGCCGCTGCGTATTTGATGGTGAGACATCGTCTAGGGTCGACATATAGTATAATCCCTCAAAACTACAGGAGCAGCGCCGTTCGGACCAACTAGCAAGCTACTATTTTGAGATAAGACTGCCGCTAAAGGCAGAGAAAACTCTTACAGTTTTTATACGCTCGAAACCACAGAGCTTCTGCGTCATATATACGTGAAACGATTCAAAATGAGACGTGCGATGAATTTACCAATCCAGCCGCAGGCATCAGCAAGTGTTGCGAAATGTACCTGCTAGCAATCTGTTACAGTCGATCGGGGCCCATACATACGAAGTTCTACCGATTATAATCCTTCAATACATGGCCGATGATCAACTACAGGGTTTGTATAGGCTGCACTTCATCTTTTCGCCTTCTCCTTGCTTCGTCTCTGGTTCTTGTTGTACTCGTTCCACTTTTTAGCGCAGAAGTTACACCTCCCCTTCATTATCTTTTGGGTTCGAAGTACGACCTTTGCAGATCTACATTGTAGTCCAGGTCGGGGCCCTAAACAGGGAGAACATGACACATCACGATCGTACCAACGGAAGGAACTCCCTATATCGCTAGACTGGCATTCTTGCTGTGCTAAACGTAGGAAGGAATCTTCTCGCTCTCGTGTATGATCTTTTCGCATGCACCTTTTGAACAGGGAAACCCCCCTGTCGTCGAATTTTCCCATGAAAACCTGCAATGCTTCTCTGCCGCCCTTTTAGGTAGGATGTCACGAGTCAACGCGCAACATTTAGATCTGTACACGATCTCTTACCAGCAACTTACTGCAGGCGCGACTGACTCGATGACTGGAGGATTCTGTGGTTGTCTTGGTTGTTGCATAGATGTGGCGTCCAACTCCAGATCTTCCAGCGCGTTATCGGCTACTGTCCGGTCATAAACATAGTCTGTCATTGTACACGAGGCGATTGGCAGAGAAGCTTCCTCGGCCGCGGTCTCATGGCCACTACCAAGGAAAATTGTATGGTGATTCAATGAGGGATAGAGCGTATGGAACGAACCTGCCGGGCTGGTGGCAATGATGTCGCCCCTCGACTTATCGCTGCGGCTGAGAGAACCATTGCTGTAGACGGTATCATGGTAACTCAGCGAGGAGGGTTCGGAGTGAGTGTATCTATCCATCTTGTCGACTATCAATAGCTGACGGGTTTCTTGAGAAGGTGGTCGAGAACGAGCTCGTAACCTAACTTACAGATCAAAACAATCTTATAACTCTCCTTTTTCTATAATAGATCGCTATATATACAGTTTGCTGCGTTTGAATAACAAGACAAGCACGCCATTTTGACTTTCCTTTCATATCGTCAGACCCTCTCTCACTATGTAGCATGGCGCTCTCACAGCCATGCCGTTAGGTGATGCCATGTCATGCATGTGCCCAATTGCCCAACCGATATTGTCCCTTAGCAAGCCCCATTGGACGCGAGGAACGTGGCGAGACCAATGACTCCAGCAAGTTCCGATCGAATGGATGTTGCATTTTGATGATAATACAGTCAAGAGCGCCCCCAATCTTGAAGTTGCAATCCAGTGTCGAATATATAAGCTTGACCTCATGGTAACTCGCTTTCCCTGCTTGATGTTGTCGACATTGTGGGATGCTGTGTTGATATAAACCATGCTGTTGGCGGAGAACAGCATGCTAACTTTGTCGATGAGGACCATCTGGCTACGAGTTGAGACCTTCCACCGGCCATGACTCAATCAGTACTTGCAATATATCTGACCATACGAAATACAAAGTTCCTCTTGACATGCGGCTACAAACAGCAAACACCAAGGTCCATCACTCCGGTCACGTACTTGATTCGCTAGAGTTCTTTTTCTCAGCTTTGCGAGCCTTCCGTTTGAGATGGTTCTCTGCGTTCCTGTTCCGTTCAGTGCAGGTGAAACACCTTTCTGTTAGCAAACCCTTTGTCCGAACCACAATCGCTGCCTTTGGGCACGGGCGATCAATAATGAATTTTGGATGGCCGATGCAGAGCACACACGATATAGGGGTCCGAAATCCGCCCCAGAGTAAAGGTGTAACATCCTGGCCTTCCAAAGTCTTCTCGATGAATTGGAGGAATTCGAGTCGAGAACCGCCAGCGTCCACATGCGTACTGAGCAAATGTTTTCCGGATATGTCCATTCGATTGAAGAGTTTTTCAAGCCTTCCTGCCTCATCCTTGTTAGTATTTTCGATCCAATGTAGCAGATCAGTGCCAAACACTTTTTTGTCTTTAAAGGATGCACTACCCACCAGAGGAGGTACACTGCTACTTGGATTCATAGACAAGGGGCTACCGCGCTGCTCCGGTTGTGTTTCGGCTGAGAAGCTAAGAGTCATTCTAACTGGTAAAAGATCCGTGACTTGGTGAGACTCACAAGTACCGCTAGTCACCCAGATCAGAGGAGGATTGTAAGAACCAGTATTTGCTTGATCGTTGCGAAGCTGAACTTCGGAGGGCCCCGGTGCCGTTGAATCATTATAAGCTGAATCTTCAGACGTAACAGGTGGTTGTTGCTGTTCCTGAGCGACAGCAGAAGAGGTTGGAACGCCTCCGAGACAGGTCATATCAAGACTTGCAGATGGGTTCTTCCCCATTTCAAGGCTTGGATCAGGGGCTCTGCTGTCGCCATCATCTTGCTCATCAACGGTGAAGGATGTGGTTGAATTGTCCATTGCAAGGATCTGATCCAGTTTCGACCATATTGGGTTGTTAGGATCGCTCAAAGATAGTTCATCCATATTGATCACTGTACAGTACTTGTGCTGAAGTTGTATGTTTGATATAAGGGAACCAGGTAGCTGAACACTCAATCCGCTTAATTTTCGATCTCTTTCCCCCAGTCGATCTTTGAAATCACTCGATCCACTGCATTTATAAGATGTTCACTACACGAAGAAGCCGATAACTTCATCAATGTGACATTCCTTTCATCCATTTCAAACGCCCCCGTCCCTCTTGTAGGGTGGTCGTGTCTGGTCACATGGCAAGACTACCAAGGCAGCGGATATGCCGGTCACGGTCATCAAAAAATGTCTTGAGTTGGAGACAAGCGAAGCACCAGCAGTCCGATGTAATGCGAATCATGTTGTTTGACGTTGTGTGTCGGGCATCGGCACCGGCGGCGGTCCTCATGTGAGAGGGTTACCACATGAAACGCATTCTACGCCTCGCGCGCGCGGCAAAGGCCGCTTGACCAAAGCAGCTGGTGACGATGGACCGTATATTTGGCATCCCTACTACTGTCAGTCTCTATACGGTATGGCACCTCACATCTACGTCGATAGATACGATTGCTCGCCTGGTCGCTTTGCGTTGGACGGACGGGCCGGAAGTTTACCTTATACTGTGATCAAGAATCCGCTCAATTCGCCTACGACATCGATGCTGAAGTATGGGTTTTCTTGGCGGTCTCCAACTAGCTACTAGCTGCTGGGGTATCGACTGGTTAGCATCCCACTCGGGCGCTGAGTATAGTCGCAGTGTCAGCCTTCGATCCGACAAACGGACCCGGATAGCTCAAAAGCTTGTCAAGGATTATCGAAGCCATTTACTACCGATATCAACACGTTTGGAGCCCATAGGTCAGCCGATGTGATGCATATACATTTCAATATTCCGCTTGCTATACAACTTCGGACAATGCGACCATCTATGCAAGTTCTCAAGAATGAGGCGAGTTACGTTTCTGTTGTTGGTTATCGGCGCGGCGTTACCAATGTTGGTGGTGCCAATGGCGCAGTGTGAAATGCTGACAATTTGCGAGGCGGTTCCTCGATGATGGTAGGGGGTGCAGAGATTGGCGAGCTGGTCGGCACTGTACGTGAATGTACGATATTTCCGGTCACGATCAGGCAGAGATCATTCCTTGGGACGCGCACCGACTTGGCGCGGGAAAAGGCAAGCAGGGGATGTCTCACGCCGGGAGACCTCTGTGTTGAAGCTGACTTGTTGAGCGAAGCTAGTCGCATTGCTCGCATGGCGCTCAATGACATGTTTCTATTGGTAGGATCTTTGGCCAGCGGTTTGGGTTCGGGTGAGAGACTCGGTGTGAACGAGATTAGCGCTTCGTCGCGGTGATCTGCGGAGAGGAGGTCTACGACGACGGTCTGCCATTGAGCGTCCAGGCTCTCGTTCGCGTTGGCAGCTTGCTTTCGAGTGATGACCAGTATACCAGGGTCCGCGAGCAAGGCAAAGCTCCCCCTATGCATCGCCCTTTCATTGGACCGCGTCCTAGTCCATCGGAGGGTCGAATCGTTCACTAGGCGATCGAGCGATTCATGAGAGGCGCGTTCCATGTCCTCGATGTCAGAGTCGAGATTGGTCACCTCGGATTTGGGCGGCGAGTCTGTATACGCCTGATTCGTATGCAAGCGGGTTTGAGAGGGACTAGGCGAGGGTGAGCGGCGGTCGGGAATGTTGACTGGCGAAGGCGCCTGGTAAGTCCGAGAAGCTCTGCGTGGAGTTCGCTTGATAGGGATAGAGAGCAATTTGTCGACGGGGCGGATCCCGGGGGTATTCCGCGTTGACGTTGCGCAAGAACAAGGGTCTTGGTTTTCATGTTTCGCTTGAAATTCGATATCAGTGACCGAAGCAGTAGTCGAGCCGATAATCATGCAGGTCTGCGATTTGGTACGGCTGCAATGTGTGCACAGCTCGACAGGTATTACGACGCACTCTAGGCGATCGATCGGTAGACCGCCGCCGGTACCAAACATCGGCCCACTCCAGCAGCAAGATAGCGTCTCGAGAGACCATATTGATAAGAAGCCTTTGACATTGCCGATTGCAACGTGTTCCGTGTCCAGGATACTAAACGCTGTGATCGCTGTGGTGGTCAAGCCCGATAGTGCGTGCTTGTGCTTGAAGATCTCGGTCCATGGGTCTCGAATATCGGATCCGGCGGCTTGCCAGACCGTTGTCTCCGTATCGCTGCTGATGACAAGACGAGATTGACCAGAATCTCCATCTGACATGAATCGGATTACTTTCACAGTATCGGCAGACATGACGACTCTGAGGGCCTGGAAAGATCGGTCTGAGCTGAAGATCCAGACCGATCCGTCTGAGAAGGCTACAGTAGCGGCCAGCTCTGTTGTAAGATGGCTGGACCATCCCGTTGCTTCCATGTTACTGAGATGGGTCAAGCGCATGGCCACCGGGGTCGCGTTCGTGCTGTCAGGAAGACTTGCGTCCCCAATCGAGCGAGGTTTGTCCAAGGCCGAGATGTCAAAGAACCGGAGCCGGCCGGATTGACTGGTGACACAAGCGTACTTGCCGTCCTGAGTGATCGCAGCGACGACGACCCCGTTTGAAATCATGGTTGTCAACAACGGGTCCTTGCCTATTGGATCACCCATCGGCCTGAACAATATGACTTGACCCGTGATCGAGATCGCCAGACCCACGTTCCTCTGAGTGGCGATTACAACATCGCGGACATCACTCTCGCACGATAGGACAACCTGCGATGTCATCTGACGAGCAAAGCGGATTGAACGGTTGACTTCCGGCTTGGCTACTTGATGATCTTCCTCAGAGCTCAGCTCATCGACGACCTCTCCTGCGTACTTCTTGTTTCGCTGGGCGTCCAATAGCTCGGCATCCTTGAGCAGGTAGAGCAAGATCAACCAGACGATAAAAGCAGTCAAGCATTGAGGGAGGAGTATGATCTTGAAGAAGTAGAACACCGGTTTAAGCCGGGGCAAGACGGGTCGAGATATCAAGGGAAGCGAGTCGACGAGGTCCTGTGGAGTTATCGCATGACCGGGCGAAGGTAACAGGATGCGGGTAACGGGGAGGATAAGGATGACAGCTTGATCTGTTAGATCGTGTCGAATGGCTTGCCAGACCCTGGACGAAGCGGCCGAGCCGTTACTAGCAGCGAGCAGGGTAGGTGTGGCATGTCCGAGGACACCGCCGCGTCTTCCGAGTGATATCAGTGTCTGGCGAGCATCCCGAGACTCGTTGGCATAGTACAGCCCGGTGAGAAGCGTCAGAAGCAGGATCAAACTGCCACCTCTCGCTGTTCTCGCCTTCCAAGCCTTCCTTGCTCCTGCAATCCATGTCGAATTGGCGAAATCCGAAGTCAGGCTTCCACTTCTCGTACGGCCGCTCTTGTCTGCTAATTGGCCGCTGTTCCTTGTTTGCCGGCTGTCCCCCATGAGATCCTTCCGGATAGGTATTTCCGAAACTTGCCTTAACAGGTCGTCCAACTCCAACCGCTGGCAGTCGATGGAGAGGACCGTAAGGAAGAACGTGATCAACATCCAGAAATGGACGACGATGAGGATGCTGGCAAACAGGCAGAAATCCCTGACGGGCCCGAGCTTGACAAAAAAGCCGATGACGCTGAGGATGGCAATGTCGGACAACGATGTGAATAGCAAGCTGGGCCCGACTTTAGCCAGTCCCAGGCCGACCCTGTCCGGGACCGAGTACGAGACGGGCACGCTGTACACCGCCTTGACGATGGCCGACATGTTCTCCACGCCGACGATGAGAATGACGAATGGCAGGATGTAGTACGGCACGATCGCCTCGCCCTCCTTGAACCCCTTTTTCCCGTCACCGAATCCGAGGAGAGCCATCACGCTGAACGACATGATGGATGAGCAAGCGAGCTCGACAACGCCGGTAAAGGCGAGACCGAACCGAGAATGCACATTGGTGGCCCGGGAAAGGAGCACTAGGAGGTATGTGACGAGGACGACGTAGAGGACGATGATAGGCGAGGGGATCTCTTTTGGATTTGGGTGTTGCGAGGGCGAACTCGGCATCGAAACCGAATTGTAAGCAGACCGGGGCTATAAGAAGACCCAATCCAGATGAGAGAACAGTTCCAGCTTGGATAGCGGTTCACGGCTCAACGCAAGCCCTGGAATCTCGACTCACTCTCACAGAGACCGATCGAGTTTTACCCTCGACCTGCCCTAGCCTACTCGACTCAATTATCGTTCCAACCTTGCTCTCACTCCCTTTTTCTATCTCGCGGTTGACATCTTGCCAGACATCCTCGATCGAGCGTGCCGTGGACCCGGACCGGGCGACCTGCTCCTGCTCGATCTTGAGATAAGCGACTCCAGAGGCTGTACTTTCATCCCGGCCATCGACGCGCGATAGACAAGCACCAGATCGAGTCTTCTGTCCAGTGACCGGGTCGAAGCATGTGACAGACCTCACGCCAGGCCGACGTCCGAGCTCGTCTACGACCTGTGCTAGCCGTTCGTCTACCGCACTTGACCCAGCTGATTTCCTTCCCCCATCTCCTCTTCTTGTTCCTCCTTTTCCGTCGTCATCTAACGAATCCAATGGACTCCCCCCGAACGACCGAGATGTCGTCAAGACGGTCTGTACGTCGGTCCATACGATCGGAGCAGCGATGATCCTCGTAGTGGTCCTCGAGCCCGAATCACCGATACTCGAGCCGATGTCGGAATGTACGGTTCCGGATCCGCCTGACTTGTCGTTTGAAACATCTTCGACGATCCAGGTCGAATTCGAGTCCGCACCCCAAGTGTCTTCCTTGACGATCCCACTCGCCCCGCCCGACCCGATCCTCTCTGATATTGACGACGATGACGACGATGATCCCGTTCCAGAATCGCCCTCCAGCTCCCAAAAGAATCTCGGGAACTCTCCGAATTCGAAAGCAGGTTCCGGGTATGGGAAGAAACTGTCCAGCAGCGGGGTAGAGAGGAGGGATAGGGGATCTTCGTGCGAATGAGATTTCCTCGATAGATGTGAATGTGGAGGTCTTGGTGGTATTGGTGCTGACGATGAGGATGAGGATGGACGAGAAGATGTTGTAGAAGTAGAAGAGGAAGAGGAAGACCTCGATCGAGCGGATCGTTGTAGTTGCAAAGCGAGTGCTGGGTAGAAGAGGGTCGTCATGACAAAGCTGTCTATCAACAGGACCCGGATCTAGCGAGCATGCACAGGAGGAACGTCAGCTCAAGCCGATCTTAGACCGATTATGATATTCATCACACCAGGATGGGGAAGTATGCATATGCCGTATGATACGAGAAGGAACGAACGAGAGCGGGAAACAGAGCTGAAAGACTAGAAAGAACAGCTTGACTTACCTGGTTCCTCGCGATATGCCGCCCGAACGCCTTGAAACCCTCTACCAACCACGTCTTGGCAAACCTAGCCTCCCTCTTCTTATTCGAACTCGAATTTGGAGTCATTTTCGGTTTGAGAGCCGACCCCGAGCCTGATCGTGCTTTCGTCTTCGAGGTACTAGTAGCCGGTACGGACAAGCCCGATCCCAACGTCGAACTCGAGGCATGTTTGTGACCCTCGTTATTGAGACCGGTGTTAGTGTTACTAGGAGTCAGCCGTTCGTAAGATGGTAAGCGATGTCGTCTGGATGGCCTGGTAGGGTGGTGTGACATGGCCGAGCACCTGTTTTACGGTTCACCGTACGGTGCCGGGTAGGTCGATGTGGTTTCCGAACCTGGAGATCGCCAGTATCAGGATAAGATCAACGGGCGGCTATCTGGAGTGAGATTGCGTGGGAATACATCTTGTTGCCATAGTCAAGTGGAAGTCGATTGCCAAGTTGTCAAATTGTCAAGAATACAAGAATTGGGATGCAAGATGGGCATCGACAAGCTTGACAAGGATATGATCGTACGTTCCACAGCCGACGTCTGCTTAGTAAGCTAAGCCCGTGCCGGGAGGGAATGACTGCGAAACAGATGAATCATGCATGGTCACAACGACAAAGACCTCCCCAACCCTCGCAACCACACACCCCAGGACTGTTCTTCGGCTCTGTCTGCTGGCGTGGAAATGACTGGCGTCGACGTTGATGTCGATGTTCGGCGATTTCGACCTGCTGCTGCGAGGTCGGATTGTGGTCTCGCGCGACCTTCCCGTCATCGCTCGCATGTCGCTCGTCCACGACAACCTCACCGGCATCGACAGCCTCGTCTGACGGCGGCGTATGTGATGTTTGAGTATCGAGGTACTGTGTAGGTACATCCAGGTCGGCTGCCAACACATACAATAGCAAGCGAGATCAAATTGGGTCCCCTCGAATGAAAGAGGGAGGCACGAGGAGCTTACGATAAAGTTCGCCCGTCTTGGGCATGCTCTTGCGGGAGACGATATCCGACATCCTTGTATCGCAGTTGCGAAGACAGTTGATGATAATTTTTTCCCGGTCTCGAGATTGTGATACACTTCATTTTCAGATACAATTCTACTTCTAAGTGATTTCTGCTACATATGTTCTTGTTTATATCGTCGTACACGCCACTTCAAACACTGCCAAAACCGCCAAAACCCCCTGTCCCCTGATATTGCGCCTTCCACTTGAGACCGTGACACCCCTTCTATAGCCGCCCTCCTTTCATTATTTCCGATCCTGTACTGTTTCTCTTAATCCTTCCCCATTGTATCGTGCCCAGAAACTGTGTTGTATAGCATGTATAGCCAATGGCCCCAAGGAGTCTCCCTTTTTCTTGTCGTCGCTATCGTTGCCGTTTCATCCTCTTACTGTGGTATGCGCTTGTAAGGGTGGACGCGTTTTTTTTTTTCGCCTCACGTATCGACCATTATCGACCCTCAACCCAGTACCCAGCTCTGAGCTCGAGCTCAGGTTCCGCCCAGCTAGTACCAGTGGGGAACCAACAAGCTATAGCCTGCCTGTACTTCTGCGCATCTCGCCCCATAATGGCTTGCGATTGCGGAATTTGATCCTGGTCGAAAGTCACCAGAGAAGCACTCATAGGCGAAGCGGGAATTGCGGTGGCGTTGTGCATCTGATCATTGATATCCTCGGTCGAAATAGGATTCGAGGCGCTAGGCGAGGAGGAAGCATAGTAGTAGTACGCATCCAGCTCTATGGGTTTGGCGAGGAGGACCGTATAGAGGTAGTCCGGAGTAGCGGTCGATGGTGATTCCGGCCAGGTCTCAGGACTATCGTCACAATCGTCGATAATGCGGTTCATCAGAATTTGGGAGGCTGGGAGGCTGGGGCTACGGTGCTGAGATTCGATCGCAACTCACTCGTCGGAACATTGCGACTCGATTTCGATTAACAACCTGTCGATCTCGGTTTGTTCCCGCTCGCACCTAGCGATCAACTCTGCGACTTCCGAACCTGCCACCCTCGACTCTACGATGTCATCCGATCTCGGACTATCAGAGCAAGAAGGAGCAGGAGAAGTAAGCGGCGAACTCGCCGTTCTTGCCCGTCCCTTCTTTTCTTGAATTCGCGGTGGCGCTTCCGGAGGAGGAGGAAGGTTGGTTCGAGAGAGACTAGTTTGACGAGTAATCCGACTACTGGCTGTGATCCTGAGTTTCGGTTTTGATTTCGATTTAGGATCCTTCTTAATCTTGGGACCAGGAGCGGGGAGCCGGCCTAGCTTTTGAAGGGCTTTCGTAGGCATGATGATCGTGATGGTGATATCCATTATACTTTCAAGATGCGCACGAAGAATCTCGCAACCGCGAAGATAGGATGTCTGACCTATATAAGCTAGAGCTCTAACCTTGACGGTGTTGTCGGGAGGATTCTTCGGACTATTTGGTGTTTGTTGACAATGGCCATGGAAGATCGGTGGATCGACGATCTTGTATCACCAGCCTCATCATCCTTCCATGTTCCATGATCCACCGTATTTAAGGTTGTGGCGTTTCCCTTCTAGCGCGATCTTCGAATGATCGTCGGAAGCCTCAGACTCGTACAACAAGAGATAGAACGAAGATCGAAAGGCCGATGATCGGAGATAACACAAGGTTTGGTCTGTTCTGACCCAGAGATCTGTGAAGTTGTGTATGCTTCCTGAGTTTCTGATTTGTGATACGCTGGCCCCTGTTCTTGCGCCGGTGAATGTTATCTGTCTTTCGTCCTCTGAATCCATCGACGGCAGCGAAAACAGGGTCTGTCGATGTCTTCACAAACGTAATGCTGAAGCGATCGTAAGAGAAGTAGCTTCTGTAACGTACCGGTTTGAGACGATCGTAGGCAAGAATGAGGACGTCCACGGAGACCGAGACGTTGATGTCCGTTTCGGGTTGTGATAGCAGCTGAGTACCATCGAACTCGGCAGCCTATCCCAAGATGGTGGATCGAGACAGGAAAACATGGAAGCGGGAGTTCCGATCCTATAGGTTCCATCACTGTCGAGCTTCCATTGCTCCGGTTTTTATGCCTCTTTGGTCACTGCCCCCAACAGAGACTCCTTAAAAATCGCTAGGTCCATATTTGAATGCAGCTTCTACTCAGTGCTTCTGGGGATTATGTTTCACCCAGAACAAAGGGACTGTCTGGCTGGGCAAATCACCGGCATGGGCAGCGCTATATTTGCCGGATTTAGCCGGATCATCGGAAGCCCGTCAAAATTCTCTCCGGCCTCCCGAATAATCAAGAAGAGAGCAAATGGCATGCGTAAGTGGACGGTGATGACATATGACTCGAGGTGGTGTGAGGAGGCTCAATGAGAGCGTAGAGGTCCTGGCCGGAAACGCTCAAGGTATTGGAGGTGATAGTAGGCGCTTTGACTGTCTTGTCAGAGGCTTTAGAGGCAATCAGAACCCTGACAATAGTGCTAATCTTGCCCTTGACCTTCTTTGTGATCCAATCACGAGCATTGCAAACCGTTGTGGGTACCTTCATGATGGCCAGGAGTTCTGCCGCTTTCTCAATTATCAATGTTTCCGTACGCTTCCGCCTTCCGGAGTCCCCCTCCCCCTCCCCCTCCCCCTCCCCCTCTGTATTGATAGCAACATCGGACTCAGCGTGAATCCGCTTTCTGAAGTCGTCCAGAGCCTCTTTCGACCTTGATTGGCAAAACAATCACAGAGGTCAATGAGTACTGCTAGCTAAGCGCAGAGCTTGGACCGACCGGGTGATAGCGGAACTCTCCGAACAGAGGTAGAGAGGGGGTAAAATATTGAACACGGATAGGGTTAGGCTAGTTCAACCCTGACGCTGCTTTCCGCCTCGACTTGATCATTTGGTCGCGGGGCAACCCGAATCGTTTCGACCTTGTTAGTCGTAGATTTTTCAAAAGCCAAACTTCTCTGATCCTTCTCTCTATTATTGTATGCTACCGTGTTACATCAGGACTGTGAGGTACAAGCTATTCATGCTAGGAACACCCTTCAGCTCTCGTTCTGAGGCAGCCCTTGGAAATCGACAAAGACAAGTACTCGAGGCTGCGCAAAGGAGTTTCCTTTCCTCCGCTACAGTGGGGGTTGCGCGCGCGTGGGACGCTGACGCGTCGCTTTCAGCCATCTTCACCATGACTTTTTGACTGGACTCGAAAGGTTCCATACTACATAATTATACAACCTTACCACCTAGACATCTGAGATCCATGATTCATATTCTTTGTTCATTGCACTATGCCAGGCCGCCAATATACCAATGAGGAAAGAGCTCAAATGGTTGGGATGGCCAAAAACGCTTCGTACAGGGCTGTAGCAGCTCATTTTGGGTGCTCAATCTCTACTGTTGGCCGCAATGTCAAAAAATACCAACAAACTGGCACTACCAGCTCCCCAAAGCGGCAAGGACATTCCCCTTTCAACAATCCTCGAGTCCTCTCCCGCATTAAGCGGATTGCCAAGCAGCACCGGTCAGCTACATGGCAACAGCTGATTGTCATACTCCGGCTCGCGGACATTCACCTGGGCCGCACCACTATTAAGAAGGTTGTTAGGGACCGACTGGGTCTCCAGCGGAGGAAAGCTATATCCAAACCCTTCCTTAATCGACGGGCACGTAAGCTACGTCTAGAGTATGCTATCTCTCATCGGGAGGATACAGTCAGTGATTGGAGGAGGACGATCTTTGTGGACGAAGCAATGGTGAAGGTTGACGGGAATGGGGTGGTCTGGGTGACCCGGGGAGAGGGGGAGGCATACTTGGAGGAGTGTATGAGGGCAAAGATGAAGGGTCAGATTGGTGGACTGATGCTCTTTGCGGGTGTCTGGCATGGGGGGCGGACAGAACTGGTCTTGTTTGACACCAGTGAGAGCGCGGGGAAGAAGAAGGGGGTGACCGCGGTCATCTACCGCGATCAAATCACTATGGGACCACTCAAAGCTGCCTGGAACCGGGTCAACAACCGTTGGAGGGGTTATGGAGGTGCTCGCCTGCTCGAGGACAATGTAGGAATCCATAAGTCCCCTGTCAATCGGCTTCAAGGTGCTCGGCAAGGCTTCGTCTACATGGATCACTATTATAGGCGTCACGTGACGCGCGACCTACGGTGCGCGTCGCCTCGGGGTCTCGTTCGGAGACCCTCTCGGAGACCCTCTCGGAGACCTTTTAGGAGATGTTCTCGTAGACGTCTAACTAGTACCTTGTAGTAGTTAGACATCCGTTATTACATCGCTATGCCTACCGTTACCTTTCCCCAGTCCCGCGACCTTATTACCCCAAGACCCGGCAGGTCGGCTGCCAGGCCTTATAGAATAACGGATGACCAAAGGACCCCGGCTGGGAACGTGAAAGGGGGTAGTGATGGGATCCCGCTGCACATTGGTGCTAGCGGTAACCCTAGTGGTCCGGAGAGCCACCTCACTCTGGTAGGAGTGTTCTACCCGCAGGGGATTCCTGTGCAGGCAGTGATGATGGTAGATTCGGGGGCCACGGGTATGTTCATGGATCGGACGTTCGCGAGGATCCATAACTTTGATGTGATAGACCTAGAGAACCCTAGGACCGTCACGGTCATTGACGGAAGAGAGATAGTGGGTGGTCAGATCACCCAGAAGGCACATGCTATTGTGCGGACAGGATTGCACCAAGAGAAGGCGGAGTTCTTCTTGACGGATTTGTGTGGGTACGCGGCGGTCCTCGGGATTACATGGTTACGACACCATAGCCCACACATCCAGTGGGATACAAATACAGTCACCTTCGCGGACGACTGTTTGAAGAAAGGATGCGTCAAGAAGGTAGAGGTAGTATGCTCCCCCGACGAGGTGGAGATAGAGACGCGGAATATCGATCTGCTGTCGAGAATGAAGGAGCCGATCACGGAGAATCTCGTGGTGGCTCAAATGCAGATGACGAGGGAGGATGAGGAGCGGGCCCGCAGGCCGGACCTGTGGGACTGGGACGTCAAGCCCACCGACTCGATTCAAAACGAACTCGATCCTCCCGAGTACATGGAGAAGTTGCGGGACGTTGTGCCGAAGAAGTACCATGAGTACCTCGGAGCGTTCTCCAAGACGAAGGCAGATTCGCTGCCTCCGAAGCGCTCGATCGATCATGCGATCGAGCTGAAGCCTGGAACAACTCCCACGTATGGGAAGTTGTACAACCATTCGCAGAAGGAGACGGACGCTCTCAAGGCGTGGTTGGCGGAGAACCAGGCGAAAGGGTTTATTCGACCCTCGAAATCCTCGTGTTCGAGTCCGGTACTGTTCGTACCGAAGAAAGGGGGCGAATTGAGGCTGTGTATTGATTACCGCCGCCTCAACGAAATTACCGAGAAGGACAGGACCCCCCTGCCGCTTATCTCGGAGACCTTAGATCGCCTACGGGGATCGAAGGTATATACGAAGATGGACCTGAGGGGAGCGTACAACCTCCTGAGGGTCAAAGAGGAGGATGTTTGGAAGACCGCGTTCACGACACGCTATGGTCTGTTCGAATGTCTCGTCATGCCATTCGGTTTGACAAACGCGCCGGCGACGTTCCAGCGCTGGATGAATCAGGTCTTCCAGGACATGTTAGACGTGTGTGTGGTCGTCTATTTAGACGACATATTGATTTACTCCGCCGATCAGGAGACACACGACGAGCACGTACGGGAAGTGCTGAGGAGGCTACAGGCGAATGGCCTGTACGCAAAGGCGGAGAAGTGTGAGTTTGACACGACGGCGACGGAGTTCTTGGGGTATGATATTGCCCCTACGGGGGTCAGCATGAATCCGTCGAAGGTGAAGTCGGTGTTGGAGTGGGCGGCGCCTCGAAATATTCGAGGCCTGCAGTCGTTCTTGGGGTTCGCGAATTACTATCGCCGGTTCATTCAGAACTACTCCAAGAAGATTCAAGGCATGACGGCCTTGACGAAGAAAGGGGTGAAGTACCACTGGCCGGAGTCAGCGGATGCTGCCTTCAAGGAGTTGAAGAAGGCGTTCACCGAGGCGCCCATCCTCGCTCATTACGACGAGGAGCGCCAGGTGGTACTGGAGACGGACGCATCGTCAGGTGCGATGGGAGCGGTGATGTCGCAGGTAGGGGACGACGGGAGACTACATCCCGTGGCGTTCATGTCGAAGAGCCTTACGCCGGCTCAACGAAACTACGACGTACACGATCGCGAGCTGCTCGCCATCGTGTACTGCTGCCAGATATGGCGGCATTACCTAGACGGGAAGTTCCCGGTGAGGATCCTTACGGATCACAAGAACCTGGAGTACTTCAAGAAGGACAAGATGTTGTCCCACCGACAAGCGAGATGGTCTCAACTGCTGAACCAAATCTCGTACACGTTGGAGTACAAGCCGGGGACAGAGAACGGGAAGGCTGACGCGCTCAGCAGGAGAGAGGAGTTGATGGAGGAGACGGAGCCCAAGCAGGCAGAGACCCTGTTGCGCCCCGTTAATGCAGATGCGCTGGTGGTCAGCGCAGCGACGGTACAACCCCCGTTGCGGTTGTGCGGAACGATCCCCGTCATAGGGGATTGGTTCTTGAAAGCGTTGATCCCTGCGGGACAAGAAGATCCGGCCGCGAGAGACCTGATCAAGGGCGTCAAGGAGGGAACCTTGACGAATAGTCGGTACAGTCTGAGCCCGGGAGGCGCGCTCATGTACGACGGGCTGGTGTACGTTCCCGATGCGGGAAGCTTGAAGACGGAGCTCTTGAAGAGGCTCCATGATGGGAAGACCGCCGGACACTACGGGCGGGACAAGACGGAGGACCTGGTGAGTAGAGATTTCTACTGGCCGGGTATGAAGGCGTGGATTAGCCAGTACGTGGCTAGTTGCGACAAGTGCCAGAGGAATCGGAGGCCGAGGGCCAAACCAGTCGGTGAGCTGGCTCCCCTGAAAGCGGAGACGGAGCCCTACCAGTCGATCACGTGGGACCATATCACGGACCTACCGGAGTCGAGGGGTTCGAACGCGATCCTGGTGATCGTCGACCGCTTCAGCAAGCGGGCACATTTCGTGCCTTGTCGGAAGGACAACGACGCCAAGGTGTTGGCACAGATGTTCCTGCAGGAGTGGGTACGATTGCACGGGTTTCCCCGGCAGATCATCTCGGACAGGGGAACGCTGTTCACGTCGAGATTTTGGAGGGAGTTCTGTGAGTTGTCCGGTGTCGAGCCTAGTTATTCGACCGCCTTCCATCCCCAGACGGATGGTCAGACGGAGCGCAGTAACTCGACGCTCGAACAGTACCTGCGGACGTACGTCAATTACCAGCAGGACGACTGGACCGATTTGTTGCCCATGGCGGAGTTCGCCTACAACAATTCGAAGCACTCGGCGATCGGCATGTCGCCGTTCATGGCATCGGAAGGGCGGGAGCACGCCGTCGAACTCCCCATGCCTATCGCCAAGGATTCGGCTGTGGAGTCAATACAGGAGTACAGAGAGCGGATGAACAACATCTGGGAGTCTGTTAATGTCGCGCTGAGACAGGCCAGGGAGGATATGGCGAAGTACGCGAATCGGAAGCGTACGGCGGTACCGGATGAGGGGTACAATGTTGGCGACATGGTGATGTTGTCGTCGGCTCACGTCAATACCGTGAGGCCGAACAAGAAGTTGGAGTGGAAGACCTACGGCCCGTTCAAGATCACGGAGGTCGTAGGAGAAGGTCGCATGGCGCGACGTTTGGAATTGACACCGGGGATGCGTAGAATCCACCCGGTGTTTCATGTCTCGCTGCTCATCCCGTACAAGCCGAACGAGCTTCCTGGGAGAGCAGTGGACCCACCCCCTGAGCCAGAGGTGCTGGACACCGGGGATTTGGGGTGGGTGGTATCGGAAATCGTACACTCCAAGGAGTTGCGTTCAACGCGCGCCGGGCGTAGGACCCAGTACTACGTGCGCTTCGAGGGGTACGGGGACGAGCACAACGAGTGGGTTAGCCCCTCGGATTTCCACCACAACGACACGCTGGTGCTGGAATTCCATAAGCGACACCCTGAGTTGCCGGTACCGGGCCGCCAAGAGTACGGCGATGCTTGATGCGTTCGGGGCTCGCATCTAGGAGGGGGATCCTATTATAGGCGTCACGTGACGCGCGACCTACGGTGCGCGTCGCCTCGGGGTCTCGTTCGGAGACCCTCTCGGAGACCCTCTCGGAGACCTTTTAGGAGATGTTCTCGTAGACGTCTAACTAGTACCTTGTAGTAGTTAGACACCCGTTATTACATTGCTATGCCTACCGTTACCTTTCCCCAGTCCCGCGACCTTATTACCCCAAGACCCGGCAGGTCGGCTGCCAGGCCTTATAATCACCCTCCCTATTCCCCCGACCTCAATCCGATTGAAAACATCTGGTCTTTGCTTAAGCGACGGCTTGCTCAGCTACCTAGGAAGCCTACCAACAAGGACGAACTATTCGCCGTACTCCAGAGGCTATGGGGGGAGATTGGTCAGGACCGGATTGACGCATGCGTGGATAGCATGCCTAGACGCTTGGAGGCAGTGAGAAAAGCCCGAGGATTTGTGACCAAATATTGATAATTTGTTTCTGTAACCTTCATATCTTCATAAACAATATGTCCCTCTACAATATCCCATATTGGCAGGTCGACGGCCCGTCTGCCTGACCGCAAGGGGGGGATCGACCCTGCCAGCTACTCTCGCCTGACGGGCCGTCGCGCGTACCACCCTCGCGCGACCCTCACTGTAGTACGTCGGTAGCGCGCGACAAGCGTCGAGTGTCTTGCAGAGGTGTCTGCGGATGTCACAAAATGGCGATACCATCGCTTGGATTTGGCTCCTGAGCTATGAGCTATCAGGCAAATAGAATTCAGTGCATTGTAAATGCCAGATCAGTGAAAGCACCTCAAGACATTGTGTGTTGTCGTCAAGAACATGCTGTTGGGACTCGGTACGTGTCGGCTGACTATTGCTTGATGACGTGGCGGGGGACATCATCATATGATCGAGCGACCTACGAGGTTTGCCCCGGATTTTCGGAAATAGCCACAAACAACAGTGAGTGTGCCATCGACGACGTCGTCACCTCGAATATATCATCCCGTCGCATTTCCGAGCTTTGATCAGGGATAGCCTCAGTCCATATCATTGTAAAACATGTAAAACACAATACCATCTCAAGCTTTCTGAGCGAGAAATAACGATGCCAAATCATGTCACACACTGGCGAATCTGCTGCCATAATCATGCCCACCCCAATTCCTATACAAAACCTCGATATGCTCCCCGCCTCACCAGGCTCGTTTCACCTCCATCACCGATCCAGAAACGCCGCAGCTTCGTCGAGCAAGACGAGTTCTGGCAAGAGACAGGCTGGTGATGGTCTCTCCACAAGCACGGCCGCAGCAAGAGCAAGAGGAGGAGGAGGGAACGCGGTGAGCAGGTCCTACAAACCTCGAATATCGAGGTCTTCAGGTGATTCTTCACCAGAGCGACCGGTCTCGAGGTCGGGTAACGGGACGCTCGGTCACCATCATCATCATCACGGGCATCATCACGGACATCACCACGGGCATCACGGGCATCAGAAACCGAGGAGCTTTTCCAGCCGTCCTTCGACAGCCCGACCGTCTTTCGATCGATCCAATAATCATGGTAACATCAACCATCCCCATACTGCTCTCGTCGACCAAAGTCTGAACACGCCTACGACCACAAACCGGCCTGGGTATAAGCGGGGAGAAACGGGGACGAGCGCTCAAGCCGATATAGACCTAGATTCCGACCTAGACCCCGACCTTGACCTCGATACAAATCTGGCCATGAACATGGATATGGACTTGAGCGCGGGATATGATCGGGATCGATCGACGCGAGGTGTTCGGTGGGGAAAGACTAGACACGGGAGGTGGAATAGGGGGGAAGAGAGTGAGAGTAGTACGTCGGCTGAGGAGGAGGTTGGGGTTGGTGTTGGGGGAGAGGATGAAGGTGGGATCTCTATGGGTTCGAGAGGGAGGGTAGGAGTAGGAGTGGGAGTGGGAGTTGGTTTAGATGAAGATGCAGGTGCAGGGGGAAGACGCAGGTGAGTTGGATCTCCAAATGGAAGTTGAAGTAGCTTCTTATATCGCTGCACTTGCTGACATGCTCTTTCTCCTTTCTTCAAACCGACCATCTGTTCATATCTCGGATGAAATTGTATCACATCACATTCTGACGACAGCTTCTCCCGTCCTTCCCCTCTCGACCTCCTAAGACCTCAAAATCAAGACATCGCCAATTTCAGCTCCACCTCAACCTCCTCAATGTTACCCAATACAGCTACTGCCTTTGTCAAGACCTCTCCTATCACATCAGCTTTCCCCACGATCACCACGCCGACGAGTATCAATATAACCAGCTCGTCATCAACTCCTGCACGCTCCAAGCCGGCTCTCTTACCTTGCCGAGTCAGTCTCGCCTCCCTGTCATCCCCCTGGATACGCAAACGGACATACACAACTGGCGTCGATCAAGGGAAAGGGAAAGGGAAAGCATTGGATTTCGGGGTACAGTTGACGAGAAGACGTTGTGAACGAGCATTATTGTTAGCCAGCGCTGGGTGGGTGGTCGATCGATTAGGGAGAGAATTGGGAGAGGTGCAGGTCGCGTTCGAGCTAGGGGTGATCATCGTGCTCACCATGGCATACCTGGAATTCCGGACGATCGACAACTCGTCCTCTGGACCTGGACCTGAGACGAAGAGACGGGGGTCTGGAGAGGGTGGGGTCGCTGGTGCTGGTGCTGGTGGAAATAATAACAATAACGGCGGGAACATCAAAGCGAGATCGGGTGTTGCGCTGCAACACGGCCCGTCTCTAACAAACAGGGAGAAGAGGAACAGCATGTCAGCGGGACTTACTCCGACGGCGATGGGATCGGGACTTGCGGGTACGACTACGGGAACGGCAAGCAAAGTAGGATCGAACGAATACAACTCCATCGACGCCGAGGACTATCGCCCAGGGTCCATCGGTACGGTTTGGGCGACGGAACCCAAGGATTATAGGGACTGCTTGGATGATGGAGCAGCGTGGGCCCTTTTACTCGGACCTATACTCAGTGGAAGCATGTTCTACGAGACGTGTACTCGGCTCCGGGAAATGTATACCGCTAGTCCGAGCAAGGAACCGGCTGGGGCGGCGACCAACGGGTGGCAGATCGAGGCCCCGTTGGTCTCGCCGTCGACACGCCCATTCATCGTCGCAGGACAAGGACCTGCCTCGGCGGAACAAGCAAAGAGCCAGGCGGTGCTCGCCATCTCGGCGTTGGCGTATTCGAGGAAACAAGCATGTCATTTGATGTGCTTGTTATCGCTCCTTCTGCTTGGTCATACGTTATGGTCGCGTAGACGACACTTGTTGATGGTAGCAAGCTCGCACGAGGCACAGGGGTCGGGAAGAAGCGACGGCAGTCTCCCGCCCTGGTCGAAACGGAGTGAGTGGAGGCGAACCGGGGCGGTGGTTGCCTTTTCGTTCGTCCTCACGGCGGGATTTGTCGTCTTGAAAGTGGTGGCGCAAGTAGCCGGGGTTGTGGGCGGCTACGGTAAGCAGGTCTTATAGGCTATCGGTAGTACCTCCCTTTTTTGCTGACGCGACATCGACCATGTGGGCATATCTACAGATTATACCTATTCCGATCTGGTCATCTCGACGTTGTTCTTCCAATTCTGCCTGTATGTCTGCGTAAGACTGGCGAGACGCGGCTTTACGTTGGGAGAACTCGGAATTATCTGTCATGCCGGGACGGGGTTATTCATGGAGGTAGTCAATCTTACCCGGACCAAAGTTCGTGCAGAAAGTCTTCTCTCCGACCGATAGACTCGCTGATCCGGGTTGATGTCCTGCAGATCTCGATCTTCAATACGCCCTTCGTGCGGACTTATCGATTACCTACTCCGCTACTCATTTTCCAGCTCGCCCTGATCCCAGGATCTTTCCTTTGCGGGTTCTTGCTTTCGCCACTACTGGTCTTGTCACGTAGGATCGCGCAGCGACCGGTGTACCGGCTACGATACCCGGAAGAGAAACAGCTCTACCGTAAAGGTCTCGCCGCCGGATTCTACGCTGGTGCGATTCTGATTTGCGGAGGTCTGATCGGGTTCTGGGCGAGATGGTGTCTGTGCGGACGAAATCCGCTCGTCTGGGTCGTCATGTGGTTGATGGAAGGCCAGAATTGGTATTCAAGACCGGTACTCATCGGATACTGGGCTGCATTGGCTGGAATCAGCGTGGGCGGATGGACCCGTCAACTATCACGAGCGAGACGTCATCGTGGATGGACTGAAGCTAAAGTGACCAATGGTCAACACAAGGTCACTGTCGTGTCCAAGACGAGCGCTACCAAGTCGGCCGAGGCGGCTACGGCGAGATCCGCGTCGATGTCGGATGGTACCCGGCGGCCGACGTTGCCACGCACCCCGAGTCCAACGATCGACGTCAAGACGGCTGGTCTCAGTGGAGTAGCGAGTCATATGATGGACGAGATGGATCAGAGAGCGCCCGTCTTTAGCGTGAACGCGAGGAGGAAGTTCTTCCATGCCCTGGCTGTCGTCATGTTTGTCCCGGGCATCATCGTCGACGTATGTACAACGTCCTCTCGTAATGCGCAAAATGAGACACAATGCTTATCCTGAATCTTGACTCTGAACAGCCGGCGTTTACCCATCTGTCCTTCTCGCTGGCGTTTGCCATCTTCAACTTTGCCGAATACGTACGGTATTTCGCCCTCTACCCATTCGGTGCGGCGGTACACCTGTTCCTCAACGAGTTTCTCGATAAAAAGGACTCGGGTACCGCCATTCTGAGTCATTTCTACCTGTTGACCGGGTGTGCAGGGGGGATCTGGTTGGACTCGTGAGTGGCAGCTCGCGACGGAGGAGTCGGTGAATATCAGGGTGGCTGACGATTGGTACTAGACCTCGGACGATCTTGAGCCTCGTCGGCGTGTTTTCGCTAGGTATCGGTGATGCACTCGCAAGTCTTGCTACCGCGGCCCTCCACTATTCCGACTGACCAGTTTCCATCTCTTCGACACAGGCTTCGATCGTGGGCAAACGGATCGGTCGGGTCAGATGGTCCACCTCGAGTGGCAAGACGGTCGAGGGCAGCCTGGCTTTCCTCGGGTCTCTCGTCTTGGCCGGCACGAGCTTGTCCATGACAGGCATCATCGACCCATTCTCGGTGAGTTCGAGAGCTGCTTATGACCCATGTTGGGGCCCGAACGATGACTGACATGGGTCATGATCTTCCACTTTTTGCCATTCGAATGTCGCAGGTCACGAGGTATACAATGTTGGCCCTTGCACTGAGCTTGATGGAAGCCGTCTCGGAGCAGAACGACAACTTGATCCTGCCCATATGGGGATATTGCCTTGGCGTATGTCTGGGACTTTGAATAACATAGGACAGGAGCAATATGTATGAGGTCAGGGACTTGCGGCACGATGTGATCGACGATCGAGGGTTTCTGCTATCGAGTTTCGTCATGCCAGAGGTATCGCTCGAAACTTCCTCTGCGAGAAAGCGGAATCAAATTGAGACATCCGCCGTTTCAGGTAACGGTCGTGACAGCGGTCTTGATCTCTTGACTAGATATCAGTAACCTGCACGACAGACGGCAGGGCATTGTCGCGGATCGGATCGGTATCATAGGAATGCTTGAGGATGTTCGCTCACAGTAGCTTGACGGAATGAAAGCATGTATAAGGGATCAAGATAGCGACATGCTCAAATTGGTACCGTCGGACTAACGGTATCGCCTGAAAGGTCTGCCAGAGTCGGCTACTTCGTAATAATCTGGAGCCAAATGCAGACATTCCGAGACAAGTTCCTCTTAAGAACATTTCAGGCGGCAGTGGCCACTCGTGTATTCGATCACGTCACCGATGACGACAACCAGCATGCGGCACAGTACAGCAAGGGGGAGGAGCTCGAGTCCAGTTGTTCGAATAAAGGAATGCCATCAGGGAAGCCTGCTGGCGGTTTCCTCTCGAGTATATATCCATATGTATGTATATACAGATATACAGATACGGACAGTAAGAGGAGCACCAGGGACTGGACAGATTTCAACAACGACTGGACTTCTGACTACACCCTCGATCTTTTGATATGAACGAATCGTCGCAGTATCAACAGCTATATCTCGGTGAGAATAGTGGCATCGAGTTTAGCAATATGACCATGGCATCGGAATACAGTCAGACAGCTCCGCGATCCGTTGAGCAAAATTACGGCCAGGACCCCGAGGCGGATTTCTCCTGTATCGATCCATCAATCTTTCAGGAGGGCTCCTTTCACCAACGCTCTATTAGCCAAGGTGAATATTTAATTGGACACTGCACATACCGTATACCAATCTGATCTCCCGTTTGTGTAGCCGATCCATGGGCCCAACTTGAACAGGAGACCGCCCTTATGGATTCAAGTGCCAACGGACCCCCGAGGGTAGGTTTGATGTTGACTGGTAGACCAGGCTTCTCTGCGCTGATCTATAAAATGACGCACGCAGTCAAGCGATGCAATGGACCTTGAAATGTTTAGGACTCATTTCGATGAGACGGGCCAAACAGTCTTGAGTCGGTGTATGGGGACAAACCACTCCCGGTTCTGTACTCATGGTCTATACTGTCGTGATAGTTTCCTCCGTCAGGCCAAGAAAGAATGCGAGAATGGCTACAAGGACACGTCTTTCTACTGGCCGCCATACGACATATCGTGTGTGCCATGTAAGAATTGGCTATGGTGCCGCAAGCTTCTACTTCGGCATAAAGCCAACATCTTGAGGTCGAAGGGAAAATGTAGTGGCTGCTGTTCCACGGCGCGCAAGAAGAAGCCACGTGAGCGCAAGAAGCAAGTTGATACTCTGGGTTCGGAAGGGAGCGTAGAGGCGCAACCTGAAGATGTCGACGCCTTTTTGAGTGCTTTGTCTCGGTAGAGTCGGTTTAAACAGAATATGAGATGACGTAAACAATCACATTCCACAGGATTCTGATTTCTTCGCCTTGATACACAGGCCACAGAAGCTCTATGCCAAAAATGGCAAAAAGATCTTCAACCTTGTCTCTCCTCGTACGGGGAGGGCGACAGCATCTTGATGGTGATTGAAATCTTTACGTTTGTCTTGCTCAAAAAGTACCTTAGGTCTGCGCTAAGCTCATATCTGTACAGATGGATTGTCTTCACTGTTGACGCAGTATGGGCAATTTTGAACATTTTTAGGCATCGAGTCCCAGGTAACCAATCAGTATCTTTACGTAGGGGTGTCTTTCCGTATTGATGTTGGCACCAAGATGCAGTCATCTATGCCATGCTTTTACGATCAAGCAGTAAATATGGCGCAGATCACTCTGCTTATCAATATCTCTAATCGATAAGCGTTGAAGAGCATGAATTCGCTTGAAGCAGGGCCTATCGGTTGGTGAGCAGATTCCAAATGCACACAGAGTCTTCGATCCATACGGCGTCAAAATCTAAGAACGCCGCCGGGATTGCTCTTATGTAACAGACGGGTTTGAGATGCTTCATGATCACCTTATCATACCTTTCTCGGTAAGGCAGATAGGTTGAACAGAATGGTAAGGAGATGATTTGGTTGTTTTAAGGAGGCCTTGGGGGCAGACCTGTGGCGCGCGCTAATTGTATAGAGGAGTCGAGCATCCAGCATTGTCGCCAGACATGAAATGTTACACAAAATCGAGCACAAGTGATGTCGCTTTTGATTGCGTGTTTAAAGGTACTTTGGTGACTACTTGTGTACATCTCCTAAGCCATGTGACCACACACGATGAAGTCGGGCGAAATCGGAGGGTTCGGAGTGACTTGAAAGGAAGGCACGATGGTATGATCGTTCGCTTTCGCATGCAAAGGGCAATATATATACTAGGTGCTCAGTTTTACCCAAGACTGGCCGAGAAGGGAAATCGCTAAACCGCAGATTCAGCTATACATTTCAGCAGTCTTCACACCTTTTGCGAAAGCCTCACGTAGCCTTCAAGAGAACAGAACCATCAATGGATGACCCACTCGATCCCGATTTTCATCAAATCGCCGTTTGGTGCCAAGTTGTGGATGATACGACCAATCACAACACTCTTGGAGAGCGTTTTTATGAAGAAGCTCAACCACCCTCTGATCACAGCGTAGAAACCTTGTGAGTGGCAACTTCATTAGCAGACGAGCCGTTCAAATCTGTTGGCTTGATATCGTATGGAAACAGCCCAACTTCAAGTTCCGGCGCACAGCAGCACCCGCCTGGTTCAAGTCTTGACGGTAGTCAATCTGGAACGGAGGACGCTTTGATTGTTCAACCTGAGAGAAGTCCCGGGGCACAGCAGTACCCGCCTGATTCAAGTCTTGCCGAGAGTCAATCTGGAACGGAGGACGCTTCGATTGTTCAACCTCCCACTACTGAAGAGACTGCCGGTTCGTAAAAGACCCCGTTGACCTGGAAGACTGCTAGTCACAGCGAGTTGCCCTTGACCAGAGAATGCTTATTAGTAGTTTGATTCGCCTCTTTGCAGCCGAATCTAGCCTGCCTCCCGGCGTTCCAAGTATCGAAGCCCCTCCTTCGGAACAAGCAGTAAGTTGGGTAGTTCCGCTGCGAGGATGATGTCTGCCGCTGATCTTTGCATGGTTCTGTGCAAGCAACTCGACGACGAGTTGCAAGAAATCTATGGACAACTGGACAAGGCTGGAAAGAAAATCCATGATGACTATGTGATTTCTGGCCATCCATCCACTGAATTCCTTACGCACGTGAAGAAAACTCTGGATGGAGTCGATGATCAGCCTTTCTGCCTCACCAAGTTCTACACCACCGCCACCCGCACACTCACCAAGAATATAGTGTGCGGGCGCTGTGTTGGCTATCCGAAGCGAACGTCCACGAAATCGTGCTCCACCATCTTGGTACGGATAGAAGGCGACCAGACGGAAAGATGTTCAGTATGCTTGGCAGGGAACAGAGCCTTCAAAAATTACCAGAATAATGTGGCCCCAAGAAATGAGGAAAGGAGAAGAGAAGCAGCACGTCAAGCACACTCAGGATGATTAAGTTTGGATTTGCTATCCGTAAAATCATTCCAAGAGAGGTTTGGAATCTGAGACATCGCCGATAGTGATTTGTGTCCGGTGTAGCATGTATCATGTCAACAAAGCTTTTATCATCAGGTGAAGGGCGACTTTGCCGGGTCTGGGCCCGACATCCATTCACGCATGGCATATGGTATCGCACGTACCGCGAAGGATCTCGGGGGCATGTACCGAGGCTTGCAGCGAAGAGAGAGTGAGCGGATAATGATACTTTTCAAGGTCCTTGAGCTTGTTATCCTACAAATGGCCAACTGCTAAATGGGGGCGATTCACCGATCAGGTGGGAGGGATTTCGCCGACGAACGGCAAGAACCATAAAAGTATACGAGGTTTTGGAATCCTGTTGGGTGGTCCCGTAGGCGCGGGGGGCGTTCTATCTTTCATAAAGGGGCTACTGTACGAGGAACGCGGATGCACGCGGATGACAGTCTCCTACACAATATGAGGAAGAGGTCATACTGATGATCACCATGCCACTGAAATGCAAGAACTGAGCCAAACAGTCTTCCCCTTTGGCATTCTATAGCCGATACCATTGAAAGTGGACAACTAGTACCATCGGATGGATTAAAGAGAACCGCCAAGAGGGACCTGGCGGCCTTGAATCGCTGGGTGAGAGGGATATTTGGCGGAATGTTGTGAAGCCAGCAACAATACATGCTATTGTGGAATTTCGACTATGAAGACAAATTCAGCTTCTGTGCTCGATAAGAACGATACTGTAGGATGCTGTTCTATCAACCTACTTCCGAAGAGGAACCCAACAGCCGTGCTACCGCTTCGGACAAGATTCTCTTTTTCCTGACGGTGTCTACGTGATGAGGTTGCAAGGCGAGAATTTCTAGCTGATGGAAGACTTGATCAGGATCGAGACGAGACGAGACCGAGGGTCAGTCGTGGCGAACCCCGCTTGATCTATAAATTTATTGTATAGATCTTGGTTCAGGGAATATGGTTCGTCTGTGACCAGACGTAGATTCAGTAGATATTCTGGTATTGTCATATCGATGCACGGTAACGTGGCCCAAGGCGCGTCGTTGATCGTTCCGCTGTCTCACGATACAATAGCTGGCCTTGATCGGGTCACTGTCAACCTGACTAGGCAGGAGCGCATCAAGTATCATAGTTCATCTTGTACTGAAGCTGGAGGGCGCTCTTTTTGACTGCCCGTCCGAGTCTTTTACTGATATTCCGGATGATAAGTTGCCACACTACTACTGTTCATTAACGGCGTCGGTGTCTCGGTGTCGGCGCGAACCCGTATACTATGATCAGGCGCTTCAATGCATACAGTATGAAGCTAGCAAGAGGAACTTCGAGGGGAAGTCGGCGTTCTGGATATTACTGTAAATGAACTCGTTTCTATGCTGGAAGCTGCTCGACCGAGACCGATTCTTAACAGCGCGGTTTGGATGGGCAAGGAGGATCTACATGTAGTAGTAGCACAGTACAAACATTCCGCGAAGCGCATCGTCGCCGCTAGTTTTCTTTACGATCTCTACCTATTGATCGTCGTCCTTTAACGATCTCTATGCGGACAACATATTAAAGGCCAGTATGGCAAGTCGGAATGTATCTGGCTATCCGCGCTGTTCGATGTCCTCTCAACTTCTCAAATTTGTATCGTCGAGCTCGATATCGTCGGCCAGAAAAAATCAAAGCTGCTGATTCCGTGTGTTAGACTCCGCGGGAGGGAACTCTCGAAGGCTGTGGTGGTCTTACGTGCTCACCTCATACAATGCCCATCAGTTTTATCCTGGTACAGTGTCTCACAGACTCTGCATGAGGTTGATGAGAAGTGGGTTGACCATCCTGTGAAACCAGAATGACCGGGGGTCGATGTCAGACCGAACACAAAGCCGTCCTCCCCGTTTCCCTTGTGCTCTAGCTGTTGTCCGGTTCGAATCTGTAACCGTTCACCTCCACCTCGACTTCCAAAGGTATCAAGCACCTACCTACCTTCAACGACAACTTGATGTAACCTCGTATCGTCAACTCATTACCCCCACGCTGCTCACACTACTACTGTACCTCTTCCTCTTGCAAGCCGATCAAAGCAAGCAAGACGTAGTCGATCTCGCCACGAAACGACACGACCGGGTGACTTTGTTGCCTGTTGACTTACGACGAGGACGGGTGATACGTGATCATCTCTCAGACTCCCTCTCACGGATTGGTACACGACTGTAACCCCTACAAAAGGGACGGATAGCAGTCTAACGAGATACACGGTCACACTACCGATCCAGTTTGACACTTTGCACCGGTGGCCCCCGCTGCTCGATCATGCCGAACACGGACTCGGATACTAAACTGGAGGAGACGACTGCAACCCGAACACCTTCCGATTCGATGACGAGCTCTAGAATGTCGGACGAATCAACTGCACCTACACCTACCTCGATTTCCACTTCGGAGGGACCTGAAATTGGATCATCGCAGACGAGCCAGGGTATACAGGTACAAGAGAGTTCGATCGGGTCTTCTTCATCTGATGTACCGGAAAGTGGAAGTGGAAGAGGGAGAAGAGCGAGTCAGCTGGGGTCGTTGACGAGGAGCGGGTTAGGGATGGCTCCTAGACGAGAAAGGTCAGTCCTGTCTAAGCCTACATGTCAGACATTTCGCTTCGCCGACAGTATCGGCGGCATGTGCAGTACTGATATGGATCTCTCATATTTCCTACTCCTTTTCGGCACGTTCGGGTATCATAGCGACCAACTCGACACGCATCACGCAACAGAGGTCAACAGGGCCTCCATCTCGCCTACTTCTTCTTCTCCAGAAACTCCCGCAAGAGGACAAAGACAGGCATCGATCCCATCCTCCAGTTCATATGGACACGGATCGATCCATAAGAGTTCCTTGAGGAGAAGCTTTGATACGAATACGAGTTCGAGCTCGAGCTTGAGGTTCGGGCCGCAGGCTGGGTTGCCTTCCTCGTCATCATCGTCATCATCGTCCTCTTCGTCGGGGTTTACGTTCGGAGCAAGCCCAGCACCGGTGCCAGGATCAGGATCAATCTCAGGACCGGGATTATCATCCGACCTGCGCAACAATCTTTCCAGCTTTAAATTCGGCTCGATGGGCAATGATACGGTCTTGAGTACTCCTTCGGCGGAATTAGGGCCGTTCGAGTATCCCGTCAACCCGGATGTTGTGGAAAAGGAGGAAGAAGGCGGGGAGGCGCATAGACGGAGTTCGGGGAGTAGCTCGTTGTTGAACGACAACAGTAACGAGTGGAGGTACAATTATGGTCATGGTCACGGTCATACCGTGCAATCCGGGTTGGGGCTCCCAGCGAGAGGATTAGCGGAAGAGGCTGTTGCGGCCGGATCGGGGATTGGAAGGTTGAGGAGGATGTCGACTATGAACCAGGTGGTCTCGATGCAGCCCGAGGTCAGGAGGCCAAGTGTGGTGCATAGTAATACGGACCCGTTGGTTGATGTGGTGGATACCGCCACTTCTGTCGAAGTAGAAGAGCGACAGGAGGAGGAAGGTACGGACGCTGGTGATCGGGAAGACGTTGCGGAGGGGGATATGGCCAAAGAGAGCTTGGCGCTGCATAAACGTCGAGCCACACTGGACAATAATGGACAGGACACGTCAAGCCCCTCGTTAGGCCCTTTGACCCTCCCGCCAGGGTCTATCTCGGCTGCAGCGCTGGGTACCGTCAACCTGATCAACGCGAGGAGACAGAGTATATTGAGTTTCGGGCAGGGTGCGCCGGTGGAGACACCCGTCCCGCCCAGGCTGGCTGGATTGCACGTCGGAACAGGGTCTCCTGCGAGGATGCAAGGAGGGGCTCTTGTCGGCAAGGACGAACTCGGTTCGATCTCGGCGTTACGGAGAGGGAGTCTGCCGGTCAACAACATGCAGGGCGTCGATATGCTCGGTGCCAGTGGTAGATCTCGCCAACAATCTGTGGGGATAACGTCGGTCGGAGCGTCTTCGTCGGCTTTCGCCAGAGCGTCGTTTTCGAGCTTCGCTGGACCGATCGTATCGAACCCAGGGACGAGGTACGAGCAGACGACCGTCTCGACACCGTACTTGTACAATCGTCGGAATTCGCTCGCACATCATTATTCACTCGGCGGTGCCGTGCCAAGCACAAAAGGAGCAGGGCAAGCGCAACACGTTCGGCCGGGGTTACCTCCCTGGCAACCGAGGAGGATGAGCACGAGCGAAGCTTCCGACGCTGGGAGGTCCGTCGGCGGTTCGTCTTCGACCTCGAGCATGCGGACGATCCGTGCGGATAGATTAGGGAGTGACGTCTCGACACCGATGGGACTGGGCGAGGACCAGAACGCAGGCTACAACTTGAGCCCTGGTGCAGTAGATGAAGGATTAAGAAGGTCCATGGAGACGTTTTCGTTCGGAACCGGAGGAGGAAGCATACACCCGCCGCCTCGTAGCGAGAGTCCGACCGATCTGGACCCCATGTCATCTGGTGATGGAAGTCTTGTGGAAGCCACCGGCCCGTCGGCTTCGTTTTCGTTCGGCAGGACATCGATCTCCTCGTTGTCCCGCTCATCGTCGATCACCTCGAGTGAGCAGGCTCGATCCCGACCGGGCTCTATCAGCGCCGTCAGAGCCGGATTCAGGTCCGGACGCAACGGATCGATCGGCACGGGTTCGGGTTCAGGTTCAGGTGCGGGTTCGAGATCGAGCTCGAGATCGGGCCACAGGGAACAGGAAGGTCAAGGCACTACTGGCGGGAGCCGAAGGTCAAGTGGAACGCTCGACCAAGATGGGATGCGAAGCCTGGAATCGCAAGGAAGGTTATCTGGTGGGCTTAGGTCAATCCGGGCGGGGTTCCAGACCATGCGAGACCATGACGGGCACATCAGAGCCAGAACTTCGAGCTCATCAGCAGGCGAAGAGGCGGAACCGTCGGGACAGCGTTTGGGATCAGACAGGGAGCTGGACGATCAGGCAGAGGCAAGAGCGAGGATGATGAGCGCCGGCTCGATATCGAGTTCGGGCTCGGGCGGAGCAGGATATGACTCTCAAGTCATCTGCTCATCTTCCTCTTCGGCCTCGTCCGCCTCTTCCTCGTCGGGGGGAAGTATCGACGGCTCGGGATCTAGGCCGACATATGGAATCAGAGGTACTCAGGGCGCAGGGTTTGGGCTGGATAGGTTTGGCAGGAGGAAGTCTAGAGGCAGATTTGGCTCTGCTTCAGCTTCGGCTTCCGCCTCTGCGCCTCGCTCGGGCGAACGAGCAGGATTGCCTTGTCCTGTTCCGGAGATTCCGCCGTTTCGAGGAGGATTGGTCATGAGTCCATCCACTGCAGAGTCCACAATTACGAGATCGGGTGGGGGATGGACCAGCGGATCTTCAGGACCTTCTACCCCAAGCGTTGAAGATGATTACGATTACAAGCACGATCCACGCCAGATTGACGAAGAGGACGAAGATGTGGATGCCCTGACCCCGATGACCGAGTTGGACAAGGGCGATGTTCAGGTGGTGCTCGGTCCGGCTCTGCCAATCGATGCGAATCTCGAGACGGGGGACAAGAAAGAGGAGGATGCTCAAGGTTTGCGGGACGATGGGTTGTACATTGTGTACGAGGGCGAGTAAAGCTTGCCATGTAGGATATTATTGATATACGAGATGTCGATGCTGCCATAATACATAGTGTGAGAATAGACTGACGACCTGTGGTCCAAAATCGGTTTTGTATGCTGATACATTGCTACGTCATCTCCGATTTAATACCGTTATGTATCATGGGTGCTCTAGTCCAGTGCTCGTTCCCGGCTATAAAGTCCCCTCTCACGACCTTGCCCCTGCCTACAATCATCGTCCTCGTCGCGTCTTCTGTCTTGACGTAGACCCCTTCGATCTTGCTGTCCGGCGCATACTCGCTCTTTCGTTCTAGCATCTCCATCACCTGCTCCTTTGACAACGACTCAGCCCGCGCAATGAGCGGAACTTGATGAATACCGGTCCCTTTCAAGGCATATGTCAAGCTCGACCTGGAGAGGAACGTCCAGGTGAGGCGGTCGAACATGTCATACGCGATGAACGTGTCCGGGACCTGCGTATAGTGTATGAAATGTTTGGCAACCATCCATTCGCCGTATAGAATGTATCGTTCGGGAAAGTGCTTGTCCCGATCCAGCAGTCTGCGGAGGCCTTCGGAATGAGCATCGATCCATCGATCCAGGGATTTGAATTGTGCATGATCGTTCGACGAGATCCAGTGGGAACGGTTTTGACAGCGGATCACCTTGTCCCAGTCTAGCGAGAACCCCATGTTGGAACCGTCGATCTTTTCTTCTATCGTTAAATTACCGGACATGGTCAGGAATTCTTCGAAGACGATGTCATCGCTGGACGTTGACCCAAGGTCGAGAAGGTGGGCTGTCCGGGGAAACTTGAGCAGTGGCGGATCCTTGGCGACCAGTCGGACAGTATCGCGTGCAGCAGCGAGACTAGTGATGGTGAGGATCGCGGCGAAGCCCTCGTCCAGCGTGGGAGGCTGCATCTGTCGAGCGAACTGGTCCAGAGCATTTGCACCCATACCAGCACGGATGGTAGGGTGACCCAACCGAGCATTGATGCGTTGTTCACATAGGGCTTTCGGGTAATCGAAGTAGATCGCGATGCAAGGTCGATCGACGAGCTTGAGCCAGGTTTTCCGATCCGCCGCTAAAGGATTACATCGATCGAATATGACCAGGGCATTGCAGTGATCCTGCCTCGACATCTCCCTTTCGCAAGCTGCTCGAGAACCGTTGTCGTCTTGGCTTATGACGATGGTCGCATCCGGTGGACGTCGCTTCGATACGGCTGCCGAGAACCATGATTTACCTGAACCGGGCTTTCCGATCAGGAACAACAGAACGTCGTCCATCCGAAGAGGGAGATCGCCGTCTCGTTGTAGCGAAGTGCAAGGTTCCACAATCTCGTTTCTCTGATACGCTATAGCCCAGCGATGTGAAACCCATTTGGTCACGAACTGCTCTTGCTTCACAGTCTCGAGCGATCGCGGTCGGATCTGTCGGATCAACCCGATCGCCGTGTTCGCATCGACTTTGGGCGTACGATTGGGCCCTTCGTATTCGGTTCCATCCTTCCCGAACATCGTCATTAGACAAGCGAGGACCGTCCCGGCTCTCCCCACGCCTCCGCCGCAGTGGATGAGCCAGACGCCACCTTCCAGAATCTTTTCGTAGATATGATCCATCTCCTGTAACGTTGGGGCGTCGTAATTGGGTATCGGGATGAAAATGTGCTCAGGGCCCAAGATGAACCAGGACTCGTCCAGTGGACTTTCTTCGGTCAAGCTCAAGACGTGGGTAAAACCCATGTCACCGAGTATTTCGACATCCGCCTTGGAACGGGGCGTGGACATGCCCGCTATGCGATCAGGGTAGATCCAAGAGAAGAACCGTGGGAGCCCAAGTGAAGTTGAACCGAGGAAGAAAGCCCGGTCCCGTGAAGCCGTGGGGGTCAGCCACAAGTCTAGAGGTGCGAGACCTGCCGGGAAATGATGCAGCAACAGCGGCTGAAGGTCGTGGGGGATGTTCTCGAGTTCCGCCGCAGTGATCACTGGGCCCCAGGAGATCTGTCCGTTCAATTTCGATTTACGGATTTCGGTGCTGATGTTCGAGGTCAGCCCCGGATTGAGCGCGGCCGCACGGGCCAACGCTAACATCTGGACTTTGGGATCGAGGGAGACTTCGGCGAGTCGCAAGTAGGCTTTGTAGGATTTGGGAAAGCAGAGGACGAAGCGATGAGATAAGTCTCGTTGCTATGTGGATCGGGACTGTAATCAGCCTGTCTGTGTAACACGGGTACCACCAACGTGGAGTGAGACTCCCTGCTCACCAGAGAAAGGTCGCCCCAACAACCAACAACCATATTGTCCATAGCATCTTCGCCTAAACCAATAACCTTCTCAATGATTCCATCTCGATCATCCGAGGTAGCCAACAAGGCACCGACCCCCTTGCCGTTTTCATGATCGTGATCGTCCTCGTTACTGAGCGTCAAATGATACTCTTTCTTCTGCAGCCCGAGCGACTTTCTCCAGACGTCGGCATGGTTCCAGAGGACTACCAAGAGAGTGACGTTCTTGCGTCTTATTACGCCTAGAATGTAGATCCGATGTAAAAGTACGTCCTGCAGATGGATGTCGAACTTCAATCTGTTCTTTCCTGTGTCTCGGCTCGACTTGTACTCTGATGCAACCAGAAGCGTGATATGCAATGGGTGGTCAGGCAAGTCGACGATGCCAAAGTGATGGGCGGCATCGAGCAGAGCGGGACCGACGAGAGCGATCCCGCCGCGGTAGGTAGCCAGTTTCAGACGGGTGGAGTCGACCTGCATGTTTCAAGAATCGACCAATGCTCTCGTACCGGCACGGCTTGCTCCAATGGGTGTTGGTACGACTGGGTGTCGTATGGCGGCGATGTTCATGGCGAGTCTTCTAGTCTTGTCTTCCAGGAAACGAGCGGCAAATTGTAATTTTATCGTTCATACGACAATATGGATTGTCTCGTCGGTTCCGGGGTCGAGTCATGTTGGAACTGTGCATCTTGTCGAACTCGTGCACGAACCGGATCCGAACGTGTGACTTGGTGCGTACGTTGTTCTGAACTTCAGGCGGCCTCGTCGACGGGAAAGCCGACATTCGTGCTAGATCTTGCGGTCATGAGAGCCAAGCTACGACCCACTCTTCGAGCTTCCGGACAACGGCGAATTGATGGCCCCGGAAGGTGAAGATCACGTCGACGAAACTGCTCGGCCGGTAGTTTGGCATATCTTTGACGTTTGCAGGGTCGAGACGAGTCGGACGTCTCAGTCTTTTGGGGCACCTTCAGATCGTGGAGACTCACTGTGAAAGATGTTGACGTGGAGATGGATGAGCGCTGGGCGAGCCTCAGTCTCGCTCACCGATGGGGCAGAAGCGTCGGAATGATTTGGCTCGATGGTCTCGGATGACATGCCTGTAGCCTGTAGTCGACCGGTAGAGTTTGAGCTGTCGACTACCACGCCCTCTTGAATCAGCCCTACCCGATACTGGCAGCAGCAGGTTGGATATGGAAGGGTAGATGTGGAAATGATGGGGTCCAATGATGAGCATCTGTCGGAGACGGACGGACAAGGTGGGACGGGAATGGCTGCAGGGATGGAAGACGAGGAGGAAGAGGAGGAGGAGGAGGAGATGCCCATGGGGACCGCTCAATCACACCAGGAGACAGATGACGGGAGTTTGGTGGTGTTGAACGAGGTGGCCGTCCAGTGGTCTATTGAGATCATGACGGAGGAATCGGGGCCCCGGGAGGGGGAGGATGAAGAAGAGGAGCAGCTGGAGCAACCTGGTCTGATGTTGCAGCGATTTGACGACCGGGCTCAACCTGATAATGACATCAACGAGCCGGATGAAAAGGAAGACGAGCAAGAGCAATCAGAATCGGAAGAAGAACAGCTCGAACCCTGCTTGGAGGAGGTACCAGAGGGTTGTTGGCTTGGATTATGAATTACAACACCAACTTACAAACTGTTGTATGCGTTATGAATCTTACGAATTGTTATATACAGTTTCTCATCTCATGTCTTTGAATGTTTAGGATCGGGATATCATTGCGTGACATCCGCATATGAAAAGTAGTAAACTTGTTATACTATGCTTGGGTGGGCGTATTTGGAAGCATGATCCCTGTGCGAGTACTATAGCACTATTATAACCCGGGCCTCAATCAGGGCCAACCACATCTAATTTTACAGTTTCAAGACGAGCCTCAGCTTCTCGTCTTCTTGAACTCCTTCTTGGGGCTAGGGATGGTCTCAGCTAGAGCGATCACAGGCGGCAGAAAAGAAGCTCTCAGAGGAGAAGGCGCAGTTACAACAGGAAAAACAGCGCCTTGCAGATCAGTTTGCCAGCAACAAGACCCGTTTGGAGAACACGCTCGAATTGGAAAAGGCAGACAAGACGAATATCAAGACCCAGCTGAAGGACTCGCTTATAAAGTTCGAATTTTCGCTAGAAATGGCAGAACAATTGCATCAGCAGAATATGCGGCTGGATAGAGAGGCGGTACAGCAGGCAGAACATTTGAACCGGGTGTGAAGGGAAAAGACAGGGCTGCAGGAGCAGCTTTGGGCGGCAAAAAAGGCAACAGAGGCTGCAAACAAGGCGACGCAAGCTGCAGAGAATGTGGCGCGAGAGCGAGCTGCATCTGACGCTGCAGCCCAAACAGCAAGGAGATCGTCCGATGCCAAAGCGCAAGCAGCGAGGAGCGAGAAAGCCAGGCTCAAAGAGCGCCTGGACTTTATGCGAGTAGCATCACATGGTTCAGCCCAAGCAAGGAGGATGAACATGGCCCGGCTCGATCACGGGAAAGCTGAGCTCGAACGGCGCCTGAAGACAATCAGGCAGGATCGGAACTTTGTCAAAGAATCCCTTGTCGTGCCAAAAGGGATGTTTGGACCCTCACTACCGAACGAGACGAGTTGCAGGAACAGGCTTCATAATCTCAAACGGGAATGGGATGAGCTGCGAGGGCAGGTGAATACCCTCACAAAATCGATCTCAGCCGCCTTACGGGTTGCAGACCGAGTGGCTCGAGGTCTACTGGCTGTAAGGCAAGAACGACCACAGATCAGCTTGACAATGTCGACTCTGCCGGAGCGGCCCATACTTATTCTTGATCCTGGCCAGACACGTCAATACACTTGGACCCAGGTTGGGATTGTCGTCGCTCTTCAACTTCAACTCCAACGTCTGCCTTGTATTTTTACGGCCTGTCATCTTATTGTGATTCTTCTGTTGCTATTCTATCATCCAAAGTCAGCTTGACCAAACGTGTTCATCATACAGTATCATCGGTTTGTCAACTCGCTTTGCCCACTTGCTTGGACTCTTTTTTTTTTGGGGGGGGGGGGGGGGGGAAGGGGGGGACTGTTGGTTCTTGGGCATGATGATGATGCTGATGATGATGATGATGATGAGTAGTGGAAGAGAAGGTGTGGAGATGATCGATGTAGTTGTTTGAGTGGTAGGTCAGGATATAGATATAGCGGACAGTTGAGTAATCCAACATTGTGTTGAAAAAGTTGACATAGTTGTGTCAAGGTGGCCTGAATTGAAATTGATGTTCACAGATGATAGAGACCAGTCGGGACGTAACAGGCGGGCCATTTATCTCTGGTTAACCCTAGCGGCTGTTTCTTGGTTGTTTAGGTGCCGTCATTTAGGTGATATACAAATGATCGTTGAGAGTCGAGGGCTGCAGATTTGAGAGAGGATGTGTGTGTGACATGAAGAACATACGAGATATTCGTCCCGATCTAACCGTGGCTTGGTGGCTTTTTTTTGGGTGCCTCATACCTCTTGATCGGGAATCAACCCGGTAGCTGGTAGCTGGTAGTCGGGATCAGCTAGCTGGACGGCATCGACCACGATCAGATGGATCGAATGACATGATCACCACGGGGAGAGACGAGGCTTTCTCTGAGAGGTGGTGCGGTCGTCCTACAGTGTTTGGTAGGTCGATCGATCTGTGTCAGGTGGAGGTGACCTGCTACTTTTTGATTCCGAGATTCCCGTTATCCGCGAGCAGCGAGGATCGAGGATATGCTCAATAATCGACGTTCACCTATGCCTACACACATCTTGTATACAACCTTACCTGCTGTACAAATCCCTGTAATCAATAGTCAGTACGCATACTGGATCCTCGTATTCTGGTTGGGGGACGGGAGAAGAGACTTGACCTGTCTCTCTGTAGCCGGCACGGCGTTCGAGGAGTCGAAGCATAAACGTTCACCTCCAACCTCGGAAGGATCGTGATCGTGTAGATCGTGAAGATCGAGCAGACGACGCTACGATGGCGGCCAGCAACAGTAGCAGTACAGAGAGATCGGCGAAAGCGGGAAACGCATCAGGTTCATCATCTTCAACATCGATATCCCCACATCCATCATCTTCGTCATCATCACAACCCAAAGCCTCTCCATCTTCATCTTCATCTTCATCTTCACCTTCAACAGCGACGGCCACCGATCCGACCTTTTTTTCCCGATTCGATACCCCCTATGACGACGAGACGGATGAGACCAGCGTTCGGAAATGGTTCGATTTCCTCTCTTCCTGCGCACGCGGGATCCCACCTTATGATCAGACCCCGGAACGACCCCCTTTGACGAGAGAGCTGGTTAGGCAGGTCAAGGGGATCGTGGATAGCGAAGAAGAGGAAATCGAGGTTGATAAAGATGAAGATGAGATGGATGGAGAGGAGGGAGAAGAGGATAGAGATCAGGATCAGGCGAACGACGAGGAAAGTTCACGGTCGACGAGGACGAACCCGTTGGATTACGTCTACAAGGACTTGGATGACGATTTGGCCAGGCAGATCAGGGACTTTTATTGTCGAACCGGTTACCTCCCTTCGCCCCGGACTCCCGAGGAAGATCTGAGGGAACAGATTCTCGTGGAATACGACCTCCATAGCGAGAAACAGATCAACAACTTTCAAGCCTCCATCGACCTCGTCTCTGCCTTTTTCCCGGGGACTCTTTGTGCGTTCACGCTCTTTCGCGATCGAAGGGAACATCATTACGCGCTCTCTGGACCGGAGGAAGTGAAAAGGGCGTTCAAGAGGGCAAAGTTCCCGGCGGGGCAGAGCCTCAGTGGGCATTTTCAGAGGGATCAGTTGTTCTTGGCGGACCTCCAGGCGGATTGGAGGTTCTTGCATCATCCCCTGAGGAGACTCGGGATAAAGAGTTTCTTTGGACGGACGGTCAAGCTCGAGCTCGATCTGGATCCGGTTCCCGGGAGGCCGCAAGATGAGGAACTTGAAAGCAAGATCAACCTGGGGATCGGGACGTTGAACGTGTATTTCGTCGAGGAGAAGATCGAGAGACCGACGGGAGCGCAGGAAAACGTCTTGAGGCACGTCACGGGCATGTTGGAGACTCAGCTCCGAGCGACCTGGGAGGGTCATCGGAGGAGCAGGGAAGCGAATGCGAATACGGCTATCAGCGGGTTTATCGATGATGCCCTGGCTTCACATGATCCGACACGGTTGGCGTCGACCGAGGAGAGACAGAAACGGGAGGATAATTACGTACATCTAGACGAGCTGAAGGAGGAAAAGGAAGCGACGACGAATTCGAACGATCCGGTAGGGCCGTTACAGGAAGAACCGGGCAAGTTGGAGGAGATGGCTGGGTCGGCTTGTAAGCGGTTGGCAGGGGTGTTGAGGCAGATCGATGGGTTGTGTATCGTCGACCTGAGGAGCGTCCAGCCGGTGGTAAGTACACAAGAGCGTCGTTGGCGGCGTCATCGAGGTACAAGATGAGACTTTTCGGGAGCGCATTGGCTGAAATGGAAATCGCGTGCAGGATCGTCGCAAGCCCGAAAAGTATTATGTCGATACGGAATCGCCCTATCCGACCAACAGCTTGGCCCATTTCAGGTCTACCGAGGACGTCTTCTTTCCCGATTTCCGGCATGTGGATGCGGCCAAGTCGATCTCCAAGTACCTGGAGACGTCTTCGTCCCTCCCCAACTTTTCCTTCAAGAGCGGACATTCGGAATCGGGCCTGGAGCCGTTCTTGCCCAAGGGGACTTTGGCTCACATCGCCATGCCGTTCTTCGTACCCGACGATCCGCTCTTCATCATCATCGTCACTTCGAGGAAGCCGTATTATCGTTTCGACGTCAGGGACGAGAATATTGTCCGGACGATGGGCTCGGTCTTGAGGGCGCAGGCGTTGCAGGCGAGGATGATCGCGGCGGATGCGACCAAGACGGCCTTTCTCTCGTCCATCAGTCACGAACTGCGTACCCCCATGCACGGCGTGTTGACCGGGTTACAGCTCGTCAGGGAAGCCGTGAGACGACAGGAATGGGATCAGTTGGCCTCGCTGTTGGGCGTGGCCGAGTCGAGCGGCAAGACGTTGCAGCACTTGTTGAACGACGTGCTCGATTTCGGTTCGATCGGCAAGAAGGATCAGAAGAAGAGCAGGACGGCCGAGGTCGATCTGGCCAGGTCGGCAGAGGAGATGGCCATGGCGTGTTCGACGCGGATGACGAGCGAGGGAGGTGGGGTGGATTTGATCGTCGAGTACGAAAAGAGGAACTGGAAGGCCATGATCGACGAGGCCGGGTATCATCGGTGAGTCCGCGCGGCGTCGCTGCGAGAGCTTGTCGAACATGTGTGTTGATTTCGTGCCTCGTTGTGTCGCATCGCCACTAGCATCCTCATCAACGGCCTGTCCAACTCGATCAAGTTTACGAAACAGGGAAGCATCCGGGTCGTGCTCTCGATGAGCGACGACCTGAAAAAGGTGACGATCCGCATCATCGACACGGGGATCGGGATCAAGGCCAAGTTTGCCCCCAAGATCTTTGAACCGTTTACGAAGTCCGACTCGTTCAGCCCCGGAGCCGGCTTGGGGTTGTATATCACGAAAGGGTTGGTCGATCGAATGAGCGGGACGTTGGCACTCAGTCCGAACCCTGCTGGGGGGACTACGTTCGAGGTCGTACTCCCCATTCAATTGCTCGAAATGAACGAAAAGGCCGAGGCGAGGGAGACGGTAGCCAAGCCGATCAAGGGGTGGCTGACGCAACAGGACGACGCCGTCCCGTCGACGGAGATGCCGGATTCGTCTCGCGATGGGTCTCGGCAACGACCACAACCGCAACAATCACAACACCCGGAATCCGACCTCTCGTTCGAATCCGACAAGGTCCGCGTGCTCGTCGTCGATGACAACGATATCAGCCGCAAGTTGCTCCTCATGGCCCTCAGAAAGAGTCCTACCAAAGTCTCCACCGCACAAGCCACCAACGGGCAAGAGGCCGTAGACAAGTTTCGCGATTTCAGGCCCGACCTGGTCCTCACCGACGTCTCCATGCCAGTCATGGACGGTCTGACCGCAGCGGGACAGATGAGAAGGACAGAGAGCGAGTTTGATACCGTCGATGCCAAGTGTAGGATCTTCGCTATTACCGGCCTAGGCTCGTCGGATCCACGGTTGCAAAAGGAAGGAGAAGCTTCGTTGGACGGGTGGTTGGTCAAAGGAGAACATGGACTGGATGTTATTTACAAGATCGTCAGGGAGACGGGGGAGAAGAGGACGGAACACCGGGCGACGCATAGGGCTGGGCAGGGGGAGAAGCAGGAGAAGAAGGTCGTCGCGGGGGAGAACGACGAGACGGCCGAACGCGAACGTGGGGAACAGAATAAACCGGAGTCGGATCGGGAGGGGTGAGGCGCGCATATTTATCGGATCGAAATCCTCATCATATACACGGGATCGATGGACAAGATTCACCCAGGAATCGACGACGAACAAAACAACGCAGTGAATACAGTAGTGTATACACCCAACAGAAGGACCAGAGGCCCCCTTTTCGACCAAAGAGAGACCTCTTTTTTTCCTTTTTTCCGCGTCCCGAATCTACACATGTTTCTCCCGTTCTTCCCTTTTCATTTTTTCATTTTGGGTTTAGCTGCATTAGCTGGTCATGTCTTCCCTACTATACTCCACACTTGATTGTATTCGTGTACTGTGTACTACCAGAGACCTGGGCTCTATCATTCTTCATATGCGCTTACAGTATGCAGTCGTACCGGGTCAGAAATTCAACATCCACACCGCCACGAGCCATCGACGATGAGCAGTAGCGATGTGCAGTTCAGCATCTGGAATATCATCCAACTCCAAGAATCACTCTCCCCAGCAAGGGAAAGTTTAGCTCGAGGGTCTTACAGTATCTACGAGCGCACGAGACCCCCAAAGGGATCATTTTTCGTACACTTGATTTGAGAACAAGATGACAGCCTAGAGAAAGTGCGAGGGGCCATCTTTTCTCGATTTGAGAATGATAATTTGAGATGGCAGTTAAACCCATTATCGTTGTTGACATTATTGATGGTTAACCCCTGATAATGTAGTATCATTTCGTTGGGACCTTTGCGCACTTGAGCTTGGCAGATGGCGATATCGGATGCCTCTTTTGTGATATTAATTTGTTGCATCTTGTAGCGTCTTCCAAGACGGCTCTGTCATTCGAAACCAAGTGATACAACCTGTGTAGCAGGTGCAATATCTATAAACCTGTAACTGCAAAAGAATAGCAAGAAAAGGATTAGTAGGTCACAAGCTATAGGTTTTACCTGGTCTGTGCTTGGTTATTACCCAATCCTAAATCACTTGATAAGCCTGTCTCGAGTTATACCTATACAATTGTGAAGATGAGTTAGCTAGACCTATCTTACCAAAAGGACCTTGACTGAGTCGATAGCATTGATGCTTGTTGATGAAGGTGAAAGTCAAATACCAAAGACTTGTTGTGGAAGGTGTATTGTGTAGAGCGCCTGGGGGCTAGGTTGTATGCTCAATGAGAGGATGTCAAAAGGTGAAGGGAATATCCTTGAGAGATACCCTACAATCTCCCTTGAGATGTCCCCTATATATACTCATCAGGGTAGAGCCATTTGGTGGCAAATGTACAATCCATAGCTAATTGGAAGTGTATATGTACGTCCATCCATCCATCCATCCATCTGTCCATCCATTCATCCATACATCTGTCCATTCCATCCTTCTGTATTTCCATATCCCCATCCGTATTTTCATATTGTTATGTCAAATACTTCTGATTAGGTTCCGTCTGCTGTCAGTTCTGCCAGGGATGTACCCAGATCCGTTACAACCTGTCCTTGTGTCATTGTTATAACATCCGCGGTACGCGTATCGCACAACCGCGTCGGGTAGTTTTACAGGGACCTCCGATGGGAGTTCCCGTACGGAGATATCTAGAACACCCCCTATGTGTTTATTGTAATATAGTACTAGTTGTACTACATCCGTTATTACATTCATTACCTTACCCTTACTGTTATAGCGGTCGCGTGACGCGTCGGACGCGCCGTACGCGACTCCCGTATGCGACTCCCGCCGGGGGTACTTTTCGGTGTTGTTGTTCTGATGTAGAACTAGTACCTCTGTAACAGTTCTACATCCGTTATTACATCTAGATGTCTACCCATACCTTGCCTCATTCCTGCGTCCCGTCAGCCTGTCCAGGGAGATCCCCGTCGGGGGTCGCTCCCGGGCCTTACACTTACCTTCTAGTCCCGTGTGATACTATTCTAGGCTTGCAGGCAAGTCTAATAGTAATATTCGAGGGCACGACTAATCACAAGTTGGTCTGTCAAGCTGTTCAACATGTACGTGTCTTGTGGAGTGGTGACCTTGCCCTGCTGACCCGGTAAGGACCAGTAGGTGTGGTAGTCTGAGTCACAGCCTCATCGAAGGGTTTTTTAGTTGGTCTGGTTGGTGGAGATGGGGTAGTTCCATTTTTATTTGCTGCATCGATAAGCTTGGTCCGGTCGCTAGTCGTTTTGGCGCGGCTTAGGTCTATAGGTATTGCCAGGGTTAAGGTGCTTCTTTGCAGATCGGGGGATCGGGACCTGAAACAGATACAGATAGATCACGTGACTCTCAGTGAAAGTCGGCGAATTCTAGCGTTCCGAGGTACGACTTATGATGTGGCATGCCGGTAGAAACGCTAGATATCGCCCAAAGATAGCGAAATTGGACGGTTTTACGGGGAAAAAGCGTAGAAAACGCTAAAAATGGCAAAAAGGGGGACATTGGATGATCGCTTGTCCTCGGAACGCCGACCTCGACAACCTTTGCTGACGATGACACTACTTTGTTAGGACATATTGGGATCTGTGGTTACATCGAAGCATCTTTCATCATATCAATTTGAAGACACACACACACATACACGCACTTACCACACCATGTCCTCGCTCAAACAATCCCCTCCGTTCAAGGCAGAACACATCGGATCCCTCCTCCGCCCCTACGAACTCATCAACCAACGATACCTCGTCGCCGACAAACAAGCCTCACCGGAGTCCTTGCTCCCGATCGAACAGGCTTCCATAAGGGACATTGTCAAGCTGCAACAGGAATGCGGGTTCCACGCGGTCACGAATGGAGAGCATTCGAGGCATCAGTTTTGGGGGACTTTTTTTGAGACCCTGGATGGGATGGAAGAGGTCAATTTGAGGGAGGGGGGGTATGATACGAGTATCTTTAGGATGTACGCTCCGGGTGAGTCGCGGGTCGTCGTCGATCGTGGTCGTCGATGCTGAACGGGGTTACTTACATATATACTCCTTGTATCTTTCTGCCATCCCTCTACTTTATACCCCATCCCTTCGTTTTCACCTGACATACCTCTCGTCTACATCTACCTAATCGGTACCTCTCCCCTATACCCTCTCCTCTTTCACCTCTTCTCTACACCCCTCATCTACCACCGCACACCACCCACATCCACCCCCACACCCACCCACACCTACACCCACCCAATCCCAAAACCATAGACGTAAACACCTTCATCCAAGAAAAACACATCCCCAACCAAGTCTGCCTCGCGACCTCGAAAGTCTCGCATAAGGGGAGGTCGACGTTGGTGCCAGAGTATTTGTTTTTGAGATCGGTCCTCTCCTCCTCCGACTCTTCCTTCTCCGATAACTCCACCTCCGATAACTCCGAAATCAAGGGAAACGACACCTCCAAGGCGTTCGATATCAAGCTCACCCTCCCCAGCCCCTCGTGGTACCACCTCCGCTACGCCCCCTCCCGCGCTTACGCCCCCGGTGTCTATGAGAACGACGACGAGTATTTCAAAGATGTTGCAAAGGCGTATCAGAAGGAATTGGGGTTGCTTTATGAGAAGGGGGTGAGGAATGTTCAGGTGGATGATCCTAATTTGGCTTGTGAGTCCGGGTTGGGTCGGGTGGGTTGCGTTGCTTTAGTCCGGGGTCGGGTGAGGGTAGGGGAGAGGGTTGGGGAGAGGAGGTGGGGTGAGGTGGGGTGGGGTGAAGTGGGAGCGGGAGTCAGGGGGTAGAGGGGGTGGATGTCGAGTTGAGTTGAAGTGGAAGACGCTGAAAGCTGACTAGTTTTACCTTCATTTGCATCTTCATCTTCATTTTCACCCGCCTTTTCTTCACTTCCAATCTCACCTTTCACCCCTCGTCTCGGCCTGGCCTATAACTCGGCTCGTCTAATGATCGCCTCGCCCCGACAACAGACTTTTGTTCGGAAGAAATGTTAAAAGGTTGGGCAGAGGATGAATCGAACACGTTGTCCGCGGACGAACAGTTTGATCGGTACTTGAGGTTTTATAACGAGTGTTTCAAGGTGAGCGGCCTTCTTCGCTCTCGAACGCACACGCAGGAACAGGGTGTAGTTGGTCCTATACACGCGTAGAACAGATGTACTGACTCCAACCTTTTTCCACTTTCCAACCCCCCGTCCCCGTCTCTTCACAGCGCCCGGCCGATATGCACCTAGGGATTCATCTCTGCCGAGGCAACTACATGGGATCCCGTCATTTCTCTTCAGGAGCGTACGACAAGATCGCTCTCTCCCTCTTTACCCACTTGGACGCCGACACGTTTTACTTGGAATACGATACCCCGCGAGCCGGGGGTTTTGAGCCCCTGCAGTATTTGCCGGAGGGGAAGAATGTGGTTTTGGGGGTCGTTACTAGCAAGTTCCCAGAGTTGGAAGATCAGAAGGAGATGGTAGAGAGGATTTATAGCGCGGCGGACGAGGTGGTCAAGGGACGAGGTGGGCGGTGCACGAGGGAGGACGCGTTGAAGCAGCTGAGCGTCAGTCCGCAATGCGGGTTCGCCAGTCATGCAGAGGTGAGCTACGGGCCCGGCTTGCATCTCTCGAGAGCGGTCCGCGTTTATTATTGCCGACGCTTTCAATCTTCATCCTCCGCAGGGCAACTCGTTGACTCGAGAAGACATGATCAACAAGCTCAAGCTCGTCCGGGCCATCGCCGACGAGGTCTGGCCGGGACAGGCATAGAGAAACTGTTGACCGCTGTCATGATCGGGTGTTCGCTATCTCTCGGGCTGTTGGCGATATAATGAGGTTCTCAATGCGGTATTAATCAGGCGGCCTGGCTCCACGTACGGTGCGCTGTTCTATATACGAGGTCTTCAAAAGCTCTACATGTAACGGAGAGAATATTGGGATACAGTAGGATGGGAGGAATCGAAGCGTTCGATAACGTCATTATTCGATCTAATGATCTTCTTGTTCTACCACGGTGTCGTGATGATCTTTTTGGGTGCGAGCTCGATCATCTTGTCGATGATCTCGGCAATCTTGAAGGGCTTGCCGACAAAGCCGTCCATACCGGCTGAGAAGAAGAACACGAGGGAGACGTTAGCATGGCAGGAGCGAGCAATCGATCGGAAAGCAGCGGCGGCGTACCCTCCATCATCTAGGAATTGAAAGAGATATGAGCTTGAACGTGCGGATGTCGCATACACTGGCGAGCCTGCTCACCTTGGCGACCTGTCCTGCACGGACGTTTGCCGACACTCCTATGATCGGTGCCCAGCCTGGTGACCCGACAACCAAAGTATTAAGCAACAGATCGCGTCTCCGGTAAAACACGAGCTCACCCTTCATTATGCCGGCCTTGTGCATGGCGCGTAGCTCTCGTGTACTATCTAGTCCGTCTGTGGGCGGATGGATAGATGCTGAGTGATAGCTCATCGCTTATTTCGATAGTCCACAAGTCTCACCCTTGTTCGGCATCTCGACATCCATTCTGTATTGGCCGAACCAGTGTCAGCAAACTCGCACAGCAGTGATGCTGAACGCGAAACGTACAAGATGCAGTCGAGCGTGACTCCGTTGGGATCGACCCATATCGACTTGTTGACCTGCTCGATCGCCTGTACACCGTCATCCGCCCTGAGCCCTCACAGCTATTAGCTGAGATCTAGTGGAGACCCGGACCCGCTTTCACTAACGTGGTGACGATATAACCCGCCCTCTTTAGCTGCTTGACGACCAGCCGCTGATTGATCTTGTTATCCCTGTCATTTCGCGCCGAGCATATCAACCAAGGAATTCGGGAATCCGACCAGGAATCAATTACGCCCGACTCACTCGACGACCAAGACGAACTTGGGCAGCGTCTCTGGAGCTGGTGCATTCTCTTCTACTTTCATGGGCTGAGGCGTCAAACCGATCCTCCGCGGGAGTTCACTCTCTATGAGCGAGACATCCGGCTGTGCGGCATCTGAAATACTGAGTTTGAGCGGCTGTCGGCATTCGATGAAAAATTTGAACGTCGACCCCTTTCCAGGCTCAGACTCGGCACAGATGGCCCCTAGCGACGCATATTGTTTGTCAGCGCAACTGTCTCGAAAGGTGATCGAGCATGTAGGCTCACCTCCCATCAAGGTCGTTAGACGTTTGCAGATGAACAGGCCCTGGAGGATGAACATGTCTGGTCAGAGAACGGGCGATGTGGACAGAGTGAACCGGGCACTAACCAAACCTGAGCCGCCGGCCTTGATTGAAAAGACCGGCTCGATCTGCGTAAACCGCTGGAAGAGCCGGCCCAGCGCTGAAGATTCCATTCCGGGTCCAGTATCGGTGACGCTGATGCTCAGGAAGAGCCGTCGATAGCCATCCTGCTCGAGATGTTCGAGCGACTTGCAAGAGCCGTGTTCCAGGTTCCAACTCGGCGCTTCGAGACTGGCGTCGAGGACGATGTCTATCCGTGGCGACTCGCTAGCCCCAGTATATTTGATGGCATTGCTCAAGAGGTTGATGATCTAGGCCACCGATCCAGGAAGGTTTAGCCGTGTGAATCCCCTGGCTCGGCCCTAAGCGCTACTCACGATCTGCTGCGTTCGGGCAGGGTCGAGCACAGCCTCGTCGATCTCGAGCGATTCGTATTCTTGACCGAGTGACAGGTTACACTGTATACCCTCGACGGCAAATTCGGCCCGGAAGGTCAAGAGGACCTCGCGTATGCATTGCACGGGTTGACAAAGGCGAGGTGATATTTGCAAGAGGTCACTGTCTGAACCACGCGTCATGGTTGTGTTCGTCAGCCTAATCGCCTGGCTGGCGATAACAAAGCGACAAAGCGAAGTCGGCGACCCACCGAGCTTTGAGAGTGACAACACGTCGTCGATGAGACGACGCATGTGTGCGCAACTGTAAAGCGAATCGTGCGAGGCTGTTAGTCGATTGGACAGAGCAAATCCTACACACGGAACCTACCTGATATTTAGACACTCGATATCGTGTACAATCTCCCTGAGCGGTTCAGCCGTGTGCGGAGAGTAGAGAACAAGCTCCCTCAACCTTTGAGGCACGTTGTCCAGCGTTAGATCGATGGCACCAAGCGGGTTCCGGAGCTGATCGCAGGCAGCGTCTTTTAGCTCATTTTTCAATACGCGCCAGACCGTCCGACCCTCACCTCGTGCGAGATCATGTCGATAAAGTATTCCTGTCGCTGCTGCAGATGCTCGGCGTCCGAGGTCCGCTGTAGCAAGAGTCCTTCCCTGGCCTTTCTCTCGGCGCTGGCTTGTAACGCTTGCAATCGCTCCGCCTCGGACTGGATGGCGGCGAGTCGGGCGCTCAAGGCGTTGCCCATCGTGTCAATGTATTCGGCTGGAAACAGGTTCAGCGTCAAATGCGGAATGTACTCGCTCGATCGACTTACTGTAGGCTTGATCGTAAGGGAGCATGGGCTGTGTTGATCAGAGCAGCCGAGATCAGGACCGACGACCACGATACAAAATGTCAAAAGACCGGTACTCGCGTTCAGCTCGAGGACGAGCAAGACCAGCCCGAGCCTATTGTCACCTCGACTCAGAGGAATCTACAAACCCACATTCAATGCCTTGTCAGTCAACCCGTTTGTAAGTTGCCCCTACTATCACGTACGATGACCATTGGCGGTACGACCGCGTCCACCACTCCATCCCCCTGCGCCTTGTTCCTAGCCTCTACGAACCCTTCGGGCAGATGACTCGCCATCATCGTCCTCAACACCTCGTCCACCTGATCGTGAAAGCTCGACCTCGATCCGTCCTTGGTCGCGCACTGCCAATACCCATCTTCGACCTCGAGCAGGGGGATAGACTGAGCCGCCTCGAGCAAGGGTAATACCTTGCCCTGATTGCTCATCAGATCCAACGAGGGCGACCCGGGTTGAACCCCCTCGGCCTCGAGCCCGGGGATGGGAACCTCGACCATGTACACGTACGCGCTGGAGACGTCCCGAGAGTTGGTACACATGGCCGCGGCTGCCGCCTTGCAGACCTCGGTTGTGGTTTGAGATCCGTTGACTTGGACGATGAGTTCGTGCAAGGATCGAATGCGACGGGCGTTGATGACCTGTTCGGTCTGGTCGGCGAGGATACAGGTCACTCCCGCGATCGAACCGTTCTGTTCGCGGATGGGAAAGTAGTCGAGGGTCATCCAGTATTCTGTCAATTCCCCCAGCGTTATACAATACAAAGAAGAAACCGAAAGAAGCAGACAGAATGAGCACGGGACTGTCTTGTATTGCCAATGCGATCCCCCGCGCTTGACGACTCACCCAACATCTTGCCATCTTTAGGTAACGCCAAAAACCTCGTCGGCGCATGATAAGTATGCCCATCGATCGCCTCGTCCAAGACCGAAGCCAAGCTCTCCATCGACTATGTTTTTCCACACATGTATATAACCGATATCAGCCTCCCTCGTAGTATAGACTTGTCCCTAAATCGAGATTGAGATTGAAACTCCGTCTCATCCCGGACTGACCGGAGCGAACGTGACCCGGATGTCCGACCCGAGAGCTTGGGAAGACCCGCCGAGCATCAACCTCGAGTATTCCAGGTTACTGACCAAGGGAAGACGTTCGGCAATATCAACCTTAATTAGCGACTCCACCCCGAGATCGGATCCCGATATTGATATTGATATTTCGAGACACGACACGGATACTTTACCTACAAGATGGCCGTCCAACTAGGACCCCAGATCAACAACGTCGGCTGAGGAGACGCCAACACGGCCTCGACGGTGCTCTTCAAGACCACTCCCCACCTCCCCACAGGCCCGAGGACGTGTTTCCCCCAATCTACCTGCTCGAAAGCGGAGTAGTGAGCCAGGTGGGCTTGACGTTCAGACTCGGATTTGAAGTAGGGGTTCGTTTGGACTTCTTCGACGCTGAGGAACTTGCGGGGGAGCGTTCGAGGGGTAGGACGTTTGTGACTTTGAGCGAATTCGGGAGGGCCTGAGCGGGTTCGACGTCGAAGTGGGGTGTGGGAGGTGAGGGGTTTAGGAGGGGTGGAGAGTCGGCCTGAGGATCCGCCGTTTGGATTGTGGTTGTTTCCTCCGGAGAGCAAGCCTGCGCCCAGAGGTTGAGCTTCGACCCCGATCAATTGGGAGGTTATGACCACGCATCGAAACTCTGCCAGGGCCTGCGAAGTGAAGGTATACGTCGAGATCTGTCCGTTCTGGAGCACTTGGACCCGTTCGAAGGTCACCGCCGTGGCTTCCCCCAAATCGGTATACCGGCACCGTTCGGTGAAAGAGTAGATGAGGTCGTCAGTGAACAGACGGTTCCTGTACACCAGCCCGCCGAGTAAGCCAGGTTGTGATTGTTGGAATACGCCGGCGGGGGAGGTTAGGACGTCGATGTAGGATGACATGGGGGGGAGTTCGTGTCGACTGCTGGTTATCGAATCGTAAGTACCCCCTCCCGTCCCGCCGCTGTTCACAGACTCGGTCGTGGGCATCGTGGTGTGCGTGTATCGGTGCCCTCGAGACCTGCTCTCCTGGAAAGGGTTGATAGTCCAGAGAGGTTGCTTATGTGTGTAGGAAGATGATACTGCGGGATGATATTCGATCGGGATACGTTGGTTGGTACGGGCACAAATGTCGTGGATTCGTCAAATAAAGTTCTGAAGGGGGGAAAAGGACCCGTCGTCGTCGGATCTCTAATTATAATAATGAATTCAAGTCCATCACACTTGCTATTACTGCTCAGGGTCGACAGGCAGCTACAATCGGGCCATGTGATTCCCTCGAGTCTACCCACGCTGACTCGTGTCGACGAGACAGTATGGGATATATACGCCCTTATGGGCTCGCTCTTTTTCTTCGCCTTTTGAAGCCGAGAAACAACTTGAGTAAGATGTGTTATATTCTATTCAACCCTGAGCATCATCCTTGTCATTATCAGAGTCTCGATGCTGCATGCCAAGTATCTGTACGCTCCCGATGTGAATGATCGCTCCATACAGGCAGGGGCGCTCACCTTTCACCAACAAGCTGGTCGTCAATACTTGCGGCGTAAATCACAGAGGTGCTACAGTACCTGGGTCTACCCCTGAAGCGGATCATATAATCACCTCTTTGCCGTCCTCAGAGATACCAGATACGCTCGAGCGCCAATGACCGGCTCTACTCGGACACGGTCTTTGTGTTGTGATGCCAATTGAGATACATTGGGACAGAACTTGGGGTGCATTGGTCGACTCTCTGACCGCCCTACACGACTGGTCTTGTATCAACATTCAACCTGGCCTTTCAGTCAAGAAGGTTCCATCACCATCAAAGCGATAAGACCCGTCTGCTAGGATTTGTAAGGCCCGTTTGGCCTGAAGCTCTCTCTCGCTCAAGAACACTTGCTTGTCAAAAAGCTGGGCCTAGGCAGTAGGCAGTACGAAGAAGCCGCACAGCGCAGCAACCCCAAAGTGACCAGATTTGTTCTGGCAATGTAGAGAGCGCTTTCCTTACACATGGGATATGCGTTCGGGTGGATTGCCTCTTCTCTCCGGAATGCCCAGAACAAGCCTTTCGGCTGGCCCTGCAAAGCTGTGCCTCTACAGATGGATCTTGGGCAGAGTCATCTCAAACACGCTCTGCGCGATTCTTGTTGGGATTACCAGGCATACAACAGAGCGTGGTAGGCAAGATTTGGGAGGATCGACCAAGCCCAGATTTTCTCAGGGATCGATGCAGACCCCACGCTTATTGCCCAGGCCTACGCTCCGCTTCCGAGTTATTTGAGTGCTTTGTCAATTGTTCAGTGTTACAAATATGTCTGAAGATGCCAAGCAAAGGCATTGCAGTGTTGTATCCCATGTTGTGAAGGGGACCCAGTCAAGGCAGAATATACATAAGCCGAATCACAAAGATGACTTGCCAGGGAATACGGAAAGGTCCCTTTGAGCGCATAGCCTCGAGGTCAAGCGCAGATCTAGCTTGCGCAGATGTCGCCTCCTAGCCCATAAAGGCGACGGTACACAGGACGACTCCAGGCGCCATATGCTGCCTGCTCATCTGGTCGTGTCTGACGGTATTTTATGCCATGCATGATCCGTAAACATCGTTTCAAATGCGCAGACCCCTAAGAATACAAGTATCGTTCTCGCAGATCGTCCGGAACGGAGCTGATTAGCACCTCTTACCTGATCCGTCTCCCAGCATTTCCCCCCTGACCGACGACCCAACTGCGTTTGCCGGTCATCCCAACCTTCGAGTCCCTGTCCTCTGCTCTTTCAGGCGACTGTAACGGCACTCCCATCCAAGTTCCGAATTGCAATTCGCTAGTTGACCATCTTTGCCGCGTAGGTCAAGGGTCTCCCGTATCACTGACATGTGGCTCACACGTACTGCCAGCTCGGGACCATGACCTCGCTCCGCGGCCAAAACTCGACGGAGAACTCGTCCCCTTTCTCGCTACCAGCACCAGGACGTCGAAGCGTCATAGTATGGTTGCGCTGGTAATCGTCCATCGACCCGAAGGAATACCGCGACCAGGTGAGGATATCCCCTACTCGACAGCCTGCTTGATAGGCGTTCGAGTCGGGTCTGACAGAGGAGATGACGATGTCGCCATGCCGGTCCGTGGTCGTAGTATACCCAGCGTCGTATCGACGTTGATCCTCTCGGAGGACGGTGACGCCGCTGCCAACGAGGTCGGATGGAGGAGGGACGATCCAATTACCTGCCGACATGTTCATATAGAGGTTCATCGCCTCGTCGATATCGATATCGGTATGATCGGCAAGGATGCGGAAGAGATCATCGAACGTGTAGGTCTCGCCAGCGAACCTTCTCCGCACCATCTCGTTCACAGGACCACGTAGGCCCTTGCTCTCGTAGCCTACCGAGTCGATCGATTCCCGTCGGATCATGGCGTCCAAGTGCAAAAGATAGAGCACACCCCGGTAGTAAGGCAATCGCTGCGCGTGGGTGTTCGTCCAAGCGTCTCGTGTACACTCGACCGAGGTCAGTGCGATAGCGGGAGAGGTGTAGTAGGCGGACAAGATGTCGTTCATCTGTCCGATGAATTTGGAGCGGGAGATCAAGCCGGTCTCGTAGGGAAGGACGGCTTGGTAATAGGTCGCGATCCCTGGGTTGCCACGGGTGTCAAGTCGATGTCGTTGAGGTAGTGTGGTCGCGAGGGAAAACATGACGATGGATGAATGGATCAATGACATGGGGTCTTTTCTTTAGTGTACAGGCAACATGACATCTTCCCCTGACAAGGGCTGTCACACGGGATCTACACCTCCCACTCACCTTCTTCGAACCACGTCGTATTGGCACCTTCTTGATCCCCGGGAGGTCCTTGTATGCTGGGCCAATTGTGCGCCATCTCGTGTGAGACCAAGAAATACAGATCGTCCTCCCGACTCTCTTTTTTGTCCCTCTCCCTCTCTGTTTCCTTATCACCCTTATCACCCTCACTACTGTCATCATCACCATCACCATCATCATCACCATCATCGCTAAGATCTCGTCCGATCCGTACCCCACGGTCCCACTCGATCAGGAAACTCCATACGAAAGCCGTCCCCCCGAACCCTCTTGGGGATTCACGGAGGAAGACCCGGTACGTATCGCTAGGCTGATCAAAGTAATCTTTCATGGCCGGATATAATCGAGCGATCTCTCTGGAGAGCCTCTCGGGGTCAGGGAGGAAGTGAGAAGGCGGCGGGGTGAGGTAGTAGAAACCGTACCCGGGGAGGGAGGGGGAGGTGTGAGAGCGGATCGAGGGGCCGACCATGTAGACGGAGTTGACCAGGGTCTCCATCCGCCCTCTATAGCGAACGTGGGTGCCCTCACCAAACGTCCAGACAGTGGATGTGTTGGTACCAGGAGGAGCGCCGGTGAGGTCCCATCGTACGTCGAGGTCGTAGACGATAGGCTCGTTCGAGTCCGAGTCCGAGTCCGAGTCCGAGTCCGAGTCCAAGGGCAAGAGAGTGGGTTCGAGCACGGTGGGGATGAAGACGTTGCCGCTGCCTATTAACCCGCCGTCGTTTTCCCGGAAATCGATCCTAGGTCCCGGAGGGGTCGCTTTAGTCGTCTTCCTAGGAAAGACGGTAAAGCCTAATCTCACGGCCCCTACGGTCTCTCGGAGGGGATACCATACCCGGGTCATCCCCACCGGATCGTCAACGTAGACCAGACCCAGTTCGCCTAGATCGTCTTGAGAACGGATGGCTTGGTCGCCGGTATGATTCATACTAGGTACCCGGCCGCTCTCGGTGACCAGACGTAGCATGGGTTCGTCTGCCAGGAAGTGTCTGCCGGTGATGGTCATCGTCGTCTCGATCTGGGTGGCAACATCGTGGTCGGTCCATCGTGGAGCGAGTTTGAGCTGGATCGAGGGTCTTGTGATTCCCACCACCTCGTGATGGTCGGTCAAGGTGCCGGTGGTGATCCAACGTAAGATGAAAGCAAGCAGAAAGCCGAGGTTGAGATCGAAGGGCGAGTACATCCTGGTTTGAACGTCGGCGGAACGCGGTAGACATGTAGGTCAATTCACAGCCGTTGGTGCTGGATCATCCCGGGTCGATGTCCATCCTATTATATCGTCTCTCGATCGACCAAGTACAACGGCTCCCCATGAAGTGAACAGCTCGGAGGGGGGGGGGGGGGGGGGGGGGGGGTAATCCCTGGCCCCTGATGCATGAGCGTATGAGCCTCCGTCTAGGCTATTTCGGGGGATGTGTACCGCATTGACCGGGTGCTTCGTATCGTATCATCGTCGCTCCTCGGTCCTCGGCCTAGACAATGCCTCGATTACAATAGAACCCCACTGAGAAAGCCGAAACTGCAGGTGACGCCATTTTGAACTACAAGAGTCATATCATCACCGCCCTCAAGTCCGTCGTCACTCGTCGGTACTCCAACTGGGACTGGATTAAATCCTATTCCACGACGTCTGGTTCGAACAAAACTCTCTACAAAAACCCATTCAGCCGTCAGCTTGCTGTTCAGGTTCGAGTGAACATAAGCAAACCCACTTACGTCATTCGGAATCTCCGTGACGACACCAAGTACCGCTGCATCAGCAAGTTCTTTGGAGAACTGTTTGTAAAGTTGGTCTTTACAAGATTTGACAGCCAGAGGCGAAGCCGAAACGACTACTGGTATGATGTCGATCCTACACGAACCTTGCAACTGGTAGAAAGTCTAGGGGTGTACGATAGAAGCCAATTCAGGTGATCCTCGGAGATGTCCAAACACACTCATTTGATTGATCGTTAGGCATCGAAAAGGCTCCTAGAAAGACCGGCTCAAGAATGTGTATGCCTGTGGCCTGTGATCCTGTGAGGACATATTATCATTGGGGAGTTGTGTAAAAACATATTCGTGTGTCCTGCCTGTATCAAGCGTCGTAAGATTTCGCTTACGGAACACAGGCTCGCGATGATCTCCTCATGCATTAACATTCACCCCTGAACTCCTTCCTGAGCGCTTCTAATTCTAAACATGTTGGTTGTTTTGCGATCTGCCAGTCACCATCCACATCATCGAGATCCATCATCTATCCTCAGTTTACGTTGCGTAGGAGCGAGTTCTACTGCCTCAATGGGGTTACGAGCCCCAGACCCGGCATATATGCATATATCGAACCGGCACGTAGATTTTCCATAATGACATAGCTCAGCTACTGCTGGCAATCTCGCTCATCCCGGCTGCTCGTTCCCCCGGTCCGGTGTACATGTCTTCATCCCCAGACATATCTCGTTCGCATTTACCGCACATCGACGATCCTGACCGCCTCATCCGCCTTTAGAGCGCTCTCCATCTCGCTCGTCATCTCCCTGACCACGTCCACACCCAACGTGACCACCTTCATCAACTCTTCCACTCCTAACGGGTTCCCACCGGCTTTGGAGAGCACGCAGAGTTCTCGCTGGGCGTTCAGCGTTAGGGTGAGGGTTCCTGAAGCGATTTGAGACTCTTGTGATGTGGGATCGAGCAGGAGGAGGTTGCTGGATAAGATGGGGACGAGCCGGGGAGGATGGTGAGAAATGATTGCTTTAACCCTGATACACGAGGAAATCAGGAACGATGGGGGCTCACCCTTCCAAATAAGCAAACGTCACGCAGAGCGGGGTGTGGTGGATCGATAATGGAACCGGTGCCCTCTCATCCGTCGGATACTGTCGTTGCCGCCGGTCGCCAAGTAGTTTGGAAGAGCAGATCGAAATCAGCTCTCTGCAGGCAGGCGGGCCATATACCATACGAAGACGACGACAACGACGACGACGACGACGACGGAGGACGACCCTGCACTGGTCATCGGACAATCGGACTCACCACCTTCCAGATCGCTGCCATCCCATCATCCCGATCCAACCTTTCCACCTCGGGCCGCCGGAAATGCCTCAAGGCCGTCATCCCCGCCAGACAGCCCGCGTCGATCAGATTACCGTCCGAGGAGAGAAAGTGGATGTGCAGCTTGATGTGCCAGACCTGAGGGTCGGTCGTTTCCGAGCGTGATCGTCGAGGTGGGGGTATGTGTCGGGTGACGAGATCAAGGTAAAGACGGTTACCATCGAGAAGAGAGGAGGGGGGTATGAAGAGGAAGAGCGGGGTAAGGGAGGTTGGGGATACGTCAGAATGTCATCGTATGCCGATCCGATAGAATGACGAGGAGAGATGTGAAGAAAGTCCCCGGGGGATATAGCATTCCGAAAGAGAAACATGAGAGAAATATCGTGTATCAGCACGCATCCCAAGGGACACCGAGGTCAAGATGAGGTGCAAAGCTATCGGTCTCCACATCTCAAGAGCGAGTGATGTAGCATAAAAGCCGTAACTCTAATGGAATGGGAGAGAGTCGGAAAAGACGGGAAGCGAAGGGAGGAAAGGCCCGGAACGTACCTTCTCCCCAGCGACCACACACAACGCCTCCCGATCCACCGCTTCGCTACGCCTGATGGCCTTTTCCAGCAGTCGGGTGAGGATCACTTCTTCTTCGGTCGTCCTGTATTGCGTCCATTTCCCCGTCATTCCCCGTCGTTTCCCCGTTCGTAGGTGCGGGTGTGTACGCCAGTACGAGTGCGAGTGGGGGTTATACGTGTGAGGTGATTGTGGTGGTGGTGGTGGTGGTGGTGGTGGTGGTTGAGGTTGTGGTTGTGAAAGCAGTGCGAAAGTGAAAAGAAGGTGGAAAAAAAAAGAGAGAGCGACGGATTGATCGTCCATCTCAGCCAACTCTTTCACTTTTGTACAGTGACCGCCGAGAGATCTAGAGTCAACGCTAGGACTGACCTTCCTTCCCCATGAAAAGCTTCGCCAGCCAAAGGCCCGATCTCGCTGGTGATGCTCAACAACCCCTCGAAAGGTCGATCCGTACGTGGGTTCGTCAACTCTGCCGATACCCTCGCCAACACCCTCGTCTTGCCCAGCGAAACCTCGACCCGTCCCAGGCCTGATACCGACGTCTCCTCCGGATCGGGGAACTGGATGAGCAGTCGACGGCGTTCGAGAGGTTTGCGGCCGTCCAGACGGTGACCCTTCTCCAGCGCGGCTTGGACGAAAGATCTGTTGATCGTAGGTACTGGGATATCTCGGGGCATGTTAGGGATGAGGGATGTCGAATGTCGAGTGGGTTCAGGGTCGAGAGCTTTCGAAGGGAGTTATCGTCAAGATACGAGATGATCGTCGTCGTTGCGAGATGTTGTAGTCAACAAGCGGCAAGGAGATGTACAACAGCTACAACAGGCCGAGAGGGAACAGAACGTGCATGCAACCTTGATATGAAGATGAAGAACAACCTCGAGAAAGCAAAAAAAATAATAGATGGAAGTCAATGAGGGGCAGCGCGCCACAGCTCTGCAGTTTGGCCAAAATGGGTGTCCAGAGTCGGAGTCGAACGCGAGAGAGAACGGCACTAAGAACCGCTGCACAGTTAAAGTCGAATTCAAACATGGCGCGTCCTGTCGTAACCGTTGGACTATTCGCGGTGTCGTTGCAAATAAAAGGCTACTCTCAACATCAACTGCAAATAGCAGCGGACTTGACGCTGGTCCTGATGTCCGCGAAGACGGGGCCACGCCACGCGGCATCGGATCCGAGCACGTGCTTTATGTCTCGGATTCGCTACGCCCGGATTCCAGTTAGTTACCATGCCGTAATAGTGCACTTGACGTAAGATCTCATCTGGTGGCGGCAACTATTACTACCCTGGCGGTAAAAATATAGCGTTTTTGAGAAAACGCGTCGGAAGCGGCACAATTATAGCGGAAGTATCGCCTGAATTAGCGGTTTTGAGCTGGATCAAGCGCATCAGCACAAGGAAACAAATTTGCTTCCTGGAATAGCGATTTTTGAAACTAGCAATTTCTCAACTGAGGCGGATTAAGTCTCACAGGTGACTATAGAACACTCAAGAATGGTAGGCAGCAAGTAGGAACATGTTACGGCGGATGTCGCTAATGGGCGATAGGTCCTAGGTCGTAAGGCGTCGGGTGCTTATGGGTAGATCGCAGGTAGTCGGGAGAATGTCGCAGGTTCGCTTAGATGAAGCGGGTTCGGGTAAGGGATACGAATCCAGAGATGTATGGATAAGGAAGTGATCACTCGGTGTGAGGTACCGGATTCGGTCTAAGGTAAAACGATGAAGCGTAGATACTTAGCGACGTCCTTGAGTTGTAACCTCTCCGCAACACGTCTTGAAGATGTTGTAACAAGTCAGATAGGCGTGTATTGAATGTGATATCGGAACTTGACCTCTAACTATTACAGAGCGTCCTCTATCGAATTCGGTCAAGTTCCTCTAGCTATTTATACGGAGACGAGTACGTAGACGGGCTGGCGAACACTGAAAAGACCCAAGAGAAAAGAATGGCGAGAGATGGCGAAACTGGAAGAACGAGATGGCGAACAGACGAATCCCGTCGGGAGCAGCCGGATTCGGTAGAGGAGGCGAGTTTGAGTTCTCATTTGTCCCTAGGTACGTCGAGTAAGGTTGTCGAGGTCCTGAGTAGAGTGTCGTGTACCTCGAGGTCCCTGTACCTGTTTGTGATATGTGTCGGGAAGGTTTGTTGTTTATAGGGGGTTCCCACCCCGGGGTATGAAACACACTTTTGAGAACCGCTCATCCCAGCGCTCCCAGGGTTGTACCAATGGATAGAGGCACCTTTGGACAGTAGAAATGAACTATCCAATCTGTGGTTGGGCCCTTGTTGTGACTGCTACGGGTCAAAAACACGTCAAAATGACCTCAAAAGTCAAAAAAAAAAGTTAAAGTTCCCAAAAAATGAAATTGTCTGAAAGTTCCAGAACACTATCCCGCTTGGTTGGACCATTTTGAAGGTGAATGACTTAGAAATCACGCTGGGCAGTTTGGGGGTGAGGTTGTTGACGTGACTTGAGCATATCCATAGGAGGTCTGTCCCGCGCGCTGGTGGCCACGTCATCAGGCTGTCTCGCGCGAGGGGGGCAGCAAAAAGTAAACAAACAGCCTGTCACCGCGCGTGCAAGTCCCCACCCGTCCATCAACCTATTCTCACCATCCACATGAGCCATCCTTCACACAGCTGTCATGTACATGCCATTCAGTCAACAAGGTCATTCTAATCATTACATGTGTATTGTCCAAACAGCAGAGTTGTTTGCCCAAGTGGTTGTCTGTCACGTCACGCGTGGGGCATCTGAATGACAAAGTAAACAACATGAGCTCAGCAGTCACCGCAGACACCGCAGACACCACAACCCGTCACTCACCAGACCCGGGTGATGTGATGAGCAGGGTACAGGTTCTCATAGTGGTTGTTACTGAGATAGAGCCAGAGGCACTTGGTATGCTCTGGCTGACCATGGTGTCTCCAGAAAAGACCCCCGTCCACCCGTCTCTTCAGGACTGAGATCCTGACCTTGTAACACGCGCAGATGGCCTTGATCTCTGGCTCATCACCCCACTCACCCGACTGGCTCATTCTTTGCCAGTACTCCCTGAATGCTGCTGCCTGTCCTTCTTCTCCATATTCTATGAAGGGGAGGTAGTCTTCATAGTGCACACGTATCCACTCAACAGCCTCCTCCCTGACCTTGGCTGCGGTATAGCCATGACCGAGGCCAAATGCTATGGCTCCAAACATACAGTTGCCGTCCTTTGCAGTGTGACTTGTATGGTATGCTGGGGGGTTGGAACCTCTGATCAGACTGACTTGATCTGAGTAGATGGGTGTGTGAGGAGGGTGGGATGGTGATGGGGCAGGTCTCTTGGGTGTCGTCCTGAATGCCAGTAGTTTTGCCTTTTTAGCGAGATGGCTCTGACGCGCGGCAATCAACTTGGCACGCTCGGGTGTGATCCTATTGACAGGAGGTGGTGGGGCAGCCACAGGGAGACCTTCAATTGGAGGCAGACCAAGTAGATGACCTGGTACTTGTCCCGTAGCAATGAGATTGGCAAACCAGATGTAGGAGTTGCCTGCATTGAGGTTGTGCTTGCACGTCCACTCGGCACACCTCATCCTGAATGGACCCCAGCCGTAGATGTTGTAGGCGTGCTTGCTATCCTTCTGACAAGGGATGTCACGGTTGGGATGGTGCTTTCTCAATTCCTTGACCAGATCCCTGGTACCTGCATCTCCCGGGTAGATCCTGTTGAGCTGTAGCAGGACTTGGGAAATGACAGTGTCGGGTACCTTGGTTGTGACGCGCTGGCTGTGGTGTGTTCCCGTACGTGCTTCATCCAGCTGGGGGATGTCTGGATTTCCTTGTTCCCCTTCAGCACCTTTGCCTCTCCACCATGCAGCCTTGTCACCGGCTAGGGTGACCTTGTACCTCCCTGCATTCCAACCAAAAGAAGCCAGCACGTCTGCGGTGACTTGCTTCTGCAGCTTAGTTGGCAGATCGGTATTTCTCCCCTGGAAGACCTTCAACGTGGTTGCTCTCTGCACCATCCAGTTGGCATTAAGGAGTATTGCATCCTTCTGGTGACCATCATGTTGACCTTAGGACCAGTGCCACCGGGACTTGGGTTGGTCCAGAATCCTATCCCAGTGAATGGACTTCTGTCCATCCACATGCACGCGGCACCGAGTGTTGGTGCAGGCACGGTGACCTCTATCCTGAACCCTCCAATCTCTTCCTCTGGGACTTGAGACAACAGCTGCACCATGTTGACAGATGCCTTGAACCGTTTCTTGGCACAGCCAGAGTAGTCAAGATCTCTCCCTGCAGTCGGCTGTTGTATGACTTGATGACGTGGACCAGCCGGGGATAGATTTTGACCTTGAGCGTGGTGTCATCCCAGACAACAGTGGTCTGTACCGAGCCAAAGTCCCTGGAAGCTGGAGACAGCATTGGGTAGTGCTTGGTACCCGGGGAAGCACCCTCTCCAGGCCTGAAGAGGATGATGTAGGGTGATTGGTAGGTGACTCAATGTCCCACTCGTTGGTATTCCGTTGGGGATGTGCCTTGTCCTCGGGCTCAAACCCCTCATGAGTGTTGCATGGACAGGAAGCTTCTGACCATACGCCTTGTACCTGATGGTAGGGCAGCCAGCTTTGGTGAGACAGGATGCCAGGATGGTGGTAGGGATGTAGGCACTCCCGTAGCTGGACACCCAGGGGTTCTTGGCTGGGTTGATGGTACGCGTCTTCTTGAGTTCCGCAAAGAAGGCATCTTTGTACCGAGGGTCTATCCAGAGCTGGTAGCATGACTCTGCCAGTAAGGAGCCACTCTGAGAACTCATGGGTTCTGTCCCCTGGCTTGGTCCTCTTGATCCTCGGTGCATGAGAGGACAGCCTGACCAGGGCTAGCGGGTTGTTAAACTGCCGGGAGTAGACCGCGGTGACATGCAGATCTCCATCTTGTCCACGTCCTTGGCACCTGGTTTTGAAGCTGTTCATGACAGTAGTCCTGAACTCGTCTGAGCACTGTGCCATTGACAGGAACATGTTCATATTGGGAATGACAAAGGGTGTCACCGGGGCATCCTCCTACACGTAAATGGGACATCAGTCACTCGGGACATCAATCACTTGAACACCCCAACAGTACTCACCTCTACCGGTCCATCTCTGTCACTCTCCTCATCACTATCAACCAGATGATCACTGCTGCTATCACTACTGACATCAGGGGCATCTCTGACTGCCGGGACATGCTGTGATCACGTCCAAGTCAGCCATGCTACGTGACGTGTCAAGCATCCTGGGTGACTTACTCTCTGTACCACAATCAAGTCTCGGTCACTTAGGGGTGTCTCTGGTCTAGTGAAGGTAGCCTTTGCTCGCTTTTGACTTGGGCTTCATCTTGGGAGCAGCCTTCTTCCTGGTTGCTCGTGGTCTGGACTTCTTGACAGCAGGGGTCTTTGCACCACGTCTCGGAGGTGGGGCATTCTTGTTCAGAGTGTCTCTGCCGTTACGTAGTACAACCATTACTAGGGACACATCTGTCATCAATCAAAGCACCACCCGTCATGTACACACTGTCACACTCACTTGATAGTGTAGCCTAATGTTTGGTTGATCAGTTGTTGTTGATGAGCCGAGGCTGTTTGTGTTGTGTTGTGTGACAAGGGTTTGTTGATACGTGTCTATTCCGCGTGTAGACGTGTCTTGAGCGCCCAGTTGCCCGCCCACTTGGTGCCCAGTCAAGTGGGCGGGCATAGTGGGCGCGCTTGGATGACGTGGCACACACGCGTGTCAGGGGGGTCACTATTGTCATGGTCAATCTTGTTGGTACAGTGATTCTGAGAGCACCACTGTCATGGCAGAGACCATTCTGGCCTAGCTGTTTGTTTCCCCATCTGATTTGGTCCAGTGGTTGAGGAGATAGCCCTTGCACGCGTGTCAGGGGGACTGCCCGAGATTCAATCTCTGGCAGCAATTTCGGGCAGACTCCCGCGCGTAACAGGGGGGTCATTTCTGTCATGCTCAATTTTGTTGGTACAGTGATTCTGACAGCACCACTGTCATGACAGAGACCATTCTGGCCCTAGCTGTTTGTTTCCCCATCTGATTTGGTCCAGTTGTTCAGGAGATACACGGGTTTCAGTGATTGTAGCAGCATACGAGCGAGGCCCCATTGTAGCACTCGGTCAGAATTGCTACAATGGCACTCCCGAGCGTGTCAGGGGGGTCACTTCCGTGTTGCTCAATCTTGTTGGTATAGCAGCAGGACTTAAATGGCAGACCCATTCTGGGGTTAGGGAGTTGATCAGCCATCTACCCGAGGTTGAATTTTGGGCAGCAAGCTCAGGCAGCCATCTCGGGCAGCCCGCGGAACAGGTAGGATAGCCATTTCCCAGCCAATAGTAAATGCCACAGCAAATCTGAGGCCAGAATCTGAACGCCAGACCCAACATTCGGTAAGCCATTTTTTTTCCCGTCCCGTTTCGTCCAGCGGTTTCAGGAGATATTCCACGTCAAAGGTCTGCCCGAGATTCGACTGCCCGAGATTCAATCTCGGGCAGAGGGGGTTAGGAAGCAAATTTGCTTCCGGATTTGCTTCCGGATTTGCTTCCGAAATCTCGGGCAATCGACTTCGCGAGAGAGTCAAAAAATCGCTTACGTAATTTGCTTCCGCTTACGTCATTTGCTTCCGCTTATGGCATGCTTACGTAATATTTTAGCGCCCGAATCGAACGTCGAAAAGCGGTTCGGCGTTATAGGGTGATCCGACCCCCGGGTATGAAACACACTTTTGAGAACCAGCCACCCCAGCGCTTCCAGGGTTGTACCAATGGATAGAGGCACCTTTGGACAGTAGAAATGAACTATCCAATCTGTTGTTGGGCCCTTGTTGGGACTGCTACGGGTCAAAAACACGTCAAAATGACCTCGAAAGTCAAAAAAAAAAAGTTAAAGTTCCCAAAAAATGGAATTGTCTGAAAGTTCCAGAACACTATCCCGTTTGGTTGGACCATTTTGAAGGTGAAATGACTTAGAAATCACGCTGGGCAGTTTGGGGGTGAGGTTGTTGACGTGACTTGAGCATATCCATAGGACGTCTGTCCCGCGCGCAGGTGGCCACGTCATCAGGCTGTCTCGCGCGGGGGGGCCAGCAAAAAGTAAACAAACAGCCTGTCACCGCGCGTGTGCAAGTCACCCCTCGCACATCAACCTATTCTCACCATCCACATCAGCCATCCTTCACACAGCTGTCATGTACATGCTATTCAGTCAAGAAGTTCATTCTAATCATTACATGTGTGATCCCCAAACAGCACAGTTGTTTGCCCAAGTGGTTGTCATCCCTCTCACGTCACGCGCGGGACATCTAAGTGACAAAGTAAACAAAATGAGCTCAGCAGTCACCGCAGACACCGCAGAGACCACCACCCCGTCACTCACCAGACCTAAGTGATCTGATCACCAGGATACAGGTTCTCATAGTGGTTGTGACTGAGGTATAGCCAGAAGTACCTGGAATGCTCTTGCTGACCATGATGTCTCCAGAATAGACCCCCGTCCTCCGTCTCTTCAGGACCGAGATCCTGACCTTGTAACACGCGCAGATGGCCTTGATCTCTGGCTCATCACCCCACTCACCCGACTGACTCATCCTCTGCCTGTACTCCGTGAAAGCTGCTGCCTGTCCTTCTTGTCCATATTCTATGAAGGGGAGGTAGTCCTCATAGTGCACACGTATCCACTCAACAGCCTCCTCCCTGACCTTGGCTGCGGTGTACCCCTGCCCGAGACCGAAGGCCACGGCTTCAAACATACAGTTGCCGTCCTTTGCTGTCTGACTTGTACAGTATGCCGGGGGGCTGGAACCAGTGACCAGCCTGACCTCATTTTGATAGATGGCTGTGTGAGGAGGCTGAGGCGGTGGTAGAGGTGGTGCCCGGAGTGACTTCCTGAAGGCCAGGACTTTGGCCTTTTTGGCGAGATGACTCGCGCGCGGCGGACTCCAAGTTGGCACGGGGTGGTCCTGACCCTATTGACAGGAGGTGGTGGGGGAACCAGGGGAAGACCTTCAATGGGGGGAAGACCAAGTAGATGTCCTGGTACTTGTCCCGTTGCAATGAGGTTGGCAAACCAGATGTAGGAGTTGCCAGCATTGAGGTTGTGCTTGCACGTCCACTCGGCACACCTCATCCGGAATGGTCCCCAGCCGTAAATATTGTACCCGTGTTGAGGGTTCACCTGACAAGGGATGTCACCTTTGGGATGGTGCTTTCTCAATGCTGTGACCAGATCCTTGGTACCTTCATCTCCAGTGTAGATCCTGTTGAGTTGTACCAGAATTTGGGAGATGAGCACGTCGGGGACGTTGGTCGGGATGGGCTGGTTGTGATGAGTTCCCGCGCGTGCTTCATCCAGCTGGGGGATGTCTGAATTTCCCTGTTCCCCTTCAGCACCTTTGCCTCTCCACCATGCAGCCTTGTCACTGGCTTTGGTGACCTTGTACCTCCCTGCATTCCACCCAAAAGAAGCCAGCACGTCTGCGGTGACTTGTTTCTGCAGCTTGGTAGGCGGGTGGGCATTGGTCCCCTGGAAGACCTTCAACGTGGTTGCTCTCTGCACCATCCAGTTGGCATTGAGCAGTAGTGCTTCCTTGGTTGTGACCATCATATTGACCTTAGGACCAGTGCCACCGGGACTTGGGTTGGTCCAGAATCCTATCTCGGTCAATGGACTTCTGTCCATCCACATGCACGCGGCACCCAGCGTTGGTGCAGGCACGGTGACCTCAATCCTGAACCCTCCAACTTCCTCCTCTGGGACTTGTGACAACAGCTGCACCATGTTGACAGATGCCTTGAACCGTTTCTTGGCACCAGCCAGAGTAGTCAAGATCTCTCCCTGCAGTCGGCTGTTGTATGACTTGATGACATGGACCAGCCGGGGATAGATTTTGACCTTGAGCGTGGTGTCATCCCAGACAACAGTGGTCTGCACCGAGCCAAAGTCCCTGGAAGCTGGAGACAGCATTGGGTAGTGCTTGGTACCCGGGGAAGCACCCTCTCCAGGCCTGAAGAGGATGATGTAGGGTGATTGGTAGGTGACTCTTATAGGGGGTTTCGACCCCGGGGTATGAAACACACTTTTGAGAACCAGCCATCCCAGCGCTCCCAGGGTTGTACCAATGGATAGAGGCACCTTTGGACAGTAGAAATGAACTATCCAATCTGTGGTTGGGCCCTTGTTGTGACTGCTACGGGTCAAAAACACGTCAAAATGACCTCAAAAGTCAAAAAAAAAAAGTTAAAGTTCCCAAAAAATGAAATTGTCTGAAAGTTCCAGAACACTATCCCGCTTGGTTGGACCATTTTGAAGGTGAAATGACTTAGAAATCACGCTGGGCAGTTTGGGGGTGAGGTTGTTGACGTGACTTGAGCATATCCATAGGAGGTCTGTCCCGCGCGCTGGTGGCCACGTCATCAGGCTGTCTCGCGCGAGGGGGGCAGCAAAAAGTAAACAAACAGCCTGTCACCGCGCGTGCAAGTCCCCACCCGTCCATCAACCTATTCTCACCATCCACATGAGCCATCCTTCACACAGCTGTCATGTACATGCCATTCAGTCAACAAGGTCATTCTAATCATTACATGTGTATTGTCCAAACAGCAGAGTTGTTTGCCCAAGTGGTTGTCTGTCACGTCACGCGTGGGGCATCTGAATGACAAAGTAAACAACATGAGCTCAGCAGTCACCGCAGACACCGCAGACACCACAACCCGTCACTCACCAGACCCGGGTGATGTGATGAGCAGGGTACAGGTTCTCATAGTGGTTGTTACTGAGATAGAGCCAGAGGCACTTGGTATGCTCTGGCTGACCATGGTGTCTCCAGAACAGACCCCCGTCCACCCGTCTCTTCAGGACTGAGATCCTGACCTTGTAACACGCGCAGATGGCCCTGATCTCTGGCTCATCACCCCACTCACCCGACTGGCTCATCCTCTGCCTGTACTCCCTGAAAGCTGCTGCCGGTCCTTCTTCTCCATATTCTATGAAGGGGAGGTAGTCCTCATAGTGCACACGTATCCACTCAACAGCCTCTTCCCTGACCTTGGCTGCAGTGTAGGCATGACCGAGACCAAAGGCCACAGCTCCAAACAGACAGTTGCCGTCCTTTGCAGTGTGGCTTGTATGGTATGCTGGGGGGTTGGAACCTCTGATCAGACTGACTTGATCTGAGTAGATGGGTGTGTGAGGAGGATGGGATGGTGATGGAGCAGGTCTCTTGGGTGTCGTCCTGAATGCCAGTAGTTTGGCCTTTTTGGCGAGATGGTTCTGACGCGCGGCAATCAACTTGGCACGCTCGGGTGTGATCCTGTTGACGGGAGGTGGTGGGGCAGCCACAGGGAGACCTTCCATTGGAGGAAGACCAAGCAGATGACCTGGTACTTGTCCCGTTGCAATGAGATTGGCAAACCAGATGTAGGAGTTGCCTGCATTGAGGTTGTGCTTGCACGTCCACTCGGCACACCTCATCCGGAAAGGACCCCAGCCGTAGATGTTGTAGGCGTGCTTGCTATCCTTCTGACAAGGGATGTCACGGTTGGGATGATGCTTTCTCAGTGCATTGACCAGGTCCTTGGTACCTGCATCTCCCGGGTATATTCTGTTGAGTTGTACCAGGACTTGGGAGATGACAGTGTCGGGTACCTTGGTTGTGACACGTTGGCTGTGGTGTGCTCCCGCGTGTGCTTCATCCAGCTGGGGGATGTCTGGATTTCCTTGTTCCCCTTCAGCACCCTTGCCTCTCCACCATGCAGCCTTGTCACCAGCTTTGGTCACCTTGTACCTCCCTGCATTCCACCCAAAAGAAGCCAGCACGTCTGCGGTGACTTGTTTCTGGAGCATGGTGGGGGGACGCGCGTCAGTCCCCTGGAAGACCTTCAACGTGGTTGCTCTCTGTACCATCCAGTTGGCATTGAGGAGTAGTGCTTCCTTCCTGGTGACCATCATGTTGACCTTAGGACCAGTGCCACCGGGAGTTGGGTTGGTCCAGAATCCTATCTCGGTCAATGGACTTCTGTCCATCCACATGCACGCGGCACCCAGCGTTGGTGCAGGCACGGTGACCTCAATCCTGAACCCTCCAACTTCCTCCTCTGGGACTTGTGACAACAGCTGCACCATGTTGACAGATGCCTTGAACCGTTTCTTGGCACCAGCCAAAGTAGTCAAGATCTCTCCCTGCAGTCGGCTGTTGTATGACTTGATGACATGGACCAGCCGGGGATAGATTTTGACCTTGAGCGTGGTGTCATCCCAGACAACAGTGGTCTGCACCGAGCCAAAGTCCCTGGAAGCTGGAGACAGCATTGGGTAGTGCTTGGTACCCGGGGAAGCACCCTCTCCAGGCCTGAAGAGGATGATGTAGGGTGATTGGTAGGTGACTCTTATAGGGGGTTTCGACCCCGGGGTATGAAACACACTTTTGAGAACCAGCCATCCCAGCGCTCCCAGGGTTGTACCAATGGATAGAGGCACCTTTGGACAGTAGAAATGAACTATCCAATCTGTGGTTGGGCCCTTGTTGTGACTGCTACGGGTCAAAAACACGTCAAAATGACCTCAAAAGTCAAAAAAAAAAAGTTAAAGTTCCCAAAAAATGAAATTGTCTGAAAGTTCCAGAACACTATCCCGCTTGGTTGGACCATTTTGAAGGTGAAATGACTTAGAAATCACGCTGGGCAGTTTGGGGGTGAGGTTGTTGACGTGACTTGAGCATATCCATAGGAGGTCTGTCCCGCGCGCTGGTGGCCACGTCATCAGGCTGTCTCGCGCGAGGGGGGCAGCAAAAAGTAAACAAACAGCCTGTCACCGCGCGTGCAAGTCCCCACCCGTCCATCAACCTATTCTCACCATCCACATGAGCCATCCTTCACACAGCTGTCATGTACATGCCATTCAGTCAACAAGGTCATTCTAATCATTACATGTGTATTGTCCAAACAGCAGAGTTGTTTGCCCAAGTGGTTGTCTGTCACGTCACGCGTGGGGCATCTGAATGACAAAGTAAACAACATGAGCTCAGCAGTCACCGCAGACACCGCAGACACCACAACCCGTCACTCACCAGACCCGGGTGATGTGATGAGCAGGGTACAGGTTCTCATAGTGGTTGTTACTGAGATAGAGCCAGAGGCACTTGGTATGCTCTGGCTGACCATGGTGTCTCCAGAACAGACCCCCGTCCACCCGTCTCTTCAGGACTGAGATCCTGACCTTGTAACACGCGCAGATGGCCCTGATCTCTGGCTCATCACCCCACTCACCCGACTGGCTCATCCTCTGCCTGTACTCCCTGAAAGCTGCTGCCGGTCCTTCTTCTCCATATTCTATGAAGGGGAGGTAGTCCTCATAGTGCACACGTATCCACTCAACAGCCTCTTCCCTGACCTTGGCTGCAGTGTAGGCATGACCGAGACCAAAGGCCACAGCTCCAAACAGACAGTTGCCGTCCTTTGCAGTGTGGCTTGTATGGTATGCTGGGGGGTTGGAACCTCTGATCAGACTGACTTGATCTGAGTAGATGGGTGTGTGAGGAGGATGGGATGGTGATGGAGCAGGTCTCTTGGGTGTCGTCCTGAATGCCAGTAGTTTGGCCTTTTTGGCGAGATGGTTCTGACGCGCGGCAATCAACTTGGCACGCTCGGGTGTGATCCTGTTGACGGGAGGTGGTGGGGCAGCCACAGGGAGACCTTCCATTGGAGGAAGACCAAGCAGATGACCTGGTACTTGTCCCGTTGCAATGAGATTGGCAAACCAGATGTAGGAGTTGCCTGCATTGAGGTTGTGCTTGCACGTCCACTCGGCACACCTCATCCGGAAAGGACCCCAGCCGTAGATGTTGTAGGCGTGCTTGCTATCCTTCTGACAAGGGATGTCACGGTTGGGATGATGCTTTCTCAGTGCATTGACCAGGTCCTTGGTACCTGCATCTCCCGGGTAAATTCTGTTGAGTTGTACCAGGACTTGGGAGATGACAGTGTCGGGTACCTCGGTTGTGACACGTTGGCTGTGGTGTGCTCCCGCGTGTGCTTCATCCAGCTGGGGGATGTCTGGATTTCCTTGTTCCCCTTCAGCACCCTTGCCTCTCCACCATGCAGCCTTGTCACCAGCTTTGGTCACCTTGTACCTCCCTGCATTCCACCCAAAAGAAGCCAGCACGTCTGCGGTGACTTGTTTCTGGAGCATGGTGGGGGGACGCGCGTCAGTCCCCTGGAAGACCTTCAACGTGGTTGCTCTCTGTACCATCCAGTTGGCATTGAGGAGTAGTGCTTCCTTCCTGGTGACCATCATGTTGACCTTAGGACCAGTGCCACCGGGAGTTGGGTTGGTCCAGAATCCTATCTCGGTCAATGGACTTCTGTCCATCCACATGCACGCGGCACCCAGCGTTGGTGCAGGCACGGTGACCTCAATCCTGAACCCTCCAACTTCCTCCTCTGGGACTTGTGACAACAGCTGCACCATGTTGACAGATGCCTTGAACCGTTTCTTGGCACCAGCCAAAGTAGTCAAGATCTCTCCCTGCAGTCGGCTGTTGTATGACTTGATGACATGGACCAGCCGGGGATAGATTTTGACCTTGAGCGTGGTGTCATCCCAGACAACAGTGGTCTGCACCGAGCCAAAGTCCCTGGAAGCTGGAGACAGCATTGGGTAGTGCTTGGTACCCGGGGAAGCACCCTCTCCAGGCCTAACTATATTTCGTCAGTAGCGTCGCGTCTTTGCCTAGTTAAATCGCGCCTCGCTATTGTTTTTTTCGACCGCGTCTAGCGGCCCGTCATTGTCGTCGAGCACCGTCGCTCCACCCCCTAATCCTCCCTCGAACCTCTCTCCCACAGCAAGCGACACACGTCGACTGGCCTGTACTATCGATTTTCGATCATCGACTTTCGACCCTCCGACCGTCCTCTATCCGAATCTCAATCCTCTCCCCCACAGCAAGCGACACACGTCGACTGCCCCGTACTATCGATTTTCGATCATCGACTTTTGACCCCCCGACCACCTTCTATCCGAATCTCACTCCTCTCCCTCACAGCAAGCGACACACGTCGACTGCCCTGTACTATCGATTTCCGATCATCGACTTTCGGCACATCGAACCCGGGCAAACAAACTTCAATCTTTTGCCTCCTCACACGACATTTCTTGTGGTATGTATGCTGTTTCCCGTTAACCAAGGAATCCCTAACGTCTGCCCATTAAAGCTCGCTCTTGTCTTCGCATCCACGACCCCTATGCCATCGACTATCGATCATCGATCTTCGGACGTCTGGCCACCAAAGTCCACTGTCATCTCTTCGCATCCACGACCCCTATGCCATCGACTCTTCATCTTAGATCTCGGACGTCTGGTGATTAAAGCTCACTGTCATCTGAGTCCCGTGATCTCGCTGCCATCCTTGACCACGCGATTTTCTGGTTACTCGATCTTCGCATCCTCTCCTCTAGTCCAGTCGACACACGTCGAACGCCCTATACTATGCATTCTATGTACTTTCCATTGTCAGCGCATTCCCCCTCTTTTCGCTGCGCACGGTTCAGGCGCTTTCTTAAGTCGAATCGTGACATGAATCGCGATCATTGTCTTTCCCATTGATTGTTCAAGGCCATGGTACATTACGAGCTCTTATACCGTTTTCTGGGCTGATCACCCTTTACTGATACGTCTACCTCCGTCCTCTCACAGCTTCCCTACGCTGCTTCCCGTTCATAACTCCCACCTGTCCTACAATTCTATATCTTTTCGCGGAGGTTGTCATCCGGCTCTCGCACCGCTCTTACCTTCTTTCGACTCAGCCGATAATCCTGATCTCCTCTCCTCCCCGCACGACACACGTCGACAGACTATCTTTCGCCCGGTTGATACTCTCTCCGCGGTGTCGTATGAACGTCACTACGAGATTCATAGCTTTCACACTTACGTCTTCCGTTCTCGTTTTTTTCGCATCGACCGGAAGCAACTCGCCCGTCATGCCGGCCAAGTTGCTTCCGCTGCATTGCGTGTCTTCACTTCGCTCTCCCTTAGCCTCGTAGCCTCAGATCCTTCCTTGCTGCTCGCTGCTCGTTGCCTTTTCATACCTTCGCGTCAAGAAGGACGCGTTCTTTCCCCGGCCTGCAATCGTTCACGCGACTTGCTCCTTCCCCTTCGGCACTCCGGGACTCCTCAATAACCCTTTTCGGCGACCGCTGTAAGCCACTGACAATCGCCGAGCCTCTTGTTGACTACATCAGGATATTTCGCAAGCAAGCATTTCCCGTTGCGTCCTACTTTAGACAGCATTGTCATTCAACTCGAACATTGCGATGCCTCGAGGCTTTTGTCGGCCCTCGACCACTTGCAATGCGTTTTGACATTCCCTGCTCACCTAGAATTCTATAATCCCGAAAGAAATGCATATTCCCGCACTCTGCGAACTGACGAACATGTTTACATTGTCAACTCGAGGTCCTCATCAGCGCGACTCGCGACGTGATTCACGTGTCTCCATATAAGCTATCCTGGATGTTCATCGAGCTTCCACTCTTCATCGCGTATGTCTTTGTACCTCCTCGTCACCCTCCTCCCTTCCAGCTTTCTCAACTCTTTCCTTGTTCCTTACCATGCCTGCCCCTTCCCAAACCTGTTCAGTGTCCTCACTGCCCGGCCCTTATTACTCCTCCCCAAACTCTGAAGGTCCACACGCGCCAACACTCGTTGAGATCGGTTACCTGCCTCGGTCGGTATCCGCTTGACCTTTTGGTTCCGCTCGCACCCGTCTTGATCTGACGATTCTTTTCGACAGGTTTTACTTTTGCTCGTCATGGGCCGGACCCTCATTCCGCTTACACTTGCAACTGTGGCTATAGTAACACCAAACGTAACACCTTCTACAATCATGTGAAGGCTTGTTCGTCTGTCGTGCAGTTTGGGACCGCAGATCTCGTTCTGTCGAGCGATTTTTCTGACGACGATCACCATGAAGACTATCATCAGGATGATTTCCACATCGATGATTTCATTCACCTACCTGCTGGCGAGGATCCTTTCGGGTTCGACCAACCCTTTCCCATCAATCCCGCTACTCCTCAGCCAGCTCCGGCAGAGGAACGTCGTTCTCGAGACTCCTCGACCCCGGAGGACGCCTTCCTCGCCAACGTACCCTCTTGGTCGTTGAGCGTTCCTCCTCCCGGCCGATCTACGCTTTCCTTTGGACAAGTAGACTCGGCTGCTTCCAAGCGGGCCGCAGAAGATGTCAAGCTCTCTCCTCGTCGAGGTTCGCCCAGGTCTTCAACATCCAAATCCGACACTCCGGAGTGGGAGGATAGTCCGTCTCCGAAGAAGAAGGTCCGGACCAGCACCTCCCCTCGGTCACCTCAGCTCGCTCCCGTTGCTTTTGTCCCCCACCTTCCCGCTTCGGTTCATCTCAATCAGCACGGCAGGGATGCTGTTTCTTTCGGCACTGTGGGCGCCTTTCCTACACTTTGGGAGGACGATCCTCACGGCACTCGAAACTGGATGCCACCTCAGGCTGAAGACACTCCCTGGGCGGTTGAAGCAAATGGGTCGTATCCCGCTGCCTCGGTACCGGACGTAGAAATGCCTATGCCCAGTTCACGAGATCTTGGGCGAGAAATCCTGGCTGGCTGTTCTCATGAAGATATCGCTCCGGTGCAAGAGCTGGGTTCGACTCTTCCGGTCGACGACCCCGATGCCAAGTTTGACGAAATCGAGGATGAGCTTATGAAGCTTCGTATGGATTCTGAACAACCTTCGGATTCACACGGTTCACTCGACGGCACCCCTCATTCGGATGTTTTATACGGTCAGTCTACAACATGCCTCGCGCACCACTCTTCATGAATTCTCATCCCGTGCTGTTCTCATTCTTTCCGTAGTCAGCCCAGCTTTGTCCCATTTCGGACTCCTCTTCAATATGCATGTGGGCGTAGCCCATTGCACCCATCCTCGACATACGGGTACATCGCCCCTGTACAATCAGGCCACATTGGACCGATTGATAACCCACCTTCGACGGTTTCACAAGGACCAAAGTCATCCCGAATACCTCCACTCTGTCCGCATCGAAATCAACGAACGGTTAGGGAACGTTCAATCTGGCTTGCTGCAAGATTCTTATCTAGCCCGTGATATTGAAGCTCCGCTACCCCCACCCATCTCTGGAATACCTATTGCGGAGGTCTTCCAATGTCTGCATCCTGCTTGCGATTACCGGACTCCCGGGGTATCTCACCTCTATGCTCATCAGCGTAAAGAACACAACAGGACACGTGATGGGGAAGACAAACCGATTGGCAAACCGTACAAGATGATCTGGGCCCAATCCATTGGCTTGAACCCGTCGACCTGGTGTGTAGTGGCCCGAAAGGCCACGAACCCGTTGGTGCCCAAGGTCGACCGATTCCCAAAGTTCACCTCGGTCATGCGGCCGCTCATATCGATGAGTCGACCCAAGGTCAAGGACGCGCTCGCGAATCTCAATAACGGAGTCCGACAAATGAGCGACTTTCATAGTCAGATCGGTTGGGATACCCAGCTGGAGACTGTTGGTTTGCTCGATCTGGCTCGGTTAGGCTTCCCGAAGCCGCTCGATACCGACGCTCCTTGGATCACCTATCTCTATCGTCACGCCGACAAAGTCTGGGACGGATGGGCCAAAACCCTGTCTCGAAACATGGGCGTCCCGTTCCGTAAGCTCCTCAAAGGGGAGAGCGCACACTCTGGACGAAGCGAATTCCAAGCGCTTCAACCGGATTCGCGCCGTATCTACGCCAAGACGTTTCGGCGAATCATCTTGGTCACGTTGAGATATACCAGCCACTGTCTTGCGGAACCGAGCGGCAACCGTCATGACTGGCAGATCGAGGCTCCGGTGCACAAACAGTTCCTCTGTTTGCGGGACCGGTTCTCGGCCGTCGATTCTGCACCTTCCCGACTTGTGCCATGGGCGGAGATGCTAGTTCCTCAGCAAGAAGAGATTTCGGATTGCATCCATCTTTGGTTCGACACACTGGTCAAGACCGCATATCAGATCAAGGATCTCTGGCACGATCCGCTCCAATGGTTCATGCTCTCGTCTACCGTTCAGAGCCATGCGTCCGACTCGGATCGGCCAAAGGACCTTTTCTTTTCCGAAGAGGACGGGGATCAAGCAGCGATAGCCGACAACCTCGATGCTGCTGAGTTGGCTGACGAATCGGACGTCGTTCAGCTCATCGCACCGAACCACTATTCCGGTGTCTTTGCCCACCTGCAATACTCGATCCGGCTGCTACTTTGGACGCAAGCGTGCGAAATTTACGACAGCATCACATGCAACGATTCGGAAGCGCAGATACTGGAGCAGTATTGTCACGCCGACAACGCCCAGTACATCTTTGCCTGGGTACGACGTGCCCTGTGCACAGCTCGGATGGCACGCCGCGATCTGCCACCTCGTCTCACGATGGGATATTCTGCCTCCCAATTCTACATTTCGATCGGCCGGATTTCCGTCACCCAGCAGCGCTTGACCGTTGCTGCCGGTCGTATCGTCACGCGGCTGTCCGAGTTTCTCGAAGAAGAATTGCTTTTGGGATTGGGCACCTCACTCGTGGATCAAGACTCGAACTTGCCAGTAGCCGACACGTTGCGCAGAGAGACGTTGGGGTACTCATTCATGACGGACACAGGCAACGAGTTTTACGAAAAGCATGCCGAAGTCCTCCAGGCCATCGCCTCGTCTCCTCCGTTACAAAAGAGTTCTACGGTACCCTGGCAGACGGGACTGTTTTCCTGGACCGCCAACGGATGCTGAGATACCTCGACCATCAGGGTTAGGGGTTTTAATGATAGATCTAGGATGCATTCAAGGTTCAATTTACAAGAGAAAGCGTTTAATAATAAAGAAAATATCTAAGAAAACGAGAATTCGGTCATTCGCAGTCATTCGCAGTCATTTCCACAATCCAAACTAGTCTATACGCAGTAGTGACACCGTCTGTCAAGTGTCTACTCATGTGGCAAAGTGCCGGGTCCTCGCTCTCAAAAGGATGAGAGAGATCCTGCGTCCCATGAATCCAAAGGCCGTTTCGGACATGACCTTTTGCCACTCTTGAAACACCTTGAGCGTCTCCTTTTCCTGAGCACCGCCGATGCTGAACACCAACGGCCGGAATGGGGTCTTTGTCTTCCCCTCGTACTTCTTCCGCTTGGCATCGGCTGATACCGCCAGAACCGCTTGAAGTTCTCCCTTGTACTCGTGCTTCTCCTCGCCTATCCACTTGAACTTGCGGGCCTCGAGTGTTCCCATGCTGACGACCGTCAGGTCAAACTCTTGGGGTCCGATACCAGTTTCCCGGTTACCAAACACCCTCAAGTCCGTACGGTTCATCCCGCCGGACACCATCGGCTCTACTTCCACCGTGCCAAATTTACCAGAGGACTTTAGAGCGTCCGCCATGACGTGCTTGATCTGTTCGTGCCTAGAAACCCTCCACTTCGGTCTCTTTTCGCACACGTCATCGTGCCCTAGCTCGTTCTCCTTTCCACAGTCCGCACACATCGTCTTGTGCCCAGGACACAGCGTCCTCAGGTGAAGAGCAGCAGAGATCTCAAAGTCGGAAAGACTAAGTGATTGGTTGAAAGGGATGACCGAGAGCCATCGTCTTCCCAGAACTGTCGAGTTCTCTGCCAGCATCCTCCTCTGAAGGGGCTGCATCTGTTTGAGCAACTTGTCGCGCCTAGCCTTGTGAGCCGGTTCGCAACGTTCCCTTTGTGTGCGCGCTGAGGGCGGTTCCTCCCCGTGATCCGGCGCCAACGACGGGACCACATTGATCAGCACTGCGTTGGAAGCTTCCGCCGCCGCCGCATACGCGTGGGGGCCACATTCCACGGACGACAGGACTCCGAGACCACCGAGTTTGGTCGGTAAGGTGATGATCTCTTTGTCCAGCGGTCTGTTATGTGGACTCCCACGCATCTGCAGCACAGCTGCCTCCATCAGCGTGTCATACCTCTGCCACGTCTTCTTCAAATCGTCAGACTTGAGTGTACGCTGCAGATGGCGCAAGTTGTGTTGCAAGCACTGTCTTATGAGCAACAGTGCGTGCTGCTTTGGCAAGTCCCTCGCCTTGGCCAAGGTAGCCTCTTCCCTGGCTATTTTCTCCTCCAAGAATTTCTGCCCGGCATATACCGACCCTACACACGTCCCCAGCGTCCTCATCCCCTCCTTCCTGATGTCCTCGACGCTCATCGTCTTTGACTTGGCTATATTGAGGTGCAGAGAGGATGCCGATTTGTCAAAGAACCGCTGAGCGGTGTCGAGGGCCCCAGCGTCAGGAGCAAAGATGTACACGTCGTCGAGGTACGCAAGTACAAGGTGATCCGGACCGAGTTTCCGGTTGAGCGATTCCAGCAGGTGCCGGACGCCCAAAGAAAAAAGAGGGGCCCGAATGGATCCCCCTGTCGAACGCCCTCGGAGCTGCGGAGCACGTGTTGCTTCCCATCAGCCCCAGAGAGCACGAGGTCAGTAGCAGACCCATACGCCCACTTGGCGGCGCGGAACAATCCCGGGGCGTGTGCCCTGAGACCCGTGGCCAACTCTGTCCTGCTAAGCGCGTTGAACGCGTTGGAAAAGTCGAGCGAGGTGATATGGGTGTAAGTAGTGTACCCGCTCTTCCTATCCAACGTGTTCTGGATCGCTTGCACCAGAGGTTCCACTCCTCCCTTCGTCCCTACTCCAAACTGGTAAGGCAGCAGTGATTCTCGCCTGTTGAGGTGTTTCAGCAGTACCTTGGTGCACAGTCGGTACAACAATTCCCCCACGGCGATAGGTCGGACGCCA